>NC_134415.1:68626299-69251299 GCF_030867145.1 Opisthocomus hoazin
AACCACCAACTTATAACCAAGCATTAAAAAAATAATGTCTTCAGATATCACGTACAGTTCACTTTAGAGAGCAGTAGTAGCATATGAAAATCAGTGTAGACAAAGACTAGCAAATGAATACCAACGTAAACACACGGACAATGAGGCATGAAGGAGCAGGAAGGGAATCCCACCATTCCACATACAACAAAGAGTTCTCAGCTGACCGTGCCATTCAGGAATGAGATGATTATTCTGTTCCTGCACCCCTCACACAGTATAACATGCTATAGACAGCAACAATCTGAACTTCTTGTTCTAAAAACTGAGTTTTAGTATTTAAGCTAAAGAAAGAATCAATATAAATCAAAACTCATCTTGCATGTATAAAGATACAGATGAAGTTCTGGCTCAGAGCAATACCACAAGGACAGAATAATCTCCACCAACAAGTTTTTTAAATTGTCTTTTTCCCCAAGAGTACTAACTAAGCATGAGTCATTTCCTCATGTCTGCTTCATGTTTCTACATCAGTAAACTCTAATATTGGTGTATTAAGTTATATCTTAAAAACCGAAAAAGTAAAATCTTCTCCAGCAGCAAAAAACGTGCACATAACCAGACATCCAGAAATATTCTTTTGGGACACCTCCACAATGGGATTACTGTAGTGGAAGAAGCCTTATGTCAGAACTGCAGTGTATCCCAGGACAGCTCATTACTACAGACCACGCACTTTCAAAACTCCTCTTGTGACCAGTGCAGATAGCCCAAATCTGGCCCAAGGGGAAAATTTGGCAGCAAAAGTATGTATTGTGTTCTTGTGGCAGGCAAAGCTACACTACATGTATAAAAGCAGTATTACAGACCCAGTCTGGGTTATTATCACCCTGTGGAATGTTTCTTGCACGCATCACTTTATGCTAGGGAAGTAAAACAACAACCTGATTAAATTCACTGCAGTGTAAAGTAGGGAGGCATAAATCACTCTGTGGTCGTGGTATGACACCCAACTTTATCCCGGAGGCTATTAGAAAGAAACCAAGTATTTAGATTTGTTGCTTGTTACCACTGTAGACACTAAACAACTATTCAAAACAAACAGATGTTAAAGCAATAATAAAATTTTTACTTCACATTTAAAGTAATTCTCATACAAAACAGATTGTTGCTGGTGATTCACACGCATACAGAAAACAACAATCCTTCCTTCAAAGAGCTCTCAAAGTCAAGGACAAGACAGAAATCCAAAAGTTATCAACAAGATTCAGAAATGCAGAATCACAACCAGCTTGGAGCCAAAGGGATTTTTGGTGAAGGTAGCATCAGCTGCAGAACAAGGACTCACATAAGTCTGAGGGGTGTATATTGCAGATCACGTGTTTGCTCTGTCTGCTCAAAACCCAACACACGCGTGCCACTTTGAAAAATTCCGTCTGCTCACAACAGCAGATGGGCATAGCCACTGATTAACAATGTCCCTTCTCAAATCAATTAGCTGAACAGGCACTGCTTCTAAATTCTACGGGTTGTGCCTCCAGCAAAAAACCTCTATCCCTCACATTTTCTGAAATATTTATTAAAGAAATCAGCAACCAAATTCAAAAACCGCGTTCTAGTCACTAAAAGAATCTGAAAACAAGACCTTTCAAAGTTTTTGGTATGCTGATAATCTGAGACCTAGAGTAACAAAACCAGCTTCTTCAGGAACTCCTGGACCATCAAGCTGTTATGGCATAAACTCTTCTTTCTTAATTGGGTTCTGAATTACATTAGCTTGAATTTCATATATGAACAGGTGTATATATTATTCCCATATTGATATAAAAGTGGCTGCTGATCCTCACTAGTATTTAAGTCATCTGTTCCAGCATAAGAAAAAAAAGAAAAAAGATAAATCTAGCTCAGGAAGGGGAGAATACAAAAACAAAGAGTAACAAAACATATTTGCACTCTGTTCGCAGCCCTCATCTCTCCATACTTCTGGTTTCAGACTGCATCACGTTCGATTTTTTGACACCTACACACCAGAGATCCCAGTGGGATGAGGTCTCCAGGCACTGTTCCCTGTTTAATACGTCTGTATATTTAATACGTTTGCATTCATACGTTTAATAACAAATTAATAATTTGGAGACGATGTAACTGAAAGCTGATGGGGAAAACAGACGGTGTCACCCTCCAGGCATTCTGAGGTCCCGGTGCTGGCGGCAGCGTTTACACGGTCAGAGAACTGAAAAAGCTTAAAAAAAAACCCCAAAACACCACAAACTTCGGTCCGCTCTTCAGCCAGGCCAGACGCTCACGCCGACTGCAGGCCGAGAGCCGGGTAGGCAGGGATAACAAACCCTTAAGTCTTTTCAGCAACAGCCCAAAACTCGGCCGAACCCCTCCCCCGACCCCTGTCGCGACACGGCCCTCTTCGCCATCCGAACGTTAAACGCCCCAACGGCCGCCAGAGCAAGGCCGGGCCTCCCCCCCTCGGCAGCGGAGGGCGCCCGGTTCCCGCTGAGGCGGCGGCGAGGCCCCGCGTCCGCCTCCCCCGACGGCTGCAGCCGGCGGGGGAGGCGGACGCGGAGCCTCGCCACCGCCTTCCATCTTCCCCCCCCTCACCACCTCACTCACCGTGCTCCGGCGCCGCGCCGCCGCCGTCGCCCCCCCCCGCTCCCGCCGCCGTGCGCAGCGCCATGAAGCGCGGGAGCGCGGGCACAGCCCGCCGGGCGGGGGGGACGCGGGCCGCCGCCGGCCGCGCCGCGTAGAGCGCGGGGAGGAGCCGCCGCAGCAGCAGCAGCAGCGGCAGCCGCTGCATGCCCGGCTAGGGCGAGCGGGGAGAAGGGTGCTCGGGGGAAGGACGGCGGAGGAGGAAGGGGGCCGTGAGGCCGCGGGACTACAGCTCCCAGCGTGCTCCGCGCGGGGCATGGCGGGAGGCGGCCCGGCGGCCTGCGGGTCCTCAGCCGTCGCCGTGCTCCGCCGGTTTTTGGCGGAGCCGCCCGGTTCGCAGGGGCGAACTCCGTTTAGCCCCGTTCAGCTGCGTCCCAGGAGGCACCGGACGGTCTTGCTCCGAACTCGCCCCGAGCTCCTTCCTTTGCGCAGGCCTGCCGCTCGCAGCCCCAGGCCCCGCTGGCTCGAAGGCCTCTGCGGTGGGCGCCGTCCTCGGGGGCGTGCGGGAGGGCCCGCTTCTCTCCCCGACGAGAGACGGGTGACGCTGCGTCCCTGCTTCCAGACGGACGTGGTGCCCCTCGGAAGCCGAATCCCGTCACTGCATTCTATGGGAGAAGCCAAGACGCCCGGTGCTGTTGCAGATCGGCCTGTGCGTGTAGACTGCATCCGAGGGAGACGATCATTTATGCGTATATAAAGTTTCCCACTTGCGTTGTTAAAGAGAGTAGGGATGGCAAAAGCAAATAAATGAAATAGGATGGCCGTGATAGGGAGGAAGCTGCGTGTCTGCTGGATGTTAGAAGCTGAGAGACGTGTGAAAGTGAAGCCAGTTTCTGCATTTGGCTGCTCCGTGCCTTCCCTTTCTGGGAGATGAACAATCTGTGTGGAAATACTTTACCACCGTTTTGACCCATTGCATGCTGTGTTTGCCTTCGCTGCCTTTCACACAGTATTTCCATTTGGTCTGCATATTTCTGTGGAGACCAAAGGCTGGAGGTGACACAGAAGTCCAAGTTCTGTGGGATCCAAGAGAAGTTTTAGGATGAGGCTGCTGGCAGATTTTCTTACCATATGCATTTCATCTGAATATCGTCTATCATTAGGAGACTAAATACATAAGTGGTCACCTCTCCCTAGCCTGTTAACATTGGCAAGTAAGATACTTCCATAACATTTGATTCCGCAGAGTTATAGATCTGGGAGGAAATCTTTTGGTATCAAGTGTCTTCTTAAAAATATGAATTTAAAACACAGTTTTGGATCTGAAACTGCTCCAAATCAATTTGTTAGGTATTTCGCAGATATTGTCAGCAAGCAAACTCTAGAAAGAACATTTTTGTTTGTACAGTTGACAGGGGAGTCCAATGCAACTAGTTAGCGATCAATAGTCCTCTTAACAATTGGAGACACAGTGTGTTTTTAGTGGAGCTAAAATTGTTATCTAACCAACACCCACCAGCCTGGCATTAATATGTAGATGTATTATTTAGGTTCATGACATGCCTGAATACACTATCTCCAGCATGAGGGGAGGTGAGAAATTCAAAGCACGCTAGCTGGAGCTGGTAACAGTTACCATGAATTGTCCCTACAAGTCATACAAGTGGCGTTGGAGGGAAATGTTCAGTTGAGGACAAGAAAGCTGAAGTAACAAGCTGTGATTTTTCTGCCTGCCCAAATACTGCACAAGTTTCATAGAGGTCACTGACCTGGTGCCTGGCAGAAACTGGTTTCTACTATTGCTTAGGTTTGGGCTAAAGCCAGCAGTTTATCAATTTTCTGCGGCCTCGCCTTTATTAAAGAGAGTTTCTGATTAACCTCTCAGTGGTACAGCTGTCCCTTTGAGGAAAAAAAAAGATCACACAATGACAGCTGAGTGACGCTAACAGAGAGAGGAAGCACAGTCAGCTCTACAAATGTATTTGCTTACACAGCCGCACTGCCCGTGCCTGGTAGCCTCTCGCCCACCTCACTGTCTCTTAATCCACCCTTCAACTTCAGTCACATTTAGTAGAGAGTAACAGGATTCAGAGGTACGATATTCCCGCACCTTTTCTGAAGATGAGTGGTTTGGAGAAACGAGAGACTCGTTTAGCTCCCAAATGAGGGAAAGAAGAAACAATGCTGTGCGTATGTTCTTCCGTGAAACAGTGGCTGGCCATGAGTACTGGCCAGCTTATTACACCACAGGTCACAGTGCGTATTATCAATACGTATTATGTCTTATCTTAACCAAGCAAGAGATATGGGGGAGCTATGGGTATTTGGGACATGACTCACTGAGGGAGGTTAGGAAATAAAGGGGCAGGAACGGGAGGTGTTACAGGGAGGACTAAATATCAAAAGGGGACACGAGGACATTGTGTAGGATGTGGGAGGGAGTTGAAGGTATTGTAATGGAAGGGCATGGAGACTATAGGGGAAGCTTGGGTTATTGTGATAAGAGGGGAGGACGTAACTGATACAAAACAAGACTTCACTACTGACACTGCTGATACAGCAACTTGTCTTCGGACAAGTGAAGAAGAATAGACCGTGACTGGGTAGTAAGAAGAGATTTGCTAGAGAAACAAAGAGAAGTGTGAGTTGCAGAACTACAGATGATGGAAAACGAGAGGTAGAGGAGTGCTTGGGGCAAAGTAATTTAATGCAAAGATCAAAAAGCAAATAGGCTAGGGTTTCTACAATAACTGCTATAAAAGTTAGAAGCGCACAAAGATGCTATCAGTTGTACTTAATGAATAGAAACTACATTTGATTGACATCTAACATGAATATGAAGATTAATGTGATAAGTATTAATGTAAAAGGATATTTTCACGATCCGTTGATCACAGGCAGTTCATTTACACTGCAGGAGGAGGGAAAAGAACAGTGGGAATCAGCTGAAAAATTAAGCGATTACCCACAGCAGCAATTCTTCACTTGTTACCCTCTGGATAGTGACCTGTTATGAGGGGCACTGGCTAAAGATCAGCACAGACACTCAAATTCCGCTAATGTTGAGGTATTGTTTCAGGTTCCTCCAGGCTTCTATGCTGATAGCACTCTTCTCGAGGAGTGATGTCTGTTGGGTAGAGAGAGGATTCACTTGACAAAGTAGGGCATGAAAGTCTTTGTCAAAAGGCTTGCCAGCTTCGTAAGGAGGGCTGTAAAATAGGTTATTGAAGGATGGAGAAGCAGTCTTATCAGGCCTAAGCTGGAAGAGAACTGGAAGAACTGGAAGAAATGTGATGGCAGAGTAGTGGTAGATAATGGGAAAGTGGATGGATGGTAGTGTGGTGGCAGAGGCTGTCCCTCACTCCCTGAGGAAGCAGCATGCTCAGGGCCCCATCCTATGTTACTGCGCACAGACTAGCATGTAGGGGGACCTCAACAGGCTGGAGAAGTGGGACAATAGATCCTTGCTTCATGAAGTTCGACAAAGACAAATGTAAAATCTTGCATCCAGGACAGATGGGTTTTGGCAGAAGCAGCTGGATGCACACCTGCACTAACCTACAGCCCGTGACATTTTTCACTAACTTGGATTGTGCACATGGCATTACTATTAGGAAGTAATCTCTAGTTTGAACTCCTGTAGCCCTTGCTCCCTGAAAAAAGCAATTATTAGAGCTATTTCCCTTACCCATTTTCCCTGCAAATTGTATCTCATTGGCTAGTTTTACTATTTCCTCTTAAACACTTCGAGCAGCAGGGGTAGAATATGCTTTCCTAATCTAATTCTGCTTTCCATCAGAAGTCATCTAGGTAAATTCTCATTCTGCAGCAGAGTTATGTCATCCTTCAGTAGTCATCAAAACCAGTCTTCTCTGTGTTGCTCCAACATCAGCTTAAAAGAAGCTATTCTTCATCTCAGAAGCTCAAGTTCCATCAAACAATGTGATATACATAGCTTCACTTTCCGAAATATAGGGTGACTAGAATACAAAGAATATTATGGAATACTTCTACTACTTCATATTTTGTGATGTGAGCTTTCTTTTTACTAAATATTTATACACACACAAACAAAACTATAAAACAGAAAATAACTTTAACTGATTTTGATGACCACAATCTTGTTTCTCTTATTCTTGTTAAGTATAGTTTGGATTTAGGCAAAAAGCTGCATATTCTGGAGAACATTAAGTGTGGCAGTCTGTGGAGTGGACACACTGTTCAGTTTAATGGGAAACCTTTGCAGATCTGCAGCATGAGAGACTGCACCTTGAAATAAAAGCACATTTCTCTTTTAGGACTCACTGGACTTTTTAGCTGCAGAGGTCAAGTTAAGTTTGATCCGAAATCTCCAGCTTCCTGGAGCTGTTCTTATTTTCTGACTGAAATAGAGATTTAAAAAGAAAAATATGTGCAGGAGAAAAGTGGAGGGAAAGTGTTTTATTTAAAAAGAAGACACTGCCCTGCAATTAAAAAAACAGCTTGATTTTGAATGCAGTGAATATTGCCAACTGCATGCGGAAGTCATACAGCTGAGACTAGATCCTGCATTCCTTGAGCAAAAGACATTTTACTGGGAGTCTTAGGCAAGTAAAGAATGCAGTTCTGAATCCAAAATTCGTATTATTCCAGATGTGGGTGGGGGAAATACGTATTTACTGACTAAACTGAAAAATCTTGATTCTCAGCTGCCTGTCTGTTGTGTTTCTTGCTCCCCTCTCCCCTCTTGCTCTTCTGGCTGTCTCTCCCTTCGGCCACAAGCTTCTTTTTTAGCTCTCGCTTCCTTACCTTCCCAGGCTCCAGGTACTGCACAGACACAGTGTGTGTTTGTCACTGCTGCGCAGGCTTCGTGTGTGGCCTTGCATCTTTTTTCCTCTGTTATCTATGGCCTTTTTGTCAAGTGAGGATGTCTGACAAATAGGGGCAGCGTCTTTCATGCACATTTGCAGAGCACAAAGTCCAACTAAAAAACCCCTAATCAACAAATTCAACATCTACTTTCTAACTGGAAACACTCATCTCAAAACAGCATTTCTCAAATGTTACACTAGCCCTCATCCAGCTGGAAAAACCTGAGGATGGCTATGGCTAATGCTGCAAAGCTCACGTGCTCACTTCACGCAGTCTAGGCTTTTGGACTGTGCCAAGTTAGAGCCTACCTAGGAAGAAACAATTAAGCGGTGTTGTTTATGTTTCACATGAATTTTGAAACTGATTTACCCCTGGTGTTGCTGGGCCTAACTGCGCAAAAAATCCCACCCACTGCTTTCAGAGCAGCAGGCTCTTAAGATGTCTGTTTATATTTAACCAGAACTGTAAAACAAAAAAACAGTGATGTTCAAAATACCTTCCCTACGAGCTATTCAAGGAAACAGTAACTTATTGTTCAAAGGAGAAAAGGGTCCCTGACCTAAACAGAAATGAAAGATCTCAGTTCTAATGTCGTTTTTGCTGCCACTCGCACCTGGAGCAATGTGATCCGGCATCCAGTTTCTCTCACTGAAACCTGTTACGGCTATTGGATCAGTCTGTGTGTATTGCTCTGAGGGTATTCACCATGTCTTTGCTGACAGTGGAGTCTCCTGATCCGCTTCTTGGGGCTCAAGGTTTTAATGTATAAAGTCACAAGGGTGAACCAATTTAAAGCTCCCTTATTTACAATCATTATTTTAATTTACATTAAGTGAAAGACTTGTGTCCACATTCTAGTATTAGGACAAAGCATGAAAAAGGTAACAAATACAATTAAACAGAAATACCTAAACACATTCTGGCTAACAGGGAAAGACACAGGTTTTAATTCTGCAGCTTAGCACATTGCTATGTCTTTAATAGCTGATCTCTTACAGTTCTTAATCCTGCAGGCTTTTGCTGAGCCACTTTCAATTTACATTCATTCATACAATAACACTAAATATGCTGCAGTAACTGAAATGGAGGAAACCATTTACATTTCCACTGGTAAATCTGATTTTCAACCCAGGTTAGAACAGTGATTTCAGCACCTCTATTGAAAGGACCAGAGCTGGGTCATTTTGTCAGGCATCCAGTCTGTCTCCGTAAGCCAGCATGTGCCCATTACCATGTGTCTGTGAAAGTGGACTAACAGCTGTTTAACACAGCTCGGATAAAGTGAGGAGAGGGTTGGGAAAAGCATCTCCCCAGGGCTCTGGAAGAACCGTAGTTCATTTTATCGGATCACAACAGCTATTTGGTCTTACCACAAGAATTTGTACCCATGTAGAAGAGAAAAAAAAGTCTTATCTGGGTGACTTTCGTTTTAAGAGTAGAATTTGCGAGACTCGCTTCTGTGTAAGAAAATCAATCTACACCTTAAGAATCATGAAAGGTGGCTTACACATGTTTTGAAACACTGAAAGGAAGGAGCTCAGGCGTACATTAAAATGCACTCTGTTAAGAACTCTACTTTTGGTGGATGGCCAGAGAATCAATGATTTTTTTTGACACATAATTCATATTCAGTTCAAAATATTTCAGTATCAGATATATTGGCATTCAATTTTGACCAAATGGTATGATAACCTCCCATGTATCAGAGCTTTGTGACATGACTGCTCTCTTTCTTTCTAGTTTGCACTGGTTTCTAAAAACTTCATTATTTTGAGCAAGGCAGATAAGCATCAAAATTGCAAATAGTAGGTAAATTGAAAATAGCAGACAAATAATACTATGGGACATGTAGTTGTCTTTCTGCTGTGTCTTGGCAGAGTGGTATCTACCATCCTAAGAACAGCCTTCCTCACAGCGTAGCTGGCTGAGACAGGTGAGCTGCATGGAGACTTTCAAAACGGGTGAAATCATACCCAGAGAAAGGCTGCTTTATGCTTTTGGGACAGTTGGGAAGGCAATAACAGGATCCCTCACTTGAGGGGCATTCAGTGAAAGAAGTCATGTTTTCCTGCAACACGGCCATGGCCTGTTCCCTGAACTGAAGAGGAGCAGGACCAGCAGAAGAATAAGGCGGGGAAAAAAGCAAAGTGAATTGCCCGAGGAAATGTTGAGTTGCATTTTTGTCAGATCTATGTGTGGATCTACAGCAGATGTTACCAATTATATACTGTAGTTGGAGGACTCCAGAAACCTATGGGAAGTACCACTAATGGGAGTGGACTCGTCATATCCTTGTAATTAGAATGATAATTAGGGAGATTTCAGAGCAAGCAAGAGTGATTAGACAGAGCTCACTGACTTCCCATGAGAACTGGCAACCTAAGGGACCTTTGTCCCTTTGATAATAAGTCTGTATATACTTGGTTTCCTAGATGTTACATGCCTTACCCATTCAGCTCCAGACTCAGTCAATATGCTCTTTACATTTGCTGTCGAAATTTTTCTGAAATGGCATGTTCTACAGTCCAGTTTCTGCTTTACAGCTGAAACTGTTTTCACCCAAGTCTTGAATGACCCCAGTCCCAGAAACAAGACTCCATCATTACTCATAGTGGCTAGTTGACACCTTTCAAATCATACGGTCGGATTTCTCTCACCGAAATCTTGTCTCACTTTCTTTTTTGTGACAACACTGACTCACGATCCTCCCATTTTTCAGCATTGCCTTTGGAGGATTTGTCTTACTCCTTCACCCCTTTCTTTATACCCTTTACTTCTTACCCTCTGATCTCAAGCACAAGTTACCATCTTTATCAAAATCACTCCCAGATCTTTCTCTCCTTTGTATGTGTTTCCTTTGTTTCAAATTAAGATCCCAGCCTGTCTTTGACTGTCAATCTGCCTGTGGTTGTCTGGCTTTCAGCCCACATGCAACAGCATTAAACACAGTTTGTCCTCTCTCCATACTCCAGTCACCAGGGGCCACAGCTTCCTGCCCATCAGTTAGTACCTATCACATAGGCGTTATGTTTGTCTCAAACCTCTCAAAGGTTTTCTGTCAATCTGTTGTAAGATGTGTAACAGAGAAGTTAACTTTTTGTCTAAGATAGAGTCTTGTCAATGTATCCTATAAGGCTTACTATTGAAATTCTTGTCCAGATCTTCACTCTACGTCTCAAGCACTGAAACATCCTTTTTTGTGGCCTTGAGAAATAAAATTTAATTCCCCTATGCAGTAATTTAGAAGGTCTTTGGAAAGGTAATTTTTCTAGAATTTTAACTTTGGCAATGTCACCTATCTTTTAATTCCTCCACAGTTTCTGTATTTTAGCAGATAACTTAGGTGTCATGACTGTCATTCTTTATGGTGGATGCCTGCCTTAATTATCTTTTGTTTAATACTGAGAAGGTTGATTTCTTTTTCTGAAAGCGTTGTAACTTGATTTCTAAAGAGGAACTATCAGTTGTGCCTGCATAGCTCAAGAGAAACACAGTCCAAATCTTAACAGCCAGTCGTGGGTACTGGAAGCGGCGTGGCTGCGTTACTGTGGCTGTACATCTGGGTGAATATATTGTGCCTCTCAGCCGGGTAAACAGCCCAAAGAAAATACTGCACTAATGAATTTGTTCTGCTCCCAGTGCCATGTTAACTCATTCAGAAGCAGCTCAAATATCTGTGCACATCATTACATTGTACCGTGCAGACACAGAATCCGTGTTTCTTCCTATGCTCCCTCTTCTGTTTGGAAAAACTTTGCTCTTAGCACCAGCAAAACTACTTTGTTGTTCTCCTTTAAACTGCTATTTGCTATGATATTGCCAGAAAAAAATCCCAAACAACAGCAACAACAATAATCTTTACAACTGCTGAGCTAGTAATGCACTAAGACAATCTGCTAAGCCGTTTAATACTTGTCTTATGGCTCCCTTCTATATATCCCAGTCTGTCTACCTCAGATGGAGCTTGTCTGCTTTAAAACCAAAAAAAGCAACCAACAGAAAAAATATGTTGAATGAAAACTGGACAAGAAAACTTCATGTTTGTCTGATAAGTACCATCAGTTCAAGCCTTGACAAAAGAGCTGATATCCCTTTGTAAACCTTTATTTCAAAATCTGACTTTAAATTACCAGTACGTCACTTCAAAAAGAACCCATAAGAATTGTGGTAAATCGTATGTCATAATAGACACATCTTCCTGTAAATATCTATTCCTGAATCTTTTAAAGTATTGTTACTGGAAAAGTTTGCTTTGTTGAAAGTGATCCAGTTGAGTTACATGAGATGACATCTATGTTGATGGAAATCCAGAATGTAAAGCTGCAATAAAATCTGTTCCAGAAGGAATTATCTAAAGAATGATGAAGTCCTTATATTTTATTTAAATCTGCTTTTCTGAAAGTGGCATTTTTATAATCTTGTCCCAGTTTCCACCATAAAGAAGGAAATGTGTATATTGCCTCTCTACAATGAGGACATTAGAATATTTAATTAGTCCTTTGGAGGCATAAGAGCTATATGCTTACTGTGATTATGCTGGGTACAGATTTTTTGTGTGTGACTCTCCTCTTGCTGGCAAAGGGTGGGTAAATCCCCCTGCTTCCTGCTGAACAGCTACTACGAGACTACTAACATGCTGAAAGGAGATGGTAGCTTTTGGAATACCAGAGCAATTTCTGCCAAAATACTGCCCCCTTAGGATCAGAAAAAAACACTGTTGCTGTTGTATTCCTGCTTTCTGCCATGGACTATACATGCCCAACAACGAGTAAAAGTTGAGCACAAATACATTTAAATGAGCTACCTTATGACAGTTTCTTGACTATATTGAAGTAGCTGGGTATAAACCAGAAAATAAAATATCTAAATAAGTTGTTTGGAAAATGTATTTATTATATTTTTCCTTACTGAAACCTATCTTGTGCTAGTTTTTGCATGCCTTGTTACTGCGTGTTCACTGGGAGGATTGCTCTACTCTCCTTACTCAGGGAAAAGGAAGTTTGACAGAATTAGGACTTCATGAGCAGGTCCTGAACATTGCGAACCAGCACGTGGAAGGTCATTAGGAACAGGCTGAACACTGTGCACAGAGCCTGACAATTCTTTGTCTCTCCTTGTATATCCTGCCAGCACCTTATTTTTTCTTACGTATTTGAAAATCATATTTTGAATACTGCCAAACTGTTTATATTTCTGGTGTTCACATCTCTGTCTGCATTGTTAATACCATTTTTATGGAAAATGTGTCACAATCTATGTAAAATGACACTGGTTTAAAAAAAAAAAATCACACCAGGGAAGAAAATATTTGCCTAAACTATGAATGTAAATGTAGGCACAGTAGAATTAAAAGTTTTTTGTATCCTAACTAATTTCTGAAAAGATTGGGGCAGTTTAAGTCTGCAACATTATTAATTTTATCTTTTGGTCCTTTAATAATTCTTTTTCCATAGTTATGATTGGAATTCGCAATGGCAGAGGAGATTCTACCCACAGATAATGTTTCACAGGTTTTACTGCTGCCCTAGCACAGAGTCACAACTATTGGAGTTTATTCAGTGCCAAGATGTTGAATTCATGAGATATTTTACTCCTGATGTTGGTAGGGCCTGGATTCTTGCCCTTGCGCTGTGGCTGCACAAGATGAAATTCTACCCGCCCTGCAGTAAAAGACAAACTTTCTAGTATCTGGAGTCAGGACACAATTTCACACTTCAGGGGTAGCTCAAAATTAATTCCCCTTTGGTAGCAGAACGAGTTCAAGACTCATCTCCTAGCTCCTTTCCCCACTGCAGCTGTGCACATTTGCCCCTGCACCACTAGAGTGGAGGAGATGAGAATGAGAATGTTGGGAAAATTTGGATTAACAATACCTTAAAAAAAGTAATTTGGGCATTTTTTTAGTGCTGGTCATTTTATCAAGCCACTTTACCCTAGGGTCCACAGACGGCTCTGTTCACACAAGTGATGGGGATGCAAAACACAATGCAGATTTGATCAGGGCAAGGAACAGCAGAACAGAGCCCATCAACCTGACTTAACCTGAGCTGACTTTGCTGCAAAAGCAGTGCTACATGGATCCACAGCCTTCCTGTGTAAAGTAGTTTGTACACAATGGAAAAGATGCCATGTATCACGTTCTTTTCATGATACATGGAGAAGAGAGAGAGGTTGAAATTTTGGGTAAGAAGATGGTGCTTATTGGGTTTTCACTTATTACACTCCTTGGCGATCATGGACAACATAACCAATGATCAAAGAACTGTGGTCAAAAGTACTGAGAATATAAAATATAAAAAAATATCGGAAGCAATTGGATAGCCTAGTTTCCTAAGGTGCATGTGACTGTGCTGTCAGCCATTGCCCTTTAGATTTTGAAGTTGGTGACCAATTTCAGCCATATGTGCAAGAGGATGATGATCTTAAAGACAATTCGTGTCTTACAAGCTTTGTAAAAAAACCCCACAGCTGGCTAGAGGAGAAAGGAAAATAATTCTTTAGCAGAGGGAACGGTAGGCTCAGCTCCGTTACTGTCCTTTCTCCAGGTTAGCTGCAGTCCCCACTCTCTTTTGCGTAGGGCAGGTGCCACAGAATACAGAGGAGGACCTGAGATTACTGCAGTGGGGAAGGAGATTTCAGGATCAAAAGACACAGATCTTTACCAAACCAGACTCTATTAGTTGTGCTGATGAGCAAAACATTTGTTGTTTCCTCATTAATGGCTACTGAACTTCTCTGACAGTGCAGCTGAAGGCCCACTAGCTCAGGATTCTCTGGCAATGCAATGAAACTCTGATTTTCATTATGAAGTAAAAATAAAACCATTAAAAAAGAAGTAAAAAAATAAATTCCTAAATAGCTTGAAGGAAAGAGGAGAAAAGACCTCCCTTTTTTCTGCTTCTCTCTTTACCGGATACAGGGCTCTCAATACCCTGGAGCACAACACCTATGAATGAATGGAATCCGATAGCCCATTTTTAATTAGCGCCTTTATCGGCACTTCTGCAAAACAAACAAACAAATCAAGAAGCCTAAAGCTGGGCTTGTGCAGGGAAAACCTAGGTGTTGGTCAGACTGGATTCACCACACTTCTCCTCCTCTCTGTACTGTTTCTCTTTTCTTCATTCTGACTTTTGAATCTGTCCTGATGCCCTCATCTGACACAGCAACTACATCAGGGAGAGAGAAAACAGGATAGGCTTTCACTTTTGTCTGGCAGCACAAGCTTGCATTCTGTGCTTCGGAGGTTTTCAGAGGCTCTTTATTCCGTGCAGTGTTCCTGGAGTGGAGAAGCGTATCTTTTGTTCTTCCTTATAAAGGGATATTTTTATACACAAAGATATACAGTACACTGAATTACAAGAGTTTTTATGTATGGGGTTGTGAGGCTTTAACACAGAAATTTCTGATGATTCTTTAATTCCACCTTATCCAAAGCATTTAACTTCAAAACCTTTAAAGCGTAGATGAATCAAAGCCTCAGAATCCATCCAACACATCAACTAATTGTAGTGACATCAAAACCAGAATGAGACTCTCAATTTAAACAGATTTCACTCCTAGCATGCTAAACATGCAGCCCGCGTGTATGTGCTAAGCTGTATTATCTCAGTATACGTATGTATGGCTTTATATACTTGCAAGTAATTAAAATGAGGGAGGACAGACACGTATCTTCTCTGCAAATAGAAATAATTCTTTTATGTTTAAGCATATCTCTTGTTTTAAACATATCTCTTGTTGTTTTAAACATAGCTTCCACATTTCTGCTGCAAAACACTGTATGTTCAAAGTGTTGAAGCCTGTGTAGGTCTTCTGATTCCTTTAATATCGTTTCCATATTCGATAGCCAGATGGTGGAAAGCGATAATGCTCTGTACTAATCACTTAGGAAGTCTACAGAGTGGTGCTTTGAGATTTAGACCTACAGCTACTGCCATCACTCTTTTGATGGGAAGCTGCAGGTACTGTTCCAACCAATTGAATGTTTTCAAATATATCAACACTGAACAAATTATCTAAACAGGAAAAAGACTGATAAATAACATTCAGTGCTAATGAACAGAGAGTTTTGTGCAAAGGAAATAATTGCTTTTACAATGATCAGAGATCAACATGACATTATGCAACAGTATTTATACACATCTGAAAAAACATTTCCGATTCTTTATAGCCATCACAAATAGGAGAGAGATGTGCATTGCTAACTTACTTTACAAATAAAAAAAAAAAAGCACAAGAAACAGGATAATTATCTCAAAGAGTTCCGTAGTGCTTGATTTTTAATTCTTCCAATTTTAGGATTTTCTCATTCCAACAGAATAATCAGAAGAAACGTTTTTCCTATAGCAATATATATTTATATACAGGAATACTTTTTTGTTTTGTGTTTACAACTTGAAAGTATTTGGTTTCCTTTCTGAACCATGCATTGTTGATCTGTGGTGACGCATTTATAGGAATGAAATGTCAGATGTGCCCATTCCTAATGCCATAGATTTTTTCATGTGATTTATTGCTGTGATTTCTACATAAAAAGGGAAAATAATTGTCTATGAATTTTACTTTTATTGTTAAGCCTTTTATAAAAACCCACACCGCAGGCTCCACTCCAGGCTGGCAACCACAGGCTCTGGAAAAAGAGACCGAGGCAGCACTAATCAGCAATCAAATATGATAAGCAAGCAGACTAAACACGTAAACAAGTCCTGTGCTGAGTGCTTTGTTTTGGTAGCACTGATTGTCATTTCAGTAGAGGAACAAACAACCCACTTCAGCTTATATCTGCCTTATTAATTGTAGAACACTTTAAACAGTAAAGAGAAAACACAAAATAGTGTTAAGCAGAAAGGTTTGCAATCCACTTCTGAGAACTGGGCAGCTCTGGCAACAATTTTCAAACAGCAGCAATGTTTTACTCCATCCTTAGGGTAAAATGAGCATCTTCATTGTCCTAATATTTGTACAGTGTTGTACTAATGTTGCAAAGATGGTGAACTTCATAGAATCTACCAAGTCAGCATTATTTTTTCAGCACTACTGGACAAGTATTTGCTCAGCATTTCTGAAGATCAGTCTGTTTAACACCTGAGAACAGAAAACTAAAGAAAAAGTAATTGTGTTTTTTTAAAAAATGTATCTTCTTAATTCAATGTGTATCTTTCCTCTTACTGTGCTTAGTAAAAATAAATCAATGTTCTGAATGCCACTATTAAATTGCTAATTTTAGTTAGATTTTTTTCTCCTATCCTAAATCCCTTACTCCATATTGTGGTATGGATCCCTGTAGATTCATTAGTTATATCACCATGCAATGTGGTATTTTGTGATGTCTGAAGCCAGAAAGCCTGATTTTAGCCTTGAATGACTTCATGGAGTTATTCTTAATACACATTAATATATTAAAAAACAAACTCTGGGTTATAGATTGAATAAAACCAGTACTCGGCACATAGTACAGCTACAGTATGCAATTGTGACATACACGTGAGAAATAAACAAAGCATTAAGGAATGTCTTTAAAATGACAACGGTGCAGGGACATGGAGAGGAAGAACATGTAAACAAGTGGTGGAAAAGAGCAGATGTGTGCTGTTTAGACACACAGGCAACTCGCCCGAGGGAAGTTTGGATTATTGAGCTAACATGGCAAAGATACACAGACTGTTCACATTTAAATCATAAGAAGTTCTGTGCCTGTTGTGTGAAGAGTGTTCCTGCTACTTCTCTGAAGAAGTATGTGATTTCTCAGAGTATGCTACAGTCATACATATACCAAATTTACAAGTCAGTTTGCCTAGAAATTTCCTCAGAAATGCTGGTAAATGGTGTGTCTGGTACAAAATTCAACAGAGATACAAGTTACAGAAACCTCTCCAAGATTGCTTCAAGTCAACAGAAAATGCTTCAGTAAGGATAACTTCAATAGGTGTTACTGCTTTCGATTCCACAGATACAGCATCCCCATACTAAACCTTTACCTTTTTCAGAGAGCAGAGAATACAGTTCAGTGCTGTCATTACTGTATGTACATCATCCTGGATATATTTTGTGAAGCCAGCTTCCCATGACAGCCGTGCACCATAAAACAACCAACTGATGGAGTGCGAAGGGGAGAAGAGAAAGGCAGCTGAAATCTTCAGACACTCTGATGGAAGTAGTCCAGAGAATCACAGACCATGAAACTCATCTGACTTAACTGCCCTGCCTTCGTTCACAGTACTGACAATACCAGTGAAAAAATAAAACGGATCAAAGAGGTAATTTAAAATTTCATCCATATTAGAAGACAAGAAAGACATTGTATTTTTGGTTCTATTTGAAGGCTGTTCATAAAATACAGTGCATAAAGTATGGCAAAAAACCACCGGAGTACTTAGAGATGTAGAGAATATACTATATATATATAGGAGTAGCAGCAGTTTGTCCATAGTGAAATTAGTGTTAAAGCTGAAGATTGTACAGCAATAGTCAGTAGTTCATTGTCATGTAAATTACTCTTTGTAGGACTCGGGCTTGCACCTCCTCACCAGGATCAGAATCTCCGCCATCCCTTGTCCCTGTCACCTGACACACATTTTATCCCTCTGCTAAAGCTCTGACAGAGAGTAGGGATTGAATACAGGGTCCCAGCGAGTCAGACCGCGAAGGGTAGAGAGGGAGGAGGCTGTGGATGGGGTGGGTGATGCTGAGTGAGGTGCACGTTTCAAATGGAGAGGTGTTCCATGTGGGGTGCCCTGGCTGGGCCGTGAAGGAGTGGACGGACATGACTTTCCCCAGCAACTCCAGCTACAGTATCTTCTCTTCTTAAAGAAGGAGAACTTAAGAGGATTTATAATGTAGGTGTTTGCAATATATGCAGAACTGTTTGTGTGCGTCTCCACATGGTGCTGCTAGACTCTTAGCAAGGCATTTGGTTACCCTTTCTCCCTGCACGGTCACCCCCTCGTCCTTCCGCAGCACCCCATTACTCCTTTCTGGCTCTTGCACTTCACACCCCACCGCTTGGCTCCAGCCAGTTCCGTGCTGCCATCCTTCTGCAGGGCCTGTGGGTATATTTTTGCATTTGCAGTGGTGGTTTCCCACAGCAGCTCTGCACAGCGAGACTGCGGACTGATGGAGTGGGAGAGGGAGGACAGGGGCACCTTGCACAGTAAGACCAGAGGAAGCTCAAGGAGCCCAGCAGACGACTCCTAATTCTCCTGATCTTGCCTACAGCAACTTGCCCTCTGGCTCACCGCAGAAAAGTGGAGGCAAAGACAACATGATGGTGACAGCTAAGGAAGAGAGCCAACAAGCAGTGAGATTAAAGGAACTCAGTGGGTCCTGTAAAGTGCTCCTCCTCTTGAATTAGTCAGGACCACTTTTCAACACAGCCACGCTTGCCAGAAGACTGCTAGTAGACCTTACAAAAACAGGGTGACTGAAGCCTGGAGGAGTGATGAGGCAAAGACTGTCAGGCTTCCTGTAGGATAAAGGCTTACTGATCCTTTGTTGAGAGAGGGAGAATATGTAACGCTGCTAGGCTGGAATCCAAGCCTCCAGAGAAGGTTTGTGGAGTAAAGGGGAACCCAGGCGAAGTCCCTGAACAGCACCAGCTCCTGTCAGGTTTGTGAGAGGCTGCCATTATGTGAAAGAACGGCCAAATCCGCCGAGAGATACTTAACCTCCCTTTCCAAGGCTGTGAAAATCTGTTTGGCTATGAGGTAAGCGTGCAGCACGCTGTATAAAACTCTGCCGTAAAGTAAGCATAAAAATATTTATTTATACCTTTTTTTTTTATACCTGTACTAAACAAGGTTGACAATGCATGAGATTACAGACCAATGCTTGCCATGAGTTAAATTGCATGGGGTCTGCAAACAGTGCGTAAGTACGCTGTGTGATACGGCAGAACGTCACTAATCCACGGTAACGCCAGGAAGCCCCAGTGCAGATTAGTGGGGTTGGTGGATTACGGGCTGGGAGGGCATCTGAGGGGAGGTCAGCCACGTCTCACTCCAGACCCCCCTTCCCTCTCAGCAGCGCGGTGAGTCAGTGGAAGGAGCTGCGAGAGGCACCGCTGTTCTGCTCGGCTCCAAAGGACGTCGCAAGCAATGGTGATGCTGCTGTCGCTTCTTTTTCAAAAGCTGTAGTAGGCCTGCTCTGAACAGAGTCGTGCTCCTGCTCTTCCTTGAATCAGTTTAAGCACTTAGCGCACGCCTGCTGTGCAGACACCTTAAATCAATTTAAAGGGAGGTTACTTTGTGCTTACAGAATTGGCAAGAAACTTTAACCTACTCCGAGCACAGCTTGCGTGGATGTAAGTTGGTGTGTGCGCAAGTCAGACCTTGAGTGCAAAGGTTAGTTTCTGAGACTTTCTGGGCAAACAGTAGTGACGTAAACAAATACATTCTGTTACTCTTAGTCTTTGATTTTATATTTATAATGGCAATTTCCACTCACTCAAAGGACAACAACTCTGCCTAATTCACATTAATCTGAAATTGCATACGGGATAACCACGTTTCTCGCTAATAATACAACCAGTCACAGAAATTTTTAACAGTGAAGGATGTTTTTACTTGTATAAAACTGAAATACTGCTAAATGTCATATGGATAATAAGCAAAGTTAATATCATGATAAAACACCAGTACAGTAACCATTTTGATTAAACATTTTATAAATACATGCAATATTAAAGAATTTGAAATTGGATAACTGGGTCCAATATTGATATTCGTTATCATTTCTTCCTTTCAAGAAACAACATGAATAATTATATTGCAAAAAGAAGAGCGTGAAGCTTTTGGCTTTGGGTCAGGCAAATTTTAAATTATCTGAAAATCAGGATATTCATTATTTTTGATACAAGACATCACAGATGTCTTGGCAAGGTCATGTCTATAAATGGTACAGTCTTTTAATGCTAAAAAATGACCTGAGGTAAGCACTTGCGATATAGATGATTTTAAAGAGATTAGCTCTTTGTGATGCACATTTTCCCCTCAGCACTCTGTAGGCTCAAACAATGAGTCCATGCATTTTGAGTTTATTGACCTTTGTGAATATAGGAACTGAAAACTGGAAATAGATGTCTTTGAAAATCAATGCTAATCGTGAAAGTGTTTGTTATCCACTGTTTTTTCTTGAGTGTGATTAATTAGGAAAAAAAATCATATAAGTGAAATTGCAAACTTAATTGATTAAAAATTAAATATTCATTCCATTCTTCCCGGGAAAAGCAAAATGTAAAAGAGATGGATGTTTTATCTGGATCTCTCTCAGATATATATATTAGTGTAATTCATCACAGACCCAGAAAACATCTAATAGTCAATACTGATCTTTCCGTGAGAAAAGAAAACACTGTGTGGAAGTTTAATGTTATGGACAAGTGCCCATATATTAGTAGGATACAACCAGCAAGCTGTTTTGGCTTGGCCTGGATAAATGCCAGGTGCCCACCAAAGCCGCTCTATCACTCCCCCTCCTCAGCTGGACAGGGGAGAGGAAATATGGTGAAAGGCTCAAGGGTCGAGACGACGACAGGGAGAGATCACTCACCAATTACTGTCACGGACAAAACAGACTGAACTTGGGGAGAAAAGGGAGTTTAGTTCATCACCAATCAAATCAGAGTAGGATAATGAGAAATAAAAACAGCTCTTAAAACACTTGCCCCCCATCCCTCCCTTCTTCCCAGGCTCAGCTTCACTCCCGTGTCTCTACCTTCTGCCCCTGAGCGGTGCAGGGGGTCGGGGAATGGGGGTTGTGGTCAGTTCATCACACGTCTCTGCCGCTCCTTCCTCCTCAGGGGGAGGACTCCTCACACTCTGCCCCTGCTCCAGCATGAGGTCCCTCTCACGGGAGACAGTTCTCCACAAACTTCTCCAATATGAGTCCTTCCCACGGGCTGCAGCCCTCCATGAACTCCTCCAACATGGGTCCTTCCCATGGGCTGCAGCTCTTCATCAACTACCCCAATGTGGGTCCCTCCCACAGGGTGCAGTCCTTCAGGAACAGGCTGCTCCAGCGTGGGTCCCCCATGGGGTCACAAGCCCTGCCAGCAAACCTGCTCCGGCATGTGCTTCTTTCTCCACAGGTCCACAGGTCCTGGCAGGAGCCTGCTCCAGCGCAGGCGCCCCATGGGGTCACAGCCTCCTTCAGGCATCCACTTGCTCCAGCGTGGGGTCCCTTCCACAGGCTACAGATGGATATCTGCTCCACCGTGGACCTCCATGGGCTGCAGGGGGACAGCCTGCCTCACCATGGTCTTCAGCACAAGCTGCAAGGGAAGAGTCTCTGCTCCGGTGTCTGGAGCACCTCCTCCCCTTCCTTCTTCACTGACCTTGGTGTCTGCAGAGTTGTTTCTTTCACGTCGTCTCACTCCTCTCTCTCAACTGCCATTTCACTGCCATTTTTTTCTTCCCTTCTTAAATATGTTATCACAGAGGCACTACCACCATCGCTGATTGGCTTGGCCTTGGCCAGCAGCGGGTCCATCTTCGAGCCGGCTGGCACTCGCTTTATCAGTCATGGGGGAAGCTTCTCGCAGCTTCTGACAGAAGCCACCCCTATAGCCCCCCAGCTACCAAAACTTTGGCACGCAAACCCATAACAAAGCTAATTGCTTCTTCAACTTATTTTGATCTAAGCTCTCAAAAGTAAAAAAGTTGATTCACACTGCTGGGCCATATTTTAGTGTAAAACATACAGGATAAAATTCAAGCCCCATTGCTGTCAAGAGAGGTTGTTTTTTCAGTGATGCAGTGAAGCCAGGATTTGACCTTTATTTCTCTTATCACCATTGAAGTCTTACATGGAATAGTGAGAATTAAAGACATTGACAGAAGTACCAATTTTTCTTTAAAATATAATTTTCTGACACGTTTTCTGACAGCAGCACACATGGCCTTTTCTCAAGGAATTCCTACAAGGGTATCTAAGCCTACCTGGCTGCACGGGAAATCTCCTGTGGGCAAAACTAGTTTCTAGCTCTGCAAACAGACAAAAAATACGAACTATGTACCTAGAGGTCTGCAGGACTGAGTTCTTAACAACCTTGGGCCAATCAATACAAATGTTAAAATCCAGTTATAGGGTAACTTGTCAATAGGCAGGTTCCCCAAATCAGCCATGGCTGTAACATAGATGGGACCCCACAAGCTATTCAAAGAAAACATTGCAGGAGCTGCTTGCCATGTAACGATTGCATTAACACCACTATCTGCCACCTAATCGATGCTGTGATTGACAACTTTGCAAATCAGATTAGCTTTCCGTCTGCCTATGAGAGTAGCGTGGCTAGGAATAGAAAATTGCGCGGGCCCCAGTTTACAGCAGATGAACACCAGTCAAAGGGATAAACCAGAAAATCACTGATATTGCAGGTTAGTTGCAACAACTAAAACCCAGAATATATTGAAATCACCCCTGTGATTTTATTCACAACTTGCATCCCATCTCTCCAATGCTGCTTGCATACAGTGAGGGGAAGTTCCCACCCAATGACATCATCGTTTGTCTTTGGCTACAGCCAGCTACAGATTTCTAAAGAGGTCCTGTTTGTTCCATAACTGAACTCTTCACCTTTTGATTATATGTGTTTTTTTGGGGGGGGGAGATAAAGGGAAGAAGCCTGCTAGTAAATTTACTTAAACTTGGCGTTCACAGGCTGAGACTTGGGTGGGCTGCATTCCCTCCTCCGGTTACACCCTACCTGCAATCCTTGTATGTTAAATCACTTGACTAGTTCAGCCTTAATGATGGGGTCATACCCGAGGAAGCAAGTACAGAGATACTGAAAATGTGTGCTTACAAAAACACATATAATTGTAGAAAAATATGTGGATAAACCAAGAGAGGAACACTGGGACTGTACTGAGAAAAAAAACGTTTGGAAGAAAAAAATATCTGTTAGTTGTGATGAAGTGTCACAAAATACACATAGCATGCTAAGCTTCCAGTGACACATTTTTATGAATAAAAATAAAACCCCTGCTAATCAGGAAACTTTAAAGTATTTTTTCATACTAACACCAACCTGAATATTCCTTTCTTCTTCGGCTGCTACAAACGCATTCCCCATTAATTATATTTTCTTTGCTCTGTGAAGGGCTTAGACAAACGTCACACAAGCACAGTTACATCATGAGGGCGAAAATGAAGGAGGAGCTGCATTGTCACACAAGTATTGGTGTGAGAAAAAGGTACTTCTGTAAATATCTGGATCTTCATGGCAGTGGAGTCAGCTATTGATAAACTTGAGCTATTGGAGAAGTTTTGTCACGATCAAGGGAAGTGGATTTGTTCTTACACTTACAGGCACACGACTTCTTTGTGTTTTCTGTAGTAGCGATCTCCAAGATGGGATCTGCAGGCAATTTTCTAACGGTCTGTAGATAATTGATAGGATGCTAGTGCTGCTTCCTTACTTCCAGATACTTGGAGGAATAGCCAGGAAATGAAAAGTCGAGAATCTTGTTTAAGCACTAGGAATGGGACAGAAATAAGTATCTTAACTGCATCTTGCATGCGCTGTCCTCGCAGAGAAAGTGGAGGCCAGAACAGAACACAGCTGGAGCAGTTCGGAATGACTAAATATTTTCTTAATGTTATTTTTCCATTGGAGCAGTTGCTGTGGTTGTCCCTGTTTATTCCACAGATGAAACGGGAGGGGACCCACACCACCAGTATTGGGTGGCCCTCGCTACAGCCTGGGAAAGCCTGCTTTAGAAGATCCACAGCATGTACTCTAAAGAAAAGAAGCTGAGCGGATGCTGGATATGTTTTTTATTTTCAAAAAGTTCTAGTTTTCAGAAAAGAGTGAGCAGTTGGATATAATATCAAATTTGTGGTTTTCCCTCTTTACAATTTTAAGTTTTGCCATTGGAAAGTTTGAAAACTTAGCAGAAAAATAACATCAGCATGTGGTAGAAACTTAAAACATACTAGAAAGCGATAGGGAAAGTAAAGAAATACTCTGTTCAAAGCTCTTGCGGGAATGTGACTTTATTCCTTTACAAGTATTCTGATACATATTCTGATTTGTTTTTGTTGGAGTGATGAGACCAACACTTCCATGCAGAGTTGTGGGGTTAACACGTAACTCATCTAATTAACCAATGTCATCTTCTCTCATTGTGTGATCTGTCACGTTGTGATGTGCACTTTCCAAAGCATTCTTAGCGAATGGCTTGGCTTCCTACCATAGGACGCTGTGATACAAGAACTTCTTTAAAGAATCCTGGTGCACCTGTTCCTGTGAGGTGTGAAGTGATTTATACTGAGTTATAATCAGCCTCAGTTCCTTTGAATTTAGCTGAGTGGTAAGGTTTTCCATAGCTTGGTTCTTTAGCTGGATGATTCTAGAATACGTATGATAGATACTACACTGGTGACATAAATATCCATTTTACCATTGAGGATAACGGGACCAGGGTGGGACCTAAGCCTATTTGGCACAGCTCTCGTGGGACTCCAATATAAATAAACAACATCCCTCCCAGCCTACATTTTTTCCAAGATTGTATGTATGAGCCCCATGAAAATGCCTTTCAAATGTGATAATAATCCATAGCTTTTGTCAGCTAAGTGATAGCCCTCTCTTACACAACCCCATCTGCTCGCTCTTAAATTCCAAACTAAAAGTCAAAAGAAAACCTTTACGCCCAAGAGGAAAACAGATCAGCATGATCCACATGGTCAACTGGTGTTTTATAGCAACCACGCGTAAAGAAGGAGATCAGAGCTGATACAGGCACACAGGAACCTCCTGATGAGGCCACAGCACCTGTGCACATCCCTGCACAAAGAACATGTAGGCTCCTTCCTTGGATGATCTTAATGGGATAGCTATCGGATGTGCCTCTGCAAGTTAGACTATTATTATTACTACTATTATTATTAATGCACATGTATCCATTTTATCTAATCCTTTCCACACTAACATTGATATTGTAGACAGACAGCATTTTCTCCCAATCGTCTCTTTTATATTCAGGTTCCTTCTATGCTGTACAACGGAGCCAGCTGTTTTGGCCTCTTGACAAGGTGTTCGTTCTCTCATATCAATGCTTTTGACTTTATGGCCTTACACCTAAAGGTTGTAGCTAGTGTATACATGCCAAATTTATCTGTCATCACAGCTTTTGACTTGAAGGCAAGCTCTCTCCAACCAGAGTCCAGAAGCTTTCACCAGTACTTAAATAAATTAGAATCAGAAACATTTTAGAGCGATGTTAATAGAGATTATATACAAATTGAGAATTATCACCTTTGGAATCAAAATCCCAGATATGCAGCAGTCATGTTTTTACTAAGTTAAAAAAGACATGCATCCTTTACTTTGCTTAAAATTATTTTTTCCCCTGGAGTCTGAATTGGTAGGTATGGTGGAGCTATGAAATAAGTAAATGATTTTCTTTCTTCGTGGCTTTCATCCTCTACTTTATTACCACACAATAATGTTTCAACTACATTTCTTTTGGCACAACTGTTTTCAAGCCCTGGTTGGCCTGCCAGGTTGGATCTTTCCGTCTGTTGTGGATGTTTGCTCTACAAACAAAATCTAGGTCTTCAGCGACACTTGCCACTTACCCATGCCAATATTTGTTATCCGCTTCGCTACCCAGTCTGTAGCAGTGCCAAGCAGCAGCATCAAGAGAATACAGGCTTTTCACATCAGCAGTCACTTTGAACTGCTAGTTGGGTTTTGCTGTTCAGTGGAATTTATGTTGTGGCATTGATTTTGACACTTAACAACACCACAGAATCAAACAAATGGGGAATCTAAAGACAAAAGACAAATATCACCTATGGGTATCAATTTCACAACCAACATGGTGTATTTCCCATGCCATTCTCTCTCCCCGCCCCCTCCCTTATCCCCAGTTGAATAAAGGGTTTAACTTCATTGTGTTTACCTGACAGCACACACTGCTCATCTTCTGGACTTCTTGTTACTTTGTGTTTTGCCTTTAACACTCCTAACTCTATAACTTCTCTTGCTATAAAAGGCACAAAGGCCCTTAAGGTGTGCCTTTTCTTCCAGAGATAAAAGCAAGCTCTTTTCTTTAATGGTCTGGCAATCAACGTCTCCTTCTGGAGAGGCGACATGTCCTAACTTGAGGACAATCCTCAAGTCAGTATAGCAGTAACCAGGAAGAATCTTCGCAATTCAGAAGGCGCACTCGCAAGAAAGAGTACTTTAACCAGTAGTGTCTGCGAGTGGAATCTTAGTAATTCCAAAACCCCACTATTACATTTATCAGCTTATAATCACCGTATAAGAGCTGTCAGAGTGGGATTGCTGCATTTGTCCCCTCTGTCAGCACCACAGCTGGGGTGTGAGAAAACTCATGCCTTCACACTGCAGCAGTATAACTTGTCTCTTGTTCTGGGCTGTGTCTGACGTGTCAAAACCCGAGGCCAGAGGGAATCCACTGTACTGTTCTACTGCCAGAAACGCAAAGCAGAATCACACGTTAGGAAGTACCCAACTGGAAGGGGCATTCCTTGACCAGCAATAAAACGTAGTGGCAACATCCCCTCCTGTGATGCTGAAGGGTACCTTTCACATGGCCGCGTGCACGCGTATGGATCGCATAAGCCCGAGATGCTGGTACAAATCGTATTACTGCGCACACAAAACCTCGTGGGCCTGTAGACTGAAAATACTGTTTGTGAAGAGGGGCTTGATTGATTATGCAGGTTTATCGCATTACAGTTCCAGGTACAATGAACTTCTTTTCCTCGTGCACATTTTTATGCTGTTTTCTACTAATTATGGAAAGTATTTTCACATGCTTTTTCAATGCCTTGGAACCTTGCTAGATGCCAGCAGATGGACCTCTGGACAAAAAAGGAGATACATTTCATTTCCAGAAAGCAGTCTTCTGGAAGCTTATTCCCATCTATAGGAAAACTTCATGGGAGAAGGAGAGACACACTCTTTCAGGACCAGTTTCTAAACCACTCCAGAGTTTACACATTAAAAATTACAATGGTGGTCTGAATAACTAAAGTTGAAGTAACTAAAAATTAAGTTTAACAGTAGCTATTGTAGTAGGAATAGATTATGCAGTTTTATTGTGCTTACTTCAGCCACTTCTTGGAACTTTTTATCATTTATTTCTTCTTCAAAACCTCTAAAATGGAGAAATCTTTACATACAAGAAGGCAGCATGAGTATTTTTCCTTACCTTGTTTTCTTTTAACATCAAATAGTTTACAATTGGAGATGGGTATTCTTCCCCTCATTTATTTTCTTTTGTAACAGATGCTGCTGATGGCTGTGCTGCCAGGCTAACGTGGAGTCTTTGTAGGATGAACATTATACAGGGGGAATTACATCAGTGTGATCTAGGTAAAGCCGAGATGCCTACTTGTGCAAGAGCTGAGCAAACAACCGTTTTTGACTGCAGACATAATAGTCTGTACGGGCAGCAGCTCCAAGATGAAGTTTAAAATTTGCTGTGCTTACATTCAGTTGTATTGCTGCAGTCTTTATTTCTGTTAAACAGTGCTTTGGTTGGATCAGCACTTTCAAGAAATTTTGCGTACTGACTGCAACAACAGATTGGTAACAGTTCTTATCACTGTGGCACCTACACAAAATTTAGATATAAACTCAGAAAAGTGGAGAGAGGGTGGAGGCAAATATTTAAAACCATACTAATGGCATATCTCTAGTGCTAGTGCAGCAGCAGTACATCGCCTAAAAATTAGCAGACTATGAAAATCACCACCTGATATGCTGTAAACAGAACGGCAGAGACTGTGGCTACCCAGATGTTTCATTACTCTGCTTATGAAATTGTCTAAATCGTTCTACTCCTTAGGCCATGCATGTCTCACAACAAAAATGTTAAGGAAAAGCACACACCAAACATTTTATTACATTTTACATTTTCTAAAACAAAGCTTCTTAAAGCAATGAAACTGCTAGACTATTTACTTTTCCAAAATTGTACATCAGAGGAGAAGAAAAGTTTGTCACAAGGCAGCAGATTTTTCCAGAAACAAATAGCAAAACCAGTGTGAGAAGAAACATCAGCATAAATAAACCTCTCTGGGGGCCACTGCTGACGGAGTAGGTGTCCAAGTCCCTCTGGGGAAAGAAGCAAAAAGAGGCAAGTCTGAAGCAGTTTTCTTTTAGAATCTTCCTGAATTTTCTAATCTAGGGAAATTTCACTACAGGCATTCCCACTGGTTTTAGCAACATTTGGAACCTTATTGAAGACAAGACTGTTGCAGGCACAGCTGGTTTTAGCACTGTGCCAATTAAACTTGCTCAGGCCGATGGTATTAAATACTCAGCCACACAAGTGCTACCAATAAGAAAAAGCAGTTTGGATGGTGCAAACTCAGGTAGCCTCAGAAAGCTGCAGAGACCAAGTGCCCCCCATTGAGTCTGTAAATTAAGCCTTTAAAAGTAGTAGTTACTGTTTTTAGGAAGGCATGTGAAGCCACTATAGTATTTTCTCGAGGAACTGGAGCATATTCTGCTATTATTCCTTCACAGTTAGAGATGTTAAAAGTACCTGAGGAATGAACTAGGGAAGATTGTACATAGAGTTGTAGAGACTATTTTGCATATAAAAAGCATCTAGAGGTAAAATCCTAACCTGACTGGTATTGTGGTAATTGTAGCATCTGCTGTAGCAAAGAAAGAACCACAGAGACTGGTTTTCCTGAAAAAGAAAAATGATACTCCATCTCCTCTTTGAAAGAGCTGAAGGCTTTTTTAATACTGTCTTTGAATGTGGAGCAAGAGATACTGAAAATATTTCATTAGCTTTATTTAAATTATGCACTATAGTAAATAAAACATGAAGATTACAACATCAAGTAATATAGCTAGTAAGAATTAAAACTGCTTGTGCACATGGCATTATAATTCCTTCTTTAATCATTGGTCCCTAACCTCTTTCACTGGATGCAGAATGAACAATGCTGAATTAAGCACAGATATCTAATACTGCTTGCTCTCTATTCATTGACGACTTATAGCTTCTCTGTGTGCTTACATTCATTTCCTTTAACAGCACTCCCATGAGCTGCGGGGTTGCTTTTACTTCTGAAGCACCAAGATTAAAGAATTCATCAGTGTCTAACAGGACTTGATTTCTTGATCTTATGCATTATGAAATACCCAGAATATCTATGGTATTTTGCCTGTTGACTTCATTTTCAGTAGTAAACTACTTTAAATGAGATCCAGCATCTTAAGATTGGCATTGTGAAAAACACACCCCTCAATCCCTTAAAAAAAATCAGATTCAAGTGGTGGCACATTGAATTACAGAAATTTTAGATACAGAAAACTTAGTGTCTTACAAATTATTTAGAATTCTGTAAAGAACACTCAGCAGCCTCAGTCATGATCCTGCTCTCCCCCCCCATTCTAATTTTCCTAGAAATTATACAAGGACTACGTAGAAAATAGCTTATTTTACTGCACAGCTCTGCTCCAAAGTAGAAGAATCTATTCTGTGCACTAAAATAGGCATGGGTCGGTGTGCACACGAGGGTGAGGTGTGAAGTCCATAGCTAACTTCAGGCTATAATGTACAAAAGGGATGAACCGAAGTTGTATAGGCAATGTATGTGTGCCAGGTTTTGCAAATTCAGTATGAGTGCATGTAATGTAAATAATTTTTTTATTGAGAAAAGAAAAAAAAATTACAAGAGGCCTTGCTTTCTTAATAGGTCAGCTGGTTTGTTGGTTTTTTACACCTGTTAGTACCACATTTCTCCCCCAGCTTTTTCTTTCCTTCTGGTATGTACATGCACAAGTCGCAAGCCACAGCTTCACCTGTTGGTCCAGGATTTGACACACCTTCGTGTGCTGGGAGAAAAGTTATAAGGAGAGTGACAGGGCTGACGCGTGGTTTGAAGGAGAGCCCCAGGCGGGAGGGTGAGAGCTGCCCTGAGGCGGGGAAGGTGCCAAGGAGGGCAGGCTGCCCCAGCCCTCCCGGGGCATGCAGCCCGTCAGGCTCTTCACAGCCAGGCCCTTCCGTAGCCGCCATCCACCAAGGCCTCTAAAAGATGTTTCACACAGCGCTGGGCAACCGCCATCGAGCTCGCCCCGGTCTGCCCGTGCCCTTCCCGCCCGGGGGACGCAGCTGGAGGCCGCGCCTCCGCGGGGGCGGCGACCGCCCTCCACCCGCTGCCGCTCCGCTCCCTGCCCGCGCAGCGCGGCGGGAGCTCATCCCGCGTAACGCCAGCGGATTGCGGGTTCCGAGTCCGAGGGAGCCGCCGCGACAGCCGGCCCCCCCTCCCGCCGCTCGGCTACAGCCGGGCCGGAGCCCCCGCAACCCGCCGGGCACCGCCGTTGGAGGTAGCCCAGGACCGGGGCGAAGCTCCCTCTCTCGCGATCGACGGCCACCCCAGCCAATGGCGGGCCGGCGCCGGGCAGGCCCGGCGAGGAGGGACGGGGGAGGGGCGCATGGGCGGGGCGCGGGGGCGGGTGGGGCGCGGATTGGCCGGGGGGCGGGGCCGGCGGGGGTTTCTCCCGGGCTGGGCTGACGGCTGCCGTTGGGGAACTTGGATTTCGGATGCGAGCGGTGGCCGTTTAGGCGGCAGGTACGGGCGGGGAGCACGGCCGCCCGGCGGCGGCGGAGGTGAGGGAGCCGGGCGGCCGCAGCGCCACGGGGGGGGTGGTTGCGCGCCGAGGGGCCGCTTTGCCCTGGATCCGTCGGCGTTTCCTCCCGCTTCGCTCCGTCCGCCGCGGGATGCGGAGGCCGCGGGCGGGGCCGGGCCGGGCGATCGCCCTGCGGGCAGAGCTGCTCCCTCCCGGCCCCGAGCGGCTGTGGGGCGGGCGGCGGGAGGGAGGTGGGCGGCTGTCAGAGCCGGGGCGGCCGTGGGAGGAGCGGCGACGGCAGGGGGCGGCAGCGGCCCCGAGGAAGCGCGTCCGGAGCGCCGGCCGCCGCGGGGGAGATCCCCTCCCTCCCCTCCGCTGGGGGGGCCGCTTGCCTTCTCGGGCGGGCCGGGGTCTCTGAGGGGGCTGGCTCCTCCCTCCCTCCCTCAGTCCCCCGGCGGTTTGGGCGCTGGCCGCGGCGAGCCGAGCCGTGCCGGGCCGCTCCTCACCGCTCCGTTTCAAATCTCCCTCGCGGGGCCGCCTCCGCGGGCAGCGCCCGCCGCCTCCGCCCGCCCCGCCGTCTGCTGCGCCTTTGGGTCTCCCTCTCGCCGGCCTGAGGCAGGGGGGGAGGGGGGTTTCCCCCCTCAGGGTCCGTCCCGCCATCCCGCACTGGGCGCTGTGCGAAGAGGGGAGATGTTACGGGTTTTTTTTCTCCTCGTAGAGCGCCGCTCTCCGGTCTGGTGACTTCGTCTGTTCGCGGCCGGGGCTGCTGCTTGCTTTCAGCTCTAAGTGAGCAGCTGCAGAAAAACGAGCTAAATGGGACCCGCGCTGAAGCTGTGTGTCGGTAGTTAGGTGGGGGGGTGAAGCCGAGGGAGACTGCACGTTCCTAATTTCAGGATTAGAATAAAAGTCAGTGTAGAATCCTATTGTGTGTTCTTTATCTACTATTTTTAAAAAATAATCTGCCTTTGGAGACGTGATAACACGGCCTCAGCGTGAACATTATGCACTGAGGTCTTTAAAAAAGAATTGAGAGGTTATTTATAAATTTAAGTCCAAAGTTTCTTTTCCCATTGTTGTGTTGTTATAAAGGCTTTGATTACAGTACTGTGAAATCTGAATGCTCTCAAAAGAGCTATTGACACGGTGGTAACATTTTTAGTGCAGCGTTTTTCAACAGTTGAAGATCCCACTGAGTTGAAGTTAATCCCTTCTGATGTGAATAGTGTTGTGCATGCATGTGCATGGCTAGAGTGGGCTTAGAGGAGGTTACTGTATGAATGATCGCTGACTGACATAAAGGGAGTTGGTCTGAGGGTTTGTCGTCTTAATGATTATGATTTCCAGAAACAGCTTCTGAAATAAACCACTGCCAGGGAACAAGTAATAGTCAGCTGCGAAGTGGAATTAAGGCGCTTTGATAGCAGTAATGACTAGCAAACAGTTCAGCTGGGATGTTTTTTCTTCTTGTAAAGCTGTCTAAGACCCATTTTTAATTAAAAACATGTAACTTATAGCTTTTTCATTGACATGTAGTGCTTAGCTTTACTGCCTCATTTTCCTGTCTGCTAGCATGGGTGTTTCCAGAGTGTTAGTGAAATGCGACAAGCACATAGTTCTGCAAAACTTAGCCTTCAGCAAGTTCTCATAAACTTGCATGTTTGCAGACCTGGAGAGTATGAAATGACAAAATACTTCTTTGATAGGAACTATCTAAAATATAAAGCTGCATCCTTTGGCGTGAAATTTTAAGGTTTCAAACAGCAGATAAATTCAGTCCCTAAGCTACAGAGCCAAGCGGTTATAGAACAGACCCACTTCAGAGCCAGTTCTGTGGCATCGTGGGTTACGCAGGAGCGGCCCTGAATGAGTATTCAGCTGAAGCGTTCTGCTTCAGCTGCTACTCTCCTCCCTTCCAACAAGTTCCTATTTCTGCTTGCCATGCTGTTTTCTATCTGGTGTTGGCTGCTTTCTGTTGCTTAAATCATGCAGTTCTGCTGAGTTCGATTCCATTTGGGCTTAGAACATCGCCTTCCCTTGCACGGCTTCAGAGGTTATAGATCTCAAAGTTTGTATCAACAGTATGCACCTGTGGCAGATGAGCTTGCGTTGTGACAGTGTTGTTTAGGATGATCTAGACAAGACTTTAAAAATGTGCATATTCTGTGTGCACACGTGTTGAAAGTGGAGAAGGAGACTTCAAACTTCTTAACAGCCAGGGCCATGTGGAATAGATTTCCAGGCTTCATTCCTCTGGAAATACACCTTTTCTTCCACTTCTAATTTTACGTCTCCAGCAATTGGAGTCAAGTCATAAGAAATTTCTAAATTTATTACCACTTCTTGATAAAACTTGAAAAGCAGGAGTAACTAAAGGCAGCTCTCTGAAGCCCGTCTGACCTGATGATGTCTGTTAACGGGATTTCAGTGACAGTGCTGTGGACTGAATAGGTCTCATTTGGAGAGGGTAACCTGAAGAATAATAGTGTTACTTACTGTATTCAGTATGATCCGAACAATTTAGGGAGTGTGGATATGGGCAAGATAGGCATTTTTCATGTGGCCAGCTCTCGAGTCACACATTTAAGGATGAGGAACGTGGGTCGTAGGTGGAGAACGGGAAGGTGTTCTGTGAAGTGCAGGCATTTAGAGGAAGTATCGTGGGTTGTGATTGATGTTAATTTGAACAATGACTTAGAGAATTTATGTTCAAAAAAATCAAGCTAGGTATATAAACAGCATATGAAATACATGACCAGATAGTAAAATCTTTCTGTAGCTGGTGCTTATGGGATTCCTTTTTGAATTCTGTGTTCGCTTTTGGCATTAAACTTTAGAAAGTCGATAGTAATAATAACCTGAAATAATTTTAAAAGTTACAAGAACTGGGAAGCATGTTTCAGTACAAAAGATTGATTTATTTAAGGATTAAAAAGGGAGGGAACAAAATTAAGTGGTGAGAGATGTACCTGTGTTGTGGATGAGAGCAGATAACAGTGCCTATGAAAAACGATTCAGTAGCAGGAAAAGCAATGTTTACATTTTTAATAGATATGTCTGTTGTATACAGCATTACTCTAATTGGTGAAAGAGGACAAGTTTTCTACATTGTAGTTTACGATGTATGAATTTCAGTAGGGTAAAAATGATTTTACCACAGGCTGTAGCATGTAGTGTATTTGCCATTAGATATTTTTAAAGAAAGATTTAATGTTTTCCTGAGAAAGGCTTACTAAAACAAACAGTGGTTTCGTTCTGGAAGTGATCTTAAGTTGGGGGAGTGAGAAGAGGGAAGGTGGGCTTTCTGCCTCATTGCAGGAAAAATTAACTGTAGAAAAGCAGTGTTGGAAAACTGCTCATTGTGTACTGACACAATATTTGGACACAAGAAAGGGGATGGGAGCAAGAAAAGGGGATGTGGGAGCGTGTGATTGTGTTGTAGCCTGGGTTATATGAGAAGTCAGACTGCATTGTAAGGGGTTATTTCTGGCCTCTTGACTTTAAGAGTGTTAGACTTCAAAATAAACTGCCATGCTTCTATTTTTTTAGGAGACCTAAAACCAAAGTGCAAGTTAAATGATTGTGTGTTTTTTCCCTTCCTATTTGGAAGGGTGTTCACCTTTTAAATAGATATTTCTGATTTAAGCACAGTTCAATTTCACTTACCTGGTTTTATGATTTGCTCAGTGAGATAATTTTTGGTGTAATTTGACTCCAAATTTAACTCTTATAGGTACAGAAGGTGTTGTGCTGTTGTCCATTTGTCATAGTTGATTGCATTCTACAAATCTTCAAGACGTGTATTGGAGTTAAAGGTAACTTGTGACTTTTCTTTTGTGATATCAGAAAATTCACTGTAGGAATTTACTAAATAGGCAAAGTTACGTGTTCTCTTTCAACTTCTCAACTATTTTTGCTGTTAATGTGATAAATTTACATGGTTTAAGTTGTCAATTTTGTGATACTATACAGGAAAGAACATATTAATAATACAGTAAATATTTTGAGTTTTAGCAGATCTTAAATTCTTAGTCAAAAAGTTTGTGATATAAAATCTGTGAAGGTAATTTTACTAGTGACTTATTTCCTACATAGACTTCAGTTTGTCTTTGAGTGCTTTGTAAAGATTTACAGACAAAGTGAAGGCCATATCAACAGAATATTGATTTATTACTATTGGGCAATCCAAAAATAGCCATTGTTTGGTTAGTGAAATGGGAAGAGTATGTTCTGGTATGGTATGAGATTATAGACTTGGATATAATGCAAGTGGGACAGCTCAGCAAGAATATGTGCTTGTTTATTTTAATGGACTTGAGGGAAAAAGAGTTTGTTTCTGTTGCAGTAGTGTCTGATGTCTTAGTGGCCCTATGCAAACCCTGTGTTGCAGCAACTCTGCAAGTGCTGCTATCTGCCCAGAAAGCTGTACAGGCGTTGCTGGCAATAATGCTGAACAGTACTCTGTTAATTTCAGTTTACAGCTCATGGCTTGGTTTCTGCTTTTATATGCTTTATGTAGTTCTTTATATCTGACATACTACCTTGTATGCCTAAGGACTTGTGTTCTGATTTTGTGTGAAGCTTCAAACCCCAACAAAACAAAACTCAAATCCTGTTTCCTTTCTCAAATAATTCTGTTCGCATTCGTGTCTTTTACAGTCCTGTGCCCTGGGTTTTTTTCCTAGCTCTGGAGGAAAGCTGAGACTGGATCTTTTCTCATTCTTAGAAGAGCAGAGGACTCAATTATAGGTAACGATCATGAGGCTTCATAAAGGAGAATTTCAGATGCCTAGCCTTTGCTCTGCATGTCACAGCTTCCTTTGTTGATGGCATACTCAAGTATGAGGTCTTTGAAGGCCTGACTTCTGTGAAGTTGGCCTCTTGTATAAAAAATGATTGCCTGGCTCTGGATATTCTCAGAAGCAGATAGTAGTGTTTCGTTGGTGTTGTGCCTTTTTTTTTTTTTTTTTGATTGGTTGGGTTCTTTTTTTCTGATGGTGATAAGGTATCTGCAATTTGTCTATGTAGTGCTTTTATTAGTAGTAGCTTGGCTCTTCAGAGACCTTATTGTGGAGCCTTGCAGAAAAATCTTCTCTTTAAAACTGAAGGCTTCTTTGTCAGTGTCTGGGGGATTAACTGAGTGTTTTGCTTGATATTATATCTACCATGGTGCTCATATTCATCTGTGTCTTGGTTTCTCCTCCCTGGATTCTTTCTGAAGGATGTTATATGGCCTGTCTTTAACTTACCTTGCTGTTACTTAGTGATGCAGCCTGTGTGCTCTGTAAGGTCATTGTTTGAAGACTTTGGCATTCCACAGTAAAATAGGGTTAGCTAAGGATGGCTTGGAGGGAACTACAGATTGCCTTGGTGCTCTAGATTTGAATCTTCCCTTTTGCTTCTGACATTGTCTATGTGGTTTTCTGTTAGCAAAGCAGTAGTTCTGGAGAAATGTTCTGCAGGAAAAGATGTTCAGTTACCAGAAAATAAAAATAGACTCTAAAAAAAAAGTGTGGACTCTCTGAAAGATCAGTTTCATTTTAAATTGCTTGCACTGATGACAAAGCAGGGTTTAACCAAATATTTATTGTTGAAATGACTCTGTAATTAGTAGTGTAGTACAGCTAAATGTAACACCAGATTTTACGGTAAATTATTGCTATCCCATTACTGTGGCTTGAGAAGTATAGACTGTAACTGTGGTATTCTTTTTAGTGGCCTGGGTAAGAATTTGACTACAACATTTTAAGAACACAGCTTTTGTATTTTTAATAACATTCTTTAGTATGTATTTAAAATGCATGCTCTTGCCACAATGGAAAATTAGAACAGCTTTTTCTAATTTAAAATACTCAGTTATCCTGTATGTGGGATTTAAAATATATATTCTTATTGCAAGCTTTTGAATTGGCAGACCTTTAAATTCTGATGGACTCAGCATGTATCCTACTTCTTCTGAAAATCAAAATTAAAATCTGATGATAAAAATATACACTTGGGTTGGTTTCACATTTTTTGAAACATTTTTATTGCTTCCAGTTACTCACAAAAGCAAGGGTTCATTAATAAAATATTTCAGAATATACTGAGTATGTCCTGCAAACTCCATTGAGTCTGAACACTTCAATTTTGGATTTGAAAGCTATTGTTCAATTTCCAAATACAGTGTTTTGTACTTTGTAGACACTATTTGTAAATTAACTATTAGCTGTTTACTAGTTGAATGAAGCTGTTTTATCCCGTTTGGCTTCCTCATTTTGAAATTGTACTTAAATGCTGTATTTTAATACTGTAAGTGCTGTTGTTTCATCATCAATCAGTAAAAGAAATGTGGCAAAATAGTAAGCCTGTATGTCATTGACCTTCTCTTAGACTGGATCCATTTTCTTGTATGGCTTTTTGGATACTTTTCTTGGTAGGGTATTGCATTATTGGACCATGAGTCTGAAGCAAATCCAATGTCTGGAGAAAAAGAGGAGGCGGGGGGAAACCAAAACCCAGAGAATGTCGTAGCATAAACTTTGTACTTAAGACCATGTTTGGTCTTAAGACTGCTTTGTTCCCTCTGTAGTCAACACTTTTGTATGGCAGTAGTCTTTGACAAGAGGTTAGCTGCGTAATGGTCAGAGGTGGCTGCTTGGACCAAGCCTGGGATTGCTATGTATCAATGCTACTACTCGTTCTTTACAAACCCGAATTGCAAGTGATTTTAGTATTAATCCTGTTTTGGACCTCTAATTATCTCGTGTTAATTAACTTAAGCTGTTTTGATGTTTGGGCTCACTTTCACAGTGTGCTTTCTCTGCTCTTTGTATGCTTGAGGATATGTCTGTTCTATAGAAAGCAATTGGTATTTAATGAGATCTGTGTACTTACAGATTCATTAATTCCCCCCCCTGCTTGGTTGTGATATTTGCTTACAACATGAGACCAGTGTAACTTTCCGAATATGCTGAAATATTTTCATTCAGAAGGGTAAGACGTATTTCTGAAGATTGGAATCCATATTCTGAGTCTTTATCTCTTAATTCCATTCAGTAGAAAAGGTGAACCACATTGCATATTAAAACATTACATGCTTTGTGTCACAATTGAATTTGGTTCCAGTGTCATTTCAGAAAATAAGGATGCTGTGTAAGTTCCATGGGAGAACTGCAGAATAGAATTATGACTTAATTTGAAACTGAATTCTTAGGTATTGGGGGGGGGGGGGGGGAAAGTTCATGCTATTACCAGCACATTGTTCCTGTACTGTAGCAGAAATGAAATGATATGTAAGTGAATCTGGGAGTACTTCAGTCCTGTGTTGTAGGTGAGAAAATGCTTGGAGAAAAGGTGCCTGCTCTGTAAAAATGCTCTGTAAAATGCCTTAGATTGCGAGAGAGATCTATGTCTGAAAACCTCATCCAAACACAAAATGAAATCTTACTACAGAACACAGCAGTGAATGACAATGTTCAGGCTTGGGGAGAGTGCCAGCATGACATATTCAAACAATCAAGTTTTAATAAACCATATATAATAAATTTAACTGGATAATCCTGCTTTTTGAAGAACTGGAGCGGCTGAAGACAGAAACTTCTTTGCCCCTGCCCCCCCCCTACATAGCCATGCACACTTGTTTTAGCAAATTTAGTAAAAAGGTAAATGACTTTACATTTTACTTTCATCCTTAGACCATTACAAGCTCAACAATCCTGACGGAATATTTGCAGCCTTAACTAGAGACCAGATATTAAAAGTGGGACAGATCCTTCTGGATGAAAAATTAGTGCAGTTTTAGCTCTGATATGAAAGGACGATGCTAGAAGCTGCATTGCTTCTTGTTTCCGTTATGTATTATGGACTTCTGTTTCTTGTCTTTCAGAAAGTATAATGAAGCTTTATAAAAATACACATACATTAGCTGAAGTATATTTTACTGTGCTGACTTATTTGAAAGTCTAAATGATTTAACCCTTTATCTTGAGAAGTCATGAGACTTGAAGTACTGGGCTAACAATGAAAAGTGTTTCATTTACTGCCTGCAAATGGATTTTTAAAAGCCAGTGTGAACAATGCAAAACATGGTCCCAGTATGTTAGGAGCAGATTTGCTTCAGCCATTTTTTGCTTTTATAAAAAAGCAGCTCCTTTGCATTTTTCAGACCTTATTATTCGGTTTACCCTGATTTTTAATTTTTTTTTTCTCATTCTCTTAGCTTGCATTCCAAGGCAACACCTACTATGAAGATGATTGGTTTACCGTAAAATTCCCCAGCTGTTGGTGCTGTTTTGGAGTATGTCATATGCCTTAGCTAAAGGGTGAGACATACGCCATACGTAACAGCGTTAGAACTTTGGAATAGGACCAGATGAAAACAGTTTTTATTGGGTAAACAGTTTAGTTAGTGTCGTGAGCCCTAATTTTCTGGCTTAAAACATCTCGTATCCATAAACTGTTGAATGATGTGGGAAGATAAATTAGTCTGGTGATGTTCGTTTTTTTTTTTTTTTTTTTAATAAAAAGGCAAAAAAAGCTTGTATGTTGTGGTTTAGATGTTAAGCTTGTTACAGTGAAAATCAGCCTGCTTCTTTCTTTTACTGTTGAATGATCTTTGCTTGCTTGCAAAGCATACTCACTAAAAATCCATGGGTCCTTTCTGTTCAAAAGCTTGGAAGGGTGTTCTTGTTTTACTCCTTTTAAAAACAAGTTAGTTTTTCTTTGATTTTTTTTTGGTTAAATGTTTTAAGACTTCATTTAAGTAGTTACATTAAAGAGATCTTTCCAGAAGTTTAGTTTTCAAATTCTACATTAATTTTTACGTTTTATTGTTCCCAAGGTTAACTGCAGTATGTGCTGCTGGCTAAAAGGATCAGTGTATAAGCAGTTAACTGCACAAGACATAACAAATTATTTTTTTGTTTTGCGAATATTTTCAGAACTTTGGTTGTGTCACAAAGGCAAAAAAGCATAGGCATTTCTTTTGGAAGAGTGCAGTTTTCCCCTGGCTGGTTCTTTTAAGGGATTTGGTGGTGTTTTGGGGTTTTTTTTTGTTTGTGTATTTATTTTTTTTTTTTTTTTTTTAATTCCTGGCAGAAGCTTTGTTTCTCACTCAGGCAGTGTGTCCATAGATGTGTCTTGATAAACTGATTACGAAGTTATGGTAGCAACTCAAATTAAAGGAAAATGAAGTTTATATTCTCTGAGATCCTACTCAATGTAACTTTATTCTTTGCTTAAAAGAACAACCAGACGAACCAAAACAAGCTTCATCCAGGGCTATGGACAGGTCAGCTCAGTAGATTTAAGTGATGGTTAGAGCTGTTCCTGGCTATAGGTTTCTAGGAGATACTGTTCTGGAGGAATGTGTTTAAATTTTGAGGTTAGTGTCAGGAAGTTGGTGGTGATTCAGAAAAATTGTGGAGGAAAAAATTGTTGTTTAGGTATAGGGCAAACAACTTTTCTGCAGATCAGAGTGAACAGGAACCTTAAAATAAGTTGATCAAGGTGTAGTAAGTCTTTTGAGTTGTCTATTTCGTTGGTCATAATTAGGAGAGATGGTTGACTATACTTTTATGTAAGAACTTAAAGGTAGGCTGGTTGACATGTAAATGGTGTTGATAAAAACTTCTATAAGAAGATAGAGGAAACTTTATAAAGTGTTTTTTTACCTCACATGTTCAATTTGGAGGTGAATTTTTTGCTCTGACCATACTTCTCTGACATCGGACTGTGCTTTTGGTCAACTATTTCAGAGCTGAAATTGCTGTATTTTCAGTTATGATAAAAATCAAAGCGAGACCTGAAGTATCTGGATTTTGTGTGTCAAAATTTGTGCTATATAGTATATGGAGAAGTTCTGCCTTCCCCAATGTGTTGGAGCCAGTTAGTTACCTCTAAGTCTATTGCTGCTGCGTGTGGGGGGGGAATCCATGGGACAGCGCTGTGTCGTGATGGCATTGGTCTGCTGTCAGATGACACTTTAATTCTTCAGAGTATCTCGTCCTGATTTGAGGAAGAGAGCTCCTATATACTTAGACATTGCAATGGTGTTTCATGGCAAATATGACTTGGATTAGTCTAGTTTTGTTACACAGATGCAAGAACATCTCATTTTGTGCAATTAAGTATTTTTTTTTTTTTTCTCCCAGAGGTGTTCAGGTATAGTGTTGTTCTCTGGTAGTTCAAGAATGTAACTGATACTTGAATAATTGGGTGGAAGTTCTGTTGTTGAAGTTTCTTGGTATTGTAGAGGCTGGAGTAACTTTCTCACATGATAGAACAATGTTTGATTTCTATATGGAAAAAAAGTTAGAAAGTTTTGCGGTTTATATTTCTTTGTATAAAAGAAAGAGAAACAAAATGAATAAATAGCAACTGACATCTGTCAAAGCAAAGCATCATGAGTTAAATATTCTTATTAGAACAGCAAGATTTTGCTATAATGGGAATTCGACCTGTACCGTTTTTGTAGTTGTTTGTTTGCTATTGTTAGGGTATGAGCTGTTACGGTTTTTATAGAAGACAAACTGTGTTTTGCCATGGGATTTTTGCAAGCTTAAAACTATTATAATTTCTACTTTTCAGTAACATAAAGTAAAATTACGGAAAGTTTTTTTTCTTTAAACATGTTTTTGCAGAGCATTATTAGTCTGAAATGGTACGTGAAGTATGATGGCATGGGGGAAAATGTACTACTGCGTAGGAGTAATTTGAAGCTGGAGACACTTGAGACATTTCTGACTATGATTCATTATTTCTTTGTCTGGTTTGGTGAGCTTAGAGAGTAGAGTGTGACTTTTGTACCTTTGATCATGTGTATCTTGTATGTGCAAACATTTGAACAGCAAATTTGGCCACAAACTAGATTGTAATTTTTTTCTTCGATACTAAATTTGAGTTTAATAAAGTAGTGACATCAGTGGGCAACTCTGTGTTCATCGATCATTCAACGACAGTACTTTTGAACTATTGCTCCTGTCATGGGACCTTTAAGACAGGAATGTAGTTAGAGATACCTTTAAATTAGGAGGCTGAGTATGTGTAATCTATATGGAGGTTCTATGAAGTAAGTGAGGTTGGGCTTTCATTTACAACAGTAGACTTACTGGTTTTAGTATGATTTCTTTTCCCTCCTCTCCATTTTGGTTTATCCTCTAAAGGTTCCCTGTATTTTCTCTCTCCTTCATCCTTTCAGCTCCAAGCCCTTTGTAACCTTCTCCTCCCCACTCCTCTGTTCCCTTGTCTTTTTTGTTCTTCCCTCGAATTAACTCTAAAGTAAACACTGCTGTTGTTTACAAAGTTCTGTACTACTGAAGAATTGAAGATGGCTTTTGCTCTGCTAGTCATGGCTAAAGAAACATTTATAATAACTGGAGAGTGGTCGGATGGTGATACGTTGTGAAGGCATGCAAAACTTTTTGTCTCTGCTGTGAGCAGTAAAATGTTACCTGATCCACAACTGGAATTTTGGAATGCTATAGTACTTAAGCACGAAAGGCTTCTTCTTTTATGTGAAGGTGGTCACATTCAAGGCTTTAGCTGAAATTGAAGCAGCCACCTCAAAATTCTTTGTTTAAAAATGGGCAACATAACTATTGCTGCAAACGAGATAATCTTAATATAGGCCTTACGTCACCATGATTACGACAGATTTTTCTCTTGTAACGTCAAACTAAGCTGAATATGCTTCCATGAAGCACTTCTTTTTATTTTGAAAACGGTTGATGCTCCTTTCACTCTACTAGACAAAGGTAGATGCCTTGTTATCTTTTGAGATGTATCTTCCTTTGCATGAAAAACCTTTCCATTTACTGACCTGTCTCTATGCTTGAAAAGCACTGCCATAGGCTACACTTACTTTTCAACACTGTGCAGTCATTCACATGACAAAGCTGTCTTTTAGTGCTGATACTCTGAAGGGCTAAAATATTCTGCAAGAGTTTTATCAGCAGTTGAGTGATTGATTTTCAGCTGCAAGAACATGTGTACTGTAATCAGTTTTCCAATTCCAAGTCTATGATACTGTGAATTTGCTCCACCAATTTGGTTTTAGTGTTTAAGTTTTGAGGAATCATGCAGAAAGATCAAACTCTTTTAATTCTTAGCTTTCTGCTGCACAGGGAGAAGTGATAGCGAGAGAAAAAGTCACTAATGCATGTGGAGAGCACAGGTACAAGCTTCTGGGCTTTGACTTCCACTAGCTTTCCATTTCTGATTGCAGTGCTAAAGAGGTCATATCTTTTGGTGTGAGAAGCAAGAGGGAAGGAGGAACCTGAAGTTGCGTGACTTTTTTGCTGTTTTGTTTTTTGGGGTTTTTTTGGTTGTTGTTTTTCTGAAGTTGCTGATGTGTCTTTGTTTTGCAGCCTTTTGTACCCTGTTAGGATAAGGTTTACTTATTCCACCTCATGGGTAAATGCTGCTCGTCTTTTGCTTCTTACAGCTAGTGGGCTTTGTGGATGTTTGTCTAGCATCATAGTGCAAATGATGATGTTCAAAGGTCTGACTCACAGCTAGTTCTTGAATAACATCAAGTAGAAAAAGTGAGAAGTATAGAGACTTGCAGTCTAATATAATGCAATGACACTGCATTATCGTGGTTTTGTGCTCACAAGACATTTGAGTCAGCATAGCAATGTATGATCAGTAAGATGCTGCTTAGTTTCCTGTGGATAGTTTTATTTCCTGTTATGTAGGGAATTTTGACTTAAACAGTTAGCTCAAACTATAAAGTTAAGTATTCCTAAGACATGTTCACTGACTGTTGTCGCTGTTGACTTACATTTCAAGAATGATGAGAAATACAGGAGTATTCATTAGCAGAACTAATCTCTCTGCTTATGATTTACTGTCACCATCTACAGTAATACCACATTTTTAAACTGTGTGACTTCTGTAATAGCTATATGGTTAAAGAAAGACTTCTTATAGCTAAATGGTTAGCTGTAGCGACTTTCTAAAATCGGTATCAGCAGTTTGCACAGGAGAAGGTGTTGAAATATAGTAGTTGATAGGCAGGCAGAAAATACCTTTTTTTGGGAGGGATTTATTGTAGTGAGAATTAAGATTCTTTTACCTCAAAATGCAAAGATGGATGTGTTAGAGATTTCTGTACATTTTCTAATGAATTTTTGTGGTGCTCTTATGACTATTGTATCTGTTTTGTTCTGTAGCTTACATAAGCATCAGGAGACTAGAGTGGTGTTAAATATAAGGTATCTCCTGACCTTTCAGGAAAGGTTGAGATGCCATTATGAGAGTTCTAATTTAGATCTGTTGAGTTCTTGTAATAAGATGCCAAAGACCCTTCACTTTTTTCTATTGCTCATAGAGTGTCAAGAGAATTGTGACATGATTTATACTTTTGTTTTCTCTTCTTCCAAGTCAAGAAACTTAATTAGGCAGCTTAAGCTCTACCCAGGCTGCAAATGAACTTCTCTGACATATTTTATGACAGATACCTCTACCATAGCCTACCAAACTTGGTGTGTTCTTCAAAACCAAAACATGGAAGTTGGTATGGTCAGTCCCCTGAGTGAGACCAAAGTGCTTTATGTATTGTCTATATGTGAAGATGTGTCTGTGTCAAAACTATCATTGCAGCTTTGAAACTGTCTGTTAGTGCTCAGATCAGAAGTAGGACTACCCAGCTGTGAGTAAAGGTAATCTTTTGATTGAGGACTGTTTCCATACACAGTGTTTGTGCTCTCTGTTTCCAGTTTAAGAGGTCACCATGTCCAATAAAGTGAACAAACAGATTCTGTGCCCTTGTGACAGAAGTACAGAAATGATGCCATGAGTTTTGTAGTCTGAGGAATTGCTGCTGCCAGAATTCCAGGATGACTCTCTAAAGTTTTGTTTTCTCAGATTTGTCAGCTGCAACAGTTGAGGTACATTGATAATCAGTGTGAACTAACTCAGTTTGAATACTTGCAAAACCATCATGAATATCTGATGAAAATTATCAAACTGGCAATTCAGGAGATGATAGATGTTTATCTACATCATTGTCCCTATAATATAAGTCCAAGTATCTACAGCAGGCAGAACTTTGCAGCCCTCTCTTGATGCTTTTACGGTCAGCTAACTGTCCATGTGTTTCTGAGTGCAGATTCTTTGGGTTAAAGGCACAAATTAGTTTGCATTCTGAGTGTAAGGGTGGTGGATGGGGAGCGGAGGGAAGAAACCCAGAATGCAAAACTCATGATGAGGGTCCTGCAAGCTGACTAAACTGGATTTAGCAATCCTATGTATCTCATATCAGCTGAAATTGTCTTATGTTGCTGAACTTGCTGCTGCTAACTTATTTCAAAAACTTTCTAAGGAATGTAGTAGTAGTGTGATAAAAGCAGGACAAGAGCAATAGAATTTTTAGGCAATAATCAGTCTTTTGACTGGTATTTGAAATATTGCTCCACTCATGTTCTTTCTCCTTTTTCCTCCCTTTTTGCTCTGATGCTCCACTATACAGTATTAAGTAATAGTTGAAAGTAGTAATATGGGAGTACTGAAATACTAACCTCTCTTAGCTAGTGGTGGCAAATATGTTGTTGTCTTTCTTGTAAACCTGCTCAGAATTCAAGTTTATCTGAAAGCATCAGAACTTCAGATATTTACAACTAAGTTCTAATGGAAGAACTCATGAAGCATGGTTCTCATGACTTTGTATTGCTCTTCTTTATAACAAAATGTCACCTTTTTTCTTGTCACTATTAAATGTTTCTGTGCTGTCAGTACCTCTTTCCTTTGTTTGTTTACATTGTCCCCTAAGATACTTGATGCAGAATCATCCAAATATCACTAGGTAAGTATGTGTTTTGTCTAGCTGATAAGTGCTGACTGTAAAGCTAGTAAGCCAAATAGAATAGGTTACTTATGCGTTCATACTAGAGACTCTTCAGTAACTTGAATTTCTTTCCTGCCAAACTGGTTTTATGAGTCCTGTAGAAATTAAGTACTGTTGAGACCTCTGGACCACTGCGATATTTGGTTAAAATTGACTGTTGAACTTGAACATTACTAGAGAAGGATAACAAACAGATGAACAGGCAGTATGATTGCATGGGTCTTATTTCTGTAGGAAACCAGGTCAATAACTGTAATGTTTCAAGTAGCATTTTTGTTGGAGTTCAAAATAGTCTTTGTCATCCTATTCCATGCTGATGGTTGGCATCTCTTGGTGTTGTTCTGATTAGATTATTAGCTGGTTTGAGGTAGGGGTTCTAGTTTTGTTTTTAACAGAAACTTGGCATCTGTCATAGGAGAACATAAAGGTATTCTTGTCTTTAATTTTTTTTTCTGTTTGCCTTGGAGAACAAGATCAGTCATTTTGTTTGTGCCAGGAGTTGTAGATTGGAAGGGACCTCTGGAGATTGCCCAGTCCAACCCCATTTCCTGCTCAATGCAGGGTCACAGAACCTTGTCCAGTCAGGTGTGAATACTTCTGAGAATGGAGACTCCACAACTTATTTGGACAGCGTGTTCCAGTGTTAGATGACCCTCAGAGTAAAAAAGATATATTCTTTTTTCCCCCTTGCATTTAAGTAGAATTTCTTGTATTTTGATTTGTCCCCATTGCCTTGTATCCTTTCACTAGGTACCCCTGTGTAGAGCCTGGCTCTGTTTCTTACAACTGGGAAACAGAAGGTAATGTTTCCAATTTCAGTTGAGAATTCTGATTTACTTTAGCAGTTTGTTTCCCCTCTGATATCTTTTGCCTGCATTTTGCTTCAAGAATGGTTGATACTTCTGGTAAAACTGAGTATTCATAGACTGCCTCTTTCTGTCAGGCAAATCTTGCTGCTGTACAAAGTCACTCTCTGTTGTTGACTTTTGTTCCAAAAACCATGTTAATTGTTTTGCTATATTCTCTGTAAGTTCTGAAGTTCACTCAGCTGAATATATCTTATTTAGCAACTGAAATCCCTGACAGCTTGTCATGAGTAAAAGGTCTTATTTCCTCCTTTTTTGCAGATAGGAAAAGATGTTAACTAGCAGAAGGATGTTGCAAGTTGGGGAAAATACAGTCATGATCGTTACCGTAGTAACACTGAAGTCATCTGCTGGGCATCTTTCAGTACATGGACAACTCTGCTCTGTTAGATTTAAATGGCAACTTCTTCTTTGGAAGCCTTATTATGAAAGTAACAATTTTCTTATATGCATGAAGATTATTTTTGAGGCAGTGTTTTAGCATAGTTATTAATACATCCTTCATATTCGTTCTTCAACAAGATCTTTTGAATTTGTTAGCTACCCTTAGTTTTTCCTTAATTAGGACTCTTTTGCAATCCTAGCCTTGGTTTGTCTAGTATTTTATTAGTATCACTCACATGGCATTATACTAAATTAATTACCAGAACATTACCATGCTATAGTAATGAAGCAAACCATGAGTGCCTCAGCACTGTAATGCTGTACATTATTTTATTCCCTGACCTATGTATTCTGCTTTTCTACTTACTATCTTTCTGTTGCCTTTTTAAGCATCAGAAGCTATCCATCAAGCTATATGTATCCTGTTATTTAATTAAAAGCTCTGGCATGGAAAGTTTGTAGCAAACTTCCCCTCTCCTCAAGATTTTAACCAAGGGTATGCCATGACTGAAGTCCAAAACCTGTAGTCCTTTGCTGTTTCAGGACATTCAGGTATTCCTTTGCTGTTTCAGACCAGTAGAAATCCTGCTAGTAGACCACACAGTAGAGTGGGCCAGGCAACAACTGGGGCCGTATTCACTGAATAAACCGAACTCTCCAACATGTTTTGATGTGTTTCATGAGTAGTGGGAAGAAGAGCCTCCATGTTAGATTCCAAAACTTGTCCTGGTGGTTGTCATCTGAGTGGTTAAGAAAGTACAGAATATGATTAATCAAATGAAGCTGAGTATTCCAGGCAGAGAATTAACTGAGCTTCTTTTAATTGTGGACGCTGTGCCATTACTTTTTCTCTGACCTTAAGTACGTGGGAAAGAAGATAGTTTCTAAGCAAAGGGAAACGGAAATTGTCTCATATTTATTAAATCCTTTTCCTATCAGGAAGTATGCATCAGGATTATATGCTTGGCAAGCAAGAATACATATTTTGGCACATGCTTCTCCCTTTGTAACTTTAACAGCCTGCCAGCATTGCAGGCAACACTAGCAGCAGTCTGTCCCAAACAGCTTTGATTATAAATCCCAGTGCCTGCAGCAGAGGAGAAGGCTCATGGGGATGGGTACTATTTGGTCTGTGTGGCTCCTTTTTCTCTCCCTAGCGCACTGGCGAAAGACAGAGTGAGGAATAGCTGGGGAAGGCAAGAAGATTGTCATGCTGGTAGTAACCCTATCTGCATCCTAGTTAAATATCCTGTGAATATTGCCTAAAGTTGAGGAGGTTCCAGGCTTCTTGTGATGGAATGAATGGTGTGCGATCTTAATTGTATCTGAAAGATCTTCTATAAACCATTGTTTGAGTGCACCAACCCCCAGAATTACAAATGGCATTGCCCACACAGGCATTCCAGAAATTTTGTATGCAGTCTTTACATTTGATAAGCAAGAAAAGTTGGTCATTATTTCCAATTTTTAAGTATATACTAATTCTTTTGTGAAGTTTCTCTGGGGCCAAATGTAGTGTCGTGAACTTTAGTCCTCAGTGGTCAGATCTGTATTGAAAACTGCGCCATTTCACGTGACAGTGGCTTCCCCATTGCACAAGAACAGGGGCAAAAATGGTTGAGCATAGTTATGTTTTCTGTTAAGACTTTGTGTGATAGTGATGACCATGCTACTAAAATAGCTTAGATATTTTAAATAAAATAAAACTTGTGAAGTGTGAGCAGAGTAGATGCACTTGTATGGGAAAGATTCTAAAGGAAAGACTGGATGTCCAGTATCCTCTGGTTTTCAAGAAGAGTTTAGTACCTTTTTAAATGTGTGGGGTTGTGTTTTTTTTTTTTTTTTAGAAACTCCAAATTGTTAATATCAATATGTTTAATAAAGCTTAGTAAGGTAGCTAAAATGTTACGTTAGCACAGTTTGAGTATTTTGTGTAAACAACTTCTAAATAATTTGAATAGAATACAGTTCTGAAATTTTATGTGAACGTTCCATCTACAAATGCATTTTATCGTCATTCTGTAGAATGAATATGAAGAGTACCAAATAATGGAATCACGTATGTCTTTCCAACTTACGTCTTCAAGCAAATTTTATTATATTTTAAACTTGCTTTAAAATGTGTAAAGCCTACATCTTAAAATCTAATATATTCCCTTTAAGGTTAAAGTTAATTCTTTGGGTGACTGGAAATAAATGTGTGAGGAATATTTTGAGTAACTTACTTGACTCTAAACTGCTTTTATGGAGCAGTTAAATACATCTCTGGTTTTGGTTAAAATGTGGTGATTTTTTGTTTTGTTTTGTGTTTTTAAGAAAGATTTTGAAAGCCAGTCAGTTTTCTCAAATACTAAGGAGGTATATGTTTTGAATAGCATCTTAACATAAAATGGAAACTTACCTACTGACATTCTTTTTAACTTCATATAAGCTATGTATTGTAGTGTATTTTTGTGGCATGTAAATTCCCTATCTACGTATCTGGTTGTGTGACGTGCCTGACAATAACAAATTGTTGGTGCTCTTAGCTCAGTTATATCCCATATCTGTTAGTCTGCGGTTTGATGTCAAATGTAGCTTTTTAAGTCTGCAACAAGGAAAGCTGAAGCTACAAAGAGTAAAAACTTTGGTTACCGTGCATATGGAAACTATTCCCCACGATTCAAAGGAATTGGATTAACACAACTATGTGTTTTGTTTTTGTTGAAGGGAGCACTGAAGTGCTGCCAATAGGACTGTTGAAATAACTGTAGAGTCTTCCATAGTTTCAATTGTATCTACCACATGCAACGTGCTTTGTATCTTATTAGAAGCGAGGTATTGAACACAACTTAGTCATGAAGATAAGAGGGTTGATTTTTTTTTATCTAGTATGAAGTTTGAAAATCGACTTCATAACATCACTAATATGTCTATGCTACTTTCGTAAGACTAGATTTCTCTGTTCAGAGATTCAAAAAGTGGATTTCCAAAGCCAGTGCCACAGCTTGTAAAGCTTGATCTTTACCTCTAGTTACCTCTCTTGAGTCACGGGTCCTGAATCTAGTTTCTGAGGACTTGGTATTTTACAAGAGATTGTAGCCATAGACAAGACAAGACAAAAAATTCATTACTGTTATTACTTGCCATAGCCATATCGTATAGTTCATTCATTAAGTTGGTATTAATTAGCAGAAAAGGGTTATTGTTGATTTTGCAGGTTAAGTCTCTGTTGTCTTTATAGCATAAAAACAAACAGTAAGATTTGATTACTTGTTATAATTCCTTTGGCGGCAGCAGTTCTCATTTATGAAACTTCTGCCACTGTACACACTTTCCCTGTATCCCACCTTTCCCTTACCACATAAGAGACTGCTGCTTCAGCTTTCTCCACACGTCCTCCAAAGACACGTCCCTTGTTTTAGTTAGCTGTTTTGGTGACTTCTTCCTAAACCGGGTATGTGAAATAGTTAATTTTAGGCATCAGCTGGGGAGACACATCTTAAGCCAAAATCATAATAGTAATTGTAGCCTTACTAGATGGTACCTCACATCCTTCTTCCAGATACGGAACTTGTGTTCATTGAATTTGTTAAATTTTAACTTGGTTAGGAATGAGTGCGCTTGATGTGCACTGCAATGAAAAGTTGAATGGAAGAGAATTTTTTTTTAAGGGGTATCAGATGGTGCAAGATTTAACTGGATTGATATCATAGTTTAAAAAATGGTGCTATCTTACCTAGCAGTACAATCATATACCTGTTTGTTATTCCTGAATGAAAGTAACAATGCTTCTTAATTTAATAAGACATAAAAATAACTATTTGAAATTGCTTTTGGAAATACTTTGTGCCTATGGCATAATTCTGACTAAACTGCAAAGCTCTTAATGACTGACAGATTGTGGAGAATTGTTTTTAAACACTTAAGAATGAGTCTATGGCTGAGAAATACTGGCAAGTTATAGATACTGCAGATACCAAGAGCAATATTGAAGGGAAAGTGCAGATGTCATACAATAGTTCTAAAAATTTATTTAGTCTGAGTCTGTGTAAAATGCAGGTAGCTGATGGCAGCAGTTCAGTTAAGTGTAGCTGTAAAGGGATGAAGAATTTATAGGGTAGCTTTGTAGAGTAATTGCAAGCTTAACACGGAAGAATGTCTCCTGAGGCACTTCAGGAGGTTCCAGTGAAGTAATTCACTGTAATAATTTTGCTGTAGCTGGAAACAAACTCCCTTATTTTTGTTTTGTTTCAGTAGTAGTGTTAGCCTGATTTCCTACTCTACCCACCCTCATCCCCCGAAAACTGAAGTTCAACTCAAATGCTTGGTTTAAATTAAACCCCTGTGAGAGCTGATAGGAATGATTACATGGAAGTTTGCCAAACAACTGTTTTGTTTTTTTTTTTTTGTTTTTTTTTGGTTTTTTTTGTTTTTTTTTTTTACCAAAAGTTAATGTTGGGGGCAAAGTAATAGTTTTGATGGTTTTGGAAGGAGAAGGTATAGACCAAGATTGCCTTTGTTAGATGCTTTGCTTAGCTGTCTTTTGTCACAGAATTGATGTGTAGGGTGGGAGGCTGATAAGGGCAGCAAAACCTTGGCTGAAAACGGGAGGGTGAGATGCTCAGAGTGGAGTCGCTGTGCTTTGGCACAAGATCTGCATAAATGGCTTGGGGTGCTGACACTGAGCGAGGTTTGCAGCCCACTCCTCTGCCTGTGCGTCTTGCCCCATGCTGTACAGGCATTAATTAGCTCTCTGTCAGAGGCAGAGGCAAGCTAGAGGGAAGCTTCTTTCTTGCAGTATCCTCACCTCTGTTTCTGTTCTCCTAGATGAAACTGGGCAGACTTCTGGGAAGCTGTCAAAGGTCAGAAATTCAGACAGAGAGGAACCAGGTGGACAGCGTGAGGGCAGTGGGACTGGAGTCACTGTGCATTGAGACTGGGGCTCCTGAACTACAGGAGGAAGGATGGAAGTGGGAACTAGAGCTGCTGCTGCAGCAAAAATGAATTGGATTGAAAGAAGCTAGTCTTGTCAGTACTGCTGAGAAGCCTTGAATTTATGCTGCTCTGTCCTTAAACTTTCAAATTAATTGAATGGTTAATGGTCTTATTCAGTCACATGACTGGTGCCTTTTAACAGAATAGACAAATACTGAAAAACTAAATATCAGCTATGCTTATAAGTGTCTTTGTGATTTGCTTTTGAAAATGCATTCATAATAAGTGATATAGTGCGTCTCCTCTGACAGCTTTTTTTTTTTTTTAGAATGTTTCGCTTTAATTCTTTGGAATATCAAGATGCTAGACATAGGAGAAAATGTTGAAGGAATCTGGAAAAGCTTTAGCATTTTGATAAGGTGTACAGGACTTAAAGCTAAGGCAACTTGAAAAATGTGGTGCCTGACCTATGATACTGCTCTAGCTTGCTGTTGGAATCGGATGAACTAGCCAAACCAGTAAATCCACTGTGTAGAAAACAGTATTCTGGAAACAGGCATCCTTCAACAAAGTCTTTATAAATCAAATAGAAATGTTAACTAGCGTGGAAGTCTTTTTAGTTTCTTGAAAAATGTCAATGCTGATTAACTAGTTTAATACTGGAATAAAGATGGTTGTGCCATGGTAATAGAAAGCCTTCAACTACTAAAAATTTCACTCGTCAGATTTGCTTCTTTCTAATATTTCTGGAGGTGCTAAATGTTCACCTTTAAAACAGTTTTCTTGTTCTGTAGTGCAACTGTTTGAAGAGGATTTATTGTTAGTGTTGTGCCTGAGATATTAATTGGATGCCAGACTTGGGGTTGCCCTGACAATGAGTTCTGAAATGATCAAATGCATCCACTGTAACTTTTAATGCCTGTAGTGCCATAGAAAGGTATTTCTCAGTTTCAGCAATACAGTATGCCTGAAACTGGAACTGATTATATGCTTACACTATATTCCAAAGGCAGCCTCAGGTTAGAGCTATTGAAAAGTCAGTCATTTCAAAGTAAGGTGCTACATGTTCCAGGATAAAATAAGTTTTCCTTGGAAATTGTATTTTGGTGGAATAACTTTCTCATTGTCCTGTGGAGTCTGATGTAAACAGTTGGATTGTGTCAGCCTATTGCAATTTTGAAAAGTAGATTAGTAGAATCTGTCTTATTTGCAGTATGGGTCTAATCACTTTCTTCTTTCCTTATAGTAAGTATTCCTTTAATTATTTTGAAAACTTGAGAAATACTTATAATTCTAAATAGATGTTGAAACAGATCTGGTTTAGCAGTCAGTAAGAAACTGAATTGTTTGTAGTTGTCTGGGGCCCTTCTAAAGTAGCACTGCTGTTGAAGTGACAGTAAACTTCTGTGCCCTGTGAGTTCATAACAAATTTTTTTGTCTGGGTGAGAATCCAGGAGTTGCACATCTTTTTCTCAGAAGGAGAGGAAAGCATCACGGTAGTTAAAGTGTGGGAGTACAGTGGATCCACAAGGACCCACTGTGCCATTGTTGATTCTCAGGTTGATGCCGTGATGTCCCTATGACTAGTGGGGATTCAGGTGACCACCTTTGCCCCTGTGATAGGCTGATATTGATAATTAACTGGGAAGGCGAGCCGCTGGGGTGGGTTTTTGTGTTGCTTTGTCTTGTTCAAAGCTTACATCTATTAATTGACCAGTGACAGAATTACATTCTCAATGCATGAGTCCCAAACATGAGTGTTTCTGAATTAGAGAGTCTAACCATGGCAAAGTCTTGGTGTATTTGTTAGTGTTTGCTTATTGAGGCGCTAGTGTGTCTGACCTAATTGGCTAGTAAATTCCAGCTTTTGTTCTCAGCCTTTTTCTGAGTGCTCGCAGACTTTAAGATTGAACACTACGTGAAAAATTGCTTCTCATCGACTCCTTTGGAAAATTCAATAATAGTAACCTTTGGAGCCTGAAAATGTTTCCTTTGAAGTGTTGGCTTGAATTAAAGTTACTTCAGTTTCTTTAGGCAGTTGCAGTGCTGCCTATTGCTTTACAGTTTTGACACCTAAAAGTTGAATGGTATGGTGATTTGTAGCTTACTGAGAAAGTAAGCAGTAGTTTTGCTATATTAGTCTCTTTTTGCTTATAAAGAACCAAAGTATATAATTTTCAATTAACTGGAAAAAGTCAGGTTTCATGATACCAAGCACTTCTAGAAGTTCAATTAAATCTCTTTAAATGGCGGGAATAGGCATGATAACTCTTGATACCAGTTTTGATGTGTATATGTACTTTCTTAGACACTTCTGATACACTGTGGATTTCTTATGGAAGTCACTTATTAACTTGCATTGTGAAAGCAGTTGCATTCAAAGCAGGTTTTCTTCTAGCAGCCAAAAATTCACTTCAACAGAAGAAATACCTAAGCAGCTGCCTAGTACATTGGCTCTATTAATTAACTGTAGTGCATTGTATTAAGTGATTGAGTGTCTGTGTGGAGGATTAATTATGCTCTGACTCATAGTCAAATCTTATTGCAATAAGCAAGAAACTTCCTCTGATGTGTCTGGGAATCTTTTCTGGCAAAGTCAGAGAAATACCAAATCTTTGTAAGCTGCGAGAATTGCATTGCTGTTTTGGTCAGGTACATTGCAGAATTCAGTGTGATACAAACCAGAGAGCATTCCAAATTGTCTGCATCTGCAGTACTTCTGCAATTTTTCTCCAGATAAATATGTGGGGCTTTAGCAGGATGTACAGTGACGTCTGCCATGTTGTCCTGGTTTCAGCTGGGATAGAGTGACCTCCCACGGAGGTTACCCTGTAGCATCATACTGCTGCCAAAAGGATGGGTGGGTGAGGCTTCTGTAGTTCGCCAAGGAGCTGCAGTGGCTGAGGGCTCACAGAGATGCTTCTTTAGTTGGGTTTCTTTATAAACATAGTGGTAGACCACTTCTAAATTTATTGGCATATCCTGACTCAAAATGTTAACACTGGAAATTCAGGATTTCTTTTACCACTATGTTTTTAATTATATCTTTTTTTAAAAAGAAAGAGATGAGAGATCTTTAAGGAGCAGGGTACTGTGCGGGTGCTCTGCATATAACACGCAAAAAGGCAGGATTCAACAAGTTACTCTGTGAAGTTATTTCTTTTCAACTGTTCAATTTTAAAAGTTGTCAATTGAAAATCCTTACAACGCTTTAGGAATTATTATAATCTGAATGATTTTTCTGACCAATGTTTATTACAATAGAAAATTTGCATGACGTCTCATGTAGGAGGGTATTTCCTGAGGAATCCTTGGCTGGTTGAGTGAGATAAGACTATAGTACACATACATGGCAACATTAAAAAAAAATGCGTCTATGCATGTGTTTCTTGTGTGTTGTAGCTTCTGTGGAACTCCTCAGTCTGTTAGTAATTACTGATACATAATGATGATTCTTGGATTAGCAATGTCTGGATCTTAGCACTGTCTCACAGCTATGACTGATATTACTTGCATGACTTCATTAACTTGACTGTGTGAGCAGGGCTTGTTCAATGCATGCAGGTGTATTGGTCTGACTGCTACCTTGCAGCTCCTGATTGTTGCGCAGCCTGATAGCTCCAAGCCTTGGTGTACCTTCTGCAGCTCCAAACAAGTCCTACACTTCCAATGGCAGCTACGCTTTTGGTCTCTCAGTACAAACAGCTGTTCTGCTTACGTCAGATGTCCTGTGAGCTATTATCATGATATTAGATGACACTTTTTTCCATAAGCACCTGATTTGAATGACATATTATTACTGCAATTTAATATTAAAATTTGAAGTTGTAATTAGCCTGCTCTCTGTATGAGCGTGTGTTGAAGTAAACACTAGAACTATCGACTGAAGCCTTTCCTTTGTTTCTCCTGTGAAAATAGTATGAAAGACCATGAGACTTCTAGATTTAGCCTATGGATAATCAGAGGAAAGCAACTTGTTTGTTCACAAAATTTCCAGCAGCTCTGTAATGGATTTCTTGCGGCTGATACATGTGACTGTGTTGCTTGTAAATTGACCATGCTTGAGTGCGCTGATGATAAAATAAATGAGTGGGTGATTTTTCACAATAGGCTGTTATGACTGACAGTGATTAAATTATGAGAGATTGCAGAACACATTCTTTGAGTAGATACAAAGAGAGTTGTCTGTTCAAAGCAGCAGAGAAAGCACATTGTGTTTTGGTGTTCCTAGTCTGAAAGGCTAAAGTGGTACATAAAGGAGATCCTGAACACTAGGACAGCGATGTAAGTTGACAAAAGTCCTAGCTTCAGTTTTGGTGAGTGTTAGGATGTTTGAATTATTAGCTATTAATGATTTGGAATAGGTCCCCTGGGTCATCAAGAAATGAAAGTAAACACACCACCTGTTTCAACACCTTTGCAAGTGCCATTGAAAGGTTGGTTTGGTTTGGTCACCTTATTACTGTTGAGGGAAAGTGGCCCCAAAATCTTATTCACTTTTTGTATGAAAAACCACTTAACTTACATTAAATATGTAGTTAATCCAGAAATTTATATCTATTCATTTTTATATCAACATTTCTCAATTAAATTATTTATAGTGTCTTTCCACTGTAGTGTTACTGTATAGTTCCGGTTTCCTCATCAAATGGTAGAGGAACTCTGAAAGCTGTTGTAGCTTTTGCATTACAACAAACAAATGAATATAGTGTGTGTGTGTGTGTTTTATAACATGCTTCTCCTTCATGGTAATGTTACTTTTATTCAGAAATAATGTGATACAGAATATTCTGTAAGTCAAGCATGTTTAGAGAATTCATTAAGAATTAACATTATTCAGCTTAAACTTCTTGAGCTATTTTGATTTTTTTTTTTTTTTTCCTCTTTGCACAAATAGAATTTGTATTTTATTTTGGGTACTTCAATATATGATCTGCTAATAAATATGGGTTGTTGTCATGATGACTAGTGGAAAAATAACATGACAGTTACCATTCATCCTTTACTTAGAGGTTTTTATTCTCTTTTCCTATGAAACCTGTGGAAACAGGGTAAATGGAGTTCTGCACAAAGTGGGGAAAATTTTGTAGTCTGTTTTGTACAGAGTATTATGTGAGCTGGGGAGTAGACATTTAAGTTGGTTGACATGTTATACCTAGAGTAATATTGCTGGCACAGATGTGACTTAGTATCTTCTCAGTAAGCATTTGTAAATCTTTTCTACTACTACATCTATTTTTTTTTTAACCTAGAAGATGGGGAGAAACAGAACAGTGTTTGCATGCATTTCTGTGCAAAAATTATGCAGGTATTGAATAAAACATGAAAAAGACTCTTTTCGTGGGGAATCACTTTTCCAGACCATTTTCTGTCAGAGTGAATTAGCACGTGTTATATACGGCTCACTTTCTAACAGGTCTTCATCTGCTATTTTGTAGATGCTGTTGAAGTATCAGGCTTAGCGTGTTTAGTGAGCTTCATATAGTATTTTTTTCATGTACCGGATCTTGTGCAGGCTGACACAAGATGTCCCTCCTAAAATGACTGTTCCAGTTTATGGGTATATATTCAGTTCAGACTTAGCCAAATTATTATGGGGCTCATGGCAGTACGCCGTACTGAAGAAGCGTGCTGGCTGCTGCTTGGGATGAGCCTTTTGGGCCTGGCACAGCACTCCATTTGCTGCCGTGTTCTGTGTGCCAGCCTCCATCCCCTCCTGACACCTGACCTCTCTGTTCCTGCAGCAAAAATGATGAAGCAAGAGGAGGCCTGTGCTTTCCAGCATCTTGCCTTTCCCCGTGCTCACGTTCATTAAAAGCAGTGTGTGTGTGGCACTCCAGCGAAGTGTCGGGGCAGAGCTCTGCTGTGTGTAGAGGGGCTGCTAGCCTTGTGGAGGGTAGTGTTGGGGTCGGTATCTGGAGGTACCGAGGTGACGTGAATGGATGAAAGGAATATAGCAAAGAGAAAGAAACACTCACCGTAACCAGCTCTTTTGTCTAAAATGTTTAATGTTATTGATAGATCTAGTTGTTTTGAAATATATTTTGATATGTTAATTGTACTGAACGTTGCTAGTAAAGAGGGACTAATCTGTGTGGTCTGCACTGTGCAGAGCACTAGAACAGCTAGGTTGTTGATTCTTTTAGTTGTAACTATTTGATCTGAAAAAAGCCCTAAGAAATCTTAACTGGTAGTGAAAGGTTAAGAAAATACCAGCTTCAAGTAAAGGATTGTTGGCGTTCAGTCTGAAGTCATCCTGTAGTTACACAGCTCCGATACAAACAGTGTCACTTGTTTGTAAAGTCTTCTGGCAAGATAGAACCATACGTTTACTTGCTCATGGACAGAATTGTTCGTGTTCTATGCTATTCAGTTGCAGAATTTGTATGAAGAGTTTGCTTGGAGGGCTCATGATCCTGAAGTAGCAAAATAAACTGGACTTTAAGGTGGGATTTGTATGAAGGGCACTAGCTGGGAAATAAGAGTAAAAAGTTGTATTGAAACTCCATGCTGCTCATTGAGACGCTTTCGGAATGGAGAATCTGGTTCAGTAATGGTCTGGTCATTATTTTTCCTTTCATGTTTCACCCTCTAAGGGAACACACATGATTTCAAGTATGAAAAGTAATGCCTGTGTTTAAGGAAAAAACCTACAGTACTGCTCAATTTATTTGACACACACACACACTCACACATATATATATATATATATATATATATATATATATATATATATATATATATATATATATATATATATATATATATATATATATAGGATAATGCATGTATGAGCCTTGTTTTGTTAAAGTCTGGGTTAGAACAATATGGAAATTTGGTAATGTGTCCTGCAGGCGTCAGAACTCACTGTATCTTCTTTGGCATATGTAATTTCCTGCTGGTGATATCTAGGTTAGGCTACGAAGGTGTGTTATCCCTGTAATAGTCATGCTTCTTGTTCATACTGGAAAAAAATCTGTTGGCTCACTAAGAGCATCCTTTACTCAAGATCTGAGTTGAAATACTCTTATTTCTACCTAGAGTTAGTCTCATTGCTGTTTGCTGATTACATATTTGTAATTTGACACCGTTAAGCAATGTAGTTGTGTAAGGGGAAAGAAGTTTAACAGATCTTCTTTCCAATGGTGAAATCTACACTATTTTTGGATGTTTTTAGAATGCATTTATTCTACAGACAAAAATATGACTGCAGCTGCTATTGATGTAGCTAAGTCAATTGGCTGAAATACCTAAAATGCTGCAACTCAATAATGACAAGAAGCTTAACGTGACCCAGCAATGTGTGCTCGCAGTCTAGAAAGCCAGCTGTATCCTGGGCCGCATCAAAAGCAGTGTGGCCAGCAGGTTGAGGGAGGTGATTCTGCCCCTCTACTCCGCTCTGGGGAGACCCCACCTGGAGTCCTGTGTCCAGCTCTGGAGCCCCCAGCTCAGCACAGACATGGACCTGTTGGAGCAGGTCCAGAGGAGGCCACAGAAAAGATCAGAGGGCTGGAACACCTCTCCAGTGACAAAAGACGGAGAGTTGGGGCTGTTCAGCCTGGAGAAGAGAAGGCTCCAGGGAGACCTTATAGCAGCCTTCCAATGCCTGAAATGGGCCTACAAGAAAGCTGGAGAGGGACTTTTTACAAGGGTATGCAGTGATAGGGCAAGGGATAATGGCTTTAAACTAAAAGAGGGCAGATTTAGATTAGTTGTAAGGAAGAATTTCTTCACCATGAGGGTGGTGAGGCACTGGCACAGGTTGCCCAGAGAAGCTGTGGATGTCCCCTCCCTGCAGGTGTTCCAGGCCAGGTTGGATGGAGCTCTGAGCAACCTGGTCTAGTGGAAGGTGTCCCTGCTCATTGCAGGGAGGGTTGGACTAGACGACTTTTAAAGGTCTCTCTTATTTCAACTATTCTATGATTTTGTTTCTAACATTATTAGCACCTTCAGTATTTACAATTTTTAAAAGCATGCTGAAAAGCATAGAGAAGAAAACTAACTTCATAGCTCTTGCATAATAATTTTAAAGGATTTTGACCTGTTGAGTTTGTCAAAACTAGTTTACCAACAAGATACTGAGGTGAAATGAATTAATAAAGAAATACATTAACAGGGCAATAACAGTGAGGGCCTATGGGCTGTCTAATTCCTGAAAAGTAATGTTGTCTGCAAAGTCTGGTTCAAAGATGGGCCTCATACACTTATATTAAAAAGCCAGTCACTATTTCTTAGCAAGCATGGTTAGTTTTGAAATCAGATTGGAGGATAGCAATGCATCCTCTATACACCAACTCTCTAATCAAATTGGATATATTTGCAAAATTTTTATCTTGCTGTTAGAATCTAAGGTTGGAAAAGACCTCTAGGATCATCAAGTCCAACCACCAACCCAACACCACCATGCCTGCTAAACCATGTCCTGAAGTGCCATATCTACACATTTTTTGAACACCTCCAGGGATGGTGACTCCACCACTTCCCTGGGCAGCCTGTTCCAATGTTTCACAACTCTTTCAGTAAAGAAATTTTTCCTACTGTCCAATATAAACCTCCTCTGATGCAACTTGATGCCATTTACTCTTGTCCTATTGCTAGTTACTTGGCAGAAGAGACCATCACCTCCCTCACTACAACCTCCTTTCAGGTAGTTATAGAGAGCAATAAGGTTCCCCCTCAGCCTCCTCCAGAATAAAAAGCTACAGTTCCTTCAGCTGCTCCTCATAAGACTTGTTCTCTAGACCCTTCACCAGCCTCGTTGCCCTGCTCTGGACATGGTCCAGCACCTCAATGTCCTTCTTGTAGTGAGGGGCCCAAAACTGAACACAGTACTCCAGGTGTGGCCTCACCAGTGTCGAGCACAGGGACACGATCACCTCACTACTCCTGCTGGCCACACAATTCCTGATACAAGCCAGGATGCTGCTGGGCTTCTTGGCCACCTGGGCACATTGCTGGCTCATGTTCAGCCCGCTGTCGACCAACACCCCAAGGTCCTTTGCTGCTGGTCAGCTTTCCAGCCACTCCTCCCCAAGCCTTTAGCATTGCATGAGGTGGTTGTGACCCAAGTGCAGGATGCAGCAGTTGGCTTTGTTAAACCTCACACAGTTGGCGTTGGCCCATCGATCCAGTCTGCCCAGATCCCTCTGCAGAGCCTTCCTACCTTTGAGCAGATTGACACTGCCACACAATTTGGTGTCATCTGCAAATTTACTGAGGGAGCACTCAATCCCCTCATCCAGATCATTGATAAAGATGTTAAACAAGACCGAACCCAAAACTGAGCCCTGGGGAACACCACTTGTGACCGGCTGCCAGCTGGATTTAACTCCATTCACCACCACTCTCTCTGCGTTCGGCCATCCAGCCAGTTTTTTACCCAGTGAAGTGTACACCCATCCAATCCATGGGCAGCTAGTTTCTCTGGGAGGCTGCTGTGGGGAACAGTATCAAAGACTTACTAAAGTCCAGGTAGATAACATCCACAGCCTTTCCCTCACCCACTACGTGGGTCACCTGGTCATAGAAGGAGATCAGGTTGGTCAAGCAGGACCTGCCTTTCATGAACCCATGCTGGCTGTGCCTGATCCCCTGGTTGTCCTTCACGTGTCCGGTGAGCGCACTCAGGATGAATCGCTCTGTAATCTTCACTGGCACCGAGGTCAGACTGACAGGCCTGTAGTTCCCAGGATCCTCCTTCTGGCCCTTCTTGTAGATGGGTGTCACACTGGAGATCCTTCAGCCATCTAGGACCTCCCCTGTTAGCCAGGACTGCTCATAGATGATGGAGAGTGTAGTTTTAGTGTTCTATACCATGTTTTGAAAACAAATTTCAACTTCATTCTGAACAGTATGATGCATTAATCAGACACCAAAACAAGTTATCATCCAACATCATAAAGCGAAGAATAAAAATTAGTATTTATTAAGGTGAATAATAACTTGAATGTGTGGGTAATTTTTTGATTATCACAACAGCAAAGCCAAATGTAATATTAGTGTTACATTCTATTGAAATAAATCCGGTAACAAGTACCAAACCAAAAGAAAGAGATGTTTCTTGAGAAAAAACATGAAAATATCTATGTGCACACAGTTTGATAGAGCATTACTGTCAACCAATTGAAATCAAGGGATGTATACTTTTAAGATAGTTTTAACTTCAAATTAGTACAACCTGTGTGTTCAGGCAATCCTAAGAAATAATGCCCTTTTACCGCTTGTGCTGACCTTAGAGATAACAAGATTTTCACCCCCTTGTTGATGGACTTGATCAATGAGTACTGGCTTTGGAGCAGTTGATTTGAAAGTAGGATGTGTAATATATTGGGTTACTTTTTCTAGTTGTTGAAGTTAAGAAATATGACAATAAATTCTGTTTCACTGCATAAAGTAGTCAGTTCTAGCTCTGTTTAGAACATAACTCAAGGTTGGTGTCTAACCTTGACGTTTTTGTTGCTTTGTGCATAGAACTTTATGGTTCCTGGTTATCCTTTTCAGAAAAAAAGTTGCACTTTATTCCTGAATAATTAGACTGGATACATTAGAAGGGCTTCACAGCTGTCTCAAATGGCAACTTTGAACATTTTTAGAAAGTGGCTTTACAGAATGTTATGGTCACTTCATTAATAAACTTAGAGATGTTAACGTTTTAAAACTAGCCGTCAGATCTGTTTGAGCACCTGTGACTAAAGCAACCTAAAAGATTTCTTTTAAAACACAGTGATTCAAACAGAGCTATTTCTTTCCAAAAGTACCTATTTTTTTCTAAACAGCATTTATAAATACTAGCTTTTTTTCCATCAACTTAATTCTTAAATATTAAGGGTTTTTTTTGGATCACTCTCAACAAAGTGCTCAGAACTAGAAGAAGAAAAACTTGCTCCAACACAGCATCTTAATATTTGTTTGCATTCCTCTTATTATTGCTGTGTTTCCTGAAGGGATTAAACACTAAGTATAAGAAACGTTGCACAGCTTCCAAGAGACTGAAGTATTCTTTCTTTTTCCATAGGCCTGTAATGATAGCAATTAGTGAAAAGACAAACGGCATCTCTCCCTCTTACAGTTTTTCTTTTAATAATTGATTTTTGTACCTGCTGGATTTATTTTCCTTTACTAAAGGATATACTAAGGATTAGTTAGAGACAAGTCTTAAGATAGTGTCATGGTCAAAACTGAGAAGAAAAAGAATGGGATATTTCTGCCCCCTCTGCATGAGATCTGCAAACAGTAAAACCTGGTCTCAGTTGGGTAATGCAGAATATATATTTTTCCTGAAACTTTTGTATTCATTCTTCGAATTGGAAAATTTAGTCCTTAAATAAATGCAGTCCTCAGTTAGAGTGAAGGTGAGGGATATTCTTTGTCTGGTGGGCAAGAGCAGATTGCAACTCTCTGTGTATCTTAACTTGTAGACAGATTAAGGTAGCCCGTGCAGCACAGCACGCTGCTTAAACCCTGGCTCAGATTGAGCAGTCATAAAATGGATTGGTGATTTAGGCTATTCATCCCAGCCATGACAGTTTAAAGGAGGTCACTGACAACGTCAACAGAGCGTACAATCCTTTTCTTCTAGATAGGCTTTGCCTTGGGTTTTTTGTCAGGCAGATTCTTTCAGAAGTATTAAGGCTTTCCACTTTCATCTCCATTAATCAGGGGCTGTTCTGGAAGAGATTCGCTGTGAAAGGAGCTCTAGTGTTGATTTTTGATGCCTGTAATCTCTTCAGTTAAGGAATGCAGAGGTCTTCATAAGCTATGGATCAAGAACATAATCAAATCAAGTTTTTCAGAACTTTAGGAGGTTAGAGCAGAAAAATCTGGTGACTTATACCATTCTCAGATTTGATTATCTCTTTGTTTTATGAGGATTTCTGTCATTTCCCTGATTATTTGGGATGTTAAGAACACTAACCGGCGTGTATGTTGTGATGCATAGAAAAGGAAGAAGCGAATTCCCTTTGTTTCAGCCTCCCAGGACATCTTTGTGATGCATTCACAATACTGATTTCCAGTTGCTGTGAGTAGCAACAAAACCCCAATACTAGGTAGTAGTATAGTTCTGATTAAAAGACTATCTGCAGAAACACATTCCCTATTTCTGAAGCTGTTTCATTCATATTAAATATTTGGCTGTGGCATAATTTGTGATTAGTTGAACAGCTGGTAAGTACTCCCTTTGAATTTTTTTTTGGTTTTGATCAGTTAGAAAACAAAGGCATTCACATAATTTTGCGAACAGCTTATTTTGCTTGTTCTTCTGGGGATATGATTTGAAAGAAAAATCCACCTTGCGTATTAAATCGTTTATGTTCTTTTTGTTCAGGTGAGATGCTAAACAGAGTGGATGTAAGCCAGCCTTTTGACACAGTTTGGCACCCTGGCTTTCTAGCAATGGTGGTGGAATTAAGAGTAGAAGGCATAGGACTTAATTGATAATCAGGAAAATTCTAAAAAAAGTAAATAAGATTAAGTGAAGGTACAAGATGGGAGGGAGAAAAGAGGATGAAAGAGATGTTTACACATGAAACTAATATGAAGTGAGAAGGGTGTCTGTGTGTTGCAAATGGTGAACCCCCCACATGACGGCTTAAAACAGCCTTGTTGCTACGTCTGGGGAACGTTAGGGAAACTGTTTCCCATTACAGGATTATGGAGCATTGTGCTCTAACGTAATTCTTTTTTCACCATTTCCATCTAAATGTCTCTATCATATGGTGATATATATATATATATAATTAAAAGGCTTATCTATGCATCTTAGCGTGGGGTAACACAAGCTGGTAACACATTTTCAAAATAAGAATTATATAAATAACTTCTCAATTTTTTTGATATCTTTTTGGATAGCTTAGCATACATTGTACAATATTCTGGTTCGTTTAACCTTTGTGGGATGAAAAATTATTTTGTCTCCAACAATTTGTAACTCGTGTTTGGAAGTCACACCAAGCATGCTATATTACTTATCTGTGTATCTTAAAATGAATGCCTTAAGTTGAATTTCTGTTTCCCTCTTCCAGTAAAGCTCACTTTAATCTTTACAATTTTTATCTCAAATGTTCAGTACATTTTGTAGATATGGGCTGCATAAAATCCATTCTCCTTTGTTAAAGAAGACAAAGGAATATTGTTTTAATTGGCATAAGAAATGCATGAGAAATGCTGCAGTTTTGATGAAAAAAGACTGCATTTTGCTTCAGGTATTGAATTGTTACTGTGTAAATGTGGTTGTGGTGATTAATGAAGTTGCAGGGAATCACTTGATGACAGCAGTACCCCGTAAAAGGCATCCAGCAACACAAAATTCTTTCTTCACCTGATGCAGATGAGAATTTGGTTCACTTGTGCATAACTGGTGAATTCTAATTCTGTTGAATTGGAAAGCATAGTTAGTGATGTCTGTCTCCTCCAGATTTGGATTTGACCTCGGATTTTTAGTGATGGCATGTAATCATGAATTAGCTTGGACTGTTCAACAGGAAAATGTTACATCACTTGATGAGAACAAACTTTTAGCTTGTATAATAGTTATTTCAGTGGAAATTGAGCTGGGAATACTTCCATGCCAGGTTATAATTTTAAAAGCAAAAAAGCTCATTTAATAACTTTTTGTAGATTTCATAACTCCCACATAATGCTAATACTGACCCTCCATACATGTAGTACAATTTTTGTGCGTGTCGAGAGGATCTAATAATGTAAACAGATTAGAAAGACTTTTCTCCACTTTTGCTTTTCTGTGTGAAGTTTGGAAGTATTCCTGTTGTCTAAGCAAAGCCAGACTTCTGTGGACTATCACACTTACATTTCTGGAGAGAAGTGATGTCTGGGTTTCAGGTGGAAAGAAATGAAAGACTGTGATGTTGTCTCCTTACATGGAACATCTACAAGTACTCGATGTCAGTATGTAAGAGAGGAGGCCTTGAGACCTATTTTTGTTTTGGTTCTACTGCTGTTCTAGTGAGGGTGTCTTGCGTGTCCCTTTCTCCTCATAGTGCCCAAGTTTCTCTATCTGTAAAGCTATTTTTTGCCAAAATCAAAAATATTTTTACAGATTAGCTAATTTTATAACTGCCATGAAACACCTGGCTCGTGTTTTCAGGTAGATATTTTTGACAGGTGTTTAGGCTTTTCAAGAAAAAGTAAATAGATATAATTCATAATGTCTTTTAAAACCACAAAGCAGATTATTATGTAGGAACTGGTGAGCCGAAGATGTAGTTAAATTGTTGAAATATTGTGCCTCAAGTCTTGGTATTGAATGGAACTGAAATACCTATGGAAGTGTAGATATGCGTGAAAAACAGGAGTGAACTAATCAAAATTCTGTGATTTTTAGGAATTTGGGGCTACAGTAACCCAGTTTTTTTGGGAAGTACAACTTTTCACTTAATCCATTAGGTAATCCAGAGCAAGCATTTGCTGCTTAAAAATAAATACAGAAACATTTACAAGTGCAAAGGAAGGAGGACTGTTTAGATCTGACAGCAAGGGAACAGGTCTTGAAAGTTGTCATGAAATTAATGTACAAAAATGAAGAAGGTACTGGAAAAGGCTTTAAAGTATTGCCTCTTGTGAGGCACTTGATTGGATGGGAAAGAGACATTAGGCTCTTGAAAAGAAATTCTTCTGTGGAAGGAGTATGTCATAAGGGCAACAGACTTAAGGGTTTTGCTTTTCCCAGTCCTGTAGGTGTGCATTTGTCCTTTCTTGCACAAATTCTTTTGGGGTTAAATGACTTTTCTGGGCAGAATTTTATACGTGAGGGTGAAATGATAGTTGATAGATCTCCTGTGACCTAGCACTTGAAGGACCAGTTCTTGGAGATCTTGTGTTCTGTCCAGTAGTCTCTACAATGTTACTTCACCCATACCGACATTCTGGTGTCTTCCCACCCTGCCCCGTCTCTGGCCTCACTGCAGTTTTTTGGCTATTACACAAATCATGACCTTTTTTCCTGTTTTGTCTTCAGCGTCTGTTTCCTGTTTTCTCCTTCCCTCCCCCAGCCCATTTTTTTCACTCCTGACTTTGTCTCCAGTGGTGTCTTTGCTTTCTTTTACTGTTAGCTTGTTTTTCCCAAGTTTTTTGTTCATAAGAAAAGGAAGAGAGAATTGAGCTATAACATCAGTCCTTCACTTTTGCTATGTTTCTGTATCTTCACTTGTTACTGAATTTATTGAACATTAATTTGCGTGTTGTTCATACTGTTTTCCAAAACCCAGGTCTATCGTATGGATGGATGTCTTCCATCCTAACACAGTGACACAGATGTGCACATTTTCTAAGTGCTGGAAGTTTTCAGTCTTTTATTTGTTGAGGGTCATATGTTTAGGCAGACTTCTTAGACTAGCACAGCCCAGACTTCATCCAGATCAGAGCTTTGGTTCTTGGTCTCTGACACCTTACTTTGGGAACTATTGTTCAAGTGATCTTGATTTCTGAGAGAACATGATGTCATTTTACACATGAGTCTGAGTCTCTTTTTGTTAGTATATGCTTCCTATGGCTTCCACACAGTAACAGTTTCTTGCAGAAAAAGAGTTGTTAACAAGTATACTGTGGTCAAGAAAAATTTGAGATTAGTTTGGTCTATTTATATGCTTATACCAACTTTCCCTTTCTCATTGCTTTATATTTCAAAGTACTTCAGAGGTGAATCCGGAGTGAAGGAAAATTTAGATAGGATGGGGGAATTCCGTGACTGTGAGCTCAAATGTGGTCTTGGATCTAAGATTAAATGCAAGAGATGCATACCCATAGAGAACAGCAGGGTAAATATGCTTTCAAGCATTTGTTCAGTCAGCACTTAAAATGTTGAGCCCAAAAGGACATGAAGAACTCCCCAAACTGATGCATATTGTGAGTTTCATTCAAACAAATAAGTCTTTTCAGCATGGAGTTCATAATTTTGTACTATATGTGTTTGTGTAATAAAACCATTAGATGATAAATTACTGTGAACTTGCAGTAGTGTTTGCCTAGAACTGTCTCAGAGCTTTGAAACGTCTCCGGGTATAGAAAATGAGAACTGAAAATGTGGCCCAAGAAGGCAGAATAAAGCTTCTACTTAATTTGGCCTGAAAGCTTACTGTAATAACACACCATCCCCGTTTGTATGTGGTCGTTAAAAGGCTTTTCTGCAGTGGGTGAGGCTGCTTTGGTAAAATGCAGTCTGTGATGTATATTTACTTGGGGGTGTCATTGCAGTCGTGGTTTGGCAAGTCACTGTCATTTTTCCTTGTCTACAGGACAGTTCTAAATACATCTCCCCACCCAGTTCTTGGTGTTCACAAGTGAGTTATTCTGTTAAATCTTTCTTATCTGTTGTCTTTCCCAAACTCTCCAAAGAAAACTTTGTTTAAATAGTTACTCCCTTGGGACTTTCATGCATATCCTGTTATCTGTTTTATATTACAATCTTTCGTGCTGGGAATGTCCTTCCAGAAAGCACAAAACAGCTAAAGCACTTAGATGACTAACAAACATATTAAGTGCTGAAGTCCAGGCACAAACCCAGCATTATTAGCATAAAATTCCACACCCCCACCTCCCCTCATTAGTACTACTAGGCTTCTTTCTGACCTCTATGTTGTCATTTCACTTTGTCTAGCCCAGAGATGTTGCAGTGGTCAAAATGTTAGAGGTGAAGCCATTGCCATGAAAAGTGGCAAACTTTTAAAAAGCTGCTGAGGTTTTTCAGTCTTCTAGTCAAATACCAACATTAAAAAGGGCCTATGGGAGCGATGAAGTTTTGGCTGCCAATTTTATTTGCTCAGCTAAGAGGCATCTCTCCTTCACTGCTTTTTGTTGCTTGGGATTGGCAATGTTATGCTCCCACAGGAGCAGCAGATAAATACTTTCCTGAAGAGCAGTATTATCTGTAGTTTCAATACTTTGTTATATATTCCAGTAAACATGAGCATGTAGGAAAACGTTTGCAGTGTCCTGCTTTAACTGTATCATTTTAGGTGCATTTTAATTATTTGGAGGGGGGAAACAGAGAATTCATTCTGCTTTTTCAAGGGAATACTTCTGTTCCGGTAGCACATGAAAGACTCGGCTAGCTTGTGCTAGCTGCAAACATAAAAATTAGAATACCAACACAAGACATCTCAGGTGGCTAACCTCCAAGGCTTGGAGAATGTGGGATAGCTGGCAGGGAATATGGAAGAGCATTTATTCATTGCAGCAGCACTTGTGAATTATCATGGTTTTAACTGTGCTGTTTTTCATTTATTTTTTTGTGAAATATGGTTTACAGTTAATAGCCTGGGTTTGTTTACTTGCGTGTATGTCAAGATCTCTGCAGGTCCTTCAGCGGTTGATTCACAGACTGGTAGTAACATACCCAGCAAAGAGAGAGCTGCAACTTACCTGCAGAAATCCAGGAATATTTCACCGTATCACTTGAAATTTTGCACTTATTTGGAATTTGGATTAAGCTAATTAACCATTTAACCAAGTATTTGAAACTAACTTCATTGTAGTTAGGCGGGGGTGGCAGTATCGATTTTTGTATTTCAACTTGCATCCTGACTCAGGAAATTGATGTTAAAAAATAGTAGCAGGAGAAGATTGTACATCTGTCACCTGAATAAAACAATTTATAATTTTAATGTCACTTTTTCTAAGTTTTTGTTTCCCTCAGTAATGTGCAAACATCAACCAGTATTGTTAAACTGGCTTGCCAAAGAGAACTTTTGTCTCTGCAGTGCTTATATTTGACAATAGCAAAAATGATGAAGTCCACTTAAAAGATGAAATACAGAACTGACATTGCTGCCAAAAAAAGGCACTTCTGTGGCTGTGTTTACACCCTGAAGCTTTGTAAACAATGTTTGTCTATTGAGCTCTATTCTTGCACATGACAGAGCAAACTGTCTTAATGCATTTCTCAGTTGGTTTCTGGCCATTGTTCGTAAGTTGGATTAGCTGAAATAAAAAGCTAATGGGTGTTTTGCATGTGATCTCAGTAGTGTCTGCATCTGTATGACATTCAGCCTCGACATACTGGTGAAATGAAGTTAATGGTTACATCTGCTTATGAAAATTATTTGCAAATGTGCTCTACTTGTAGGGGTCTGTCACTAGTGTTCTACCAAAAAGGACAAATCAGTCGCTTCTCATTTCTTTTTCCTGACCTTGAATCCTGGTATTGCGGTTATTTCACTCTTTTGCATGCTGTTGTACATTTCCTAAACATGTGAGATAGTAATAATTCTCAATATGACTTCCACTGAAGAGGAAATAGATACTTGTCAAAACAATGATGTGCATCTGGGATTTCAGAATCCAGGAGCTTTATTACACTGGGGCCTTTCAGTTTGCAGTAAAAAAAATTCTGGAGTACTAGTACATTATTTTTCAGCTCAAGTTGGAAAGTGCTTTGATTAACTGTGTTGTTGTATGTGCCTTGGAAGCATACTTAGATTAAGTTTGCTCTTGCATAAAGAAACTTTTTAATCTTGCCACTACATTATAAATAGAAGGAAGGAAGGTTGGAAATGAAAAACTTATTGTGGCATCTAGAAATCAGTCACCTCCGAATTGGAACAAGCTAAATAACTTGCAGAACCCAAATAGATTTGCCCCCAGTTTCTTTAACAAAAGCTGGAAAAAATTGTATGTTTGCCTGTGCTTCAGTCAAATTGTAGCACTGTTACAGAAACAGCCATTTGGTGAGGTGGGATAGAGCTGGAAGGAAGGGAATGGAGATTGGAGGGACAGCATTGTTCAGAACAAATGATTGTTCATTGCTGTTTTTAATCTCTAAAATTGTGGTTATCATGAAGGTTTACTGTGAACAGTCAAAGCCTACTGTAAACTTGCAATGTTGATTTTAAAAATAGGGCAGAGATTTTTCTCCAGCTGTGGTGTTCTTAGTTTGTTGGACAGATAACAGGAAAAGAAAGCTGTCTCTTGACCCATGTTCACTTTCTGGCTGCTGGAATGAATTTGGAACTAAATCCTGGTTTTCCACTGAGCATGCCCTTCTCTAGCAGTGTCAGGGCTTGGGTGGGGTTACTCTTGTTCAATACAGCTTTTCAGAAAGACTGTTGGATTCTCATCAGTTTACAGATTTTTTCAGCACTGGGGAACAGCACAAAACTAACTTGATAAACAGATTATATATGTGCATATGTACTCTAGCAAAGAGAAATTTCTTGATTTGAATTAAGTTGTTTTTTGAGGTTTTATTTTATTTTATTTTTTTGCCTTGATATATCAGAGTATTTTGAGATTGAAAATACAGAAGTTACAGATACCTGGTATCTCTGGGTTTGGTATAGATAACACTGGGAGAGCTGCAGGATGTATGTTTGCTTAAATGTAGTCTCAAAGAAATTTCTATGTGGGCATTGCAACTTGGCTACGTGTAGCACTTGAAAGGTGTTTATGTTCCGATTTTGTTGAAACTTTTGGGGCTTTTTTATGATGAGCTGTACACGTATGGGTGCTGTTACACAGAGGATGCAGTTCTCAATGCATTTCCTTTAGTTTGGGTAACAGCACTTTCTAATATTATGTTCTATGTTTTTAGGCTGCTACCTGTATAAGCAAACAAATGTTAACGAAATAGTGTTCAAGTTTGTTGAAAACAAACATGTTTGTTTTCCTGTCTAGTAGTACTGTCTTTCCTTTCTGGAGAGTTGTATCCCTTCAACTGAATTATCCTCTAGAACTCATCCTTTGAAGTTGTATATGGATTGCAATAAGCAAGTTATTCACAGGACAAAATAGAGATGGCCTGCAGCAGGTGTCTTATGAAGAGCTGGGAGCACTTGAGTGACAGGGGAGAGATATGCGATGTTGTGCTACTTTAAGGGGAAAAAGATTATGAAAAATAGTCATGTTCCTGGATTCTATTTTGGCTTTGCAAATTGTTGAGGTAACTTCCCTAGAGTTGCTTTACAGAAATTTGTCAGCATAATAGTTTCATTGTGAAAATATTCTACCTAGAATGCAGATGCTAACTTTGCAATTTTAGACAGAAATAGCTTTCTCTGTGTCATTTCATTTGCTATCTAAGTCCTTGATGTTATTTTATTTTTGTCTTCACAGTGATCTTCAGAATTACTCTAGTACTTGTCCTATATCATTGTGTCAGAAGCATCTTTTGAATTCGCACTTTCTTATGTAGGGACTTGTCAGTGTTTTTTTTCTGGTGAGTCCTGTGTATTCTGTGTATTGCAAGAAATGATGACACATTTGCAGTAACTTTCTAGCACTACAAAAATTAGTTCTAGAGACTTGATGATATTTCAATATTTATATAAGGACAAAAATGTTTTCCTAGTGATGCAGGTAGGCCACTGTATTTGGGGGGGAAACACTGTATGCTTGCAAATATTCAGCTGTACGATGGCATGGATGCAAACATGAAGGCTAACAAAATACCTGTTATTTTGAATACTGACTTTACTATCTAGGTAGAAGGATGCTTAGGATTATAATTGTCGTTAACTCTGGGGCTGCTAGCCACCATGATGTGCCTGGAATTCTCTGGAAACTGGAATTGCTAGACATAGGATCCTTTGGGAAGACACCATTTTGTGCCATTTCTACTCTTGAAGATAAGCTTAGACACTATGTGAATATGTGTATATGCTTAGATATACGCATGTAACTTTAAGTTGTATTGTCATGGAGTAGTAATTCACTGTCTGGCTCTGAAGTTGTGTATATTAAATTGTTATGTTAATACATGTATGAAAACGTTCAATTACCTGTCATAACTTGGGAATTACACTAGAGATCGGAATAGTGTTGCTGTTTAAAGGCTGACCTTAGAAATGTGCTACTGATTTTTAGAACTATTATGGCACCATCTGCTGACCAATGTACAGACTGGCAATGACAGTTTGCTCACCTAGTTCCCTCCTTGTGGCAGCACGCCACCAAAAGTTACGGCAGTCATAAAGCAAGCAGAAGGAGCAGCAGAAGCACTTTAATGGTTAATCATAACATTTTTATATCCCCTTGTCCCCCACCCCCAGAGTCTCATTGGTGAGGGTTTTTTGGCATGTAGCTCCTTTGTTCTTCTTATTGATCATCATGTGTCCATTCACATGACCTTCACGCTTACTGAAGAGTTGGTTTTTCCCATCCTGTTTCTTCGTTCCTTTCCTCCTGTTTTTCAACCACAGGTGCACAAAATAGTTAGCTCAAAGATATGGCTCTAATCCATCAAGATGGTCAAGGCCGCCCGCGGCCCAACAGATTCCCACACGTCCTTGCAAAGGAGCTTCTAGTATTGGAGGCAGCAGGGGCAGGAGCATAAAGAGAAATGGTGAATTTTTTTTTGTTGTTGGCTTATGTTTGGGACAAATATTTTTAGCGGGAGATATTATTACAATGGCAAAAGTCTGAATCATGACATAGCTTTAGTTGTCTAGTCGCCTGGATTATTGCATAAGGCTTTTCCATGAAGTATGAAGCTTTGAAATAAGTAATTTTGGTTCTTTTTTTTTTCCTATATGTGGCATAGGATTGTTCTTGGTATTCTGTTTATCAATCTGTTACCTTCTAAGTCTACAAAGAAGAATTGTGACAGCGTTAAGATCACTTCAGGCCCCAGCTCTGGTGGTGTTGTCAGTGTGGGAAGCTGATGGACTCTGACAGGCTTCTGCCCTGTGGCTGCTGGTGAGACAAAAAAACAGAATCTGCAGTCTGACTCTTCATCCTCTGTGGTTAACCTTGATTTTTGTGCATAGTGATCATCAGAGAAGGAGCAAACCAAAGCAGTCCTTCTTGTCACATTCAGAGTGGAAATACTTAGGTTTGAGTTCAATTTCTGGAGGTTATCTTAATTGTCTGAAAATAGGTGATTACATTTCACACACAGAAAACGTTGTCCTGTGGGTTCTCTGCTGTCACTTTTTAAAACATGTTCAGTAGTTTGCTCAGCTGTTGATCTTTGACTTTAATTTCATTTTTTCAAGAATCTGCTTAAAAATAAACTTAATTTGGAATGTTAGACCCAACAGTCCAAGTATGTCTGTTTGTATGCATATACAGTCCTGTGTATGTATAAATATAGAGAAGGATGCAAGTTCCTATGGGAGAACTGGGGTTTTTTTGAGATGATGTTTGACTGCAGATCAGTGTTTTGTTAGAAGCCATACAATGCCAATGTTGCGGATTGATGTAACTAAGCCAATTTTAGGCATGTTTTTGCTTCCTTAAGGATCTCAAAGTTAAAAACTCTATTCTTTAGTTGTTGATTTATTCTTTTTTGTTCAGAGAGCTCCATGTTTTTGCAATTGTAGTAATCTACCTGAATAATGACTAAAATGTGAAATTTGATTTACTTTTTGCTTTGTCTGCTAATAGAGTGTGTGCAGGTTAAACTGCACAACGATGCAGCGGAATGGTGTGCTGCACAGATCAGGTGTCATCAGGAGTTTTCTTTTTTACATACTAATGATAAAGTACAAGTTTTAAAACTTAACAAAAATTTAAAAGAAAGTTTTTTTCAGTTACTACATTTAGCCTGATTTGGGGTATAAATTATTGTGCTCTACAGAAAATAACTGACTTACGCTTTTGAAAAATCTTCTAGGGGCAGTACGACATTCCTGAGTTATTAGTTAGTGGTTAAACCAGACCCTTTTGTACTCTGTAATATTTGAATGACTGTTCCAACTAAGATTTTACTTCTTTATGGCTTCTATGTCAACAAATTTTGTGTGCTGAAACAAATAAGCATATCACTTGTAAATGGCCTGTCCTAACCAACAGTGAAATGCAGAGTAGTCTTCTGGGCAGACCTGCTGGAGAGTAGCTCTGCGGAGAAGGACCTGGGTGTGCTGGTGAAAGACAGGTTGACCATGAGCCAGCAGTGTGCCCTGGCTGCCAAGAAGGCCGGTGAGATCCTGGGGTGCATCAAGAAGAGTGTGGCCAGCAGGACGAGGGAGGTTCTCCTTCCCCTCTACACTGCCCTGGTGAGGCCCCATCTGGAGTACTCTGTCCAGTTCTGGGCTCCCCACTTCAAGAAAGACAGGGAAAGACTGGAGAGAGTCCAGTGGATGGCTATGAGGACGATGAAGGGACTGGAGCATCTCTCCTACGAGGGGAGGCTGAGGGAGCTGGGCTTGTTTAGCCTGAAGAAGAGAAGGCTGAGGGAATCTTATAAATGTTTATAAATATCTTAAGGGTGGGTGTCAGGAGGATGGGGCCAAACTCTTTTCAGTGGTGCCCAGTGACACCACAAGGGGCAATGGCACAAACTGAAGCATAGGAAGTTCCGTCTGAACATGAGGAAGAACTTCTTCCCTCTGAGGGTGACGGAGCACTGGAGCAGGCTGCCCAGGGAGGCTGTGGAGTCTCCTTCTCTGGAGATATTCAAGACCTGCCTGGACAAGATCCTGTGCAGCCTGCTGTAGGTGACCCTGCTTTGGCAGGGGGGTTGGACTAGATGACCCACAGAGGTCCCTTCCAACCCCTAACATCCTGTGATTCTGTACTTCAAATCAGTAACACAATAAGAAATAAAACACTTTCTTTAAAACAAAATAAAAAACTGTCCAAATAAACGGTTGAAGTACACATGACATTGTTTCAGGTTTTTGTGTATATTTTTCAGATGTTCAAATTTTTTTGACTCTCTTCTTGTTCTTTTATGTGTACCCTATGTGAGCTTTAATATTTGGAAGTGCAAGTGTGCAATTAGTTAATTTTTAGGAAGTTACTGATCTTTAAAAGGTTTATTAATAACTGTGGCGATCAAGAAAATTGCATGACTTGCGCAGACACCAGTGTTGGCTTTTAGTGTACCAAGTTGTAATTTATTTCAATAGAAGTAGGATGAATTTTTTTGCCTCTATGATATGATGATTTCTGTGTGAATCCTAGTAGACTGGTGGAGATTATCAAAGCAGTTTTGATTTTGGAGTTTGCTATGAATTTCAGTGACAAACTGAAAAAGAAAAAACCCTTTTACAACTGCCTTTTCCTACATTAATATACTCAGAAAATGAGTAAAGTAAGTTCCGGAAATACATGGAAAAAGGATTTGGATTTATTTATCTGTGCTGAAGAATAAGAAATACCATAACAGAAACAGTGAACCTAAGATGCATCTTTTCTCCTGCAGTGAAAAGAAGCTTTCTATGGTTTTAGATTGATGTTGTCTGTAACTTTTCAGGATATTCAGTTGTGATTTGAGTTGTTTGTTTTTTTTATAAACTTCCTGTTATACTCTGTCTTCTGTTTCTGATTTACCTATGGCAGCAGGAATCCATCTAGTCAGACAACTACATTTCAAGGAAAGAACATAGTATTCTGCCGTGCTTTCAGATGTGAACTGTGGCCAGCATTAGTTTCTCTGCAGCAGAATAAAAAGGGAGAGGAAGGGATGAATGAAGAGGGGAGAGAATAGCTGTTGTCTTCAGTTGCTTGCTGGCCAGCACCTTTGCTTGGGGAAGTTGGTAGAGTTCTGATTAGGGCAAAACATCTGCTCCCCAGAAGTGGGACCTGTTTTAACAAACTTAATTCCTCTTCAGAAATTGTGAGGTTGTTTCCAATACTTTTTGCCCTACTGCTCCCACCTTGCTCCTTGCTGTTTGGGTAGACATTCAGTCTGCATAAACCAGGTTTTCAGGAGGATTACAAAAGATACAGATGTTATCACTAGTAGTTTAATGTGCGTGGGTTTAATGTCAATTGCAAAATCTGCCAAGATTTTTTTTTTTTTCCCAGTTTACTCAGACCTGGGTAGTCCTTCCAAGGAACCCTAAGGTTCCTTCTCTGCTGTCCGCTCTTGCTGCAAGATTCTTACTCTTACTCTCCTTTCAAAAGAAAATATGGATTTAATGTTACCTTGCAATATGAAAGGGGTGAGATAAGCAGAACCCTATCCTGCTGCAGCTGTTAAAGAGCTTAAGAAAATTAAAGGGGAATAATACTTTGTGTGCTTACGCTACATAGTAAGAGCAGATCGGTGTTTACAGTGTTTACTTGGATTCAAGAGGGAAGGAGAAGATGCAGTTAAAGTTTAGAACTGTAGATGTTCATCCTAATTTGGTATATTTCTTCCTGATCTCACTTTTGAGACAATGCTGTCTGCTTCTTATTACCATTTTCTTTCTGACACATGGTTGGCTGTTAAGACAGAGCTGGATGGGATGTTGCAAGGTCTTCCCTCTCAGATCAGGAAAAAAGACATTTCCAGATGATCTGCTTGACTGTAGTGAAAGTAACATCAGACTTTATCACCTGCAACAGTAGACTCTGACTGCAGAACCCCTGTGTTTTGTCCTCCACTACCTCTGTTTTTTCTGTGAGCTACAGAAGTGGAGGATCTGACAGCGCATTGAAGTAGTGAGTACAGGAAGGGCAGGTAGACCGGATTTTCTGTTTCTCCAGGGGTGCCTATTTCTTGTGCCAAAATGAAACTCTAGAAAAAAGAAATGCAGCAAGCTCGTGTGCTGGAGAAGGTAGATATTTTGGGAAGACTATCCCTCACACTCAGTGAGGGTCAGTGCCCTTGTTCAGTAAATTCATCAATCTCTGTCAACTCTTTCAGAGAGTGCTGCGAGTATAATGAAATCTACAGGCTTATAAAGAGATGCATTTTGTTTTGTAGGCTTTTCCTCTCTCATTTTTTTCACCTGGAAAAGCACTAAAGTTACAAGTTTGTGGGAAATTGAGCTCATGAAAGAAATCACCTCCTGCTGCGGGCATCAAATGAAGGCATTAAATGAACATGGACAGACCTATTCAGACAGGGGCTGTAACAAGTTTCCCTTGCTTCTGCAGTATAAAGCCAAGTTCTCCTTTTAAATGTAATTTTGGTTATGAAAAGCTTGGACACGTGGAGATGTAGAATCTTTCTTGTTTCACACTGAGTGAGTTTGTACCGCCCACTGCTATCCTGTCTAAATTTAATTGGTAGAGATGTGTAACTTGGTATCTGCATTTCCTTTTATCGTTAGAACAACATCATAGGAAAATGTTTACAGGGTGATTTATTTTTCTCAGTTTTATGGAATTTTCTGGAGATACCTCCTATCTGACTGTATAAGCAAAATATGATCTTAATTTCAAGAATGGTATAGAATTAATTTTTATTAGTGTGTACATGTATTCCATGCATTTCTGCATTTTTTCAAATGTAAAAATAGCATGCATGATATACAGTGATTTTCCTTTTCCTGTAGCTTCTTTGAAGATTTGTTTATCAAGTTCTCTAGAATTTTTTAGCTACTCTAGGAGAAGAAATTGGCTCTTTCTTAGAGATGCGTGAGAAAAAAGTCACCACTATCTCTGTTAATGATGAAACCTCCATTGTGAGTTTGTTAAGCAGCACGGATTGCTATTCTCTGATCAGCAGAAGTTTGTGGATTTTTCTCTCTGGGAAAGTTGACTTTGGTTTTCTGTAACTTGTCCAGATATGTATTACCTCTGAGATAAATAATATTTACATAAATATTAATACTCTATCAGAACAAATTTGAAGGGTTTTATAAAAAGTGAAGGAAATGGCTACATAACTAATATTTAAGCTTGACATGTATTCAGAAGTCTTTGGTATAGTAATAAAGATATTAGCTTTTCTTTTAATTGTCCCATTGGTGAATGTTTTGGTTTAGATTGTTCATTACTTTAAACTTTGCTAAGAAACACCCACAACACGTAGTTACTTTTTGGTCTCAAAATGCTTGCTTAATATGAATCTGTAGATAGTTCAAGCCTCCTGTGTCTAAGCTTTTTACTAAGATAACTGTGAAGTTTGTTTCCTTTGTCTCAATATTGTCTATATATTTTGTGAGAAGGGCTTCTCTCTTGTATATTTGGGCATTTATTAATCTATTAGTTTCCTTATTTCACACACACACACACCCCCCATTCTTTTTCTCCCTGGGAATGGCTTAGTTTAACTTTATTTCTGACTACTTATGAATGTGCTTTGGAAACCTAGAGGCAACATGTTGCTGCTGCCCTGTGATCTAAACTAGTTTCTAGTTAGCCTGAAGTGCAGTGTAAAGTGTTATGCTAGTTAACTGCATCAAGCCTCAACAAGATTACCTTCTCCTTGACTCTTTTTTGGGGCCGGAGTGTTAAGTTCAGCAGGAGTCCTGATCTAATAGCCTCCTGACTCTAATGGCAGGCATTGATGGCAATAATTTTTAATGGAGAGAGCCCAAGATTTAAAAGTTGTAAATGGGATTGTAACTAACCTGCTAACCTTCAGGGCAGACAAGCAGACCATCAGTTTAAAACTAATTGTTTGAAGAAGGTTATAAATAAATATCAGTGACTTCTAGTGGGATCAAACCATTTTCAACTTTGTTTGTTGGACGCTGGTGTGCTTATTTTTGTTGGCTCACTTCAACATCTTCAAAGTAATGCAGCAAAATCCAGTACCACACATCTAACAAAATTTGTTTATTCTAGTTTGTATTTTTCAAGAAATAGCAAATAATGTTAAGATTAAAGATTACTATTGCATATCCTGTTGTTACAGTGTTATGATTTGTCTTTAATTTCACTGAAGGAACAGCAGTCAGAAGTGGTGAGAGTATAAAAGTTATGTATAATTTCATGTTGATCAGTATGAACTCATGTTTAAGAACCTGATCTTTTTTAAAAAAAAAAGTACGCTTCCTAGTCTTACTAGTCATTTCAACAGTATCACTCACATACAATTTCTAATTTTTTAAACTCAGTATGATGCTCACCATGCTTTTTTCCTGTTCTTTGGTAAGCTTGCTCTTTCATTTTCCTCTGTCCCCACCACTGGTTCACAATGGACTGAGATAAGGGAATTGTGAAAATACACCCTTAACTTTAAATGCAACAGAATTGACTGTAAAATAAAACTGAAATATTAAAGCTGTGAATTCCCATCTCAAATCAATGTCTGCTTCTGGTATTGTCAACTGTAAGCCTATTGGTTGTTACTTTGCTGAAAAGGTATGGATAATAAGGAGGATGGAAGAGTTACATAAGGTCTTAAGAGTATGAATATTTTAACTGAGTCTCTTTGAATGGCTTTTCTTAATATCATAAGGAGTAACTAGAAGCATGCAAAAAGACCTTCTGTGTAAGACTCGTGTTATGTTGATAAGTGTCATGGAATAGTAGGGGGTTGCGTTTACCGGTCTTTACTAGAGAAGGCAGATGCTTTTCTAAAATTTGAACTTCTGGGTCAACCAAGGAGCCATGTAGAAAGAGAACTGAAGTTACTCATGAAATAATCTTGTCCAATAACAATAGGAATAGCTTACAATAAAACAAATGCATTTCAGTGAGCACACTTGCGTTTTTCTTGAGAAGGAAACTATTGGTAGATCTGTTTCTCTAGAGTAGTATATTTGAAAATCTTCATTGGCAGAGCACTAAGTGTTAGCTTACTGGTTCTACTTGTGAACGGAGAATTTGAAGCATTTCTTTAACCCCAGTAACTTTAACTTAGAAACCCTTATAGATTGTTACTACAAATTGTTGCAAATAATGTAAGAGTCAGTAAAAATAATGATGCTATGTAACAAAACTATTTTTATTGTTGCCTTTTTTAGTGTAAGTTGTGACAATGACAACTGAAGTTGGTTCAGAGACTGAAGTAAAGAAAGATTCTGAGCAGCTGGGACCAGACAAAGCCAAGGACAAGCCTGAAGAAGCATCAGAAAATCCAGAAAATCAGAAGTCCAGTGAAGCATCCTTGGAAGAAGCTCAAGATTCTTCCTCTGTCCCAGCACCAGCTAGCCAAAGTAGTCCAAGCAGCCAGAAGAAGGAAAAAGCCTCACCTGAAAGCAAGGGTATTTCTCGTTTTCTTCCCCCCTGGCTTAAGAAACAAAAATCGTACACCTTGGCAGAGCCCAAAGATGAGACCAAGAAAAGGATCGCAGGGGAACAACAAGCAGTTAAAGAAGGTGAATGCCAGACAGCAGAGGGTGCGGCTCAGCCAAAAAGCTTAGAAGAAGCAGCAGCTGAACATCAGCTTAATGCTAAAGCAGAGGACAAAGAAGAAAAACACTCTGTTAGTAGTGCTGAAACGCAGGTACGTGTGGGAAGGCTAATGGATGCTTTGGAGTATTTTTGATGAGACCTGATTCCTGATTTATGTAATTCATATAAGGCTCTGTTAGGATCATATCAGGGAAAAAATGACAGCTAGTGTTTGGACTTCTGCATGGTTGAGTTGATGTAGTTATGAGTAGCATAGCTGTTTTTAAAGGTTCCTGTTCTGTGGCAGAGCATTTTTATTCCAGTTGTTCTAGATGTCGAATTATAGTATAACCTCACACTTTGGCGTAGTTCAAAGGAACATTGAACTGTATCATTGTGGTAGAAATGAGCAGGGATAAGAGAAGCTTCTTAAGTCGGCTTTGTCTCTGAAGCTGTTGGATTGCACAAATACCTCCTTAGTGACTTAACCACAAGAAATAACAAATAGATTATCTCTGAGTCCTTATGATCTCATTTTTTGTTATCCTTTACCTCAGAAAGGTGCTTGTGGTTATTGTCCTTGTTGACTCATTCTGGGAGGTTGGTGTTGAGTTCCAAGGCAAATGCCACCTTCTGCAGTGCTCCAGAGTCTTGCTTTTTGAAAAGTTGCTTGTCAGTTCTTAACATGCAAACCTCATATTCTAGGGTGGCAAAGATGTTTAAGGGCATAGAGAATCTTTCGTGTGAGGAGGGGCTGAGAGAACTGGTACTCTTCAGCCTGGAGAAGAGAAGGATCAGGGGAATCTTATCGATGTATATAAGTACCTAAAGGGAGGGAGTGAAGAGGAACCAGACTTTTCTCAGTGGTATGCAGTTAAACGGCAAAAGGCAGTGGGCACAACTTCAAAACATGAAATTCCATCTCAAATCACAAAAAATCTTTTTTATTGTGATGGTGAGTCAAACACTGAAGCAGGTTGGCCAGAGAGATTGTGGACCCTCCATCTGTGAAGATATTCAAAACCCCAGTGGATAGAGCAGTTTGCCCAGGACTGTATGTGGCCCTAGGGGCACTGGACTAGATGGTCTCAAGCTGTCCTTTCCAACCTCAGCCATTCTATGATTCTATATAACTTGATTTTCATAAACACTGGTTTTAGTTTTGTGTAATTCCCGGAGCTTCTTGTTAAATTTTGTTTCTGTTACGAAAAAAATAAACATTAAAACATTAAAAAAAAAAAAATTCATTTCAAGGAAAGGGGGAGGGGGGAAAGGCACTGTCTGTGGTTTGAGGGCCAAGAATATCTGGTCTGCAAAGGAAGACTTTAATGCTTACACTGGTTATTGTGCTTCCAGCATGTTCATAACTTTAATGAAAGCTTAATGTCTTATTTATTTGTAGCTTATAAAAGAAATGAACAAGTTAAAAATATCCACCTTCCTGAGTTTCAGTCATTGTTTAACTGTATTTATACAGCCTGCCAAAGAAGATCGTAAAGAAATGGAAGTAGAGAAAGTTGCAGAGGAAAAGGGAGAAAAACAAGAAGAAAAAAGGGAGACAAAAGAAGTACAGACAGCTGAAATTAAAACAGAAAGCATTCCTCAGAAGTCTCCCAAGAAAACTAAAACCATGCAATGTAAAGTGATGCTTCTGGATGGCACGGAATACAGCTGTGACCTAGAGGTAAGGCATCAAGTCTCTGTGTAGAGCTCTTTTTTCCTATAGAGAAAAAGAAAATTTGCTTTTATTGCACTCGAAAGTTTAACAAATACATTTTTGTGTACCTGGTGAGCTCATTAGTGTTACATTCACATTACTGTTATTAGAGGACAGTTAACATTTCATTTTAAAACTCTGTCTTTAGGACCTTATCAATTTATCCTTAAAAATGCACTGAAAGGTACACTAGCAAAGAAAATAAAATGCAGTATACAAATCCTTTCAGTGGTGATTGCTTGACAGCTCAAACTTGATTTTTTTTTTTTTTGCAAAAGATTAAGGTTTACCTGAAGGTAATGTAAAATGTACTAATAAAGTTCTCTTGAGTTCATTAATTTTTTTTGAAGTTATGTCAGCTGGAGAACTAAAGCTTAAAAAAAGTTTGCTTTAAAGACAAACTGTGTTACAGATATAAAATACGTATTTGTATTTAAAGTTATGTTCTAGTTCCAAATTTTCATGGCTGCATGGATTGCTTGTTTATAACTGTAAATCACTGGGTTAGATATTGTGTATGTTTGTCTGTTAAACCTGACTGAAGATCATTAACAGAAATAGGGATTGTGAGCTAAATGGAAAATAGCTTCCAGGTTTTTGGCTTTAATATCTTTTGAATATGTATGTATACATAAATATATATATACACATTCTTTCAGTCTGACCATAGTGTCCAAGTTCTAAGTCAAATAGTAGTTTAATATTTTATATCAGGAATAAATTACAAAAAATGTAATTACATGAAAGGAAGAAAAAAGTTTCATTCCAAATCCTGTTTCAGTGAAATAACCTTTGGTTTGATTTATTATGAGAATTTTTATGAGTAAGGTACTACGTAGATCTTATCAGCAGATTACTTCAGGCGAGTACTGTCTCCCAAGAGATGCCAGTCACTTCAGTACAAAACTGAAAGATGCTGTTCTCTATTAGAAAGTTCAGTTATAATCACTTTTGCCAGTAGAGGATGCAACACCGACTATTATAAACTGCATGACTTCTTCAGGCACACTTTCTGAAGGGTTGGGAATTGTTTTAACTAGAAACTCCCTTTTCATGCTGGATTGATGGATACCCAGGAAATAAGCTCATTTATTTAGTACTGGGATATGGTGCCCCCTTGGAAAGATGACACTGTTACTTGTAGGACAGTTTATATTTGGAAACCATACTTCCATGCAGTCAGTTTAAGACATTAAAATTTGCTTAATTCTAATTTGTTATTTCAGTAAACTTTGTAAACACTTGAAAACCATGTTTGTAATACCTGAAGACTTTAGCTTTGTATCTCAAAGGTTGTGTAGGTGGTATTTCCCAAAGTTCTTCCAGCTAATAATACCAAAGGCAGATTCTAATAATGAGGCCTGGTTCCCTTGCACAACTGCATGCCAGTAATAAAAACCCCCTCTGCTCTTCAGCAGTTGCTTTTGCAGACAGGAACTCTAAGCTGTTCTCTTCTGGGGAGAAATCCGGTGAATTAAACAGCTGGTGAAGTCTGGCTTTCTGATACTTCACTGCGACTTGTTGCTTCCAGTCATAGTCATTTCTCTTTTAAATTTGTCTTGTAGTCATGAGTTGGCTGTAAGGTGATGAGAAGTTTCTATGGCCATGTAAGCTGCTAGTTTAGAACATCATAGTTTTCATTTATGGGTTCAGTAAGCTAAAGATGTGACCCAAGCAACAAGATATGATTCAGCACGTTCTTCAAAACAGTACCTAATGCAACACCTGCAGCAAGAAAACTTTTAAGTGAGTATTAGAACCACAATGCATTGGTAGTTATGTGGAGAATTAGTATTTGTTATAGAAGTGTCCTGGGTTTGGCCAGGACAGGGTTAATTTTCACCGGAATCCAGGAAGGGAATCCAGGAAGGGGCACAGCCGGTGGGCTGACCCCACCTGGCCAAACAGAGCCCGGTATTCCATACCATGTGCGGTCACATTGGGTTCCGGTGAGGGGGGCGGCGCGGCGGGAACTCACTCACGGCTCGGGAGCGGTGCCGGTCCTGTCCGGGAGAACGGCTCTGTGGGTCGTGCAGTTTGTGTTGTGTTTTCTCCTTATCTGTACCGTTGTTGTTCCTGTTTCCCTCTGTTTGCTGTTCTGTTAAATTGCCCTTATCCCGACCCACCAGTTTCTGCCTGTTTCTTTCCATTCTTCTCCCCACCCCAGCGGGGGGAGGGGCGGCCGCGTGGCGCTTTTGTTGCTGGCAGCAGCCGAAACCAGAACAAGAAGGTGACAGGTTTCCTCACAGAAGTCCTTTACATAAACTCCTTTACGTTTCTGTCTTATGCTGTGCACTAGAGAATCCGTTTGTTTGGAATGGGGGAAAAATAGTTCACAGTCACAGAATGGCCGAGGTTGGTGATTATGTAGTCCAACCCCGCTGCTGAAGAAGGGTCACCTACAGCAGGCTGCACAGGACCTTGTCCAGGAGGGTCTTGAATGTCTCCAGAGAAGCAGACTCTACTACCTCCCTGGGCAGCCTGTTCCAGTGCTCCGTCACCCTCAGAGGGAAGAAGTTCTTCCTCATGTTCAGCTGGAACTTCCTATGCTTCAGTTTGTGCCCATTGCCCCTTGTCCTGTCACTGGGCTCCACTGACAAGAGTCTGGCCTCGTCCTCCTGACACCCACCCTTGAGATATTTATAAGCATTTGTAATATCCCCTCTCAGCCTTCTCTTCTTCAGGCTGAACAAGCCCAGCTCCCTCAGCCTTTCCTCACAGGACAGATGCTCCAGTCCCCTCATCATCCTCGTAGCTCTCCTCTGGACTCTGTCCAGTAGCTCCTCATCTTTCTTGAACTGGGGAGCCCAGAACTGGACACAATACTCCAGATGGGGCCTCACTAGGGCAGAGCAGAGGGGAAGGAGAACCTCCCTCGACCTGCTGGCCACACTCTTCTAATGCATCCCAGGATGCCAGTGGCCTTCTTGGCAACCAGGGCACATTGCTGGTTCATGGTCAACTTGTCATCCACTTGTAGTTGTTCTCGACTACCCTTTTGAACATAGCTGTTACATTTTGCATGATGTTATAACAAACTGATTAGCTGTGGTGCTTAGGCTGAGCATCGGAGTTATGAAGTGTGGTTAAAGTTTGCTCCTTTTCTGAGACCAGACATCTAGATGTATCTTTCAGATTGATGTAAGGATGAAACAGTGGCAATGTTATGGCATTTCCTTCAAAATATTATAATTTTTTCTAATGTAAATTGTTCAATTTTTGACATAGTACGCATAAGTCATGCGGTAGTGCAGGCTTCTGCTTGAAGCCTTTTGTCTTCTCTTGTCCTTTTTTATTTTCCAGTCTGTTAGTCACTCCCTACACTGTTTGATTGTGGATTCCATTAGGCTTCCTAGTAGTTTAATTGCTTATTGTGTACAAGTCCTTTTGGGTACTGTAATATACTGGATGGATTCTGTTCAGCTGTCCTTCAAGATCTTGTGAAACTAAGTTAGAGGAGACTAAAAAATAAAAACCTGTTTTTTAAGACTTTCAGAAGTTGTGACAAAACTTACATCTGATTTCATGCATTAGTACAGCTTTCTTCAAACCTATTATCTAAATAAAATTCTTCCTATCGGCTCAGAAATATATTCATCATTTATCAACATGAAATACTCCTTGGGAATGTTTTGCTGCAGTTCACTGGAATTTCTAAAGTTTGTATTTTAAAGTTAGTAGTAATACAAGCTCTCTGAAGCCTCAAAATGTTAAATAAATCCTATTCTTGGTGTTAAAACCAATTTCAGTGTATGTTTCTTCAAGTACCATATTTCTGCCCTACAGGGCTCTCTGACTGTGTCAAATGTACACCACTTCACCCTAAATGAAGTCAAGTGTAAAAAGCAATAGTGAAGCCTTCATTAATGCTATTTAAGGCTACTTATTTTTATGCCATTTACAAAAGAAAATATTTTATGATAATAAAATAAACTCGAACATGAAAAATGTACTACAGAATAATTGCTTTCCAGAACAAGTTGTGTAGGGTGTGCATGCTTATGATCTAAATTTGCAGCGATTTTGTAACCTAAAAGGTCTTGGAAAGTCCGTTTCTATATTCATATGTATATAGAGAGAAAGAGATATAGAGAAATATATACAGAAATTATATATAAAACAAAAATTGACATAGATGCTGTAGTAACCCCAGAGTTCTCCTTTGATATTTTGATATTTTTTTTTTCACATAAATAGGATGTTTAAATCTGAATGATATCTCTCTATTAATTGACAGTTATATGAATTTGATCTTTCTGGGCTTTTTCCCCCTCCAAAAATGAGACACAAAGGAAGTTGTGGCTCTCTTACCACAGATTTTAAAAGATATCATTTTGCATTTACAACTGAAAAATTCTGTTCTGCAGTATTTTAAGTCTATAATGATTCACTGAAGTTACTAGAAGAGGTATGTTTCCTGATTAATTGTGATAAGTAAGTTTGCTGTAAGAACAGAAGCAAAACTTAATTAAGGAGAGGGACAAAGTGGAATAGAAACAATATGGTTTGTATGGTCATTTGAATCATTCATAGGATATGAGTAGTACTGACTGCACTTCTATAAATTAATTCATGTTCTTAAATGCCTGTCAAACTTTTTATGCTCTGCTACTGTTCCAAAATATTAGAAGTTTCAGAAAGTTGCTTCAACTGATGGGTAACTGAAATTTCATTTTGTGCTCTCTGCAGTGGGTCCTAGTAGATCAGTTTCTGATACTGATCTTTTCTTTAGTCTTCCTTTAATTTTTAGCATTTAGGTAAATGTTGATTTATTTCTGCTTTACAAAGTAACAGTGTGAAATGATAAGATTTGAAAAGCAAATAAACAAAAACTCTGCAGTATAAATACAAAGTGCAAAACCCAGTTTACCTTGGTTGACTTTCTAATAATTTAGCTTTTTCTAATAAATCAGTTTCGAGTAGTTTTCACGGTTGGGACATTCCTGATGCCTCTTCCAGTTTTTAGTCTGCACTATAGACCAACTTAATTATATTTTATTTACTTTCGAGACACTTCTCTCTATATATACCCATTAATAAGGAAGTAAAACTGAAAAGTCACTTACTTTCATTACTGTTATTTTACAGACAGCTTTTGGTAGAATCCTGTCTCTTTCTAATTGCTATCTTACACCTTCATGGGAGCTCAGATTATTGTTGACTCAATACACTATTTCTTGGAGTGTTTTTTGTTTGAATTACAATCACATTCCTTTTTATTTTCTTGTAGGACTGCATCAATTTGTATTCACGTTACTTAAAAGGAATGTGATAGAAAACAAAATGTGACCCAGCATCTTATTCTCCGTTACATGTTGTCATTGTTCATTCTTACTGCATGTGTCTTTATATAGAGACAATAGCTGGGAAAGGACATAAAAGGAGATAAAGCCAAGATGCAGTAGCTTCAGTGTCAGCGTGCAGATCAATGCTGTAGTTATGAAAGGGAATGGGATTCTCAGCAGTAACTAAATACTGAAACTTTTGTGGCCAATTGGTGGCTACAGTACCATACAATGAATTTGTAACAGCTGTGTAATGGTAATGTAAAAGGGCTTGGTATTTGAGTTCAGCTATTGTGTACTTTAGATTTACTGGAATCTTCATAGGTAATCTTCAAGCGGATAGTGATGCCTGGTTTCTTCCCTTTATTTTTTCTTTTCTTTCTCTTTTGGAAAAAATAAATGCACCATTGTTAGTCCTTAAGTTGTTTTAGTCAGAAAAACTTTACTTTTCCAGCTTGATCATCTTATCGGTAAATAGTTCATGGCAAAATCCTGAAGATGTAATCTGGACATTAATGGAAAAAGGGAGGGTCAGGTTAAAGAAAATTTAAGCTAGAGATACAAGTCCCATAGGACTTTATGGAATGCACCCATGAGTGTGGAGTGAGCTGGCTGGTGTTACTGAAAGGTCACTCTTGATTCTTTGAAAGGTTCCAGCAGTCAATGGAAGTTCTTGGGATGTGGAAAGAAGCAAATCTAATTCCTGTTTCCAGGATGGAGGGAATGGGCAATGACAGGCTGATTAGCCTCACCTCAATGTTTGGGAAGGTTATACTGCAAATAATCCTTTCTAAACTTTTTCAGGACAGGCAGGTGTTTGGGAATGGTCAGCCTGGATATACCACAAAGGGGAAACCATATGTTCTACTATGAGGTGACTGGCTTTGGGGATGAGGGGAGAGCTGTGGGTATAATCTCAGCTTTAGCAAGGCTTTTGACACTTTCCCATAACATCATTCTAGACAACCAGATGGGGTATAGGCTAGGTAAGTGGACAGTAAGGTGAACTGGAAGCTGGCTGAACTGCTGAGTCCAAAAGGTTGTGATCAGCAGCACAAAGTTAAGCTGGAGGCTGGTCGCTAATGCTATACTAAAGGCATTGATACAGAGGCAATTAATGACCTGAATGATGGCACAAAGTGGGTCCTCAGAAAATTTGTAGATTATAAAACTAGGAGGAGTGTGTGATACATCAGAGGGTTGTGCTGCCCTTCACAGGGACCTGGACAGGCTGGAGAAAGGGGCAGACAGGAACCTCAAAGTTCCGCAAAGAGCAATAGGAAGTCCTGTACTTGGGGAAGAACAACCTCAGTAGGAATAATGTTGGCAGCAGGTAAAGGGGCAGATGGTCCTTCCCCTCTGCTCAGTACTAGTGAGACACACTTGAAGTGCTGGCTTCAGTTCTCAGCTCCCAACTACGAGAGAGACATGGACATACTAGAGAGTGTCCAGCAAGGGGTGACAACACTGATTAAGGGCTTGGAGCATCTGACAGACGAGGAGGGGCTGACACAGGTGGAGCTGTTCAGAGTGGAGAGGAGGAGGCACAGGGAGGTTTTAGGACTGCGTACAAATACCTGACTGGGGAATGAGTAAAGAAGGTGGAGCCAAACTCTTCTCAGTGGTGCCCAATGATAGAGATGAGCACAAACTGAAATACAGGGAGTTCCACTGAAATGTATGAATGTCAGAGTATATTAATTGAGGGTGATCAAACAAAAGAATAGTTTGCTTAGATAGGTTGTGGAGTCATCACCCTGTGAAATATTCAAAATTGGACTAGACGAGGTCTTGACCAACCTGCTGTGAGCAGGGTTGTAAGATTAGATGACCTATAGAGATCCCTTCCAACTTCAACTAATGTACATAATTATAGCTATATTTCACCATTGCAAGAGCGTAATTCAGGAATTATTCTAAACATGTTAGCTGTGTTAATAATTTAATTTGGATTGCATAGTACACATTACACACATACTCTTGTGAATTAAAAACTGGTGATAGCATGAATGATATTAACGTACAATAATTAATAAAGAAATATAACCAATGGCATAGCTGTAAATCTATGAAGTTGACTATTAATAAACAACCACAGTGCCCGTATGGAAACTGCCCCCAAAAACATTTCACTGATCCTGATTCACACAACCAGCTTAACCTTTTACAAGGAGCTATCTAGTGACTGCTGCGTTAACCTAGTAATCCTTCTCACACCTAGCCTTGCTGAATTGAAGCTCCAGTATGTTGGAGGGTTAGCACCGCTGCTACTACCTGTTGTGGTGTGGCGTATTGTTGAGGTGAAATGGTGATTCAGAATTAGGTGCTTACATGCACCTAAAAATTGTGTTTAAGTATGTGTAGTATCAACACAGTTCAGCTCAGAGGGCAGAGTTAAGCTGTTTCAAGAGTAGCCTTCCCTTAACAGGGTTGTTACAATTTTCCAGAAGGTAAATGTGGCGCTCTTGAGCGGACACACGTAGCCGTAAGGTCCACTCACATCACTTGACCTATTTAATTAAGACTGGCTTTTCAAAATAATTATTTAGCATTTGCGGTACCAAATTTGATTGCTTAAACTTTCTCGGTTTCTTTAACTGTAGTTCTTCAGTACAACCAATGACTATTTAATCCAGCTGAAACAGTTTTGCTCTCCTTCCTTGTTTTTTCTTTGTTACAAAAGATGTCGACAGGAGAGTCCTTGGGACAATATGAGTTTGTGCTGCATTCAGTGTTAGATATTTTTAAAGCCCTATTATCCCACTGAATAGCCTGTCCATTTGTCTGTTTTCCTGTTGTATTTGAATGGAAAACATCGTAGTTTTTCTTTACAAGTGCTAATATATTTTGTATCCGTGAGAAAAGTGAGAGATGAGTTGTTGATGAAGACTGTCTGAGGAAAAGCTATGTTCTCAGCTTAATGATGGGTATCGCTTGCCCTATGTCGTCCTCCTGAGGGGGTGGACAGAAGGGAGGGAAGCTGTATTTTAGATTTTGTTTTCTTTGCCGGGATAAAAAAAAGTCCGAACCTTACCATTTTTATTTCTTTCCTTCGACACAACCAATAGTGCTCACTCATATTGTTTGGGGAAATACACTTGCCAGATTGAAGTTTATGTATTTCATGAGGTCTATGGCCCTCTGATTTCCACACAGCCTTCTCATTTCTGTTATTTTATACGTGTACCGGAGCTCCTTCCCTCTCTATGCACCTGGTAAATCTGGAAGTGGAAGTAATGGGACTCTGAAGAGTGCACATACTGAATGTGGTAAGCAGGAGAGGGTGGAAAATACATTTCCTGCCAACTCCAGGTCCAGTTTACACACAAGACTACTCCCAAGCCTCATTTTTTTGTGGTACTAGAGACTCAGAAGTTGTCTGAATACATTCCACATCCTGTGGAAGATTACTGTTTAAGAGTTGCTTTATATCATCACTTGGAAAGAGTAATGAAGCAAAGAAAGAGAGAAAGAAGTTGACTTTTTTGAATGCTTTAGCTGTTTTAGGGTAAGAGCTCTGGACTTTAATATGAAGACAAAAATATTTTTCAACACACAGGAGAGTTAAATCTGGGGAGAAAATATGGCTTTGTAGGTGATTCATAGGAGTATTTTTTCCCAAGCACCTTCCCATCCCAGCACAATTAGTCAGGTTGACTTTCAAGGGCTGCGATACAATGTGCTGACATGAAAATGTAATATGTCTGTGACAGTGACCAGTAGACAGGGACAGTGACTAAAATGTGGTGTCTTGCACGCTTTTCCATTCTTTGGTGTTTTTGGTAGCTGAGCAACAGTTTGTGAAGATGTTCTGGGATTTGGTTTGATCGTGGGTTTTCACAAATACATTGTGAAATAGCAGTGTAAACCTTATTCCTGTTTATACAGGAAAAATGGGAGTGCTCTAGGTCGTCTTATCCCTGTCCTCTGCAAGCAAGGGTTAATACTACATTATCATCAGCTGAAAAGGGCAGGGACAAAGGTAGGTTTTGCATAAAGGAATTGTATGTCACTCTGCATTTCTTTTTTTTTTTTTTTTTTGTCTGGAATCTTCAGAAAGAGTTGAATTTTGGGAGCAAATATTTATAGCAAACTCTGATTAATCTATGTACTATCTAAAAAAAAAAAAAGCCAAACGATAAATCAACACAAATTGCAATACAATTATAAACTTAATTACATCAGTACAGAATTTACATGCATGTGCACCTTGTTCTAACTGGAATTATTCTTGTTTATTTTGAATTGATTAAGTACATGTGCAAACTTAGCCTGTATTATATGAGCAAAATTGGGATTTATTACGATTTAAAGTCTAGTTAAAACTAAATTGATGTAACTTTTGCATAACAAGACATTTTCTCAGAATCTATACGGAGTAAAAGCACTTCTTGGGGAAAAAAAGTAGATTTATATGTGACATGCAAAATGCATTGAAAGGTATTTCAGAGTAAATAAAAATTGGTTTCTGTAACAGAATATTTCTGAAAGCTAATTCCTGTGTATGTCTTCTTTCTAACGTGTTGTCATTTGTTGATTAGTTCCACAGAATAGATGGGAGATGCTCAGTTAGAAAAAAAAAATAGCTTTAACATATTGAGGTAGCAAGCTTATATATGAAATTGTTTGTGAACAAAAAAAACCCAGTTCACTCATGGCAAATCAGCATGTTTTTACTGTGATATAGAGACATCTTTGCAAATAACTGTAATTTGATGTTGTTCTTCTGTAGTTCAGAATTTGTTATCAAATGTTGCTGTAGGAATACAGGTACATTTATATCCTTCTTGTTTCTTTGCCACTTGTAAGTTTTGTGTGTTGATAATTACTTTAAGTTCTTTTTTGCAGCCACCTAGTGGTGTTTGACAATGGAATTTTCTCCTGGCTTGTTTTTGCACGCCTTTCCTGTTGCCCAGGGCGTGCCTGACATGGTTGATGTTTTGCTTCCAACATAAAGCACATCTCAGATATTTCTCTTTTTTGAGGGTTACTTTGTAACTCAGAGTAATCTTTTTGTTCTTTTGCCCTTACAACTCTTTATTTTGCCTTAATAGGTCTTCTGACTGGTGTCAACTTTCCAGTTTGAACTTTAAGTCAATAATTCTTTTTCTACAGAACTGTTTAAACAGATATTTCAGCTTCTTTTCTGATTATTTCCTTCAAACTTTCTCTCCTCTATCTTTGTACTTTTGTTACTTTACTTTTGTGGATGCAAATTTGAAGGACGTTGTTTCTAGTCTTTATTTACTATAGCTACTCCAAATACACTTGTCTGAATGCCACTGTAGATACAACATTTAAGGTACTCCCCTGTTGCCCGGAAAAGTCCATGACCTGTCAGCATAATGAAGCCTGGTACCAGGTGAAGCCTGTTCCTCAGTTCATTGTCATTTTAAATTTGTACTGCAGTGTTTCATGGTCTTTGATTTCTCCCAGAAACGAACAGTAGTCAATTCTCTACACTATGTCTCTGTGGTGTGTAAATGATTACTCTGTATCTTGGCTACTTGCTCTGAGGAATTAAAAATTTTCAGTGGGAGTAGCATTACGAACTTTAATACCAGGCACTCTTCAAACTTTCTTTATTTTGTTTTTTCAGAACCTGGAAAGTTTCATAAGGAAGCAAAATAACCTCCACTGAAATGTTGTATTTAAGCTCTTTAACTTTTAGTCTAAAATTTATAAAGTTCCCCAAGTCCACAGGTTTCATATTAACAAAATAGATTGATTTTCTGCGTTCTGTAGCTTTAAAGTAAAAATGTCCGAAGCTCTTTATTGCTAAGAAACTTCTGAAATGTATCACGAAGTAATATTGTATAGAAGTATTATACTAAAGATCAGTTATGTGTATACCACATGTGTATACATAGAGCATGAGCAATTAAGTAAATTAATTTATTTTAACCTTGAAACTATTGTAACTCTTAGAGATAACATCCGTGTAGCCTTAGGCTCTTAAGAGCAATGTGTGAATGCCTGGAGAGGAGGAAAGAGGAAGAAACGATTGTTTGAATAGTTCTGGAGGAGCATGACCTAAAACAACTTTCACAGGCTGTCAACTGTTAGGAACTTTCAGTTACCTTTTATTGCTTTCTTTAAAGAGAGTTCAGTTTACTTATAGGGATAACAACATTTAAGTGTATCGGAGAGATTTGTCCAAGTATGTGAGCATGAAAGATGTTGAGTGGTATTTGCCAAAAACTGTAAATGACTTGAATGTATGTACTTACCTGAAATGATAGAACCATATTAAAGGATAAACTAACTTAAGTTCATGATTCAATAGTGTAATATTTCTGAGATGTAATGGCAGTTGAGTTTTAATAGCTTGAGTGAGCAGACTGGTGAAATGTTTGGGATTTAATTTCCAGAAGCAATTTAAAAATTTTTTTAGCACAGTGCAAATGACATAATTTTGACCTCCTCCTTTCCTGATAAGTGACATGTGGGAGCAGGTGTAAGTTATTAATCTTTTAGGGTGATCTACAAGTGCCTCCTGCTTTCATGGGGGGGGGGGTCAATTTGCCTTTTTTTATTCTTGTTCTGTAGTTTCTTAGGTAGTTGATAGGAAATTTCATAATCAAATTTCATATCTGAGATAGACTTGTTCAGATTTTCTGCTTTAAATCTAACCTGGGTTTTAGTAGAGGATAACACAGTCTAAACAAACAAAAAGAAGTACTAACTGCATAATGATTACTGGTTAGAAGCAAATGAAGATCCTATTGAGTTTGTTTACTGCATTCAGTTAGTGGTCTAATTATCTATTTACAAAAAAAGGCATTTAAAGGATGCCAGCATGGACCCTATTTTATGCACGTATGAACAAGTGAAATATATTGGAGTTGATGTAGGTTCTATGTTTACTTACAGTTTGCTAATACAAAGTAAAAATATGTTTGCTTAATGTACAATTAAGATTAGTTTTTAACCCTGAATTAAGGAAAGTCTGAATGATCTTGATAGGGAACAGATGTTTATTTGTAGTTGAGTTTTGATCTGCAAATCTTTATTTCCTGACTACTCAGATGTATATCCAAGTGTTTGAGTAAACTTAAATGGTCTGTTTAAAGTATGATATGTTTAAGAAAAAGAAAAATAGAGAGGACATTAAATTTGACACATTTTTAAAATACTGGCCCAGATTCAACAGACACCACTGAAAGTAATGCTTATTTCTGAAGTCATCTTGAAGTCGAAAGATGCTCTTTACATCTCTGCAAACTTCATGCAGGGGGAACCAAACCCCTTTCTTTCACCTCTGCATCACCACAACCAAATGAATGTATATGGTATAAATGCCCTTATTTACGTAGTCTGAATGTACATACCAGTTTTGGCACCAACGTATAAAATAAGAATACTACCTTCCTTACTCTTTCAGTACTTAAAATGTTAAATCCTGAAGGAAAAAGAGATTTTTCCAGGGTTTTAGGTAAGATCTGAACATCTTTCCACAAATCGAAGTAGGCAAATAACTCTCAGAAAGGGTAAAGTCACAAGTGAGCTCTGAAAGTTTCACCCTGTGGCTGAAGTGAGTTTTGTATCCCATATAAACATGGCCAACTGCACAGCTTGGTTTCAATGGGAAAAGGGGATGTCAGGGTGACAGCAGCCATGAGCTGTTTTTATGCTTTGGAAGAGTCGTCGTTGCCTCACTGTGCTTTAGCATGGATCCACATGTTCTAGGTCTGCAAATGACCAACCTTTCCACCACACCAGTGTAACTTCTGCTCTCTTGTTTTCTAAAGCCTATGTTAATTTCATTACGGTCTCTTGGCACTGCCTATCCCAACCTATGGCTCTGGTTACACTTTGGCTTTCCTCCATGGTGCGGCTGCAGCAGAAATCGCTGCCCTTATGCCCCTGGAGAAGGGTTTGTGTCCAGTCACATCGTCCCTGGTCCTTGCTGCGTGGCCTCATGGATGTAAGGTCTGGTGCAGGGAGGGGACGGCTAATACCGGTGGACTCTGGGCTGCAGGGCTGGCTTCTGCCATTGCCTGAGAGAAGAGTAACAGCAGGAGGTTGGCCCTTGGGAGTGGAGTGGCAGAGAATGCGTTGGGGGTGCCCAGCAGCTGTGCCCAGTGCATGGCCACCAAGGGCAGGGACAGCCCCCTGGGCCTCCTGGACACTTCTTGCCTTCCTCTGCAGCATTGGGCGTGACTACTTGTCAGGGCTCCTCTGGTCCAGTTTGGCTAGGTTACTGCCTGCTGCTCATGCACCACGAAGATGGCCTCTTGTGCCCTGCAGCGGAGGGGAGCAAGGCGTTTTTTTCCCCCAGGGTTGGCTGGCAGTGGTCCCTGGGTTTTTTTTTGCCTTCCTCTGCAGCATTGAGCATGGCCCCTTGCCAGGGCTCCTTTGGGCCGTTTTGGCTAGTTGCTTGCTTGCTGCTCTTGCACCTCGAAGGCATCACTCAGGCCCTGGCTCTCTCTGGTTCTCTTTGCTGTTGCAAGTTTGTAGCGGAAGCAACCTCTGGTGTTCGCTTGGTTCCATTTACCCAGGTGTTCTTGCTTGGGCAAAACAGCCTGTGCTTGGAAGAGCTCCAGGCTTGCTGCACCACTTTTCAGCCCTCCCTGCATGCAATACAAGCTTGGGGCAAGCACGAGAGCGCTTTTCATGCATCGCTGGCCAAGAAGCATAGCGGAGATATTTTTTTGCAGCCAAAAATTATGCTTGTCATCGATAGGTATGATGATACTTTTGAAAATACCCCAGGGTACCACACACCTCTTCTGGGTGTAATCAGTACCAATTCTCGTTCTTCAAGTTCTTGTTCCTTGGGAAACAAGGACTGCTTGGACTTTGTTCCTGCTGCTACTTTCTGTGACTTGTCTTTGCCAGACTGCAAGGGATGTTGTGTGGTTTTTTGTTTTTTTTTTTTTGTTGTTGTTGTTTTGTTTTATGTGGGGGTTTTTTTGTTTGTTTTTGGTTGTGTTTTTTTTTTTTTTTTTATAAACTGAAAAATGCATTAGCCTGCTCCTGGCTACACGTGTGTTGTGTTAATGCTTGTGAGCATGGGCTCTTAGATTCAGAAAAATAAAATAAAATCCTGTGCCCACTTGTAACTTTTGTGATATGTGTCCTTGAAAGTGTTTTTGGAGCTGCAAAACCCCTGGCACATCAGGCAAAGAACAGTCTGATGGTTATTCAACTTGTGGTGAGCATAGAGAATAGAATAGTTACGTCATGTTGTGCATATAGTTATGCATGCCAAGCTATGATGTAGATCTTGAGGGGTCAGTCCAGGAGAGCAGCTCTCTGCCGTGCCGGTCCCAGGCCTATCCAGGAGACAAGGTCAGAGATGGACACACCTACAGTGTTGCTCAGGTAGGGACTGAAGGCCCCAGGCTGATGGGAGACATGTCCCCTGGGCCTGTGGCAGGAGAGGGTGTGGGCCATGGAGGCCTGCGAGCACCCCCAGGACCCTGGCAGAAGTAGGCTTGCACTGCTCCTGTGTTCTCCTTTAGACAGTTACTGTTGGCCACTTTGGGAATTGAGTATGGGGCTAGACGGCCTTCGCTCTGATGGAGTGCTGTTGTTCTCAGGCTCTTTTGTTTTATTATGCTTTTCCAGGGGAAAGGCCTCAAGCATTTCTAAAAATGAGTACAAGGAGGGGAAAAAAAATCCACAGGGACATGAACAGATATTGCTCACCTCAAAAAGGTTTGCAGTGATGTAGTTCAGGAGCACGTCCTGCTTCAGACTGAGGGCTTGATCTTTGAGGCTCACTAGTGTCAGAGATGTGGGTTTTTGCCACCCTGTGCAAACCCAGCTAAACTGAACGAACACAGAAGACTTTCAAAAACTGTACTTCACATGTGCTTTTTTCAGATTTGTTCAGACGGTTAAATTATCTTGATCTGATCCACAGTTCTCACCCCCATCAGAAGGTACACGCCTACTTCCCACAAAGGGACAGAGGGACAATGCCTAAGCTGGGACATGATTACCCGTTCAATCCCTTCTGCTAGTGCAGGGCTGGGAAGAAATGTCATCAGAGATTTCATCAGCATGTACTGCTAGGGAAAGGAGGAGGAGAATATTTGTCAGTTGGAAAAGACATAGAACGATCATCTAGTCCAACTGCCTGACCACTGCAGGGCCAAAAGTTAAAGCGTGTTGTTAAGGGCATTGTCCAAGTGCCTCTTGAACACTGACAGGGTTTGGGCATCGACCACCTCGCTAGGAAGCCTGTTCCAGTGTTTGACCACCTTCTCGGTAAAGAAATGCTTCCTCATGTCCAGTCTGAATCTCCCCTGGCACAACTTTGAACCATTCCCATGTATCCTCGCACTGAATCCCAGGGAGAAGAGCTCAACAACTCCCTCTCCACTTCCCCTCCTCATGAAGCTGTAGAGAGCAAGGAGGTTGCCGCTCAGCCTCCTTTTCTCCAAACCAGACAAGCCCAGAGAGCTCAGCCGTTCCCCTCAGGACATTCCTTCCAGCCCTTTCACCAGCTTTGTTGTCCTTGTCTGGATACATTCAAGGACCTTCACATCCTTCTTAAGTTGTGGAGCCCAGAGGTGCACGCAGTACTCAAGGTGCGGCCGCACCAACACTAAGTACAGCGGGACAATCCCATCTTTTGACTGGCCGGTTATGCTGTGTTTGGTGCACCCCAGGACATGGTTTGCACTCTTGGCTGCCAGGGCACACTGCCAACTCACACTGAGCCTGCTGCTGACCAGCACCCCCAGATCCCTCAAGCTCCCTTTCTACAGGGCTGCTCTCCAGCCACTCCTTTCCCAGTTTGTACTTGTGCCTGGTGTTCATCCACCCTAGATGCAGAGTTTGCCATTTGGACTTATTAAATTTCATCCCATTAATCATAGCCCAGTGCTCTAATCTATCTAGATCCCTCTACAAGGCCTCTTGTCCCGCAAGAGAGTCAACAGCACTTCCCAGTTTGGTGTCATCAGTAAACTTGCAAATGGTGCATTCAACTCCTGCATCCAGATCACTGACAAGAATATCAAACGGAACTGGTAGCCCTGAGAAACATCACTAGTGTCTATGTTGTATTTGTAGCTGGCAACTCTTTTATAGCCAAAAAGTTCCGTAATATCCCACTCTAACCAAGGTGGTTCTAGTACTGATTCCAAGTCTGTATTTCAACACCACAGATGCCACATCATAATACAACCACTTCATAACACCAGGAGTAACGAGGTTTCTGTTCTTTACCTCCTTCTCACAATAAGAGCAAACCAGAGCAACGCAACTGCAGCACACATACAAAATGGAAATTTCTATATAGTTAGGAATTAAATATGTTCTTCCTATGTTCTTAGTAAAAAAGGAAACTTGGGGCCAATACAGAATACAGCTGTTCTGAGTACTGTCGTGTTTTTGAACTACTGGCTCTGTGAGCCTGGCCTCACTTCTCGGCCTCCTTCTATAGCGAGGCTGGATGTGCTTCCCTTCTTGTGGGGGCTGAGTATGGACTTAGGCTTTTACTGCCATTTCAGCATTAGAATCTGGAATAAGGAGATTTCCTTGTTTTCATTGGTAATGTTTGTTGTGCTGTATACACATATATATGTGTGTGTTTATACCTATACAAAAATGCATATCTATACATACATGTATAAGGTTAGCGATTATCATTTTACACATTGGTTGTGACTGTCACTTGTCACCTCAACCAACCAGTAGGAAAAGAAATAGAATGCAGTTTAAAGAGTAACATTAAACTGTGCAAACCATGATGCTGCTTTCTTAGTGTCCCACTCTTCTATTAAGCGGTTTCTAACTTCTGAAATGACTGGATCACAACAGTTGTCTTCTTTATGTAAGTTCAGTTCTTGTTTAGACACCCTGTCCTAGGAGCGTGGGATTTTCCAGAAAAATTATTTTGTCCTGTGATTAAAGCTGTATAGTAATGCCTGTCCTCAAAGAGATTACAAAGACATTGCACTTGAAAAGTTTGGTTTTGTGAATTAGCTACTTCTGCAGATTTTTAAAACTATATCACAATACAAAAACAAAAGGAAGACCTCGGAGTCTTTTAATATTACAAGTAGGATTTTGTAATGAGAACCGTTGCTGATACAGAGAGGCTTCTTATGCTTTTGAATCCATAACAGAGCTCTATAAATGTTACTCCGATGCCAGAACTTCTTTGTGTCATGCTGCTGTCTAGAATGTAGACTAACATAACTTGGGCTTCATGGCATGGTGGTATTTTTCGTTATGTGGAAGAGCTATAGACTTACAAAAAGATCTTTAAAGATATAGTGGATGGTGCCAGTGTATCCAAATTCTGTGTTGACTTTGACTTCCTAGGAAGAAACTGTGCAATATTTCTGTTACACTCACAATATTCCCTGTAAATTACAGAATCACAGGATCACAGAATGGTAGGGCTTGGAAGGGACCTCTGTGAGTCATCTAGTCCAACCCCTCTGCCGAAGCAGGGTCGCCTACAGCAGGCTGCACAGGACCTTGTCCAGGCAGGTCTTGAATATCTCCAGAGAAGGAGACTCCACAACCTCCCTGGGCAGCCTGTTCCAGTGCTCCGTCACCCTCAGAGGGAAGAAGTTCTTCCTCATGTTCAGACAGAACTTCCTGTGCTTCAGTTTGTGCCCGTTGCCCCTTGTTCACTGGGCACCACTGAAAAGAGTTTGGCCCCATCCTCCTGACACCCACCCTTGAGATATTTGTAAGCATTTATAAGGTTCCCTCTCAGCCTTCTCTTCAGGCTAGACAAGCCCAGCTCCCTCAGCCTCTCCTTGTAGGAGAGATGCTCCAGTCTCCTCATCATCTTCGTAGCCCTCCGCTGGACTCTCTCCAGCAGCTCTTCATCTTTCTTGAACTGGGGAGTCCAGAACTGGACAGAGTAGTCCAGATGGGGCCTCACCAGGGCAGTGTAGAGAGGAAGGAGAACATCCCTTGACCTGCTGGCCACACTCCTCCTAATGCACCCCAGGATCCCATTGGCTTTCTTGGCAGCCAGGGCACACTGCTGGCTCATGGTCAACCTGTCATCCACTAGGACACACAGCTCCCTCTCCACAGAGCTGCTCTCCAGCAGGTCCGCCCCAAGCCTGTACTGATGCATGGGGTTGTTCCTCCCCAGGTGCAAGACCCTGCACTTGCCCTTGTTGAACCTCATCAGGTTCCTCTCTGCCCAACTCTCCAGCCTGTCCAGGTCACGCTGAATGGCAGCACAGCCTTCTGGTGTATCCACCACTCCTCCCAGTTTGGTGTCATCAGCAAACTTGCTGAGGGTACATTCTAACTCTTCATCCAGGTCATTGATGAAGTTAAACAGGACTGGGCCCAGTACTGACCCCTGGGGGACACCACTAGTTACAGGCATCCAACTAGACTCAGCACCGCCGATGACAACCCTCTGAGTTCTGCCATTCAGCCAGTTCTCAGTCTACCTCACCAACCACTCATCCAGCCCACACTTCCTGAGCTTCCCTACGAGGATGTTATGGGAGACCGTGTCAAAAGCCTTGCTGAAGTCTAGGTAGACAACATCCACGGCTCTCCCCTCATCTACTCAGCCAGTCATGTCATCGTAGAAAGCTATTAGATTGGTCAGGCATGATTTCCCCTTGGTGAATCCATGCTGACTACTCCTGATAACCTTCTTTTCTTCCACTTGCTTCATGATGGCCTCCAGGATAAGCTGCTCCATCACCTTTCCTGGGATGGAGGTGAGACTGACTGGCCTGTAGTTTCCTGGGTCGTCCTTCTTGCCCTTTTTGACGATTGGAGTGACATTGGCCTTTCTGCAGTCCTCGGGCACCTCTCCTGTCCTCCAGGACCTCTCAAAGATGATGGAGAGTGGCTCAGCAAATTTGACTGTTTCTGTATGTCAATTTACGTTTCTGTATGTCAAAGACTTGATATTAACTGTGGGTTTTAGTTTATGAACTTTAGGAAAAGCTACGTAATTAGCAACTGACTCCAGATACGGACAGTGATAGCATATGTTATTTCTGCAATAATCTGTAGATTTCCTTTTACTGAAATACGTGTACCTGGAACTTGCCTTTGCAAGTTGTGATTGCTGACGTGCACAATGATTTAGGGAGAACAGTGATATCTATTACATACAGCTAAGCAGGCGGAGATTCTTCAAACCCTCTCCTGCTTTCAGTTTAGCTCTTCTCTACATAATTGATTTTTTTATTAAGCGGAAGGTGAGGCTGTCAGGAAAACTAAGTGGTTACTTCAGACTGCTAGAGGAAATAGTCATATGACTTTCTGAAGAGTAAAATTTTTGAAAGTACCAAACGGCTCCCTATGTCAAAAGTGACTCTGACGTCTGAAGTTCCACTTCCTTGCTGTGATGCTTGGGCTACTAAACGTGCCCGGTTTATACGTGTTTGTTCGAAAATTTTCTGATCCTCGGGACTGTAGTGTCTGCTGAACAATGCAATCTTGAATAAATAAAGCTTTGGATTCTGGGGGAATAAACCAACAATGCCTCCCCTGTTTGCTCGGGGCATGCCTCCTTTTCTCCCCCCCACTCTCCCTCCTGGGCTCAGTGCTTGGCGCAGTGGAGCTGGGCGGCAGGCGGCTGCGGAGCTGGGGATGTTGTGGGCCTCGGCCGGTGCCCGTGGGGACAATGGCTGCTGTGTCGCCGGGGCCGACGCAGGGGCAGTTGGTGGTGTGTCTGAGGAATTGCAGTGCTCTATGGCATCCACTGAAATCTGTAGGATAAGCAAATGCAAAAATTCCTCTAAGCTGCCCGGCCTCTGAAAATGCCATGTTGTGGCCTTGGTAAATGCCACAAATAGCAGAACAGTCACGAAGGGGTTGGCTCAAACCGGGAGACTGCATGCTATTCATGGTCAGATTTTAACTGTGGAAAGAAGTTCTCATCTTCCCCACCCCTGCATATGTGTTGTGAGCCATCTGCTTTAAAACTTTGTCTCCTGGCAGCTGCCATCTCCAGTACAACAAATCTTTTCCCTAAAACCTGGCACACAGAAATAAGGCCTGGGCCTGCCTTCCATTACCAGCAGTAGGAAGATATGGGATGCCCTTGTGCCCAGTGCCATGTACCAGAAGAAGAGATAACACCTGAGGACTAATTGCTATTTGCTTAAGCTGTAGTAACACCGAGCTACAGCATGCAGCCTTTGTAGGAGTGTCTTCGATTGCTAGTGTGAAGTAGAACTACAATATTGAAACTAACCTCAAATTACAACGTAATTTTTTTTTTTTTGTTACTGACTTCCACAAATCTTGTTTTCAGGAAGAACAGACTTCTTTAAGACTATTTTTATTTTTGATTATCCAGTGGATTTTTTGGGTACCGAGAGAGTTCATAAATCTACAGAAGGAAGGCAGTCCTCTTATCTTCTACCCCTCAAAACCTCTGCAGTGTAGACAGCTAAACACGTTGCTTATGCTCTGCTTATACTTGTATGCTACTTCTACTGGTCTGATCACCGACTTTTAGTGGTCTGCTTGTTCTTCTTGTCTCTTGAAGATGATAACATACTTTATTTTTCTTGGGAGTTCATGTCACGTGATTCATAGAAGTCACTGAGTTGTATGCCAAACTGCTATAAATGCAGAAATTACCAGAATTTAACACTGTAGGAAGTGTATTAATTTTTAGAAGATAATAATATAGAAAAATTTGGCTCACATGAATAAGTCATCTGTTATTTTAAAAATAAAGATCCAGAAAAACTAAGAACTACTTAGTGACAGCTAATGGTGCAAAATATTTCAATCAGTTTAGCTACTGAATTTTCCTTGTGCATTCCAGTCAACTTTTTTGATGAACTGAAAAATATGATATGTCTTTATTTTTGTCAGTGATATGCGTAGCTTTCGAAGTATGGTGAATATCATAAGAAAGCTACAGCTTTATAATCTATTTTATTGGCATTTGAAATTTACCTGACTAATACCATCTAATTATAGTACCTGTAAGTAAGGATTTACTGATAGTGATTTTATTTTTTTTTTCCCTCAGAAAAGAGCAAAAGGCCAAGTGCTGTTTGACAAAGTGTGTGAACATCTCAATTTACTGGAAAAGGACTATTTTGGGCTGTTGTTTTATGAGAATTCAGAACAGAAGGTAAGCCTGTATGGGGGGTTTTTTATTTGTTTGTTTTTCTGCATTGCTACTGACTTCAGTAGTTTAGTGAGGTACATTGTATTAAATGTATACCATTAGAAACATTTGAGTAAACTATTGCAAAATGTCAGTTCTAGTCTGCTGAAAACTTGCATTGTGTGCAAGATACTGATGTGTATGTGAAGATACCTAACAAAGTCCTCATTTATTATTTGGAGTAGAGGGATATTTAAAATATCTGCATTTTTGAGAAAAATAATTGAGTATTTGCTAGGCTTTATAATCAAACAGTACGCCATACCTGCAAGTGCATACAGGAAATTTTAACTAAAACTTTTGTCTTAAATGTCTGACAACTCCCCAAAGTTCTGAACACTTTAATTTTTTACATTTTTTTAAAAAACCCATAAAAAAAAATGTGGATGATAAATAATACAAAAAATTAATCTTCTACCTGAATTTCCAATAATTTCACTATCTTTTCTCATATATGTTGAGTAATGCTTTGAAGAGGAACATGAAGGACATCTTGCCCCTAAGTCTGTAACGATTAGGCTTTGGACTTCCTGTTTTATTAATTTTAAGCTTAAAAACATCCATGGAATTTATAAAGGTGAAAGTCTAGATTGGTGCAGAGTATGTCTCTTTTTTTTTCTTTTTAAAAATTTTTTGTTTTTTCTAATGTACTTCTAGTTGGACTAACAGATTTGGTGGTATTTTTCAGTCATGTTAATGGATGAATTGAGCACCACACCTTAAAAAGACCCCATCTGGTTTTTCATATGTGCTTCTATGTGTATATATGTAGTTATCACCGATAACTAGCTATAGTCTGTTTACCACATGAAGTGGAATTCCAAGGTTTTATGGCATACTAAAAATGATGTGAAGTTACTTGTTCAAACTGGTTAGGCTCCTGTGTGGCACAGAGGTTGGTTAAGGACAGTTACTGAAATATGGTTGCCAGTTCTGGCTTCCTCAGAAACTCACGTCAACCAGTGGGTTGCTTAGATCTTCAGCTAAGGAAAAAACTATAGGCCTGCTTTAGGCACTTAGCTTGCAAATACAGATTGATTATCAGAGTTGAACTTATATTCCTTGGAACATTCACTCAGATGTCTTTCAAAGTCTGAGAAGGAAAAGGAAGGAACATCTGGTTGTGGATAGGGGAAAGGAGGTACTCTACCTAAACTTCTCCATTTAAATGGGTTTTCTTTTTGTTCTTTGAATCTAAAGCATTTGATGCTTGTTAATCAGGGATTGTGTGCCTATTGCTGATGATTTGTGAGCTTTTAATTTTAATTTGATTTCCAAAGCTATTAGGGCAGCTCTGGTCTTGTGCAATTGGTGTTTATTTTACAAATTTTCATATATGTACATGATAATGACTGTTGCATTCTTCATTAGTGTTTTGTTCTTACTGACACTCTAGTAAGAAATGATTGTCTGATTTTGCTTTCTTTCCCCAATAATTAGCATTCTGTGATCACTACCTAGAAATATAAGCAGCAAGGAGAAAATTAGGAAAATGCTGAAACTGTTGAATCTGGCTACTGTGCAATATATGACTGTATCTGGATAACAGGGTCTCTGTGGTTTGATTATTTGTATGTCTAGGCTAAGTCTGGCACTCTCTTAGAAAGAAGGGTAGACCACTTGTCACCTGAATTATGGATAGCTGCAGGCTTTTAATTGAAAATTTCTGGAGAAATCTGGTCTAATTTGTTTTGAAGACTAAAAAACCCACAGTTGTTGCATTTTGTCCTCTTCATACCAGTAAGTTCTTAGTGTTATTTGGAGAAAGATAAAGAAGAGTCTTCCCTAGCAGATATGCATTTCCCACCTCCTACCTTCTATTGCAGGCATGAGTTTAATTTATGTGGAACTGCCCAAACTACAAGATTTTGAATGCCAGTGAGTAACAGTGAAGGAGGGGTTTATTTTAGATATTTCCTGGCTGGATAGCCCATGTGCTTCAGATTGTACCCAAAGTGCCATTATGTGGATGGTACTACGCCTCTGCAGCCTAAGTTGTGACTGCCAGATGAGTGGGAATACCCAGGTTTTCAAAGAATTTGAAAGCATGGGCTTTGGCATGAACCAGTCACTTGGCTAACGGCTTATAGGCTTTTACGGGTTGGGTGGTCTGTACTGTAACATGTGCACAGTTGTATAGGTGTGTTTATTTTTACTGCTGTTGTCACTCAAGTTACCTGATGTAAAGCTACTGCTTTTTTACAACACCACATTTGGAAGTTCTTAGACCAGTTATGGTTTAAAGTAATAACGTGAAGTGTAGCTACTGCAGTGTCTTAATAGAGCAAAATTACTGGTTGTGTGCTGAGAGAGTTCCCCTTCCCCAGCTGCGATTTCTTTCATGCTGGTAAGTTTGAAATTATATGGTTACACAACATGTTCTCAGTAAGACTGGAGCACTCATTTTTGTTATTATAGGGATTTTTTTAATACATGGATGAAGACAGTTTAAATTGTTTTCAGTATGCAAAAGATTTATGGTATGTTCTTAATAAATCCTGTGCTCCTGTATTAGGACTTTTAAGTGTCTAAATTTTTTTCATTCTTTTACAAAAAGAAAAAAAAATTAACATTTCATGTTTTGATTTGATTAATAGAGGTATAGAGGGCTGATCATTTGTGTTCAGCAATAGCTGCCAAAGAAAGCCTGGGGACTTCGGACTTTTGCTGGCTTTTTAGGGCCTTCTCTTTTGTCCAACTCTGTAGTAAGTTTGAATTCTTTTTCCATCTCAGTACCAGTTCTTTCTGATGCATTTTTTTCTCCTGTTATGACTGTTGTCTCTTCAGATTCAAATGCCACAAATCTCTGACCTCCAGGCCAGTGAGTAATAAATGCTGAATGATGTGTTTTTCTCATTCTTGTGCACTCGTCACAGCCACCCATTTATGAGCCAGCTGTTGAACTCGATGGCAGCTGTGGGGTGTAGAAACTGAATGCCAGGCACTCTTTTGAATTAGAGCTGCTCCCTAATGCACCATCGGGGTACCATTGGAGGAGGAGTCCCATTAACTTTTCTGTATGGGTGTTCTGTGCAGCTGGGGGAGATGTTATGTCTTCAGATCAGACTGATTTTTCTTAGCTTTAATACACATTTTAAAACTATTTAGGTCAAATTACTCATTAATGATTTCTTTCATGGTTCTGCAAATGTTAAATTATTGGTCTAGAGTGTAGTTAGTGATTTCATTGGATATACCCTCAAAAGTTCATGAATGCTCCATTCACACTGTAATTGGTCTGCAGAAGTGTTAGAAAGCTTCTGCTCTTATGTTCTGGGCACCAGCTGGAAATGCTGCTTTTCTGGATTCGTACAAAATACTTTTGTACTGGTGGAGAACATTTTGTTGTTCTTTGACAATTCATTACTTTGTCTCATCTATAACCTTACCATTAACGAATTAAACAAATAGATTTCTGCCTACTGGAGCAAAGTAGTGTCTGTGCACTTTGTCTTCTGTTTTGAAAGACAGACCTGTCTATTCTGCATTAAGAGGTCTATTTCAGGGTAGATTCTTTCAACAGTGTTTGTTTTATCCGTAACAAAAGGCACAGATGCAAAAGAACCCACCCCTGTAATTATGCTTATAAATGGAATATAAGCATCTGATTTTATTTGACAGAACAATAATGAAAGTTGATGGCAAAGTCTGCTTCAATAGGCTTACTCCAGGTTTGGAAAATCAGAAAATGAACTGTATAATTTCTGTAAAGAATGGATTATTCTTCTCATCTTGCAGCATGTTCTGTATTGTATGTTCTTTTCTTCTATTTTATAGTGATAAAAGATAAAGCACCGAAAGCAACATATACTCATGAAATCTAGTTTTCTGCTGTAGTTATACCATGATATATTCTATACTTGTTTATTTACTTTATACTATACTTTATCTAAAATTTAAGACTTTCGACTACTTCTACTTATCTCTGTAATTGGAAGAATATGGCTGTGTATCATTTTGGAATGGAATTCATGCCAAAACGGAAAACCTAGGATGATAACTGTAGCCACAGCAAGTCTCAGCTAATATTATTTGAAGACTTCTGTTGTGTTCCAAGGCATTTCCATGTCAAGGCTCTTCCACAGATAGCACTTTTTCAGACTTAAGCAGAATAAATGGTATCTGGATCTTCTGGAACAGTGTTTTATATGTCTTCCTTTGTAATGATGTCATGGCCTGTGCATTTCTGGAAGAATTATAGTAGATATGACATGTAGAGGTCACAGACTTCTTAAAGCAAGAAATGTGAAATTACTCTTAATTACATCTATAAAAATGATAAGGGTTTTTTGCATTTAATTTCTAAACAGTATTCGTCTACTATATACATGCTGCATTTGTGGTGAAATCAACTTGGATCAAGGTCATTTACAACAAGGAACTTAGTATTTTGGCTTATATTCATAGAAGCCACATCCTTTATCAGCAGAGGTGATCTACATTAAGGTGTTGCACTAGTGCAAAACCGTATAGTTCCACATTCTCCTAATCCGCACAGAGCCATAAAACTGTAGCCTAGCATGTTTTGTCTCCTTGAAATAAATTTGACTTCAGGTGGAGAAGCCTGTAATAAAGACTGAAGGATATGGTATTGGAAAAGAATTGTTACATCTGGAGTTTGGTAGAAAGGTGAGTCACATTATAGCCAGTATCCACTGCTTGGCTAGGTTAGGCAAGAAACATCGTTACAGATCTGCCTTTAGTAACGTCTGTGCGGTCACTGAGGTCCCCTCTGACTTCAGAGCTGCTAATATGTGCAATGGTTTGTGGAAATGCAAATGCTGTCCTTCACCTTACAAGTTAGTTGCTAATTCTTCCCTACTTTGCACACCTCTCTTTGAAATGTGCTGTCCTGCTGGCAGGCTGGCTGTATGCATGTGTGTTTGTTCCACGTATATGCTTGTGTATGTGCATCTGGCCATGGGAAATAAAGATTTAAACACTGTACAAAGTAAATTCTCGGTAACTGCAGTTAAAAGGCTTATGTTTCTAGTCTCTCACTCAATCTATTTTCTAACATCTATGGGTAAAATTAGTAAACAGGATTGTCTTGAGTTACTAATGGATATACATTACTGATTTCTTAGTCTCACTTCCTAAAGTTATATTTTTGGATGATCAGTCACAAAAAAGCCTCTTTACATGTATCAATAGTAACTGAAATGCTATAAGCTATTTAATAGGTTGCACAGGTTATAGAAAAATATTACTGGTATTGAGGATAGAACATATTTAGCAGTGAGGCATCTAAATATGAAAAACTGACTTCATGTGTGTTGCCTAAAATAAAGCTCATCTAGATTTGAACCTTGCCAGTGTATCAGTGTTAACATAATATCTGTTTGTAGAGAACTTGTTTTGGGGGAGGGTCAGGAAAAAAACATGAAATTTGATTAGGTTTTTCTAAGCACCTTTGCATGTTATCAGAACTATAATGTATACACTTTAAGACAAACAATGGGAGTGATAAGTTTCTGGAGTTCAAGAGAAATAAGGTGTTAAGTAACTTTATATTGGTGCGTAAGCACAGACATGTAGAGATTACATAGCCATTCCTGAAAAGTCTGCTTATGTCAATAAAAGGAGTATGAGAGATAATTGCATTTGTCAAATATAATTTGCTAGACCACCTCCACTGTAAGACTGTCCTCTTTTAAAATTACAGGTCATAAATAGTCTAAAGCAGTAAGACAGCCATGAAGGCAGTGACATTACACAGTTTCATTTATGTGCATGGGTGGGGAGACTTGCTAGAAAAACACAAGTTCCATTTTACAGTTCTCTTGGTTATTTTAAAGTAGAACAGATGTCTGAACAATACAAACTTTAACTGCACTGTATGAAATTATTTCGCCATCGTCAGTGTGAAATGATTTTAAATGCTGGTTGTGGGGTTTTTTTTTTCAGAACTGGCTAGATTCTTCGAAGGAAATTAAGAGACAAATTCGAAGTAAGTACTTCTGTGTTCAGATGTTACGCTCCGTTTATTTCCTCACAGAAATATTCTTCATACACTTAGTAGCCTAGATGTCAACTGAATTCTATACTTAGATCATTGAAAGAATTTATATCTGATAATGACATATTCAGCCTTGGAACAGAAAGCAAAGCTTCTATTTCTGTCCGCTGTCCAAGAAGGAGAGAAAGAATCACTCAGCCTTGTACAGTAGAAGCTAATCATTATACTGGCTGCTGCCCCAAAAATTTTCCTGTGTTATGTGTGACTAACAGTTGACCTTTTTGCATTTTGAAACAGTAGATGTTTTTCTACTTTGTGCTGATATTTGGGTTATGGGATGGAGAATGTCATTTTGCAAAGATGGTCATGATTGCTGCTATAGGACTTTCTAACTTCAAAGACTCACCAGAAAAATATCAAACTGTAAAAAGAGAATCAGTATGTCTTACAGAAAATATATATTTTTCAATCTTGATGAGTCTAGCATTGGCTTATTTGATGTCTCCATCATTTCCAGAATGTAAACAGAATAGAGACCATAATCTTTGAATGTCTTGATACAATACTTTTCAGTCTGAACCAATGTAAGAAGTCTTTCTGCTTCCTATACTCAGTACACAATAAGTAATTTGTTTTACTCTGTTTGCACAGAATTCTGTCAAAACTCTTCAGTAGCTGGGCAGCTTTTGTAGTAGATAGGGTAATGAATGGAAGGTAAATTTAGGAAATACTCTTCATAAGTGTACATGTCTCAAAATAAGTAGCCACTAGGAAGTGCTAGACAGCCCTTGCCCTTGCTGAAACTCTTCTCATTGCTTTACTCGTTTGTGGCCAGTGCAGAGTTTTTTTATTGTTGTTTTCTTTTTGATGGGAGCCTTCTTTTCTTAGTGCCTTGTAGGAAATGTAAGCAGGGAGGAGATGATGATGATAATAAGATTAACATGTTTACAGTTCCAGCACAACAAGAATTTAAGTTATTTAAGAAAATGACTTTGAACTGTTTTGCGGAATGTGATCCAGTGGGAGCACTTGTAATTAAGAACGGCAGTGTGTTATTTACAGTGATAAACAGATGGCTTCTTTACCTTTGTTAACTTCCTGTTTTAAGGCAGCACTTGCATTTTTCCAGAAACTGTAGTGGTGTCAATTCTGCTTTCTTTGTACCTTTCCCAACTGATGAAAACCCATGCTAGGAAGGTGTGGTTTATATTTTCAGTAAAGAAATGAAAGTTACACAAGCTTCCTTGGAAACTGTTTTTTTGATCTAACAATGCTCTTGGATTAGCAAACGAGACCTATTAAAATAGAGAATGTACTAATATACTTACGCAAGCAGAGGCCATCCTTTTAATTAAGGAAGAGTTACTGGTATTGTAATCTCTTGTTCTGTAGGTCTTCAGTAAAAAATTATTAGTTGTCCAAATACGTGGGCTGAAGTCTAGTTTGCCTGGTTTTAATATTTGACAAAAGGTTGAGAACGTTGATACTTTTTGTTATTGTCTTCTGTAGTGATCTGCATACTATAGAGCCTAAAAGTAAGAGTCATGAATCTGAAGCGTAGGAACTGAACTGAAAAATTGTTGGAGGCACTACACAACATTTTTTTTTAGTACTATATAATACATGCTATGAAAAGTATTTTAAGGGGATGTGATTTTTCGTACAGCATGAAGACCTCTATTTTATATTAGAGATCAAGTCCAGTTTCTTGATTTAGGCATTATGACTGGAATTTTTTCTCTGGTCTGTAGCAATTCAGAGTTGATAAGCATAGTGTAAGGCAAATGACCAAATAAGAGCGCTGTTTCAAGGATTTTAAAATGAAACTTGCTTACACCAATTTGCACGTAATCAGCATACTGTGAGTTGTGTTCCTGACAATCGGTGTATTAAAGTATCCAGATACTGGAATGTACTGCAAAAACAAATTTTATCTTCCAACTACACAAGTATCAAGTAATGAGGCTTTTTGTTTCTGGCTTAGTTCTAAATATATTTGTCTGTGAATCAACAATGGAAATCTTATGTACAAAAATACTGCATTATAATAAATTTAAGGTACCTATTAAACCTACTAGTCCATTTGAACATTTGAAATGAAGAAACTAATTTCTTTTTCTCTTGTACAGCACAAATTGAAGTACTGGCATGCTAGATAAGTGTAGCTGGACAAATACATTGATCTGAACACACAAAGGTGACAAAATTGGAAGTGGAGTTCAGCATGTCAGTTTGCAGCTTTCTGTCTCTCTCTTACATGTGAACAATAGCAATACTCTGCACATTGGGCATGTATATACCACATGTGACCGAGAAGAGAAAATAAGAATCCTGTAGTCTCCCCCAAGTCATGTCATGCATCAGGCTGTCTCTTGCTAAATCAGGGTCCTCTGGCCTTCTGTGTGATCTCTCATTTGTTCAGGTTGGCCTTTGGCTGGGCAATTATGTTGGATCACAGCAATTACTGATGTTACTTCAGCTAATGAACTTGATCCACAAATTACTGGCTCTCTTCACAGGGCTACGAAGGTGACAAAAAGCTTGTTTGCTTTCAGCCAGTCTGAACTCTTCAGGAAAATTAATTCTCGACTTTTTTTAACTTGTGTAATTGGATATCCAATGGCATCTGTTAAAACCTCTAATTAATTCAATCAGGGACAGGTGGGGTAATTATACTTCCGTCACTATCTTCTTGAAAGTTGCTACACATGAAGTGGATTCAGGCTTCTGCAAAATTGAGAATTTCAGCTTGGGATACAGTGATGGTACAAGCAGTACTAACTGACCTTGGAGTAGTCAAATCCCAGACTTTACAGTGCGCGTGGTGGTTCACCCGTATATAATATTTAATTTGATAATTTATCTGTGTGAGATGTTGTACATACAGTTTCTATAGAACACGTGATGTTCCACTTAGTTTTGTCTGTGGGTGTTTTCATTACTCTCATTCTCAGTGTAACAGGGTTTGAGTAAACTATGTAAACCTGGTTTCGTCATAGTGCTGATTGCAGTTGAAGACCAATCTTTTGTCTGCAATGTTCACAGTTATATCATGAATAAAGATTACCGATGTGAATGTATAAGCCATCAGTTTTGGGAAGCCTAATTATTTGCTCTGGTTGTTTGTGTAGTTAAAGTATATGAAACTGAGTTATAGACCTTCTCACAAATTTTGCAATTATTTTTGGGCTATATCCTGGTTTTGGTGTGGATATAATTTATACTCTTCTAAACAGATATTTATTTTCTATGCTGTTTGGAGTAGTTGTTTAAATTTAAGGTAATGTTATGTCAATTAAACCTATTTCTAGTCAGCAGCTTGATTAGTATTTTTATTGAAAAAAAAATTGTATGATAAAATATAGAAACTTCCATATCTCATATCTCATATCCTGTCTTTTTGATCTTATAAGAAATAGGGAGGATTTTGATATTTTGAGGGCAGAATAGACTGTTGTGGGGGTGTTTTGTTATGCATTCTTACCTGATAAAGATACATTTAGCTGTTTTTGCTGTTGAAATTAACTATAAAGTTTTCTTATTGTCTTTTGTCAGGACAATGCTTATTTAGCCAGACAGATTCTAGAAGCTCATCACTGTACCTAGAGTATGATTAATCCGATCTAATCTAGGTTTTCTGAAGGAACAGGCACTTTCAGGAGGTGAACGAGTGCATTCTGAAATGGGTACCTGAGAGGGGAACCCAACCAGCCTTTGGAAACTCCTGTTTTTTTCCATTGGCCGTAAGGGGAGTCAGTGGTGTGTGATGTAGATAACTGAATTTCAGCAGTCTAGGGCTGAACGCAACTGTCCACTGGCATCAAAAAAGATAATGGTTATGGTGATAGGTAAGTTATTGTCTTTTTTGAAAGGAGTGATTAACTGATGGAGTGAAGTCAGAAAACTTATTTGCTTGTTACTTGATTCAGTTTAATTATTGAAGGGGTTGAGGGAAACCCTCTATAATTCTATGGAAGTGGATTAGAACAGATAAAATAGTACAACAGGTGAGGCAGCTGGTGGCAAATTTTGGGCTACAAGTTTAAAGCTTGCTCCTTATTCATGTTGAAGACTGCTCTCAATGTCCTTTTGTTGATGGGCATCCAGTCATTCAGACTGGGGAACTTAAAAAGAGACAAATAGAATACTAGCTTTGTCTTTGAGACATATGTAGCCAGCGATTACCATAGTTCTGGAAATGTCATGGAGCTGAAATGGATTTTTGACATTGGTTCTATGGTATGTTCTGCAATATAGCCTAAACATCTTAACTGATCAGGAAAGAGGATGATATGGAAGGATAATGATATGGTTAGGTATGTATAATTTCGAATTACACAGTAGACCAAATGGTGATAAATTCATAAATACAATTCTGTGAGAATAATATAGGACAAGTTGAAAATTTTGCAACATAGTGTACTAAAATATTTAAGAAATTTTAAAGTTTGCATTTAAAAGTGCTAAGGGAAGTTAGAATTAATTAAAGAATAGGCTTCTATTTTAAATGTATGGTTTTGGCTGTCTGATTTTAATACTAAGAAAACATGGTTAAGCTCAAGCATCAAAATGCAGGGGTTATTTTATGCAAGGTCACTTTGTTTTATATCAATCTCTTTCATGTAAGTAATTATATATCTGTAAAAGTTGTAGCGAATTTCAATCTAAGCTAATTACACTAGAGTCTAGCTTCTAGTTGGTGAAGAGAAATAAGCACCTGTGCCAGGGAAGAGTTGTCTTGCAGAATTGCTCCTGTATGTTGATGAATTATAAAGAATGGTTTTGCAGTTTGGTCATTTCTGAGTTTGTGAGCTGAATCTTGTTAGTCCAGCTAGGGCTGGCTGGACTCTGTGTTTTTTTAATGTATTTTTGAAAATGCAGACTGGAGATATATCTTACATCTTTCATTTTCTTGATAATAACTTCAGAAAAATTATAGAAGTAGTAATTTTCTTAATTTTATGGGGCTTTTTTACATCTGTCTGTGAGCAGTGTATCTGTCCTAATCACACAGTACCCGAAAAATGTTAGTTTGTCAGTAAAATCCAGAAAAAACCTTTACTGGAAAAAAAAAAACAAAACCCACAACCCCTCACTGACTTCCCAGTTTGAACAGGATGAATCATGTTAATTGTATTCTGCTAGCTGGTTGGTTATATTGCATTCTTGTTCTCTAAGAATGTGCCTAAAGTTGCTGCAGAAGCATTTTTGTGGTAACAAGCTGGCTAGAAAAATTCTTGACATTTTCTATAGCCCATATTATTAAACATCAAAACAGAGAGTCTTATCAGGGACAGAATGCTAAATATCATTTTGAGTATCAGGTTTTTTTCTTGTCTTGGCCTCCAATTCAAAGCACCAGTAATAGTGTGCATTATTGTGTGAAGACAATTATGTTTGTGTGCATCCATTATGTTGCTATAAACAGTATGCTGTAGTGAGAAGTATAAATATAGACTGTGTACATTGTAATATACTTGCTAGTGTATATTCAGGGGATAAATGTGCTTTCAGTAATCAGGCAAAATATAAGGTCACCAACTGTCCAGAAAATATTTAGTAGAAAGTCAACTACAACATTTTTTCTGTGGATTGACTATGGGAATTAGTATGCGTACATATTGAAATTTTTCACATAGTCTATAGACTCAGAAGATTTATGCTCTTTTTAGCTTTTTGTAAAGAATGTTATTTTTTTTTTCTTCAAACAGTGTCTAGGTCTCCTGGCTACAGTGCTTTCTGAAAGCTAACTGTAGAAATACTGACAAAAAAGAGAAATAGGTTAAGCAGGAATTCATCTATGACCAGTTTAGCTGCATTTTTAGACCGGGAAAATTTGCTTCATACAAGGAAACATTGCTTCATTCCAGGACTTTAAGACGGGTTTAGTACCTGTGTGGAAAGACACATCCTTCATCCATCTCTCCCTGTCCCACAGCCCTATGAACATGACAACTCACCCTAAACACTTTTTGCATAGGGATTTTTGGCCCAACTGCTTCTCTTCATCAGTTTGGCTTACTCAGTATCAGTAGCTTTTCATTAAATGATGCTAATTCCCTGGGAGATAAATTATGGAAGTGGGCTAATCTATTCTTGTTTTAATTCTGTTTGTTCATGTTATATGTATTAATTAGTGTTAGATGTTTTTAAAAGTATTTTTGTCTTAATTTTGTCTTGCACTGGATTGCAGTAGATGATGCAGTGAAGCATATTTTACCTGATTCAGTACTGTGTGTACAGCTGATAAACTAGGGTTTCTCATTTAAGGAGTCCTGCCTTATTTTGTAAGCAAAATTATTGTTGTCACAAATAATTGATAACTGGGAACATTAAGATACACAAAAAACCCGAGCTCTCAAAAGGCAATAGTGACTTTGCAGCCAGGTAGAGAATGAGGTTCACATTTAAGCAGAAATTGAAGTGCTCCAATGAACAGTCATGTCTGAAAAACTGAAATAATTTTGGAAATGTTGAAAGGCATTAGAAATTTTGACACAAAGCATCTCTTCACCATTAACAGCTGTGAAATTTTAAAATAGTTTTCTTTAAAGAAAATAACCTTAAACATAAATGTCAGCACTCTTTTCTAGCGTAATGTTGGAAATGGCATTTCAGTCTTTTTTTTTGTTATTGTAAAAATACACATTTTTCAAAGCATGATTTATCTGTGTAGGACAGATTTTTAAAATCGTTTGCTGTCCAAAATTCATCATTAACAAGCTTTATAAAATGATTACCATAATATTATTATTATTTTTTACCAAAGCTTATTTACCAAAGCTTATTTACCAAAGCTTATTATAGTGTGGTCTTTCACCACACTATCATTTGTATTAGGAGAAAAGGGGCAAGAGGAAGACAGAAATAGCTGCTTAATTGTTTTGATAATATTTTGATCTACTCTCGTATCTTTCTTCATTATTTTTAGCAGATCTACATTGTAGTGGTACTTTCATTGTATTTGGCAAGATATGATAAAGCTCATGTGCATTTGCTTTCAAGCAGCATGCAAACCCAAACTATTAAATTATTTTCTTAGGCTCCTATTTTTGGATTTCCTATTACATATGTATGTCTGCATTGTACTTAATAAAATCTGTTTGAATTAGGAAAGTTCTACATTTTTTTCAAGTTATTAGTACTTTCCAATGAACATATTCCTCTTGCTCATAATGTCACAATACCAATAGAGTAACATTCTGAGAATGTATTTTAATTATTGATGAGTGACTACAGCTTTCAAATCTTAAAGTTACTTAAAACAAGAGCTATGATGAAAGGCGACAATTTATGATTTATCAAATTATTACTCTAGTTTTAAGCATGCTTTTGCTTAAAAAATGCATGTGGTGTTAACAATTCTAACACATGAGAATTTAAACTTAAAATAGCATTGCTATTATAGTTGCTAAAGGTACTGTTTCAAGAAAAATATTTTAAAGGAGGAATGGCTAATATTTTTTGTCTTCCATGCATTCACAGAATCACAGAACGTTTGGGGTTGGAAGGGACCTCTGTGGGTCATCTAGTCCAACCCCCCTGCCGAAGCAGGGTCACCTACAGCAGGCTGCACAGGACCTTGTCCAGGCGGGTCTTGGGTATCTCCAGAGAAGGAGACTCCACAACCTCCCTGGGCAGCCTGTTCCAGTGCTCCGTCACCCTCAGAGGGAAGAAGTTCTTCCTCATGTTCAGACGGAACTTCCTATGCTTCATTTTGTGCCCATTGCCCCTTGTCCTGTCACTGGGCACCACTGAAAAGAGTCTGGCCCCATCCTCCTGACACCCACCCTTGAGATATTTATAAGCATTTGTAAGATCCCCTCTCAGTCTTCTCTTCTTCGGGCTAAACAAGCCCATCTCCCTCAGCCTTTCATTGTAGCAGAGATGCTATGAGTAGTGATAGAGATTCTGTATGAATATGAATAATTTATATATTATCTTTCTGTTGTATGCAACGCAGACGTCATTTTGACATCTCATGTTTAGAGTTATCTTACAGTCTCTCAAACTAACAGTTAGTTTAAACAGGGGGAGATTTTTAGCGTTGGAGGAGTTGAAAATAAACACAAAGTCAGTGCAAGTGTCTTTGAACACAGAATATTGTATAACTGTTAATATATTATGGTAGTTTTCAAATTAAAAACTTCTTCTGATATTTACATAACTTTTTGTAAAACGTTCTTCGAAGATAATTTTTAAGTGCTAATCTTTTACTGTATGTATATATGAGTTACTACCTGATAATGAAAGTAATCTATCCTTACTAATTTACTGTAAAAAGAGGAAGAAAGCTTTCTTCAAGATTTCAGGGATCTAAGATTTATATGACTGCCTAATGTTTTTTTTCAGTAAGTTTCTTTTTTTGCTTGTTTTGACTTGTTTGACATCATTATCAATCAGACATTTCCCATGTTTAGGTTTACCTTGGATATTCACCTTTAATGTGAAGTTTTATCCTCCTGATCCTTCACAGTTGACTGAAGATATCACTAGGTATGCATAGTTCCTAATTTTAAATAAACTAATTTAAAAATTACTGTTAGTCTAATTTGAAGGCCATATAAAATTTCTTCTTCAGTTTCTGGAGGTCATAACAGGTTTGGCTATTACTGTAGAACACTACAGATGTTTTTATATCAACTGCTTTTTGGAATGGGGTTGAAAAGGCAAAGTGAAAGCTCAAGAAGAAACCTGACAAAGAAGAATTTTATGATAAGTGGGGATATGATTTGGGTGGGATGTAAGATGCGAATGATCAAATTTGAAAGAAGCCAGTGTTTATTGCCAGGCTGCTGCTTTATTATATAGCAAATGAGAGTGTTGGGGGTATTGATATTAAGAGCAAAGCTCAAGGGGTCCAAGGTACTTCAGTAATAATCTGGGCTAGGTTGGTGAAAACATAGTATTATACATATGCATTAAATAAAACCATGAAACATAATAAAACCTGAAAATACTCCTCTTCCGAAGTTCTTAGAAAATACTTAGAATGCAGTGGATACTAGGCATCTAAAAAGTAGCATGGCAAGGCTAACATAACCAGTGGGTAGAGTGCAGGGAATTGAAGCTCATTTTTTCAGGAGTTACAGAAAACCTAAACAGTTTTGGTTTGGAGTTAGCTGAGTCTGCTGAGGCAGGATATATGTTATACACATCACGTCGCATCACTTTTCTGCACAAAACAAGATAGCTACACAAGGTATTTAGTACACACTGTGTTTAAAAGAAGCTGTCTGTTTCTTTGAAAATTTTCAGCGAGTTTGTTGACATTTCAACTGGTATAAACATTTTTATGGTTATAGCTTAAAGCTAAATTCCTTAAAATTTAAGCTTCACATGTAAAACTTTTACATTTAAAACCTGTGCTAGGGTAGGATGTCTACTGATTGTTAACTTGTTAAATTTGGTAGAAGACTGTATGCAATACCTGAAATATTAAATTCTAATACAGAGATAGTTTAAGGAAGGCAATTATGCGTTCAGTGCCAAATTGGATTTCTTTTGTGTATTACATGACTTGATTAGCTCATAGACTGCAAGGGGTATAAAAGTTAGAATTCTAAAGCGAAAGGGAAATTTCAAAGGAAGTGCATGGGGTTTTATTTGTAAACCTTAGAAACCTGCAGGCTAGAATGCAAAATGAAGGAGTTCCTAAGTCAGCTTTTGTTACAAGCTAGATAGAGTTTTCATTCATTTATATTGGAAATCAGAATTTTTCCTACTTTTCAGATTATTTATGAAAGTAATATTGACTCTGAAAAATGGAAGTGAAATTTACTGTGTGGCAATAATGCTCAAATAATATAAGGTGTAACAAATCATTAATGGATTGACTTATTTTAAAATATGCTTATATGATCACATGCATCTCGATAAATTCTGCCATATCTCTCAAACTTGCCATTGGTAACACTTTCTCTGTTCTTGTTTGTGTTTGTTCGTTTTTTTCCCCACTCCTTTGTTTTGCAGATATTTCTTGTGCCTACAGCTTCGCCAGGATATTGCTTCTGGTCGACTGCCATGTTCTTTTGTGACGCACGCCCTCCTTGGTTCATACACCCTGCAGGCTGAGCTTGGGGATCATGACCCAGAGGAGCACCGCAGTGATTATATCAGTGAATTCCAATTTGCACCCAATCAAACTCAAGAAATGGAAGAGAAAGTAGCTGAGCTACACAAAACACACAGGTGTGTCAGATACAGTGACACCAAATGAAATCATTGTTCTTTGTTATGTTTATGTCAATTCTCTTAAGAGTATGTGTAAAACTGCAAAGCTGAAATTACTGTTGCTTTGGAAATCTTCTGTTGTGTAACCAGAACCTCTTACTTTCATGTGTTTAAAAATTTCAGTTTGAAAATAGTAGCTTCACTAAGATCTTGGATGAGACGTTTTGGAGAAAATATTTTTATTTGAGCATATGAATTGGTTTAAGCAACATATAACTAAAATATTTTGCAAGAGTGAAGGTGGAAATCTCTACTAAAGGAACATAATAAGCTTTGAAAGAACACTTTCCCTTTAGGGCAAAAATGCTATTGATACATTACAAACAGAGGTTTTTCTATGTGTCTGAATTCTAGGATTCCACTCAGCTTTGATTTTCAGTTATTTTGTCAATAAACTCAAGGCTTATTCAATGGTTTTAGGGGCTTGACTCCAGCACAGGCGGATTCCCAGTTCCTAGAAAATGCTAAGAGACTCTCCATGTATGGAGTGGATTTACATCATGCCAAGGTATTGGGGATTGGTTTGGTTTGGTTTGGTTTTAGGATAGACATGTTTAGTTTTAAAGATCATAGTATATGTAGATTATTTTAAAAATTTCATACCCTCAATTCTTATGTATAAGCCTTTTATCTCTTGGTCATGATAATTACTCAGTTTACAGCTCTAACATCCATAGAATTTATTTGAAATCTAGGTTTATTTAATGCATAGATGTACATGCAGTTTGGAAAGAATATTTCGTTCAAAAGAGCAGCTAAATAAATTTTAAATGTCAGGTTTTTGGTGCCAAGGAGATGTGGGATCATAAACTGAAGCCTAAAAGAACATGTAATAGTTTTTGTAATACAGTGAGAGTTAAAAAAGAGGGGGGAAGGTCTTGGGGGAGGGTGTTTTTTTTGGTGCTTTTTCCACTCCTCTGGGTAGGTCAAATCAAATTTGCATTGCTGTTGGGATTTTTTCAGTTAAAAACCCAACAAACCAACTAACCAACCTCCTCCCACTCTCACACAAACTACAAGTCTCAACTCATTAGGAAAATCAGTTCATTGTAAGCATATCAGTCCTATATTTCAAAAAGAAAAACAAGACTTTTAAGTACTGGAGAAACATTGTTTTATTCTGTTTCATATGGAAACACTGTGCACTTGTTTTTGCAACTTTCCATAGACTTTTTCCTCTGTCCTGTTAGAAGCACTTGAAAGAAATGTACTTCAATTTTTATTCATATACATTATCTATGTGTGTAACATTCATTTTTTAATACAAGTGAGGCATGGCAGTTTACTTGGTCTGTAGTGTTTTGAGAAACTTAGATTATTAGAATTTTATTGGAACTTTTTTTTGACATAGTGAAGTAACTGCAAGCATTAAAGCACTATTTGCCAGAATCCTCTTGCAACTGTTAGTTACACCAGGGAAGTAACTTTTGAATGACAGTGTCAGCATTTTATGTAGTTGATTTTGTTGTTGGGGAGAACATGTAGTGGTACAGTGTACTGAAGCCTTATCAGTAGGTGATGAGTTTTATAGCCTGTAAAGCTTGCATCAAACGCCGTCAGTGGAACACAATGCTCAGGAGCGTGGCCCACCAGCACTTTGAAATCATGATGTTGACATTTCCAGCCAGCTACCCATTACTTCCTGTATCTCTGTTGGACTAAGAGGTGACCATGATCACCACCTTGTTCAGACTTCCATTGACTGTTTTACGTTGGAAGAACCTGTTTTTAATTTTTCTTCTTTTAATATTTGTTTGGTAGCACACCCACCATACCTCTCCTTGCTTGTAAGTTGTTGACTTAGTCTGTATGGCCAGAAAATTCCAGGGAGATCTTATTGCAGCCTTTCAGTACTCAGAAGGGGCTTATCAGAAAGGTGGAGACAACCTTTTTAGCAGGGCTGGTTGCGATAGGACAAGAGGTAATGGTTTTAAACTAAAAGAGGGTAGATTCAGACTACATATAAGGAAGAAATTTTTTACAATAAGGGTGGTCAAACACTGGACCAGGTTGCCCAGAGGGGTGGGAGATGCCCCATCCCTGGAAACATTCAAGGTCAGGCTGGACGGGGCTCTGAGCAACCTGATCTAGTGGCAGATGTCCCTGCTCCCTGCAGGGGGATTGGGCTAGGTGACCTTTAGAGGTTCCTTCCAACCCAAACTATTCTATGATTTTAATATTGAAGAATTTCCCAAAACGTGGCATATGCAGATAGAAGCATGCCAAAGCCATTACTTTAAGCCTTTCCAATAAAAATAATATACTTGACTATTTCTGCATTAAGAATCTCATTGTCAAGGTCTTTCAGGTTTGAATATGAAACAAGGCCCAGTTGCGTTATTCCCTCAAGATATGCCAGCATTAACTACTTGTTTGGAATGTTATTAAACTGATTTTTATGAAATTGTGTCATACGTGATAGGATTCTGAAGGTGTGGATATCATGCTGGGTGTGTGTGCTAATGGACTGCTCATTTACAAAGATAGACTCCGGATCAACCGCTTCGCTTGGCCAAAAATTCTGAAGATTTCCTATAAGCGAAGTAATTTCTACATCAAAGTCAGACCAGCAGAAGTAAGTAGCACCTTTCTATCTTGTTTCTTTTGTGAGATTGTTTCTATCCAGCAACAAGACAACATCCCGATTTTTTTTTTCCCCCCAGATGTCCTCCCAGGCTTATGCTGGATTAGAGCAGAACATAAAAGCATTTTATTTTCCTCTTCAGATTCTACTGATGGTGTCAAACACATCTTGATTACTAGATGCAAACCAAGAAGAAAATCTATTTTATTTTGCTAATAGATGCCATCTTGTAATGTTTTTGTTTTTTACAGGGAAAGCTAGTTACACTGCCCATGTTCCTACTGTCTATACAGACTTGCAGTCCTGGGAGAGAGCCAGCTTCTCTTTCCCTTTGGGTGTAATTGTTCACTAAATGTCAACACATCTAGTTTATGAGTGTAACCAAAGAATGGAGTTGTCCTGTAGGATGTTACAACTCTTCTGTTAGCTGCTGTGGAAGTAATGGATTCAACTTTCTTTCAGATACCGTTATAAGTTTGTGGTAGTTGCTGAAGGGGGGGAGGAGGGGAGGTGTGTGTGTTTGTGTTTTGAACACATTGTAACCGGAAATTTCACAAAAAATCTCAAACACCTTAATGCTTTTTTAGATTATAATCTAAAATGTTTAAGGTAGCTTGTACTGCGTGAATAAATGAAAGAGAAGTCTAAATGCCAATGGTGCAATAGTAATGTTGTAGTTTTGTAAGTTTTGGAACACAGGTGTATTGCTGTCGCACTCACTGATGGTTCATAGATGTAATATTTTTGCGAAGAAACTATTATGTAGTGAAATGGATCAGGTAAGCTTAACACTGCAGTATGGGTTTCAGACTTTTATTAAATCCAAGGAAAGTGTGCAGCACAACCTGCAATAAAATTACTTCATGCAGTTTAAAAAAAAATACCTTGGGCAGCTAGTCAGAAAAATCAGCAAAGAACACTGAAGTATTATTAGATTTCTCAAAAGAGTCATTAGTACAGATAGGAAGTGATAGTGTGATTATTACCCATCATGACTAGCCCACCAAGTATAATTTTATTAAAAGGCTGGAAAATCTGCGGGTTTTTTAAATTTTTTTTTTTTTTTTTTTTGATCTTATGAAGTGTTATGACAGGAGAGTTACAGCTTGTTATAGTAATGGAACTATCTGAAGTCTGCCTGCTAGTCAGTGGCCAGCTTAAGGAAATGTATTAATTTATCTGTGGATTCTTTCCAGCTGGAACAGTTTGAGAGCACTATTGGGTTCAAACTGCCAAACCATCGGGCTGCTAAAAGGTTATGGAAGGTTTGTGTGGAGCACCATACTTTCTTCAGGTAAATGATGATTCTCTGCTTCCCTTACTTTGCCAGATGTGCTCATATCTTTCTTTTAAAGGATATGAGGAAAGTTGAGAAGATTTCCCCTACCTCTTTGCCCGTAGTTTCTCAGTCCAGTAACACCTCTCAGACAGAAGACACCCTAACAATCAGTGACCTCAAATTACCAATTCTGAAAGTCTGAAGTGCAATTAACTGCTGTATTTAAACTTTCAGAGTGCTAACAGGATGGAACTAAACTAGTGATCGTACATAAGACTTCCTGAGAGACTGACTTTTCAGAGTGACTGTCTAGAAAGCCACTATACTCCTTCACAAAATACTCTCAGGGCTTGACAGTAATCTTCATTCACTTCACTTTGCAGAGTATTCTGCTGAATGTAAATGCTTACAGCTGAGTTTTTGCTTACTTATAAACTGGGCTGTGTTCACAGTCATTCTTTAAAGAACAGAGAATCACTTTAAAAACAGACTACTATTTGTTTATGTAATAATCCATAACTTTCTCTGCATTTTTTTCCCCGGTGACTGATAAACATAAAATTATGAATTGGTCATTGAAACTATGGTCTATTTGTAAATGAGCATTTTAGCAATAGGCCACAGAGTTGCTTTTACTTCTACTTCCTCCACTGAGAAGGCATTTGAAAAAAATCTTCATTTGATTTTTATAATAGCACAAACTCCATGAGGGAGTGCATGTGCCCTATGCAGCGTAGGGGTCACAGATTTAGGCTGAATCTCATAGGCATTGAATCTGAGTTTCTTGCTTCATATGAGCATGGTAACTAGGGTTTGTAAAAGGTAAACTTTGTCCTTCAGTAGCCTGGTTTTTATTTTAAAAAAGCAGTTGTATTTTAAGGTAGGTGCAGTCCTGTTGCTGAATACTAGTCTGAGCTGAATATACTTGCTAGACTGAGACCTTCAGAGAACTTGGAGACCATGAGACCTAAGCAGTTCAATACTGGAACTATCTCACTGGATGGTTTTCAGTATTCAAATTTTAAAGGGATGTGATATTCTTTAATACAATGTTAGAATTTGTGCTGGGATTCGCAATCAGTCTCAAAACGCTGAAGTTAGAAGCACTTCTTTTTTCTAAACCCTGATCAAAGATTTTTTTTTTTTCCCAAGTTTGATAGAATTCATTAGTAAAGTTTATTAAGATGCATAGTCCACCATTCTATTCTTCTTTAAAATTTGAAGTCTGCTTTGGCTGGTGATGTCTGTTACCACAAATAGCATGTGGTCCTATCTTCAATGAAAAGTTCATCAACACCCTTCAGATAACTCATGCAGTGATTTGCTTTGCTGGGAAACTGTATTTCCTAATTTTATAATAATAAAATGAACCTGAATAGGGAAAAAACAGATCTTATGGAAGTTAAAAATCCTAAACTAAGAACTACCATTTGCAAATATAAAATTTTTCGGGAGTGTTAGTATGTATTAGATAATCTTACTACAGAAATTCTGACATAATAACATTAATTGGATTTTTTTCTAATCAGAAGTGGCTTTTCCTAACCAGGAATGACATTATAACAAGAATTATGTAACAAACACTTGAACCATTCTGTAAAATCCATACACTCCACTGATGTCATCAGACAGAAAATCCTCAGAACCTCTCATCCTGATTTAAAAACAGTAAAATAATCCAGCTCTATTTTTCTCCAGAGATAAAAAGCAGAAAGCAATTGCTGCAGTCCAGGAGACTGTGTAGCTCTTTCAGAGCACGTGTGTTATACCACGATGAATTGTATTCAATCTAGATGTACATTTTTAGCTTCCAGATCTCTTAGCATGCCCTATGTAACACTGTAAGATTCCTTGTGTTGTCTTTTGCAATGTTTCAGTTTTTCTCAAATAATTGCATTAAGACACATCACCTTATACTTTATGGGAAATTCAGCCAGCATATAAAGTTATTTGTAAAAATTTGTAATGAACTATATTGAAAATGCCAACCAAAAGGCATTGGATTCACTTGTATCAGCTCAACCTTATAGGATTCCAGTACTGTTTTCAAAAAGCAACAATGTACATTAAGAAATACAATCAGACTATGTATCCACATTAATCTTCTGAGATAAGCTTAGTCTGCAACTCTGGATCTTAACCAATGATGGCAGAAACCTGCTTATAATTCTGCTTTATGATGTTTTATTTGAAATTTTCATGGTTGTTTCAGTGTCTCCCCAGAATGTCTTAAAATGGTAAAAGCATAGTTTTGAGTTACTTTATGTAATTAAGTTTGTAATACAAAAAATCCGTTCAAATGTCCTTAATCAGGAAGTAATTAGTTCTCTTGTTTTTTCCACATTAAAAGATTAGAAGTTTATCTCAGCAGGGTGGAAGACAAAAATGGCAGTTAATGCTGTAGCCTTGCCAAGACTGGAAAATAAAGAACAGAAAGAACCTTGGAAAAACCCTCTTAGCCTTCTTCCTCTTAATGCATAATGCATTCTGTCTTGGAAATAATGTGAAGAAATAAATTGTCACAAAGATTGCATAAGGCTGTTTTATAGAGGCAATGAAAGTGAAGCTCCGGATACTTGTGATTTTATTACAGAAGCGGCCTTAGTGCAGAAGGGTGGATGAGTCTGTCTTGAGTTCTGTTTTCTTTAAAAATGTTTTATGAACACATTAGGATTCAGGTGCGTGCATATGCATCTTAGGCATGCAGGATTGGATCCTTCTGGCTGGTGCTCTGACAAAGCCATGAACATCCTCTCTTCGGAAATGGTAACCCTCTACCTGGCTCACCGTTCTTTTTGCTAAGTATCTGAAAATTCTTCAGTTTCGCTGAAATATCTTTAGAATGAATGTCAGTTTTCAGAACACACCACTGGATACTGTTTTAACGTATGTTGGATCGGATTCCACTGACACAGATACTATATTCTCTGTGCAAATGCTTCAAAAGAGCAGAACAAAGTCAGCGTACTTTTAAGTCTCTCTTGCCCATCTGTGCCATCCTCAGTACAAAGGGCACAGCAGTTGCTGATTCTGCTTGAAAGAAGCTAATGTTCAGTGAGCTTCTCATTCTTTCAGATCCTCAAATCAAAAAACTCTATCTGGAATAATCTCATGGTTTTATGTGGAGGGAGAATAGGCCATGCAGACTGCCGTGCTGGGTGAGCATGTGTTTGCAGCACTACCATGATCCAGGGAGCAACATCAAAATCCTTTCTAGAGAAGCTGAGACTAGGAAAGGTTGCTGCAGTGATGACTGTTTATCCTATCAGCAAGGATGGCACTGGAACAAACAATACCCTCAGTGTTGACGCTGATGGCTTAGATTTCAAAAACAAAGACCAAGCAATGAGGGTTGGATGAATAAGAGCTTGAAGTCCTCATACTGAAGGAACTTCAGGGGGGTATAAGAGGACCTGTCTCTTCAAACTCGTGTGGTGTCCAAAACTAGTGGAATAAATCAGAATCCCTCACAGCAAATTCTGCCACATTGTTACTTAGACTTTCTGACATTAACACAAACATACATACCCCACATTAACAGCACTCATAACTGAATCTCTTCTTCACCCCTTTCACATGTGCTTTCTTTCCCCCCTCCTTATATCCAGCAAGCATCAACTTACGCAAATCTATAAATGACATTGTAAGGAAACTGAGGTCTGAATCTAGCTTGTTAAACTTCCTACTGTTGGGTCACAACTGTCCAGACATCTCAGTCTTTTTTTCACTTGATACAGCCTTCTACGCAGCTTTGAGATGCCATTCCCTAACTCTGAGGAATAGCAGCCACTGTACTGGTACCTTGGAATAGAGGAAAGACAGTGGAAGTGGCATGTGTAGTTTCAACTATAAGTAACATTCTAAGGAGAGAGATCTGAGCAGTATTCTACATGGACCTGTAATGGCGTCAGCTTTCTAGAAAAAATGCCATTTTACCAAGATAGCACTGAAAGAGAAGGATCTCAGATGCTTAGTCATACTGTGGAAAATGTGATGTTTATCAGCATCACTTCAATTCCAACTGCAAATAATAAATAACATGCCTTGTTTTAGAAGTTATTCTCGCAGTTTATGGTAGAATCCTTTCTTGGAGTGCACAAATCGTGCATGGTGAACTAAAGTTGAAATATAATTAGTAGCTTTAAAGTACCTCATTAAATACATAAAATGAAGCCTTATTGACTGACTTCCCTCGTATTTACCGTTTAGACTTGTATCACCAGAACAGCCTCCAAAAGCAAAGTTTCTAACCTTGGGTTCCAAGTTCCGCTACAGTGGACGTACGCAAGCACAGACACGACAGGCTAGCAACCTCATAGACAGACCAGCTCCATACTTTGAACGCACTTCAAGCAAACGTGTTTCCAGGAGCCTTGATGGGGGTATGAAATTTGGCTTATTTCTTCAGTGTTATGATTACATTATGTGTTGTCACTCTGATCTGAACAGCATTCAAAAATGTTGACATTATGGATGGTCAGAATGTTTATGAATTTCAGTTTCTGATGGGTGGTGTGAGGAGTAGCCACTTCAGTTACTTACCAATTTTAGGTGACCTAAACAGTAATTTAAATCACTGCCTAAATTGTATGGCACTGCTGTGAATATATGGAGGATTCTATATTGGACATATAGCATCTGTGTTCACTACTCGTACCTGTTTTAAGGGATAGGTATGCACTATATGCTGTTATTAGAATTGTTTGGTCAGTGGCATCTTTTGGGCTCTGTGTTGGCCTGCGTGTGTCTCTGTACACCAAACAGAAAAGGCAGAACAAGTTGTTTCTTCTAGTTTTATATCATTTTGTTCAGCATATTAGTATCCTTGTGTATTTATTAGATACTTCTGTGTGTAGTTAAGAATTTTTATGTTGAGGTTTTTTGAATAGATAAAATTTTTGTGTCATTACTGGTGTTTGGTCTGTTTGATCAGAAATACGTTCTGGTTTCCTTTATTGGAAACAGGCATGCTTTCCAAAGGTAGATATAGCAGCAGTGTATGTGAGAGATGTAGGAGCACATGTTTTACTCTAAATCACTTCTGAAATAATAGAAAGTAGACAAATTCTACAGAAAAATGATGTGAAGCTTGACTTAGATTCAGGCATACACAACTTCACTGGAATCAAAGTGAACTGTGACAATGATGTGAGTTTAGCTAAAATTCATCTGTTTAAATTTACCTTATTTTCTCTAAAAATCTTTTGCTTACAAGACTTTTACTTCTACAAATATTCATTCTTCTATACTGGGACTAATGAGCAAACTGTGACACTTGCTTGGGAAACCTACAAAGTCTGAACCTTCTGAGATCCGAAGCAAAAATAAGAGCAAAAGTGCTTGCACTGGTAACGTGTGATGAGTCTTTGTGGCAACCAAAAGACTCGTCACCACATCACTGTTACGGTTTGAGTCTGGTTTAGTTCCTGTACTTCTTTTGTTTAGAAACAATTTGAATTCCTCCCAGCTCTCAGAGATTGTATCATGAAGCCTTTCCGGGTTCCCTTTGTACGTCATCTGCAGAACACAGATGTGTACGCATGTGTGTTCAGGCCCCAACTTTCACTTTTACAGAACCATCACAGTCAAAATTTTGAGCATGATGAAACGTTGCTCTTGGTTTTCCTTTTTTTTTTTTTTTTCCCCTCCTTAATCATCTTTGATTTCATCTCAAATGAAACCAGCTATTCCTGGCAGCATTTAAGGCATCATGCTGGTGTTGCCATCTGCAGGCTGCAACAGTTTTAAACTGTGTTAATTCAAAGTCAAATATTGTGCTTTCTTCAGGCAGTAGTCTGGATGTAGGTTCATACTATGAGTATACACTTGATATGAGAAATTCTGTGGAGGGTGCGCTTGCACTCTGTCTCTCCTTTGTGAGCAGCATGCCTAGTGCCACTGTTCCTCCCAAATACCCAGCGCTGCGTACCCTTCCTTGTAAGGTTACTCTTGCTCCACCCCCCCACCTTGCCCTCATTAGAGGGACCAGAGCATACTGGAGAAATGGGCTGAAAGGAACCTTATGAAATTCAATAAAAATAAATGCAAAGTGCTGCACCTGAGGTGGAGTAACACCATATACCAGTACATGCTGGGCAGGACTGACTGCACTGGAAGCAGCTCTGCAGAAAAGGATCTGGGGACTCCCACTGGACAAGCTGAGCATGAGTCAACAGTGTGCCCTTACAGCAAAGAACGTCTGCTGTGTCCTGGGCTGTATTAACAAGAGCATAGCCAGCATATTAGAAGAAATTATTATTCCTCTCTATTCAATACTTTGTCAAGACCATATCTGGAGTACTGTGACCCTCTTTGGACTCCCCAGTATATGGTGGGCATTGACATATTGCAGTGAGCCCAGTAAGGGCCACCAAGCTGGCCAGAGGGCTGGGAGCACATGATGAGGATAGGCTGAGGGAACTGTGGTCCTTCAGCTTTAAGAAGACAAGGCTGTCTGTATACAGCTACCTACAGGGAAGGTACAGAGAAGACAGAGCCACGCTCTTCTCAAAGGTGCCCAATCATAAGGCAATGAGGAGTGCCTATAAGTTCAGACATAGAAAAATTTCAGTTAGAAATAAGATTTTTTTTTTTTTTTTTTTTTTTTTTTTAAATTTAAAAAGACCTTGGGTATGCTCAAAACTCAACTGGCCAAGTCCCTGAGCAACCTGGTCTAATTGGACCTGCTCAGAGCAGGGGGTTGGACTAGCTAACCTCCAGATGCTCCTACCAACCTAAATTATTTTTTAATTAGTCAAAAGTTACTTGTGGAACGTGAGGGGTATATACCCAGGAAATGCTCTATTTGCCACCCAAAAAGGGATCAGAAGCTTAAGTTACAGAACTTACTACTTAGAGAGGCCCTGAAAGCCCAACATCCCAGATCCCACATGTGGCCTTGACTTCTCAACAGCTTAAGGGAGTCTCTGATGTGGAGCTGAGACTGTTTCCAAAAGAGGATATCCCTCAAAGGTACTCCAAGAAATGCCTCTTCCTCTCAACTTTCTCCACTTTGGCTTTGTGAAGTCAAGCATACTGAGGTAGTACAGAAGATTTCTAAATTAATTAATTTTTTATGTCAGTTGTGTTTATTAAAGCTACTTAATTTATTTTCCTGTATTTCGTTACTACTATTCTGACTGAGCCAGTCATCCCAAATAAAAAACACCATCCTGCTCATTAATCCTATTATGCTGAATCAAATAAGAGAAAAAAATAATTTAAGGCCTTTCACTCTCTTGTGCTTTGACTGTATTCAAGTATACATATTCAGTATTTCTCCCTTCCATTTTTCGCAAGCATATAGGGAGGAAAAGTCTTACTTTCACTGAGCTGTTGTTTCTGCAGCACCAATTTTGCTAAGGTTACAGAATAAAAATACTGTGACAGTTATACGCATTGCTATTTCTATATTGCATTAAAACAGTCCTCTCAAAATAGTGAATTTCCACAGAACACTGTTGCATATTTCTTTCTTTTGTTATGGTGATTTACACAGTCACAAGAACAGTACCTTCACTTTGCCTTCCAAGACTAATAAGAAACTTGATAATTAAATACCTACCTGATATTGTGAGGTGTTTTTTCCCCATGCATAGTAATTGCACATTATATGACAAGGCTACATTGCTGTTCATATCAGTGCAATGAGAACCGTAGACTTTTTGCAAAGCCAAGAAGCTGAAAAATATTGTATCACTCGTTAGCTAGCTGGTATTGCTCATTGCTGACATCTTTGCTATAAAATCATTTTGTTAAGAAGTGTTAAAAACAAAATATTCCAACTTACCCCAATTAAGCAAAATTATTGTGTTCTCTAATAGCTCCCATGGGTATCTCAGACCAAAGTCTGCTAAGAGGCTTCCCTGCTACTGGAGGGCAGCTTGCTGTAGATAAAATCATTGACATTGAAGCTGCTGGTCAGGCCAAGTTAAAAGAAGGTGGCGGAGAAGAAGATGGAAGCCCAGTCAAAACTCCGCAATTAGAATTGACTCAGGATGGAAAGGTATGGCTGACTTTCACACTAAAATTATTTGTTCACATGGTGTGTGTCCATTTCTGGTTATTTAGTGCCTATCACTTCTCAGCATCATACAGAACACTATATTAAAATATTAAAGGAAAACTGTAAAGTGCTTGCTGTAGCTTTAACTTAATGTAAATGTATGTAAGCAAAAGAGAATACAAACTTCTGAATGGTGTTGATGGTTTCTTTTACTGCTATATATTTAATTTGAATACTCAGTAAGCTTGCCTGAGTTCTTGAAAAAAATGTTTCAATGGGTAAATAATGTTTTACTCATTACCTTAGTTTGTTCAGACTTAAAAAAAAAAAAAAGTTAGTATATCCAGCTGTGTACATTTGACGAAGTTGAGTATATTATGACTGTGTTTACTACCGGTAACAATATTGTTTTAGTAGCCATTGCATAGTTGTTTCATCCTTTAAAACTTGTATGCTGACTGAGGCGTAGATTTCTGTGAAAAGTAGAGTACTTTGGTCTGTTTCTCTTGCAAACAACCATTTATTTCTCTTGGTTTTTTTTGAGCTGCTGGGGGAATAGGTCAAAAACCTAAATTTAGATCTTGTATGATTTGATGTAAAAATTTCTTTCTGAAGTGTCAGCTAAAATCGGCTGCTCTTCTCTCTTGGAGATCATTTCTTATTTTGGCAGTTTGTCAGAGCTTTTTTTCATATTTAAAGAGTAATTTTGTTTTCAAACATTTTTGCAAGTTAACTATCTATTTGATTCCTAGGGAGACTGCTGGGTTTTTCTGTGTGGTTCACATGTTCCCACTGCATTCAAGTGTAGGAGGGGAATATATACCAACAACTGCAATTTTTTTTGTTTGTTGGCAAGTTGAAATAATTTCGAATTAGAAATAGCACAAACAGAGTTTCTTTATGGAAGAAAAATGGTAAAATAAATTCCTGTGTTTTGACTTTGGGCCTGATAAAATGGTGATACTCCCTTGTTTTCAAAGTGGCAGTATCTTTCAATATTTTAACCAAAAGAAGAAGAAAAAAAATAGCAGTATTTTGGGAAGCTGTTCCAGGAAGCTGTTCAGTAAGGTTTTGTTACACATGCCAATTCGGTGAACAGCTTGCTTTTCCCCCTCCAGCGCAGATACTTCTTTTCCTTTCTGGCTCTCTTTTAAGTCGTAGAGGAAATGGTTATAAACCCAAGAATCAAAGTGCCAGCTTGTCTTTCGTGTACTGCACTGTCCCCTGACCTTTCTGCCAAAGCTTTGAATGTCAGTCTGCTTCCATCTGTTGTGACTATTACAGTTCAAAAGTGCGCAGTTCTTTACAGCCTGAGAACAAAACATTCATAATGGGTTCAGTTTCATAATCCACAGAAGTAAACAAATTGGCTGCTTGTAAAACACTAGGGGATGTCTATTTTTATTTGGCATTTCTATTGCATTAGTAGAGCTATCCCTGCTTCTAAGTAAAAACTTTCACTAACTAATGATTTCTTTTTTTCCCTCTTATGCCTTCAAACTTGCATTTTGTTGTGCTTTCATCTTCCACTGTGCACAGAATATTTTTCTTCAGTTCACTGCCGTACACCCATCATCACTGCCCATCCATTCTGTGTCATCCCATCTCACAAACCTGTCACCTGTCCCTGAGATGGACATGCTTTCAGACATTTCAGAGGAAGATCCCTTTGGGGAGCCCCTCCTTACCATCCCAGACATCTCAGAGTGCAATTCCATGAAAGAAACACCAGATCATAATAAAAATGAAATAGCTTCACAGAACAATATAATTGAATCTCTGAGACCCCTAGCTAGTCAAGGCTTCCCTGCTGTGGAGGGAAAAGTCCATACAAATGACTACAGAAGCACCAAGTTGTGTGTCTCATTCAGCTTTAGCAGATGCTTCTCTTTTAGTTTCCGTTCGCTGCTTGATAAGGATGGTTATATTACTTTTCCTAGCCTTCCTGATGTTTGCATCTCTTTCCTCCCACCTGGCCTTCAGCACTATATCCCTATCACCTCTCCTTCCTTCATCCCCTCTTTTCTCCTTATCTTCATGCTTCTTCTGTCAGCTTTCCAGTCTATTCCTTTTTCACTCACATTTTCCCTTCCTCTTGCTCTGTCCCTCTGCTACCTGGAGCCTAAGGTGCCTTGCTTTAGTGCCTGTAATGAAAATGACCTGAATGACAAAGCAGAGGAAGAGGAGGTGTGTAATTTTGTTGCTTAAACGTTGACAGTTGCACATAGCTTTTATGCTTGTTCTCCCAGAGGCTTGCTCAATTTTGCACACTTCCTAGTATAGGGATACGTCTAAGTACATGCCTGTATATATATATATAAAAATACACACACATGATATATCTGTATGTTTCTAAATTTTCTCATCTGTGAAAAATTGCTCTTGGGGGATTTTTATTCATTGGACAGCTGGTGGTTTTTCTGCCTGAATTCCGACAGCATGCGTAATTTCATTAGATTCCACAGATACTGAGCTGCAGGTAGAGTTGCTTTGTAGTTCAAAATGTTTACGAGCACATAAATCTAAATACTGAGAGTGCTATGTAATAATAGATGTATTATTACTTGATACTATTTGCAAGTTGTGCTACTTGCACTATGAGTTCGTGTTAAAATGCATGTCTCCTGCATGCATTGACTGGAATGCGCATCTCCAAAGTCCTGTTTAGATCTGAAAAGTGAAATTCCTAAAAGCTGAATTCAGAAAACTGGGAATGCTTTAAAATCAGCTTTTTTGTTATTCCAGATTTCTGTTCTACAAGGGTGTGTGCAAAGTTGAGTCTGTCCAAGGCACTGCTGTTTCTTTTTTTTTTTTTTTTTTAAAGTGCTTTCATTAAGCTCTAGCAGTAGTTAAGGTGGAGACTGATTTTGTTCATTAGCTGGCATTGCAGGTTGTGTCAGACTTTAATCACTGGAGTCTGAACATTTTTTGAAACACAGTATTAAAATTGGTGTACAGAAGCCTCAGTTACACTAATACGTTGCTCTGATCATCTGGACTGGTTGACAAAATGCCTCCTTTCCTTATGTCTGCTGTGGCTGTTACAGCAATGCCACTAGAAAAAGGTGGTTTATTTTGATCTTCAAATGAAATATTAAACCAAATATTATAGAATCAAAAAGAGGGAGGGCCTGCTCAGTGTTACATATAACAACATTTGTTAAACTGATTAAATCAATACAATGTACACATTAAAGACATGCTAAATAGGACAAGATGTCATTAAAAACACCAATCTAAGTTTAAAATAATGAAAAACATGACTTTAAAGACTTTCTCAATTTTTCTGTAACCTAATTCAATCTATCATTTATAATGTAAAGTTTCAGAAAATAGAACCCCGGATCAGGGAGAAATTAATAAAAATGTGATATGTACCACATTATATGTGCATTCAAACAGAATCCAAAATGCAACAGTATGTGCAGTAAGTAAACCCCTCTTCAAATTTATGCACTTGCACAGTGTTGATTTCTAAAATGCATCTTTTCCTAAGATTAGCAGTTGATACTTGTACCTGTGGAAAGACTGGGAAGCGGTCTGCTTTTTAAAGAACGCTGTCCCTTAAAACCTTGAGAATATTTGTAGGTAAGATAGGAAGATGAGCTGTCATTTCCAACAGAGTGCATTGCCATTTGAGGAAGACTATGTTCGCCTAAAAAGGAGAGTGGGGTGCAGATAACTCATCCCAGGACAGCAACATTCTTAAAATAATTAAGATGGTTTGTAAATACAATATTTAGGTGTTTGACTTGAATGCTGGACTCTCTTACCAAAAGAACTCATGCATTAGATTCTATTTTCCCATTAATTTGTTGCAGAGTTTAAAGCACTTACCATAGAAATTATGCATATCATTTTTTCTTTACTCATTCTTAAATTTCCATCTGGGAAAACACGGAAAAGCGCAGCAAGAAAGGGACATAGTGTGAAACTTCCATTTTTCATGCCATTTATGCCAAATGTTACTTCAGCCATTCTACAACAATGTAGGTGAAGGAAGACGAAAGTCGCTTAATAATTTCAACAGCATCTGGGGCCGAAACAGTGAAGGTCTGTAAATATAGCACGCTTTGCTGCATTTACAAAGAGATGAAGCCTCTGTGTTATTCTGCAAGCATATGTTAACAATTCCTTCTCTTGGTAATTTGCCACATGCTCACATAGGTGGAATCTGAAGACGAGGAAGCACAGCAGAAGGTGCATGGTTGTTTTTTTACAATTAAATCTGGCTGTAGCTGCCTGCCTTGTTAGCACCCTAAACTTTCTGTGGATTTAATCTGAATAGTGCCTTTTCACCTTACCACTGTATATCCTTTATTTACTGTCTGATTCTAAGGGTGTTTTTTATTTACTTGCTGGTACATTTTTATGTTCATTTTGATTTTTTTTTTTTTTTTTTTTTTTTTTTTTTTTGTGTGTGTGGCTTAATTTCACAGAGCAATTCCTTGAGAGTAGACGGGGAAAATATTTATGTCAGACATAGCAATTTAATGTTGGAGGTTTGTATATAGTATAAGAAACACTTTCCTTTCTCACGGGCTGCCAGGCTGCATGGGATGGGAAGTCACTTGCAGGCTGTTATGGACATAGTGCATGAAGTGCATGGGGGAAAACCAGCTTGGAAATGTTGCATGTTTTAATTCTGTTTTCAGAGTTTAAATTAAAAAACAAACAAACAAACAAACAAAAAAACCCACCAAAAAAATCCAAACAAATAAAAAAAACCCTCAGCTTGAATGTTGAATGTATATTTTGTGTATTTTTGCTAGATATTTTCAAGGTGGCAAGTGGGAATAGCCCTATTTAGATAAAGCAAACACATGGGTCCAACTCATAATCCTAAACAGGGTTTTTATACGTTGCCTATCAATGTGTGCATCTCCTGTTGAGCAGGATTTCTAGTTTTCACCAGTTTAATCAGCCTTTATCAAATACATTACTTGAATAAACTGAGTTAGGAAGGCACAAGCAGTGATAGAAGTATGGAAAAACTAATTCTGGTTCTGATACTTGTTGATTTTAGGAGCTTTGAGAAATGTATGTGAGAATCAGATTTTTGAAGGGAATCTTTAGATATGCTTCTGAAATCTTTGCCTTATTTTTTCACTTTTCAAATGGAAGTAATTCTTGCTTCCTAGATGTTGTTTTTCATTGAAGATGAGCAACAACAAAGACCTTTGAACAGTATGTTAATGTGTAGTGCTTTGCACTGAATTAGAGATTTTTCTTGTAAGAATTTCCATATAGTCTGTTAATCTGGATTATTTTATCAAAGACTACCTGTAGATATAATCAGTGTCATTTAGCTTGTGGTCAAGAGCAGAAGCTACTAACTGAAGAAATTTTAGACAATCCTACTGCTGTCTTTAATTTACTTTATTCATCCAGATGGGGCTATAAATCATTCCCTTTGTCACAAAGCCTGTCTTTTTAGAAATCATTGGGTTTGCTCAGTAATAAGGAGATGTATGGATTGTAGTAACCCAACTAATAAGTTTTTTGGCTTTTTGCAGCTTTTGATCACCATTGAAACTTTGCTTGTGTATAACTTACTAAAGCACTGAAAGCGTGCATTGCATAACCGTGCTTTGATCATGTCCAAGAAATGTGCCTTGTGTCAAGCCAAGACAGGTTTTAAAATAATGACATGAATGTTACAAGCTTCAGTTGTGTAACAGAATGCCTCTGGCATAAGGTTTTACTTCACTCAGAAAATACATGCTTTAGGGGGACATATTTAATGTCTCGTTTGTTAGTCCTAGATTAAAAGTGAAGCAGTGGTCCTGTGACAATATGAACCTACTGAGTTGCCAGGAGGGGCAAGGTTCTTAGAGCTCAAAGTGCATGTGTGAATATCCGCAGAATTATGAAACAGACGTGCAGCATAGAACTGCTACTGAATGTAGCATGTAGTGAATGTACGTGCTGAACATGCAAGTCAAAAGAAATTAGAAACTAATTAGCTTGTATTGGGTTTGGATTTTTCATGACTGAAGATGAGGCGTCTCTTTGCATTGTGAGCACTGACTGTAAAAATCCTAAGCAAAATGTTAAAGTAAAATTTCAAAATGTTCTGTTACAAAGTATATAAAATATTTGTAAAAAACCAGATGCTTTACCTCAATTATTGTGTGATTATATTATTTTGATAAAACTTCCTTAATAATTATGTCTACATTGATATTATTCCATTTTAAACTTCAGTCTTTTAATTCTGTACTAAAAATGGATCTGAGGCTTAAACTTGAATTTCACCAAAGAATACTGAAAAAATATTCTTGTGTTACTGTGTGTGTAACCAGCATAGGCTTTTCTCAAGACCTGGCATGCTGGAAGGAGGACAGATTATGAAACCAGAGTGAAATCTGCTCTTCCCACCAAAGCCCAGCATTGTGTTTAAAGGATAATCAATTTCCAAGAGCGCTAAACAGTTTGATTTTTGCCTACTTACCACAACAATTATGTTTCTGCATACCTCCTGATCCTTATGTCTGCTCCTGTATCTGGTATCAGTGAAAGACTACCTTGTAGTTACTTGATCCACAGTGCTGCAGCTTAGCCTCAATAGGTCATGATAAAATCTAATTTGATATTCATGCTATGGTGTCCCCTTTGGCTCTTGCTGATGTAGGTCCAATTTAGAGAGAACATCTCTTTGCTATGGATGTGCAGAAAAACTATCCCTACTTGAGTGCTGTGTCTGCTGTCAGGTTCTTAGATGCAGAATTGGCAGATGTGAGGCTTCAAGTCTTTAAATCTGATTCTTCCAGTAAGTTTAAGCCTACATGACAGGCACAATGAGTAGTCTCCCTGAAGTTAAGTGGGTGTTAGTGGCTTGCACATTTGGCCCTGTAGTATTGTCTTCACAGAAGTAAGTATTTTTCATGGAGCTTGTAATATCAAGAAAGATGCATTTTTATAATGCTTCTTGGGTAGACTATGCTTTCTTACAGCTACCTTCAGTAGTTAGTTGTGCAATATCCCAAAATGTTTACTTCTGTGCTTACAAATTTTAGATGAAAGCAAGCAACTACTGGAAAATATTATTGTTTCAAAGGGCTAGTAATTTCATATTTTGGATTAAAATAGCCCTCTGTTAAATAACCATGCACAGCATTATTTTTCCTTTGCCTTAAAATACGGAAGAAACAGTGTATGTGTGGCCCTTCATTACAAAAACAAAACCAAAAAATCTTGGTTCCCGTATAGCCTTACACTTTTTTATTTTAAGGCACTCCAGAGAAGTATAGCCCTTCAGACACAAGGCACTTTCCTTGGTTTGGTTTCTTTCTTTTTTTTTTTTTTTTTCCAGTTAAGTTTGCTTTTGTTGTCGTGTTTTGTCCTACTTTGTTTCATGTTGTGGGTTGCTAGGACCTGGATAAGACCCAGGACGACTTACTGAAACACCAGGCTAGCATTAGTGAGCTCAAGCGCAATTTCATGGAATCCACACCTGAACCACGCCCAAATGAGTGGGAAAAGCGGCGTATCACACCTCTGTCCCTACAGACACAAGGGGTATGTCACTGCAGACGCTTGTCCGCATGCATTTCCGTACAACCCTGTATATAATACAGTAAATGCAGTTTGTCCTTTAGATTAATACTTTATTTAGCTAATGTAGTATTTGTTTATACTAAGTATACATTAACTTTTTACCACTTACCATTGGAGTTGACTTTAAATAACGTGTGGAATTTTATTCTTCTACAAGAACAACTGAATTAGAATCACTAGGAGAAAATGGAGGCGATGGCAGTATTTTCCTGTGTGTTAAGGACAGCTTAAATTTCACTCTGATTTACCCAGATTGATGGAGATAACTTTTCAGTGACAGTAGAAGTTCTCCTCTTTAACTCTTCATAGACAGCTTGTGCATAAATGCACATACCCTGTGTGTTGTTTCAGAAGGACCTTGCATGATCAGTTAATTTAGTGTTGACTTCTTGGGAACATATTTAATGTAGTTCTTAAAATTTTCTCACCTTAACCTCCAAAAGTCTGTAAAATGAATTTATCTACTTTTTCTCTGTACCCCCTTCCTGAACCTTAAAACAGCAGTTTGGAAAACGAGCTTCTACAAATATCATCCTGAACACTTGTGGCAAGAAAACTACCCAAATAAATTTCTCTTGCTGTTGTGAAACCTATAGTTTTATAGGGAGTTATTTATTGCTTCTTTCATAAAGTAGAAGAGCAAATCAGTCTTCGAAAGCAATCTGTTTATCTTCTGTTGTTATCCTTTCACCATTGTTGCTACCCTTCCCTCCTAAATGTATTGTTGTCCTATCACATTGCATTCCTAAGTATTCTCTTCAGTCCCCAGAGAGCTGAACTTTGAATTCAGCTTGCTTGATGCTACCAAATTATTTTTGTTATTAGGGCATTATTTCAATAAGATACTTAAGCAATCTGAACTTTTGAGTATGTGCATACAGAGAATACAGTCACTGACTGTATGGATCACTTCTTTAATGACTATTTTGTTAATTTATGATTACTGCCAAGAAACTATTCCTCAAATTTCTGAGTAGTACCTTAATATTTCTACGCATAGTGATATATGCATAGGTACAAATGTTGGTCAAATTTTCAAATGTCCACAATGTATTGGTTCATTTAATAGCTGTGAGTACGTTTTTGGTAAAAATAGACATTTATGTAAAAGTGTAACTTAATTTTTATTATGAGGTTGCGTGTATTTTCTGTGTTGATTTCTTTGTGTTGAAGTTGAGGCTCCTCCAAGTTCTTTTATCTCTGGGTTTTGTTTTATTTTTTTTTGTTCGTGTAGTGTGTTCTGTCACTTTCAGATGGTTTTAAGTTTATGTATAGTGTGTGTCTGTCTCATTGCTTGTCGATTTACACTGGTTTTATAAAATGAAAACCAAATAGAAAAAAGGAGACCACATTTTCCAAGTGAAAACGCTGCCTGCGAAGGAGAAGCAATGGACTGCAATGCCATGGACTGCTGGAGCTAAACGGGAGGAAACCAATAAGGTGGCTGCCCTGAAACCTACTGCCTTTTTGCTGTATCTGCTGTGGGCTAGCTTGGGCACTTCTTTCTTTTTCTTTTTTTTTCCGCTGATGGAGATAACTGTTTTTTAAGCCAGTACTGAAAGGAGAAGGTTGAATTCTAAACCAGGATCTGTGTGTGTGTATATATACACACATATATGAACACCAGCAACTTTATGCAGAAAAACCAAACTAGCTGTGAAGTTCTGAATGGCTACTATTTTAAAAGAAAACGAATTTTTCACCAGAAAATTGCTATGTTTTGTGTGACTAGGATGACAGCAAAACATATATTTCCATTCTCTGTGGAAATAACTGCAGTTATTTGACACTTCACACAAGAACTTTTGCTTTACGTGTTCACTAAGTAATCATTATTCCAATCAATAATGCTGTAGAAGTAGCTTGGTTTCAAAGACGAGGTGGTTCTGAGTACCTCCACGCTTCCATACCTCTCTTTTCATCCAGGAGAAGAGGGAGGTTTCCTCCCCCGTAACCTGGTTTAACATCAGTGCAGTGAAAAGCACTATATAACCAGTGGGGCTACTATTAGTGTGATAGCGATGATGGGTAGCAATTGTGATGTTGCATTTTTACATCACTTTTGGACTGTTTATACCATCTAGGAACTGGTACAGAAGTAGTTTAATGCAAAGCTGTCAGTCCTCTTTCAGTAACAGATGGAAATAAGAGGTTTGGGAAACAGTGCATTTCCATTCTGAAATGTTTGTTGATGGATGTAGAGAAGTTTGTGGTCAAGTGTTTTGTTACCCCAATTTATAAACTTGCTGGTATTAGTGGAGTAATACATTGCTCAGTCCTGTCCCTGGACTGTATGTTTCCTTGGCTGTCTTTTAGGTTAGTTGAACTATAGAGGAGAATAAAGCAAGGGACCACTGCTAATATTCTTTCTTTTCTTCCTTCTTTTGCTCCAGTGAAAATATTTGCAACTAAGTCATTTTCTGTGTATGAGAAATGTTATTTTGGGTACATCTTGTTTGTGCCACTATACTTCTGGGTCACTGTACTCCCACAAATACACAGCATCTGTGACTTAATTGTAACAGAAATTGTGACACATGGACACGTATGTCACAAATAAGTGTGTGAAATGTTGTTAAGTTATGGATACTCTCAATATTTTTTTTTTAATCCACCCCCTACCCCACCCCCCCGCTTGTAAATACTATTTCATGTGAGTGTATACGACTGTATACCAGAAGGAATTTGCCAGGAATTGAAATGTCTTTACAGGCTGATACATTATTGTAACTACAGTCATTTGATGAAAAGTATCAATGCTATCTATACATTTAATCATTTTTACTAAATTCCTCCTCAGGGAACAGGGCTTACGTTAGCAAAAAAATAGTGTGATTGGGGTTTTCCCTTTAAAAGATTGGAAGGTGGTAAAATGCAAGAAGATGGGTGATATGTGCCTGTCTTTACTTATATGCATACGTGGGAGGACAGAGATGCGGTAGAGTGTGGTAGAAAGACTGTTATGAACATTTTTGCCTTTTGATGTAATCTGTTAATAGCTGAACATTTTATTGGGCATGGTAAACTAGGGAAGGAATGTGGGGGTGAGGAACACATAGCCCTGATGGATCTTGAATGTTGTGCGAGGGCAGATTTAGTGACTGGCATTCACATCAACTTAGCCAACTTTGAAATATACTTTAGATTTTATTGTAGGGAAAAACATGTAGGGGTTCTTCTTCTTTTGCTTCTCTGTTCTTCCGCATGCCGCATGTGTCGCAGTGTATGCGCAGTGGCACGGTGTAGCTTACCCCGCGGACCCACCTCAGGGGCTGCGGCTGTCTCCTCCGGCGCGTGCTTCTGCCCCGGCTCCCCGCGGCACCCCGTCCTGGGGCAGAGACGGGTCGCGCCGAGGGCTGTCGAAATGCGTGTTCTGTCCCTGTTGGGGATTTGGTACAGTACCGGCTTCTTTGGCTGGTGTTACTTCTAACTTGACACCAGAGCTCATGGAAGGAAAACGGGAATAAAGAATTTTAGCCTTTTCAGAGGCTTGTACCCGTGTGAATTCTGAAAGTTAGCTTTACCGTACAGATGTGTGGTACTACAGAAAACAGACCAGGCCATGAACGAAACTCGTGCTTTAAAGCAACGTACCCTTCTAGGCCTGTCTGAATAAAACAGACTTTCCCAGAAGGGTGGGAAAGGCTTTCTGAAAACATATTCGATTGAAACAAATATGCTTAGGTTATTTAAGCATTTGAGAAACATAGATATAGCCTATGTTATAAAGAAAACCTCGTTTCAGCGTTGCGGGTACTGCCCGAGGCGAACGCACCCGACTGCCCCGGCGCCGCCAGCCCCGCAGGCGCGGGGAGGTGTTCGAGACTGGGCTTCCGAGGGGAAGACCCCCGCAGTAACTGCGGAGTGACCGCCCGCCCAAGCTGTTCTGCCTGGGAAGTCGGTGGGAACGTTGGCCTTTTCGGTGCCTACAGTGCGGCGTGCGAGAGGCGGAGCGGGAGAAGCGCTGCGGGCCCGCCGCCGCCCTCAGGGGACCCCGGGCCCCCCGCACCCTTCCTCTGCCCCGCGCCGCTCCCGCAGAGCTTTCCTTCGCAGGCGGCTGCCGCTGCGTCCCTCAGTGTGTAACCCTTGTCCTCTCCCTTCTCTGACTCCCCTAGAGCCTAGAAGAGGAGATAACCTCCATTTTATTTAGTAAGGAGGGATTTCGCGCTGGCACGAGAGGGCCCTTCGCCGCCGCCAGCCCGGGGCCAGCAGAGGGCGCTGCGGGGGAAGAGACCGCCGCCTCGGCCGCGCCGCCGCCCCAGGTGCGCCCCCGCCCCCCGCACGCGCCGGCCCAGCGCGCGGCCTGGCGGTGCCGGCAGGGGGGGCTGGCTGCGGGGGGGGGGGGGGCGGTGTCCGGGTAGGGAGCGCGGCCCTGGGCGGGCAGCGCTGCGGGATGGCAGCCGGTGCTTGGCTGAGCTTCGCCCGGCACGCCGGCTTGCGTGCGTGAGCGGCAAGCGGAGCTAGGGTTAAGGCACGGGTGGTGTGCTGGTGTCTGATTTCTTGTCACCTGAGCTCAGATTTTGCTGCAGAACTACCTAACGCATAACTGACTGCGGGCTTTCCGGGGTTTCCATCCCAGACCATTTTGTTGCAGAGCAGATACTAATACAACTGCTTTAATCTCTTCATTTTGGCTGTGGGCTGATGCTGACGGGTCACCTTGCTGTTCTGAGAGCGTACCACCCTCAGCAGCCTGCCTCCTGTCATCTGCTGGGTTTCATAAAGTACCAGACCAAAGAGGAACAACTAATAAAATCTGACAATAAGGTCTTTTTTTTTTTATTTTGTGTAATGATAAACTGATAGTAGAATGCTAAATAGGTTTTATTTTAACTGAATTAACTGCCTCAGTACCATCAGTGTGTTCACGCTTTTATTTTCAGTCTTTCATAATTAAATTCTTATCCCAATTAATAATGCCCATAATTCTTACCTACCTTTGACTGGAATATTGCAACAAAGTGGGAAGAAAAGAGCATAGTTCTATGTGAATCTTGCAGTGGGTACACAGTGTCTGTCTAGAATCGTGTATATACGCTCTTAAACACTTGCTTGGAGGGTATTGCACTGTTGAAAAGGGTCATGCATTGACTTTTGTCCTCTGATTGCTTTTTGTTTCACAGAGACATGCTTCCAGAGCAGAAGGGCCTTGTACTGGAGTCAGCGGTGCTGATAAGGTTCTACTGATTTTTTCTGTAGTTAAATTTGGCTCTGACTCTTCCAATCCATCTTCATTCTTTCTTTCCTTCCTTTTTCAGTTAACCGTCACAACCATCTTTTGTCTTCTACATGACACGAACCAGCCATCAGCTAATTTTGTTTCCATCATTTTAATTTATTCATGTACTCTGCTTTTGTTTTTCCTCATCCATGTTTTTTGTGCAGAGTTCACATGAGACTCTGGACATAGTGGAGGAGAAGAAGCAGGCAGAGGTTGGGATAGAAGAAACGCTAGTCGTAGACGAAGCCAACAAAGGGAAAATGCAAGTTGCCACTGATGCTGGGGAGACATGTAAGGTGGAGCATCTGTCAAAAAAGGACTCTTCATCAATGCCATCAGATAGTAGCAGCAGCAGCAGCAGTAGTAGTGAGAGTGAGAATGAAGAGGTGGGAGAATACCAGCCACATCATAGGGCAATTGAGGAAGTCATCAGGGAAGAACAGGAAGAAGAGGAAGATGTGAAAATGAAAGAACATGAAGAAAAAATACAGCATGTGGAAGCCACACCAGAAGGCAGTAAACTAACTGTACCAGCTGAGCACACAGAAGTTACAGCTGAAGGTTTGGTCCAGGAATATGCAGTTACCATAGCTACAGAAGAGAAGAATTTGTCAGAAGAAATTAAGCAAGATTTAGGTGAAGAAAAAGAGGAAGAACAGCTCAAAGTCAATGGAGATGTGTCTCATGTTGACATTGATGTTGCACCAGAAATAATTTGTTGTTCTGAGGTAAATGGTAGAAGTTTGACAACTAGATTAAGCAGAGATATTTCTTGGGGTGAAAATATACCTGCCTTTCTTCTTCTCCTATTACTCCAGCTCTTCAGGCATCCAACAAGATTCAGATCGTTTGGAAGGGGAAACCATTGATGAGCAGTGAAATTCTGTCTCCTTCGGTTATGGTTTCTGACTTTTTGCTAGAACTGAGTGAGAATCACCAGTAAGGCAAACCTTCCGAAGACTGACATCTTTTTTTTCTTCCCCTTATTTTATATGCATATACATAATATATTTATTATTTACATGTTTCCAGTGTTTTAAGTCTCGTCTTGTCTATTTGTCAATTGTTTTTGACACGTCCATGACATGTAATTGTGATTGGAAATCTATTGGCAACTGAAATTAGAAAACACCCGTCACAAATTTTTGTTCCTTTTTTTCCCCCCACATTACTGCTTTTCTTGCCTTTTTTTTTTTTCTTTTAGAAAATTTTATGGATTTATAGGCTAGAATAAGTATGGCTAGAAATTGCATAGGTGAGAGCACTGCCTTGTAATGGGATGAGGCATATATCACAATCTTACTACGAAGTCTTCTAGTGCAGTAGATACTTAGGGAAGCATGCGTGGGTTCCAGTCACAATCAGTTGTTTTAAGCCAAACAAGGTTGAAGGGTTCATTGCTAGGCAAACTTTATAAAGAAAGGGAAAAAACGAAGTGCAAGGATGCATCTCTTTGGAAAGCTGGCATTATCTTCTGCTGAGTTTTTCAACAATTGGGTGTTTTTTTTCCGAGTTATCTACCTGCTTGTTCTTGTAACAGTCACAATTTTTTTGCTTTGTACTTAAGTCCAAACAACTTTCTTTCTTTCTTTTGTTGTCTTATGCATAGACAGGTGTTCTGATTAATGATGTAAATTAATTTAGAAGACCTTTGGGAGTTGTGGGCGCCAAGACTTCCTAAAAACACAGCTAATCTGGAGGAAGGGGAGAAGGGCTGCTGTGTGTGCAAGTGCGTGTGTTGTTTCGTAGGATTTCCCCTCCACGTGCATCCAAAATCAATGGCAAATAGCAACTGATGTATCTAGAAAAATATCAAAAGGCTTTATTAGATTTTTTTTTTCAAAGTTCTTAAATATGTTGAAAATCTGGTCCAATAAGAGAATTCACAAGTTCACTGGCTTACAGACCCCTGGTTGATAGCTCTCTTTGTGATGTTGCAGAGAACACCACTAGAGAACTCTCAATGGTTAAAATGGCTTTTTAGGATTGTTGTCAGAAGAAGCCATTGATTTCCGGAATTATTACATTGAATGTAGACTGTTTAAAATCCAATTGCCAAAGTTATTTTTCTGTTCCAGAAGTAGCATATATTAAAAAGTTAAACTTTTCCGTAATTTCCTTGGAATTTTTTTTTTTTTGCTGTTTGACTGAGCAATGATAGGTATATCCCAGATTAACTCTTGATATGAAACTTATCCATTTAAACTAGCTATCAGCTTCTTTGTCTAAACTAAGATGATTTTTTTTTTTTCCAAGTGATGCTCTTTTACACATTTTCAAAACCTGTGTTGCATCTTGGTTTGAGCAGTTGTCTTCTGTGATGTATACTGTTAGCTGAAACAGAACTTTGGCAAGGTTATGAGATTAAATTTTCCTACCATGTTATGTAGAGATTGGAGGGCTGCTGTATTAGTCTTCATTTCACTTTTCTTATTTGCTGCATGCTTTTTGATTGGGAAGACAGTCAGATACTTACTGTCTCACAATTTTCTGGAGTTTTTGGTTGTGTTTTCTTGGTCCACGTTACAAACCTTCTTCTGTCTTTTGAATTGATTGGTTATTTCTTGCACCACAGCCTCCAGTAGTGAAAACAGAGATGGTAACCATTTCAGATGCCGCACAGAGAACTGAAATCTCCACTAAAGAAGTTCCAATTGTTCAAACAGAAACTAAAACTATCACATATGAATCTCCACAGGTATGGTAGCTGGGCTGTTACATTGTTTGCAAGCTGTTTTGTATTCCAGTTAGTTGTAGATCAAAATAGAGAATGTCCAGAAAATGCTTTTCAAAAACCTATACTTTTTTCTAGCAGCTAAGGTTATACTTTGGCTGTGAATTAGGTAAGTGAAATGTTTGTTGATAAAGCAGTATTACTTCTGAAGTTCTAAGTCTTTTTTTTTATATAAGGACTTAGTTGCTGTCTGTGAATGTATAATTCATTTTTAGTTTTGGAAATGTGATTAAAATATCTCATTGTTCCTGAAAGGAACATGTATCTTTGATCATAAATTTTCCACAAGAACGAACCATAATGACAGTCTTACATGACTTGGTAAACTTGGATGGCTTCTGTTTACATTTCAGTTCTAACTGAACTGAAGAACGTGTTTAGTAAGAAAAACAGCCTTTTCTCCTGTGAAAACAAAGCATTTAAATGCCAAAATACAAAAATACCATTTTTTCCATTACAGTTTGATGGCAGTGCTGCTGGCAATGCTGGTGTGCTGCTGAGTGCACAGACAATAACATCTGAGTCAATTTCTACTACCACAACTACACACATCACGAAGGTAAAATATAATAATGTGTCTCTGAACTGGAAAAAAAAAAACCCACCCTTAAAATAAAGTCTTACATGCTGTTTCTCATATATCTGCTAATTTATTGAAGAAAACTGGCTTGAAGTGGACTGGATTCATTCCAGGCATGTATAGGAGCTAAACTTTCTGTACACAGGTTTTGAACAGAGAAGCCCTAATGGGTAAGCAGGAATATCTGGGAACAGGACAGGGAAAGGGAGAAAAAATATTATTAGATTTTTTTAGTACTTCGTATAGGTCTTAATTCTGTGTTTGACAAATGAATATGTACCTAAACTATTATAGTTTCAATCCTGTCATCGCTCACTGGTATCTTACCGAATCTTCATTAACGTAACTGATTTATCTGAGATCCACGTGAGCCTGCCTAATGGCATCTGTTATAAGGATGAACTGAAACAATGTTTTCTCAGCCTTTGTGTTGATGATCCTTGTGCTGCTAAATTCAGAGCATATTTAAAAGCAGATCATAGTACTAGATTACTTTGCAACCATATTTTGGTGCTGAACTGTGTGCTCTGCATTCCATGCTTGACAAGGAAAGGAAAACTCAGTGTTAACAGGACATCACATTTGTTGCAGTCTCGTGTAATGTTTTATGCCAGAGTATATTAGAACTAGGAAAGTGTGGTGGTGATGAAGATAATTGTTGTTGTTATTAATTTATATAAGTATTTATAGAAGTTTAGGCATGCCCCAACAACACGGTTTTGAACTCTTGTCTTTGAACTCTTAGTGTAGTTTTCCAAGAAAACTACAGAAAGCGTTGTTTAGGGAAGAGGGAAACTTAAGGTGTGAGACTGGGACTTTTCCCCCCAAGGCAAGAAGTTTCACATCATTGGAGAATGGAACAATAATTCACTGCTCACTGCATATATATCCAGTATATATATATATTCTAGAGATTGAAATATTCTTAAGATTGAAAGCTGTATTCACAGAATGACAGTTGGAATGATGTTGGAAAGTTGTCACGTGAAATAAAGTACTCTTAGAATTTAAATTGTATGTTTTGTTATACAGACTAGTCGACAGGTCGTCTTCAGTCTGCTGCTCCCTTTTGGAATTATTAAGCCACCACCACTTTAGGAAAAAGTCTGCATTTAATAAATTGTGCTGCCACAGTTAGGGGAGCCCGGGGAAAGTGTACGTTTACTTGTCAAGTTCAGATGTCAAATAATGCTGCTTTTTGGAAGGAACCATCAAAGAAAATGGTTTCAGTCTTGTCTTGTACTAAAAAATTACTGGCCTTACCATAATGCAACAGATCCTTATCTTCTTTTTTACCGGCTGCTTATCATAGATGCAAATGACTGAATTTTCTAAACTAACTTTCTATTTTACATCCCAAACTGTTCATTATTGATAAGGGACCTACCAAAGCAGTATTAATACTCTAATGGTGTTCTTGAGAGTCATCTTAGACCTTTTCTAATATGGTCAGTGTATCGTAAGTAACAGTTTCTTCTTTTCTCTTATACAGGCTGATTTTAAAAAAAAAGCATATGAAGTTATTTCTGGGGGATTTTTTTCTGTAAGCTAAAATGTCTTAATCATTAGAGTAAGAAATGAAGAAAAAAAGCACAAAATTATTTCCATCAGCAATGTGAAGTATGTTGAAAATATCTCACTAAGGTCCGTGAATTGCAGAACTGAAAGCCAGATCATCTCTGTTTTTAATGGCATAGGATTCTTCAGAGACTGAGAAGAGGCTCATGATAGATAGGCTGAAATCAAAGAAAAGGCTCCTGGAATTTCCTCCTTGCCAGATTTATATGGTAGAAGAAGCTGGAATTCCAGTTTGTCTGCATATTTAGATCTGTTCAAACATGGGCTCCAGTAACAGAATGAATTCTCTGTTGCTTGGTTTTTTATCAAGTTTAGCAATTGCTGGAATGTGACTAACTACATAATTGAAAAAGGAAAGGATTATTTAGCACCGAGAATATTTACTACTAATTGTAACTCAGTCACAGAAATTTATTTGCTTCAGTGCAACGGAAAGGAGTGCTTTGTGGCAGTAGGGAATAATTACAAGGATGTTTTCTTTTTTGTGAAATCTGTAGATGGTCAAAGGTGGGGTATCGGAAACAAGAATTGAGAAGCGCATTGTCATTACTGGAGATGCAGATATTGACCATGACGAGGTGAGTATGTAAGCTGTTAACACTTACAATGTGGTTTTTGTAGTCCAGTGAGATCTAGATGGTATTTCAGAAACCTGAAATAAGATAAAGGCAGAGAAGTTGAATAAGAGGACATAGAAAGACCCTGAGGCTGTTAATTGTGGCAAAGTTGTTAGGCGATTGTGTTTTGTGAAAAAGGAGCCTTTAGAATATAACTGAAAGAAAAACAGTGTTTGTAACTTTGCATCATAGATCATGTGAATGGATTTCTTACTGTTTTTGAAGGGATTGCTTTTTTTGAAGAGACCAGATTTGTTTAGTGATGCTTTTGCCATGCGGGAGGAAAAACATTACTAAAATAATCTTATTTTGATACATTAATCTGGATAGATGGGAGTCTCTACTGCATTGTGTCAGCAACGTCTGAATGCTGGACTCATTTTGACTGAATGCTTTGAAATACATTAAAGCATAAACTGCTCTAATTTCAAACAGTTTTTGACTTGTATTTATAGAATTCTGTATAACAAAAGTAATTGTTGATCTGCTGAAATCTTGTGTAAGTGCCTTTCAACTCTGTCAGTACCAAAGCAGTATTTTATGATGTCTTAGAAACTACGGTTAAAATCACTTCTACGTGCCCAATTAAGAAGGCTGAATTTAAGCAGTATGCAGGAAACTAATTGAGAAAGTGCAATTATCTATTCTTTGTAGTCATGATTACACAATTTTTATTGGTTTTCATCTAAGAAACTATAGTAACAAAGTCAATCAACAGTCACTGGATAATACAAATGGAAAAGCCTACCTTCTACGTAAAGTTGCAGTGAATCCAATTCTAACTTTATGAAAGCTACACAAATCAACGTGACAGATTTTAATTTAACTTCTTAATTGTAATATACTGAGCGCTCTTGGGGAATTTAATTTCAGATTTTGATTTGCATCCAGAAAGTGGCTCTTGACAAGTTGAGTCTCTTCTTGAAACTCATAATGAAGTGGCAGGGCTGTTCAGCATCAGGCATGGCTCTTGTTTGCCTTGACACATGTTCTGTGCACTTCGGACGTCTGGAAAGGTCACACAACACCTTTAGTACACCAGAAAATTTTCTAAGCCCTTCTTTGTTTTGATAAGTGGGTAATGAAATAAGAAATGAAATTATAAAAAAGGAAGTACAAGATACAATTTTAATCACTGCAGTTTAAAGCATCAGTGAGCAGCTTTTAAGAGATTTAATAAATCTCTACCACTTTTTGTTCAGTGGATATGGAGCTCTTAAAATGCATGAACTACATGCTGGATGTTTATTCTTTTGTCTGTTAGCTCCCTACATCACTAAAACAGTTTTCAATACAAAAATAATGTTTTAATTTGGAGTTTCAGAATACAAATGCTTGTCTTACTTGTTGTAATTTAACAATTAAAAACTTAAGGTTTTTTCGTTGTTTGTGGTTTGATTTATAAACACTGATTCTTAAATCCCAACAGCCACTTTCTTTTAAATCCTCATTTGTACTACAGAGATTACACTTGGTGTATAGTAAAAGATGAACTAATAAAAGTTGTTAGGATTAATACATCGGCAAACATCAGTATTGTACCAGTGCACACTGTGTGTTCTACTGTACATATTTCCTTAATATGATTTAAAATTTATTATCATCTAATATTTAAGGTGGCTAATGTTGGTGTTTCTGATCCTTCTTCAGAGTTAGGTATTTCTTCTCCCACTTAGCACCTATGGCTCAGGAAATTGTCGCTTTTGTAAATTAAGATAAACCTTTTTTGTTGCATTATATTTTTCTTGCTCCTGCTAGTATATTTGGGGTTTTTTAGTTGTGGTAGATAATAAGGTGAACATATTGGTACATCTCTTAAGAAGATAAAATTTCTTAAAATGTGGAGGAGGGATTATAAGAAACTGAGTAACACATTTACAGTTCACTGAGTTAAGCTAGAGAAAATTCTCTTAAAGGAGGAAAAGGAGGTTCTTGTGCTGAGAAAGCAATTTCTGTTATGATCTTCTTTCAGAATTTTAGTACCATACTTTGTACACATTCCAAAGTCTCTTCCCATTTTGTTCAGGAAACTGAAGAGAACTCTTTTTTCTGTACTGTATACATTGTTGTTAAGTCTTTAGTTGCTAGTTCTGTTGCAGAAGTTCAAAAACTTCTGGGATATAACACTTGTTGTCTCCTGGAATGAGCTAGAAAAGTTACAGGAGAACTTTATGGTTATTTGTTACCTCCTGGAAATTTTGGTAAATTTTTAGCATAGTCAGGTTTTTTTGTTGTTGTTGGGTTTTGGTTTTTGGTTGTTTTTTTTGTTTTATCCCTGAGCCCTCTCAGGTTCAGGAATTTAGAGTTCTGAACAATTATAACCAAAATCTCTGATGCTTCTCTCCCATAATGTGGCCCCACATGAATGTCCTTTTGCTGTTGTTGAGTTACACATTTTGAATACATTTGCAGGCCCTGGCACAGGCAATCAAAGAAGCCAAAGAACAGCACCCTGACATGTCTGTCACAAGAGTGGTGGTGCACAAAGAAACTGAACTTGCTGAGGAAGATGAAGAGTAAAATAAAAGATGCTCTCAAGCAAACATTTCAGGTAAGCTTATGTATGGTAAGAAACACTGGAAAATGTAGCATCAGTTTTCTGTTGCATTCTGTAATAAAAGGGTTGAAAAATGTGGGTCATCTTTCATATATGCTATCACAAAACAACAACAAACAACTCAACACTCACTTGAATATTGATGTTATAATATTAATTGTTTTTATTATTATAACATATAATCTTATAAACTGTGAAAATAACAAGGAGGGGTGCTTGTGAGGGAGGATTGGGGATAAGTCATCAAAAATTAGGAACTGTGCACAAATCTCTATATGTTTTTTCACAGTACCTTTATTTCGATGTTCAGTTGGATTTGCTTTGTAGCTTTGTTGCTTAGTGACACTGAAAATGGGAATACCGTGCGTACTTCAGCTCTGTTTCGAAAGCACAGGAGAGGACTTGGAACTGCACTGCACTGTGAGATAGGGATGTGTGGCTGAGTCCTCACATGACATAAATGCTCCAGAAGGGCTTGAAAAAATCCACATCACTTTTGAGAGAGCTATTAGTTTATAGCAAGGAGAATGCAAGTGGTTTAGGTAGTTTCACTGATCCCTTGGTACACAGCAACATTAAACATGCATGATCAAAACATCATTCTTGTATTTTCAGCCTTTACATAGTAGGATCTAAGGTAGAAAAATAGACTGAGACAGCAGAACAGATCATTTTGATTTGCAAGGATTTACTATTATAGTATATGCTGCCATCACAGTTTTAATTTATTATTAATCAGTGTGAATTTAAAAGTCTTGGGAGCAGAGGTTGCCTATTCTGTTACATTTGTGCAGAATGTGCCAGTTTCTTCATGCTGTCTTAATCCAGAAAAGTATCAAATCAGTATTCAACATAATCTATCCCATATAAGTAACTACAACATTTTTCTTGAAGGGACTGTGTCATGGGAGGAAGAAACAATCTTGGCAGGTTTGCACCACGTTTCTACATTAGTGACTAAATGCAAAGTTGATTCTGTTCCTTCATCAAATATTTAATTGCTTTCTAAAATTTTATTTGGAAAAAACACACAAAAAATTCCTTCGTTCTGCTGAGGATGGTTTTTTGCGTTTTTGAGAACTATATACATTGTGGAAGGGTGTTTGCAATGTGTTGGAGATGGTCAGATGTTCTTGTCTGAGTCTGCCAGTTATTTTACAGCTCTTGGTCTGAAATGCTTGTGAGACAGTAAAAGAGGATTAATATGAAGACATTTCACCATGCTGCTCTTGTATTTGAGAGCCGGTGACTTGTTTAACTGACAATGCCTTTTAGTTAAACATTGAGGAAAAAATTCAGTTGTTGAAACACAGGCCACCTGAAGTGCCTTGAATATCTGTCTGCAGCTTGGACCATCAAGAGAGCTATACCCTCCTGTGGCAGGAACGGCTCTAGACAATCGTTTTTAGGCAATGGAATCATGCCACAAACCTTGATTACAGAATCACAGAATCACAGAATAGTAGGGGTTGGAAGGGACCTCTGTGGGTCATCTAGTTGTTTCTAAGGTGATGAAAGCTCTGCCTCGATGACTGCTGCAGTGTTGTTTGTATAGACTTGTTTTCTGTAATAAAAGTGAGAGATATTACACTCTGATTCGGTGGGATTATTAATTGAACAAATATCTTCAGTTTTTATTTATGCATAATATAGTGGACTAAAATTTTCAGTAAACTATACAAGAGGTGACTACTAAAATAGCATGAGAATTCTGGGGAGAGAAAAATACACTAAAGCGAGAAAAGCGTTGATAGAAACTGCATTACTCTTTACCTCACGATGGAAGAGGTTTATAGTTAATGCAATGTTTTTTTATGAAATAACCTTCCCCCAAACAACCTGTACAGAAAAAAATGACTTTTTGACTCTGATGATGTGACATTCGCACAGTGTCCATTATGAATGCTTGTGTAATCTTACCCCTCTTTTCTTCCAGAAGTAAAAATGATACTGACCGTGATCGTGACCATGAAGAACTGTAATCATTCCAAGTCATCACTGCTCTACTGAATTCACCAAGCCTAGCAATGACGACCAGATGTTCAAGACTTAAATGCCAATACCAAACTCCATTTTAACATCTTTGGTCTACATTCCCTTACAATCTTTCTTGTTTATTTTTTATAACCACTTCTTAACAATCTTAGATTTTTTTTAAATGACGTTTTAGAGGGTATGATCTTATTTTGCACAAATACTTGTATTTTTGAAGCTGATTCTTGATTATATGAAAGTGAACAAAAAAGAAGTCTGGAAAGCATTGTTCACTGGAGCAGGTAGTAATTGTGCAGGAAGGAGGGGTCTTAACTAATTTAGATACAGTTTTTTTCCAGATATTTCACGTGAAATCTCTTACTGGATTTACAGAAATTTTTTTTCAGATTATTCAGGTAAATATATGGTATCACATAACAAAGATTTTTATAAAAATACAGCATTACCTAAAATTTGAAAAAATATATTTCTTTGGATAAATTTTATACTGCTATCTCTGTAACTCTTTCTCTTCTAAGGTTCTCCTCTCTGTGGACAGAGAAGGCGTGGCAGTCTGTAGAGGAGAAGGAGTTGCAGACACGTTTCTTCTGACTGAGCACTGTGTTCTTTTTGCACTTTGGTGCCAATGCTCAACTTTTCGCAGGCATTTTGCTGTCTGCTGCATTCCAGATAAGGAAAGAAGGAAGAACAAAGTATCTTTCTCTTCTTCCAACAAGAGATGATTTAGGCAGCTTAAAACCTTAGTGCATTTTTTCTTACTGTGTCCAAACTTCAACACCTCCATTATTTGAATACATGTGTAGAATGCTCACTTTCTGTTCAACCTCACTGTCTCCATGTTAGAACTGACATTTCTGTTATTGAGAAGGTATACATTTCAGATGCTTCGCCTAATGGTTAATGCAGGTTTTTAGGATACTGAGTAAAAGCGTACGATGGACTCCATAAAGTAATAAGACAGAAACATTATTTGAGACTGCCATTGAGAAAACCTGTTAATTATTTTGGACTTTATTTTTATTTTGTTCTTGCAGGAGGGTTGATTGGGGCTTTTTTTTTGCTGTTGACTCTATGTATAGTTAAAATGCCAAATTAGATTTATAGCAGCTTGAAGTTGTATTAAGTGATATTTTGCTTTCTGTAATTCTGTTATAAAATAAAGTTGTTTATTCTCTGTACGTGTTTTGGCACTCAGACATAAACTTGGAAGGTACTACAAAGGAACAAGTCAGTTATGAGAACTGCAGTTCTGGAGGCCACAGAACCTTGAAAAGAAGAGATTAGTGCAAGTAGTCTCCAGGGTTACCAGAAGGGTGGCAAAATTGTCTGGCTCCTAACACTGATACTAAAGTGTCATTGTTTAAAATTTTAGATGTCTTCCAATAAGCATCCTGGTTTCTGTTATTCAGAGAAGAAATCTTCGTATGCCAAAGATGAGGAGATTTGGACAGCACAGCGCATGTTAAGATACCGATCAGTCTGCAAGTGGTTCTACTGAGTTCATTGATTTAGGATGTACTATGATCTTTGAGTAACAAAACAAATCATAATACTTCTCAGCACGTTCTTTTTCACTTCTGAGCAATGTATTTTTGGTGCTATTCTCAGTTTAGATTGCTGCCATCTGTCAGCATGCTTGCTTAACAGAAATTCCTGTTAGTTTTGGCTTCATATAATTTTGATAACATAAGACAGCAGTAACCAAGATGTTGACTTATATATGCATGTAGATATTCTCAATTACATCCCATATTACCCTGAAAAATAGCAGATAACATTCTGAGCTGCTTTTCTTTAAAAGCAGGAGACATTCTGCCTTTCAAAAAGGGGAAGAGAACCCCACCCAGCCTAATAACGCAAGAACACTGCCACAGCTCTGTGCGTGAGTAGGCAGGTTGTGGAGGAAGTGGCAGGTCTGGGATATGTAAGCGGAGATCAAAATGCAGATATATAGATTTAAGGAGATGTCTTAATGAAGTTTTCTTACAAAAGTGTGTAGGAAAAAGCTTTATAAAATCTTTGAGGTATTTTTTATATGGTGTAGTGTTAGTTGCAGAACTCGTTTGGCGGGCGGAAAGCGTATTACTTCAATTATTGATTTGGATCTTTCTGATTTATTAAACACTAGATCAATATTGGGTTTTATTGCAATTGTATTTAATTCTTAAAACTGCAAATATAATCTTGAAAACCCTATTACTTTCACTGAGAGCTGTATTTCTTCAAACAGTAATCAGAACCTTTTGTCAGGGAAAAATTAATAGTGCTTTCAGGTCAGCATAGCTTGTGCATAGCTATCACTTCCATTGATTAAGCAGGTACTAATTAAACAACCAATGTCATGCAGAAAAACTAAAGCCCTAAGTGTGATCAATCCTAAAAATAGTCAAGTTTTACAGATTCTGGTTGTATGTAATTATTCGAATGTTCTGGAATGTTGTGCAAGCCAGGTGAGTTTTCATTGTTACTTTTTAAATGTAGTATATCTGTAGCAAAAACTGCAACATGCAACAAGAGAAATTGTTCTTGAGGCACTTCACAAGCTGGCTTTATAATACATAGGCAATTTCAAATGCAATTACAGGCCCGTTTAGTGAGAAGATATTTCACTAATTGATTCTGCTTAAATACTGAGAAAAGTGAGTCATGTGGATCCTACAGAAAAATATTTAATGCATCGTTCTTTTTAATCGTGATCACCTAAGGCTTCATAATAAATGTTGGAATTGTTCTACAGATTGTTTCCTAGGTTAAAGTTTCATGAAGGACAAGCAAGCAACTGTTTTTTAAAAATCAGTTATTGCTCAAAGTGACAAGCAACTACAATACAAAGTGTTTCTTGAAGTATTCTTCTATTTGACAGCTCGAGGTGAATGACAACCTTTAGTTTGGCCACAGAAGAAATCAACTAGATGGAATAAAATAAATGAAATGCTATTACAGACGTCAGAGTTTGTGAGATTTGATAGCGATCAGAACGACAACTGTACCCTTGGCCGGGATGCAGTGGGAGCTTCTCAGCTTTCAGGCACGTTAAGGGTGGAAGGGGGCTGCCTGGAGCAGCTGGTGTCCTGCCCTGGTGACCTCACCACACCTCTGGAAGATGTGAAACTCTTGATTTTCAGGCTGCTCAGTTGTTTGGGGTTTTTATACTGCACTTGAAAAAAGATACTTGGATTAGTGATATTAGTACAAATTACAGGCATGAGAAATGCTGCTAATACCTGTAGTGTAAAATTATTCTGTTTGGCATGAAGGAACTCCTACAAGAGTGTTTGGGGGTGAGTATATATGAATGGCAGTACTGGGCCAGGCTGACTGACTGACACTGCCAGATTCCCCTGTCTGAGGCTACTGGTAGTTGCCTAGGGGTGTGTGCAAGAGTAAGCACTGTACTAGAAAGTAGTCCTTTCCCAAATACTCTTCCAGCTTTCAACAATTTTCAAAGACTTGCTGATGTGTCGGTCTTTTGTATTTATCCATCTCTGTGGATTTTTGGCTAATTGGTTTTTTGAAAATTCCTCTGGCAGGCATTTTCATCATTCCACGTGTCTTAAGGAAAAACCCACCTCCTTTCATTTCTTTTGAACCTGCCTCTGCCAGCTTCATTGGATAGCACCGCTGCAGACGCTAGAGGAGACTCCTAACAGGCATTCTCTCTGCAGTCATTCGCCAGCCAAAAGCTCTTCCTCGATTCTTTATCATTCTTACCACCTTCCTGTGTGCCTTCCTACTTCAATGTTGAGACTTTAAATGCAGTTCTGGGAAGTGAATAGGCAGCAATTGCAGACGGGCAGGAAGGTTTTAAACATGCGTACTGGCTGCAGATGGAGCGGAGTCCGAGCTTCGCATTGCTGCTACTGAGGGGAGGACAGGGGACTCCTCCGTGATAACAATGACTGAAGACAAATGATTTCCTTGCAATCACTGGTTTCGTATATATTTAGAGAATGCTTTTATAATTTGTCTAGACAAAGACTTAGTTCTATGGTGTTATTTAAATGTGTGGTTTTTCCTTTTCAAAGGAATTGTGTAAGACACCATGATGTGTTTCATGCCAGTAGCATGAAAACAGAGATATTTCTTGATACTACTCAGTTATGGAGCAGCAAGGCCTGAGAGTTTTCATGACATATTACTCAGTTTTGAATGTCAGAGCCTCCTACATGTTAGCAATTACAGCTCCAGAAGCAGTTGTGTCAAGGCATCCAGTGTCTTTCTGTTATAGTTCTTACCTAATATCTATATAGAATTATTTTCAGTATCCATACTACCATGTTACGGTAAAGTGCTGTTACAGAGTAATTTTAAATCCCTCTATTAGTCATTTTGTGAATTCAACAAAATCAATTTCATGTTGTGGTAAGGCTTGCTGAACTTCAGTTCTGTATATTTATACATGGTCCAGGCTTATCTTGCCTTGAGCGGTGTGGGAATGGGTGTTTGGGGCTGGGGGAGGAGGGTGTTATGATTCCTTCGACCTCTGATCAGTATCCAAGCTCACGGCTTTTCTACTGGCAGCATCTTTCGCGCATGTGAAAAGTCAATTCTTTGCAGCAGCTGTCTCAACTTCCCTGCAAAGGGTTGTGTAGATTGTAGTTACTAAAAGAAGAGGAAAGAGTATATTACAGAGAGCGTTTAAAGGTTTTCCTGAAAGATATCAATATCACAGAAGTTTACAGGTAAACAATGGTTTCACTGGCAGGGCTGAAGAATGCACTCTTCCACTTTGAAGCTGCTGCTCTTCTTAGAAAGCAAAAAGTTGGTGTCTAAGGACGATGTGGGAGAACAGGAGCCGTGGTGTGGAACAGGGTACTGAATCATATGGCAGTATGTGCCGCGTGTTACAAGGATCTATACCAGCTGCTTCAGAGGAAATTGTTGGACGCTTAAATACCAAATGATGAAATCACATACTTCTGGAGAGGTACAGAGCAGAGTTGTGGCAGAGGCTGGTAGGTCAGCTTCGTTGGTTGCGCACCATGTTTTTTCCAGGTGAGACAGCTGTAAGCTGAGGCAGATCATTAGAATCAAGCTTTCAGATCTCTCTCCTTAGACACCACGTTATACCTGGCTTTAACTTCTGGATCTTTACAATCTGCAGTGTGTATGATCTTCAACATTACAGCCTACAGGAACACTGCCGCTGAAGAAATCATCTATGTAACAAGGAGAACAAAACTTTTAATCTCTGTTAATAATAGCTGTATGAGTTAAGACTACTTTTCTTAAGAATTTTCATGTATTACATCTTGGTTTCTAAATCTCTGTGTCACATAAGTATTCATAAATATGCTTCTGATGCTGCGTAGTGCCTGGCTCTTGTTGTTATTTTTTTTAGTGAACCTTAAATACTTTACATCGTGACATAGATAGAAGCTTAGAAGCATTAACAATGAAACAAAGCATCACATTCTTTTCCGTCATTGCTTTCATGCAGTCATGATGGATCTTTCAATGACAGCAGCATTATTTTGTTTGCTGTAGTGCCAGCACTTGAGGTACAAGAGCAGAGTTCACTAAAGGTAGAAGGCCAATATTAAGACCTTTCGAGTCTCTCCTGCTTTTACGGTCAAGTCTGGATGTATGAGGTGTAAAGAAAGTGTGCACTGCATTGGCCTACGTTGTAGTAGGCCTGGCAGGCACTGTGAAAGTCCAGGTATGAGAGGAAGTCGGATGGATGCAAGGTCCGCTCAGCAGCTGGGTGATAGGGAGCTATTGTGATTTCCTGTGTGAGAGCTGCCTTTGGAGTGCTGCTTTACTTTTCCTCTCTGAAACACATCGTGTTTGTTGCCAGTCAAATGAAATTTGTGGTGTGAGGATTAAGAACAAAGGGACTGCATGCTTTGCTCTTACTTGGAAGAGCAAATTTATGCAAACAATAAAATCAGAATAAAGATATCTTCAGCCTTTTGAGTGCAAGACACTGGGAAAGCACTTTGGCATAATCACAGGTAGGGCATCTTTACTCTTGCTGTACAAGCGTACAGGTAGCTCTTTCCAGGTAACAACTAATTGGCTCTTCACCTGTTCAGTGCAATGTACCTGATGTTACTTGCATAGAATAGTAGCACAGTTTGGGTTGGAAGGGACCTTTAAAGGTCATCTAGTCCAAATTCCCTGCAGCGAGCAGGGACCTCTGCCACTAAACCAGTTTGCTCAGAGCCCCGTCCAATCTGACCTTGAATGTTCCCAGGGATGGGGCATCTCCCACCTCTCTGTGCAACCCGGTCCAGTGTTTCACCACCCTTACTGTAAAAAATTTCTTCCTTATATCCAGTCTAAATCTACCCTCTTTCAGTTTAACACCATTACCTCTTGTCCTATTGCTGAAAGCCCCTTTTATGTACTGGAAGGCTGCTGTAAGGTCTCCCCAGAGCCTTCTCCAGGCTGAACAGCCACAACTCTCTCAGCCTTTCCTCATAGGAGAGGTGTTCCAGCCCTCAGATCATCTTTGTAGCCCTCCTCTGGACCCGTTCCAAGAGGTCCGTGTCTGTCCTGTGCTGAGGGCTCCGGAGCTGGATACAGGACTCCAGATGGGCTCTCCCCAGAGCAGAACAGAGGGGCAGAGTCACCTCCCTCGACCTGCTGGCCACACTGCTTTTGATGCAGCCCGGGAAGCAGTTGGCCTTCTGGGCTGTGAGCGTGCATTGGTGGCTCATGTCCAGCTTTTCACCCACCAGTGCCCCCAGGTCCTGCTCAGCAGGGCTGCTCTCAAACCCTTCATCCCCCATCCTGTACTGATACTGGGGGTTGCCCTGACCCATGTGCAGGGCCTTGCACTTGGCCTTGTTGGACCTCATGAGGTTCACATGCACCCACTTCTTGAGCTAGTCCAGGTCCCTCTGGACGGCATCCTGTCCCTCAGGTGTGCCAACTGCACCACTCAGCTTGGTGTCATCTGTGAACTTGCTGAGAGTGCACTAGATCTCGCTGTCTGTGTCCGTATAGGTGTAAACCAGTGTGATGGATTATATGTTTTAAACAATAGGATGGTATTAAAATGTGGTAGAGGGCTGTTCTGTATAGTAAAGGTATTTGATGTTTGACTCCTGTTTTCTTCTCATAGATTTTGATAAATTGCAGTGCTTTTTAAACCTGTGGTTGTGGTCTCATTAGTGTTTTTGTAAAATGATTCAAAGGACTTCTTAGAAGACTATGAGAACTGACATTGTGCAAAACCACACATAATCTCAGACAAGGCATTATCCAGTCTATTCTTGTGGGTCAGGTAATGACAAACAGCTGTAATGAAAGGCAACTGTAAACAGCAATTGCTAGCTGACAGGGATAGTAAATACCGGGGACAGTAATGATAGTCACTGCTCATTCTTCATCAGTTTGGGTTTAAACTGGAGAGTCAGAAGCAGAGAAGCCAAGAGGCAGTAGTGCTTTCAAACAGTTTGAGTTGCGTTTTTGTGGGCTATCTGCCACAGCCAATCTGAGATGCATTAAAAATCCTAATGGGGGAAAAGAAAGATGGGGTTTTTTTATGTGTGACAAATGACACACAAAAAATTGCATACTTATGGGGGGTTTTTTATTGAAAAAAACCATCCATTTGTCCTTAAACTTGAATAATAACTGCTTTACAGATTACTGACTGAATGTTTTCATGGTTTCAAAATTTGGCATGGTCAGTCAGCAGAGAGAAGTCCTTTTGTTTCCCATCGCTGTTATATTTTGGTTCCAAATTCTGTGGGAAACTTACGTTATAAAACCTACAATCTTTCCCAAAGTGTACAAGCTAACAAAAGCCAGCCAGTTCCCCTTCATCACCCTTCTCCATTTCCTAGATGTCAATGCTTGACACGAGCTTGCTGTTTATGCAGCTTGAATTTAATACGTCTGCCCCCCTTGAATACGCCAGCTCAGCTCTCTCAGGAGCTTGTTACATAGCTTTCTTCTCAGTAGGCTGGCGAAGGGCTAGTGAGCATGTTGCTTTCCCTCCCCTTAAATCCTGTGTCATGTAAAGGAGCTGATGAAGTACATTGCAGGTGGTCTCTGGTGTCCGATGAGTTGCACACAGTACTTCTTCCGTGGCCTCATGTGAGAAAGAAAAAATGTTTCAAGACCTTCTTGAACAGCAGCAACGGTTTCATTTGTATGGCACAGCATTGATGTCTTGGTTTTGTTTTCCTCCGTGGTATTTATCTACAGCTGGTTATTTTTAAATCTGCAGAGCCGAGTTCTGGGTTTAAGTTTGCTTCCTGAGATGTGAGACTCGCTTAAATGTCCTTGAGTTCTTGCATTTGTTCTCTTTTTGTCCAGATCTCCTGGGTTTCCGCCACTGGCCATGGTGATTCAGGAGGACCTTGCTGGGGTTTTGTGCCCTGGCCAGTTCCTCGTTAACTGAAAAATAAACCAAACAACACAAAACACCATAAGAATGTGCTAATTTGCAGTGGTGAATTTTTTTCAAGAAAAGGAGCTGGCTTGCATTTGTAAGAAATAATCTTATTTAATTGAAGGTGCCTAAGTAGCAGGTTAGTATCAGTTTGCTCATGCTCCTACAAGAAAGTCTTCTGAGTGTGAGATAGGGGCTGTGCCTGAGCCTGGAGAAGTGCTGACAGAGACTCTGCTGACACCAGCAGAAATAGTCTATTCTGATTTGCCTCCACCAGCTTTCAGTCAGGATAAAACCCTGCAAGGAGAGCAGTTAGCTTGCACTGGCTATTTGTGGGCTGCTTTACTGTGGCAGTGCCATGAGAGCCTCACACTGGCCTGGTCCTCCTGATGCTGCCTGTGGTACAAGCGGAACAGAAAAACTATCTCTGCGCCGTAACCTGGCATCTTCAGAACAGAACGGTGTCATCAGAGGCTTGGAGAATCTTTGGAGTGGGATGGGCAAACTGAGAAAAGACCAAAAAAAAAAAAAAGAAAATTAGAAAAGCCAAGTTAGCATAAACGGCTTTGTCACGAGGTATTGGCTTCCCTTGTCATTGCTAGTTGTTCAGGTGAAAAGTATGCAGTTCTGGTTGGTTTTAGTTTTATTTTTAAGGAATCGTAAATGTATGATACTAGGGTGGGCTTTAATATATTTACATGGAGCCTCTCTCTTGTTGCACAGAGAAAAATGAATTGCTTATTTGACAATGCCACAAGGCAGCCTTGCTTTTAGTCATGCAAATTTGATGATTGGTATTTTTTTTAAAGAGATCAAAGGAGATAGGCACCTAAAGCCTGCAGAATTTCTGAGCTTTTGTCAGAAAGGGAGTCTTGGCATTTAAATGAGTCTGTTGTCAGGCTTGCCTGTGGTTAGCTGGTTTGCTCACCTGACAGTCTTAAGCTGAAGCTGGCTCCACTTGCCAGTACAGGGAGAGCTGCTCGGGATGATTTGTGTGAGTTGGCTGGAGGCCTAAGCAATGGGTTGGACTCTGACAGTCTCAGATCAAGCAAAAGAAGGGCTTGAGGTAGAGCTGAGACTGCGATGCCCAAAGTATTAAGTAGACAGGAATTCATCTCACATCCTCTCAAGAATCCCAGCCAGAACAGCTGTGGTCTGCAGACTGAGAATCTCCTTCCCTGAGGCACTGAACAGCCAGATGATTCCCTTCAAGCATCCTTCTCAGTTATGAAAAGGAGAGGCACAGAAGCAATATTCCTGTGGCAAATTAGTCTGCCAACTACTTCATTCACCTCTGTCTCTTAAAGCCTTGATTGCTAATCTCAGTAAATTTAGGAAATCATTACTTAAACTCACTACAGATCCAAAGCTAAAAATTCTGTGCTTTAAGAGAAGCAGGATTTAACATCTGGTTCTGCATATTATTTACAGACCTGCAGAAAGTGCAGCCTAGGAGGATGTGGGCACTGTAAGAGAGGGCAGGCCAGTTTGGTTCAGCAGTTGATCATGCAGTGCGAATGCAAACATCTGTGGGGTCTTCCAGATGGGCTTTTTTGGCTTAAGGATAGTGTTGTCTGAGCCTCAACAAAACACCTGCACTGATGGGATCTGCAACCCACCTGCTTTTCCTGTTTTGCCTGATCCTAGCTGGAACAGAAAATCAAGAGCATCACCAGGTAAGAATGAGTTCAGTTGTATGTCAATATTGTTTCGTAATAACTAGTGTCTAACTATCACCGATGGACACAGAGATGGTTATTTGCTGGAAGAGAGAATCCCTGCTTTTATCTAAAGTCTAATGCAATAATCTGATTAGCTTCCATTCCGGTTTTCCTATGACAGCCTTTTACAAGAAAGAGCTCTCAATATTTAGCGTTCCTATTCCCTCATAAATATGGAATTGTACGATGTTTTGGCACCACACCATTTTGTTGTTGTTGTTGTTTGCTGGTGTGTGCAAAATTTGTCAGTGGTTATAAATTATCGTTAGAACAAAGTTGAAGGCAGAGCTGGGTTAGGCATGTGGAACAGGCTTTCCTAGTTGATTAATTCAGCATCTGGAAAGCACATCTGGAGCAGGAAACGTTTGAGTTTTAGCAGCCTGAAGTTGAGTAGGGGTGTACGCTTGTACGCAGACAAACACCCTGCCTCTCTGTTAAAGCCTCAGATCTAGATGCCTGGAGATGTACTAAATAGGAAGTGAATTCATTCTACTTTTTGGGGTATGTTTGGACTTCCTTTCTTTTAGAACTGTGTTAAATTGTCCAATTTTCAGGACTTCAGAAGACTGCAGGATAGAGCAAACTTAATGAATGTACAAATTGCAGTGCTTGATCTGGCACCTAGGCAAGGGTTCTTCCCTAGCCTGGCACTGGTGGGTAGATCTAGCCTTCTCCTGTAGCGCTGATTGACCTCGGGCCAGCTCGGGGTGTATGTCTCCACTTGTCTGCAGAGTCCTGTGGTCGGGATTGTCCTGCCTGCCTTAGCCAGGTCGCTGCTTTTGAGATCATGGGTGAGCTGCTAGAGCTGAAACCTGTCGTATGTGTGTTGTAGACCATTGTCCCAGGCAGGGGGTTCTCACCAAGGTGTTCCAAGAAGCATCTGGAGTTTACAGAGGAAATTTAGGATATCATCTTAGCTCCCCTGAAACTCGCTGCGGAGGAAAGGTTCAAAAGGCAGCTGAACTGAGGAACAAGCTTAGCCCAGTGTCTGCAAGAACATGTTTTGGAAGGGCTGAAGGAAAGAAAGGATGAGGACTCAGATCTGAACATGCGCCGGGCCTGGCCTTGGCAGCTGGAAGCCTCAAAGGAGAGCAGCGCGTGTGTGAATCTGCTGCTGCGCCTCAGACTCAGCTGGGACCCCAGCCCAGCGGGCGTGGAGATCATCCCATTAAAACCAGGTGGTCTGACGTAGAGGGGTTTCCCTTCTAAAAGAAACTCCCTGCCTGCTGTGGTTGTAGCCTGGTGCCTTTTCCATGCCGGGCCAGCTGGGCTCGGTGGGCAGCCTTGGGCTGTGGTACCGGGGTGCGTTGTGCTGGCTGTGTGCTTGCTTGGGGGGCTGGGTTCTTGTTTGGTTTTACTCTAAGATAGATTTTTGAAGTGAGTATGAGCTGATTTTTAAATAGAAAAGGTAACGTGGCAGATGTGCTTTTAGGCACCAAGTAAAAGCAATAGGTACTTTTAAAAGAACACAGACATGTACTCAGTAACCAACCAGTTATAGAGTGTAATTGGTGTTACCTGTCTCACTGAAGACTTGCGCAGTGAAAGCACAGAGGAAAATGACCTATTCTTTAGACACTCTATTCTTTTTCTCCATTTTGGTTGCCTCTTCTATAGTATAGAATAGTAAAATCTTCTATATTTATAATATTTTTCAAATAGAAAATGGTCTGAAATGCAGTACAGCTTCAGAAAATTTTTTATGATCATAATTCTCTTCAGTTTAATTAATGGTACAAGCCTAACAGTAGCCTGTTGTACAACAGGCATGTACAAGAAGTTTTGTCTGTCTGCCCACTCACTGTCCCCGCACCCTGACTCACCTTCTGAGAGTTTGATCCTGAAGTAGACAATTAGCAGCAGCAGGAGTAAAGTCACGGGCATGAAGATCACACCAAAGAGAACCCAGCCAGGCAGCTCCCTCACAAACACCGAAAATACGTAACTCATGCTCATTTTCCTCTGTGGCAGCTGTGCTCAATAAGATCCTTCAGATCTCCAAGTGTGGACCTTACTTATCCTGCTTTCTTCCTTTTTTTCCCCTGCATCCACATTCTGCCCTTTGCTCAGGCTGTTATCTCTTTTTGGACTTTGCTTTGTTTGTGTAGGCCTGGGATTCCTAGTAGGACTGGAGTTCGCTTGCAAAATTACTCAGCCACAAAGGTTGAAAGTGCATACTGAGGTAGTGTAGGGCTTTGAAACCTTCAGATATGTTGGCCTGGGCAGGGCTCAGTATGTAAGGCTGCTACTTATTGAGCAATATGGGTTCTGTCATCTGCTAATGTTGTATTGCACTTTCTAAATAATATGTACCCTTTCTCTAGATACATTATTAATTTTACGGTAGGTCTCAGGTGCTCACACAGGGTGAAGACCCTGTTATACATACCACACGGGTATAAAAGTGGTCTCTGCTCTGCAGAGTTTTCAGACCAGACCGTTGAGGCAAGCAGCAAGTGACCAAGTGGATGCTGTACCAACGGCATTTTTTCCAAAAAGCAGCCGCAGATCAGTGAAACTCAGGAAGGTTTCTTTTTTATCAGAGTTGAAATGATGTGATTTTCAGGGGCCAGACGTGTGAAAGAATTCAAGAACCTTTTAAACATTCAAGTAACTGGGTTTGAGGTGTCCAAAGTATTCGGTTTTTCCCACCTGGTCACCAGCCTATGGCAGAACTGTGTCTAGGATGCATTGATTGGTTTAAAATGATGATTAGTCATTTTATAAACCTTCCCTATACCTTCAGATTTCTGCAGGTAACATCTGGTCGGTAGACTTGACATCTTGGAAGTGCTATTGCATGCAGAGTCGCATTGACTTCACTTGGGGGCGATGCAGAATCTCGCTGTTTGACCTGCCGTTGTGCTTGAAAGAAGTGCTTCAGGTTGTTGGAGATCAGGTTAGTCTGCCTGCACATTCAGTCTTTGGCTTATCAAATCTGATGCTTAATGAAAGCACCAGGTAACATTAAGCACTGTCAGTTTGTGGCTTCAGCAGCTTGTTATGACATGGACAAAAAATCTGGCTCATTTCATGTGCCTTTGAGAGATGGTAAGGGTTTTATTTGTTTAATACCTACCGATTCCTGAACTGGACCATGAGCGCAAGGTGAAAACAACCATTTTGAGAGCAGTTCTCTCCAGGCATGCGGAAAGGAGGTACTACAAGATTTGCTTGACTAGTTGGTTAGATGGGTAGGCTGGAGGCAATGGGAAATGCAGTGGGCTTGTAGATTTTCAGGGGAAAGAGGAATTTCTGTGTTCATCTTTTTATCTTCACCTACTGTTTTCAAAAGGCAAACAACCTCACTCAATAATTATTTGAAGTTTGCAAGTTTTTTGAACTGGAATATGTTTGAGCTCCTCCCTTTGTGACATCAAGTGATGGAGAACAGTATGTTTGCAGGCAAATTCCTGGTTTTCTTAATCACCTGCTGTTGTGATTGATATTAGAATAAATGGAGTGTGCCTTATTTCTTGCTTGTATTTGTTTGGCTTTGGCTTCTAACGATTACATCTTATTCTGCCTTTTCCCACTAGATTTTTGATCTCATTTGTAAAGTGCTTTATGACCTACTGATGAAAAGCACGGATTAAAAGCCAGGTGGTGAGGATATTAATATTATTATAGGCCCATCTGTTGCCAGGTAATTCCTTCCTTGCATAGATACCTGTCAGCTGTGATCAATAAATTCCTTAAACTTTTTTTTTTCTTGCACATAAAAAGTTAATTCAGACTTTTTTTTAGGCTATCGTGAATGTTAGTGTTCCAGTCCGGAAAACAGTTGCAGTATTTTGATGAACCCTGTTCTGAATCCTTTCAAAAATTTCTTCCTAAGTGGTGTTCTTAAAAAAGAAATATCTTGAGCAATCGGAGAGCTCTGTCTGCGAGAGTAGAGTCTGTAACTGAATTCCAAGCTCTGTGACATTATGAAACAAGCCAGGGGGTATTCCCCTTTGATACATATGCATGGCTCTTGGTGACATTAACAGGAATTAAATACTTGCATGCAAGGGCAAAACAGTCACTTGGATTTTTTAATTTGTTTTCTGTGTGTGCCTGAGATATTAGTTCTTTCTGTCAAATGCAAGTCAGGGGAGAAGTATGAAGTATGTCGCTGCCTTGCTTGTCACACCTGACTGCCGCGGGGCCAGACAGCTGATGGACACAGAGCAGACAGCTTGCGAGCGGTTCATTTCTGCCCAGGAAGAATAAGAAAGTTCTCCACCCTCCACATGTGTACAATCTCCTAGTGAAATGGCGGGTGTCAGCTCTGATCACAGCGGTTACACGAGGAACAAAACTTGGCTAGCGGCTGTTCAACGCGGCAGACATGTAAAGCAAGTTTCCATATTAAAGCAGGACAAATGCAGGTGGAAACAAGGTTAAACATGAGAGCAGTTCATTTTTTGTTTTTAAAGCCAAAGGGAGCTCTGGTGACTCACGGGCGGCGGCATTCGTCAGAGCAGGGCTTCTGCACCGGTCTGTGGTGGCAATGCCTTACGTGTCTCTGCTGCGCAATCGCATCTGCCACGGCCAAAAGAAAACCGGGAAATTTGGGCCAGGCATGGATTAGTAGCACAGGAAGATACGGTTTCCTGGATGATCCGTGAGGCTTGGGTGTGCTTGGGAAAACAGACGGATTCACGAGCTTTGCAAAAATGTCACTGCCTTCTCACGAGTCGGAAAGCAGCAGCCGACTGCTCATGACCCTCCCGGTGCGGCCAGCCCCATGGTGCGGGACAGACCCGCCGCGTGCTCGCTTTCTGGCTCGCGGGAAATTCAGCCATATCAAACTTTTTCTTTTGACTTGAATCAGAAACTTAATTTCCTGTGAAATGGAATTCAAGGAACATTAATTTTAGAGCCACTGAAACTGATTTCAGCTGTATCATTTTGATTATTTACATAAAATATGAACACAAGCGAATTCATTCCAACTTTAAATGACTTCTATTTCCAAAACCTGCCAGCTAACTTTAGAAATGGTGAATATCACGCCTACCTTGTTGGAAGGAATTTAACTTCTCGTCTTTGTGTATGTGTGTGGTAAGCAACACATTCTTGTTGAATATTTTGATTCAATCACAGTTTCTAAATGAAAACTTTCTCTTCAGATTTCTAGATGGCTTTACTAGGGAGTACAAAAAGGCAAAGAAATACCTATTGGAGCTGAGGGGAAGGAGTAAGATCTGCTTGTGAAGACTCAACTACAGTAAACAAACAAAAAAACCCCATAGTTGTTGCAGGTGTTTGAGAGCCTTTTGGCCAGTAATCAGGATGCACACATTCCATAAAGGCAAATCGCCAACATGGACGGCAGCTGAACTGATGGAGCCGGGGTTGCTCTTTCTCAGGAAAAACACTGAAAAGGTTGCTGCGAGACTAAAGCTTTTCCTTGGCAATGTTACAATGCTTTTCCTTGTAATAAACCCAGCTTTTCGCAAATGATTCAGATCACACAGCCTAACTGCTGTGTTCTCCTTATTATTTAGCATCAAGCCTTTGATCATCTGCACATTTTAGGAGTAGTGACTTTATATCAGTTTCTTTGTGGTTGGGGTTTTTTTCTCTTACTTTGTCTGTTTTCTGTTTTGTTGCTTTTCTAGTACAAGCGTTTGTGTCTTCACATGGTAAGTAGGTTCAGATTACTGATGTAGCTGAAAAGCTGTATAAACTGTTTCTGGGCTTTGAGGGAAAGATATTAACTAGATTATTTTGAAAGCGGATCCGTTTTCTGATCGAGTTTATTGCACGGGCATCCAAGGGGGTGTGGCACAGCCTGTAAGCTCTACAGAGGTGGTGACGAGCGGCCGCTGGGGAAGGAGCCCCTTCCCCGAAGTGAAGCAGCAGATGGAAGGGCCTCTGCTGCCAAGTGCCTGTTGCCTCGCCAAGCGCTGCACGCAGCGACTCCCCCGTGGAGACGACTTTTAAGATCCCTGCAGCAATTCCTAATTTGTTACTTGTGCACTTTATTGATATAGAAAAGTGTTTACTTTTTAATGAGCACATTGTGTGCTACTAACTCAAGCGCCTTAGGACATCGAAGTGTATTGAAGCTGTGGTTGCCTGTATCAAACAAACTTGTAATCTCATTAACAAAGTAACATCTATTTTGCATAAACTGCACTAAGTAGCTTATTTATATTCCAGTTTGCTGTCTGTTTGAACAATCTTTGCATTCTTCCTGCCTTGCATTTGTTTTTCTCACCTATAACCAGTCCAGATCATTGGAGTGTTGGCATGAAAATAATAGGTTTCTAGTCTCCTGGATAGTAAGCTTAAGATATATGAAAAATTAGCATCAGTGAAATAAAAACCTGCATGGCCAACTTCTAGCGCTCTCCCAGGCTTCTTGGTTTTCAAAGTATTTCTGTCCAGTACAGGTTGTTTAAATTTCTGCTTTGTTATTAATCTTCTGTACAGATGAATATTAGAAGCATCTGGCAATAGTACCAGTGGATAAGCCTTCTTTGTGAGTACGAACCAAAATATTTATTGAGCAGTAATACTTCCTATACATTATTATTTAAACCATCTATATATGGGCTGCTGTGAAGAGTTCTTTTGCTTCCAGTATAATTTTAAAAGAATGAAATGAGTCCGATTGTTCCTAGTCCTTTGACTGCAGCTTTTTCCGCTGTGAAAAGAGCTGCTGGTGTCCATTTGCTGTATTCATGGCTTCAGATGTGTTGATTGCAATCCTACTGGGTTTTTTTTTTGTCCTCCAAGAAAATAAGTTTACAGAATCACAGTGTTTGACCTCCCTAATAACTCACAGCCAACTTCAAAAACAGTTAAGAGGCATAGAAAACTCAAAGCAAGTTACTTCCCGGTACGGTGAAAGTTAGTGGCTCAGCAGAAGCAAAACTGCAGTTGGGGCCCCAACAGAGGGGAAGGAGAGCAGAGCTCGGCTCCTGCATGTTCAGTCTGGGAGCAGGACACCAGCCACTGCCTCGGTACCCGCCAGCCACACCACGCCAGCGTGTGTAGCCACTCACCCCACAATGGTGTCACAAGGGCCACGCGTCCAACAGTGAAGTTTTCGCAATGGCAAGGGGTCTAGTAGCAAAGGGCAGAAGCTCATAGAAAACTAAGCTTTGCTACTTCTGCTGCTTGCGGGGCAAGATTATTTATAGCGGCTGGCTTTCCCATTGAACCGACAGGGAATTTTGTTCAAAGTCATGTTTGGCCTTGACTGGAAATATGACTCTACAGACAGTCAGTAAATGTTTCTTCAAGATGTCTTGTTTGTGTTTCTGTTAAATACAAATTTATTTAGTATATTGGATGTTTTATTAAGTTAATAAATATTTATTCTTTTCCATCAAGCAATTTTGCTACAAATTTTGGAAATAGGTTAATTTCTGATACCCATTTTAGTGTATGTAGTTTCTCATTAGATGTGCCCACTGTTCACCTGTATCTAATAAGACTGGTTCCCAATGACTGCTCTGTAAACAGCTGCTCTTCACCAGTCCCAGCACAGGGATTATTTCACCTGTACCTGGCATAACCCAGTCCTACAGGGCCCCTCCCTACAGCTAAATCACATTTCTGTTAGAAGATCATAGGTCATTAGAAACCATATGATGAATGCTCTCTGCACAAGACTTCAAGCAGCAGCGTATTAAATGGAAGGGTATCTTTATCTCTTTAAATAAATACTGCAAAACAAACCCAATCTCTTTCCATCCCATCTTTTGGACAGCTCACAGCTGTCTCCTGGCGTGCTTTTCTCCTTGATTAGTAAAGAGGTAATTGATGTAACATTTTGACAGAGTAGATAAGTGAGTAGTGAGAAACTGTGCTGCCCCGATATCTCAGAAAGGCTGAGCAAGGTTGAGCTGGGAATAGTTGTGTGGTGGTAGCACAGTGCTGTCTTTCTGCCTTACCCATAACCCACGGCCCTGGCTATGATGGCAGTTTGCTGTACTTGTGTTTGCTCACCGACAGGTCATTTTTCACCTGGCAACAAAGAAAACAACAAGCTTGACAAGATGTGCTTCTAGAAACTGGGACAGATTCAACATTCATGTGGTGCCCCAGTTTGTAACTGAACCTCAAACCCCTATGTAAAGTTCCATATAAGTGGCCAGAGCAGTTGTGAAAACTAAGCTGATTTTTTTTAACTGTCCCGATTTCAAATGTGTTATGTCATTTATTGCCTGTTGGTTAGCTATTATTTCGTGATATTACTTTGCAACCTCACTGCCATACCCCAGTATTGCTACCCTACCATACCTCAGACAATTTTGAGTCGCCGTATAGCTGTACTGCAAGGCATCTTCTCTCTTCCCACTTCCTCGCAGTAAAAGAGGATGGCAAGCAGGCTACAGGGGCAAGATTTAACATTATGCTCTGCTAGCTGAAGAGGCTGAACTGGATATGCCTCAGAGCCAGGAAGGTCTAATATGATGCCTGCACCTCTCCTTGGGAAGCCTCATCCCAGCCTGGGCTAATCCAGATGTGCCTGGGCTGAGCTGGTGCAGTGATGCCGGACCGGGACAGGTGCAGCGTGGATGGTGAGGAAGGCTGCCCAGCACCACAGGTTTCTTCTACCCCTGGGCACAAGCTACATGTTTTGCAGTAGTGCTGGGTGGCACTACTGCAAAAGCCACATTTTATTCTGTGGCTGTATGTGCACAGGTGTGTAGCTGCATTAGATTTGAGGCACAGCTCTGCAAAGTAAAGAACGTGGCATCCTCCAAGTCAGAGTGCTTTTTAATATGCGTTAGCTGTTTGTGCTCACTTGTGTGCCATAGAAGTGACTTGAGCCGTGATGCCTTAGCAGCTTTTCAGAACAGCTGAGGGTTTTGCAGTATCTCAGTTTCAAGGCCCTTACTGGACATGAAAAAAAGCCCACGTCTTCACAAAGTTGATAGAGCTGTAGAAAACTCCGATCCACATTAAAAGTGCCTGTGTTGCTGTTGCTCGTAACCTATGTCATTTAAAGTCATTCACTAAAGGTGTGGCAGACATTTTGTGCGGGTTTTCCCTGTGAGATTCCCTCGCAGCAAGGCGAACGGTGACCCCCTCCTGCTGCACGGATTGCTTCCCTGGAGAAGGGGCCCCTCTGCGCAGCCAAACGCCGGGGAGGCGAGCTGCGGGTTAAGCAGGGGCGAGCTACGCTTCCATCAGAGACTTATTGGGCTAAGGCCTAACGCAGCTGTGGGTGAAAATAACTTACAGTGACATGAACAGTACGGTGAGTTGGTAAGTACTGCTGGAGGGGTTTGTGTGTGTGCACAGCTACCTCCTCTGCCACAGTGTCTGTCAGGAAAGAAAATCTCTGTGAGAGAAATTTTCAGCTTATCTACTACTGCTAGCGAAAGCTATGGTCAGTTTAACGCCTTTTGTCAATGATGTAGTACTCAATTAATGTGACACGAAATAAAATGGCATGAGCACATATCATTCTCTGTTATGCATTCCTGGCAAATGCTAATTAATTTGTCGTTCCACTTTCCATACTGTACATTTACACAGTAATGAGTTGTAGCCATCTGCTGGCATGAAATGATCTTTTTTTTTTTTCCTCTCCTCAGAAAAAAGAAAGGCAGATGGCTCTTCATGTTTTTCCTTATACTGTAATATATCCAGAAAACCTTATGCTTAACCTTGACACTGGCATCAACAAATGCTAATTTACACATGCAGCTATGTAGGACCAAGGAAAGGATTTTTAACCCTACATTGCTCGACGATTTATAATAGTTACTGTGAATGTTCTGTCCTGGGGAGATTCATGTAGTGTTTTAAGAGAGCAACATCTGCGTTTTTTCCCTGAATGAGGAGTGCAGTGTGAGGTCTTTTACTCGTTAAAGTGATAAGGTCAATAAACTCCATCCTCATCAGAAAACTGCCCTATAGGCACAAATGTTAAACCACGCAGAGCTGTGGCAGTAGGGCAAAGCAGCTGCGAACTGATGAAATAGAGGGAAAATGATTGAGACGAATGTTTCCTGTTTGAAAAAGATACAGCTACTCTGAGGATCTGTTGCTCCAGTTTGCTGACTTTTCAGGTTGTGGGCTGAATTTATACAGAAAATGCTGACAGGCCCTGTAAGACTTGATCAATACAATAGCAAATATATCTGTAATGGAGGGCAAGACTATTTAGCTGATTTGCACAGGTACTTCAAGACATTGATGGAATAGTTGATCCTGAAGGATAAAAGTGAGGGGAAATGAGATCTCTTTTGCTTTAGATTGCAATAAATTTCTTAATGACTCAGGACTAGGGGATGACGAGGACATAGTTTTCTTATCTTGTAACATCTGAAGGTCATAAATGCTCTTTTTTCCTCTTTTAAATGTTAATTTTAGACTAGAACTAAGCAATAATCTAATGGAGGTATGAGCATTCATTTGTGATAAAATGGTGAGGCATTTTGTGTGGACCAGCCACTGAACCTACAGGGCTTTAGAACCTATTGTAAAAACCTTCCGTTGAATTGCAACTGGCAATTTCCACAAAATAATCGTTTGACTAAAATTTGCGGTCCACCCCTATTTTCATTCGCTTCATGACCTTTTACTCTTGCCAAGCCAGATGCTGAGAGACACTGACTTGCAGGTCAAGCAGAAACACAAAACCTGTTCTTACAACAGTTGTTTGGCCACTTCAGAAGTTTGTAAGAGAATATGTCCCTTTGCAGAAGCCATGCTGGCTCTTCCAAATCAGGTTGTATTTATCCAGGAATTGAGTAATCCTATCCTTTTATTCCTTTACTAGTGATTCTACTAATTTGCCTAATACAGACATCAGCTTTTCCAGTTCTTTCACCTTGGAGTTCCCAAGGTCGCTCTTAAAACTCAGTGTCTTTTTTTTGCACCATCAAGCCCTGAGATACCAAGGCAGTTTTAACCAGTTACCCACCACTGTTAGTACCTCACCTATTTCATCCTTGATTTCTCTTAGAAGTTCTCAGGGAATAGCGACGATGGGTTAGCATTCATTTTCATTGTTTGTTCTGTAACTTCTTCTACAGACACTTAAAATTTCAGATGTTTGCTGCCACCTTATTCTGCACCAAGGAGTTCCATCATGGGAGTCTCCCCAGTTTTTTCCAGAGTAGATACTTACAAAAGGAATTTGTTTAACTTCTCTGCAGTGGCTTGACCAGAGGCTTCCCTTGTAGATATAGCTGATCTTTATTTTAAAAGTACCTTGAGTGCTTTGACTCCTTGGAGGGACAGAAGCCACAAATGTCAAGAAGATCAAACACAAAGGATGGGCAGGAAGATCTGCGGATACGTGTAATGTGCCAAATGCACCAAGGACTCTAACTCACAGTGTGCTATCACGCAAACTTTAGCTCACATGGATTGAAGAGGGTGTGAATGCAGAGCAGCACTCTGGCTACTCGGTGGGTATGTGCCCCCAGGCACCATTTTACCTACCCTGTCAGCATGCAGTGGCTAATCACTCTCCTGGTGAGCATATGCCTGGGTAGCAATCAGAGAGCAGCTATGAATGCATAGCCTACTCTACCTGGTGCCATATTTTTGTGCATGTGTCTGTGCATGCATGGATCTGAAGACTATAATTAATCGGTCTTCAGTGTCTCGGCAGTTTTATTGTTTACAAAAACAGAAACAACATGGCATCTGCAGAGCTACAATCATCTATAATTATCATTGCATCATGCTTCTTCTCTGGTAGATTGAAAGGCTAGAGAGAAATTAGCAAAAATACACGTTTTTAAGTTTTCTGATTCATTTTCTTCCCCCATCACCAATACGGATCTCTCCCACACACTGTTTCTTCCATTCCTGCTGTTTTTATCTTGGTAGCATTATCTGTTTTCACTTATAGTTAGTTGTGTGACAGCAACCTGCTGATTTTTCAATGGCTTCCAACAGCATTTATTATCTAGCACTCTTCTTCAATCAGTGGATTGCAGAAGCACAGTGCACTCAGGGATACTCAGATAATGGGTTACAATCAACCACATTACAGAGATGTGTTCCATCTTTCAGTAGTGCTTATTTGTGCATTTGGCAGAGAGTCACAATACCAACATTTGAAGTTGTAATAGGGCTTTCTATCTAAGGGTCCCCAAGCGCTGTGCAAAGCCCTAATAGATTCCCTCTCTTAGATGTGCTGGGGACTTCAGCACCTCCTGGGAATGCTGGGATGAGCGATTCCTATTTTACAGCCACAAAATCACAAAAAGGATTTTTACATTGTCTTAACAAATTCATAGTAAGAAAACAGCTTCTTTATCTTCTAAGCACTTCCTGAGGTTCCCTCGGTGGGGACACACAGGACGCCTGCAGCTGGCAGATTTCCCTGGAGCTGGCTGGAGGCAGGGATGAACCTCATTTAATCAGGGTGGCAGGGTAATTTAGTGTACCTTTATTTGGTCATATCCAAAGAACAAAAAACATCTTCTATACCACAGATCAGTTTGGAAAAGGTGGGAAGGCACATTGACAGAAGATAGCAGGGGCTTTCTCTGGGTTCTGGACATGAGAGAAGGCAATGGCTGTAGTTTAATGGGCGTGTCTGTCTGAGTGAGGAAGAAGCAAAAGCAGCAGACAGAAGACAATCCAGGGAGATGGAGTAGAAGAAGTCTTGGTGGCTCAGGCCTGAGAGAACTTGTGTTAATGACACTGTTGGGTACTGAGAAGTTGGAAAAGCAAAGAAATGTCATCCTATTGCTTCATTACTGAACAGTCATGTTTCTCAGAAATAAAGAGACATTCCTCTCCCTATTTCACTTCTCTAAGTCATAATGTAGGCTGGATGTGTCCACTGCCAGCTGAAGTGGAAAGGGGCAAAAGAATGGCTCCTGTAACCTACTGTGGTAAAAGAGGGCAAGAAGCACCTATGCTACTTCCATTAAGATAACTCTGCTTGCTGGGAGTAAGAAAACTAAGTTTAAACACTAGTAGCCAAAATTACAGGGAGTTAATTGCTAAAGCAAATCTTAAATGCTCAGCTTACTGCTGTAGACATAATTTGACATTACTGGGAGAAGTGATATTAATAATGCTGCAGATCGACTACTCTATCTCAGATATTAACAATATTCCGGTACAATTCGGGTAAATGTACCTAAATGCCAAGTCTTCTGTCACTGTTGGTTGTATTTAACAAAACCACGTTAACATCACCAGGCTAAAAAAAGACTTAATTGAAGTAATTTGCTGTACCTTTGTAAAAGTTCACAGTGTATTGAGAAACTTTCAGACAAGAAGTGTACCTTATAGGAAATTTTAACTCAGAAAAGTTAAGTTTGTTTTAAAACACACTTGAAAACTGATACTACGACCTTCTTGCTGGCTTGTTTTCTCAGTGAATATGAAATACTCTTCTCTATATATGAATTCATTTTGTGCTGGCGTGAAGAGGAAGGGCTCCTTCCTCTATGGCATCGACCATTTTATGCCAGTGACTGCTGAAGGGAGGCTAAGATGAACATTCAGTTTCTCTGGTAACCGTTTGGAGGTCTGCTCTTATTACTTGGTGAATTATTATTTTTCTCTGCCTAAAAACATTTCTTCCCTCCCCCTCCATCCCCCAAGGCCTTATGGCCTTTGTCACTCACTGTCACTGCGCTTTGATGATCACTTAGGTACAATCTCTGGACAGCTGTAATTCTCATCCTAAGTACTGTTGCAAGTGTTTAAGAGTTATATTAAGAAATCAAAGAAACAGCACTGGAAAAGTTTTCAGGAAGCTATCTAACCAATGCTCCTCCTCTGAGACAGGGGCAGGAGCACCTGTATTTCTTGAACATGTCAAAATAACCTATCCTTAAAACCCTCTGAGACAGACGTTCCAGTAACCTCCCGAGGTGTTGCATTCCCAAGGTACCATGTAATGAGAGGTATGCTGAGACTTCCCTGCTATCTAGCCTAAAAGTCCCTTGCTGCTGATTAACAGATTTACTGTTCTGTCTTCCAACAACAGATAGTTGCCATCCTTTTCTGACACACTCTGTAACTTTGCAGTCTGCTTTATGCATAATTTCATTCTGGTTGTAGAGAAAGTTTGGGGGTTTTTTTGTCTATTTGTATACCTAATTTTTGGAAACTTTATAATTGTGGCTATTCTTCTCTGAGTTATGCCCAGCCTTTCTATACCTTTCTGAGAATGAGCTGCTCAAACTCCAACTGGAGACCTCAAGTTCTCTCCAGAGTATAAAAAATTTCGCTGTCTTGCAATGGTTTTTGCTCACGTAGGCCTTAGCCTGACCAGAACTGTTCATTTATGTGTTCCTGCCACATCTGGCAAGTGTTGGCTGTCAAAAAGAGCAAGCCTGGTAGTAGAAAAATGGCTAAGGAGGAGAACATGTATGTTGATCCTACAAGAGGGATCAAGAGGGACCCTGCAAGAGGGAAGTGGCTTGAATACTAAGGAAGTGCTAGTGGGCCTTAAAAAGTCTGGGAAGTAAGCCATGGGGCAACAAGAGGGTGGCTCTGTCTTCACAAAAGGAGGTCTTGCAGGCTCAGAAAGAGGATATGTCTTGGTAACTGGGATCTTCCTATGCAAAATGGAAGAAAGACAGCATCTTCAAGAAGAGGTCAAGTAGGAGACAGCCAAAGGAAGTGATGGGAGTCTTACAGAAAGCCAGACTTGTATAAATTCCTGGGACAAGTCTTGTGGGGATTGGTAGGTCTGGGTTTCCCTATGACCCTTGAAGAAGGAGGACCTCTAGAAGAGTTCCTATGGAGAGGAACAACTGGAGAATTTTTGTCTGGGGGAGAACTCATACAGGTGAGCCTACAAAATGCGTCAGAGAGAAAATAACAGGTGGGAAAGTATGGAAGAAGAGCCAAGCATATTGTCACTACCCCAGTAACTGAGGGAAGGAAAGTGGTACTGATGACTTTCTATAGATCCTTTTTTACAACAATATCTCTTCCCTTTCAGATTTTGAGCCACAACACCCCCCCTCCCACCGCCCCCCCTCATTGCTGGAACATAACCTGACTGTTCCCAATTTTGTATGTGTGCCTTTGAATTTTTCTTCTAGCATGGACCTTTGAATTTCGAATTTTATAGTTTTCAGGCTGTTCCTCCAATTGTTAAAATTCATTTTAAATGCTCATCTTACCATCTTGGGATGACCTACAGGCTAACCCATCACCTAAGCCATTGATAAAGATATGAAATAGACTGGTCTTGGGAGAGACTATGTGACCTGACTTGAACGACCTTCTCATTTGACACAGATAGGCTGACATGTTAATGAGCATCTACCTTATCAGGTTTCTTTCAAGTTTTTTTATGAGAACAGAAATGGGACTGTATCAAAGGCTTACTAACCTCAAGACGTGCTGCATCGGTAGCTTCTTCCTCTACATGAGGGTAGTCATCTTTTCAGAGAGAGAGAGATAAAAAGATTTCTTACAGCTTATTCCTGAATAATAGTGTTGTTGAGGAAGGACCTGCTCTCAGGGTTGAAAACTCTGCAATGACATCACTCAAAATGGTGGAGCATCAGTTTTCTTGACAAAAAGTTAGTAGCTTTTTTCCACTCAAATCTTCAAACAGATGCGTTTTTGACATCCTCTTTCAGCTTAATTTCTTGTCAAACATGTATACTAGCTGAACTACAACCATTTTCTGAATATGTTAGCTAGCCCAGTGACATTAATGGGTGATTTTCTATTGCCTTAATTGGCCAGGGCCCTAACTGACTGCAGCCAAAAGCAGCTGAAAACATGTTTCCATGCCAGCAGGAAAGAATAATTATGCTCAGCAAATATGACATCCTGGCAGTTGCAGCTGACAGTCTCTGAATCCTGTGGCTGAAGTCTATTTTCACCTATATTGATTCAGTTAATAGTTATTTTATCTTACAGTAACTAAGGTGCTTATAAAGTTGTTTTGTTCTTGATAGTAAACTGCATAGATCATACAAATGAGTGAAAAATATTTTTTTATAGTCTACGTATTCTAGAAATAAAAATAAGTAAGCAAGGAATTAAAGCATCTCTACATGTCTTTCCTGCTTTCCATTAGCACATGCACACAACAGCACTCACTGTCCAGTTCACCTGTTAAATGTTAAAGCTCAAGCAGCTTTTAAATAATTTTCCAGTGTGCTTTCTTTCTCATTTCTTTCCCATTCACCTTTTTCTTATTTTCTTTCACTTTCCTTCTACTATTTTCTCATCCTCTTGTTTTTCAGTTAAGTAGTTTGGCTATGGCCTGCTCCCAGTCTGGCACTGTGAAAGGAAGGAATTACCAGGAGCTGGAGGAATGGCTCACCTGGTGGTAAGATAGCAGGTTTTGTGCTATGCCCAGTGGAGTAAGGAAAAGCCCCAGTGCCCTCTCACGTGCTGCTGGGTTGTGGGCTGCTCTGAAGCAGCTGGTGACTGCCTGGTGCAACTTTTTCTGCCTGTTCCTGGCACAGGAGCTGGCTCCTAGCAAGGGCTTTCTCATTGCTAGTGGGTACAGGAGTCCACTGGGCAGGAGTCTGTGTTGCAAGGGTGAGTGAGTGGACTGGAAGTATCTGATACAGGTCATTTTGCACTAAAATTGTACAATTGTACTGCCCAGCCTCATTCTGAGATAAAATATAAAGCCCACAATGTGTTTATGTGCTTTGGAGGGCAACAATGCGTATTTTCAAGATAAGTCTAAGGTATAAATCTTGGGTAGCTTGTGAGCTTTTCTATGCAAGGCTGAAAGGTCAGGATTTTCCAGAGCAAGCCTATAATCTTGCCAAATGGTAGACTGCTGCTTAGAGTAGCTTTCGTATTAGTAGGTTTCTCCTTTCCCAATAGGCTGCACTACTATTATGTCTTCCTGCATAATATTTACCCTTTGTCTGTAATCACATCTGTTAGAAGGGATGTTACCCAGCCAACAACACTTTTGATGGCATATGGTGCTCTTTAATTAAATGTAAGGATTCAGAAAATAATGGAGTGTAGTCTAGTTTTTAGGCCTCCAGTTATCCCCAATGGCTCTCCTTATTCATCAGAAAGTTGGAGGGCTTTTTTCCTAATACACTAGGCATAAAAAAATGGAACCTGAAAGCGTAATAATGGAACTACGTGGTGTAGCTTGCAAAGTTCAGTGAATTTGAATCTTGGAGTGGAAACCCGCCTCCCTTGTAAAGAAAAAAAAAACAGTTAGGTACTTCTATACAGACAGATGGTCGCCTTCTACTGAAAACCAAGCATGAGACAGTTGTGAGCTGAATCACAGCCATGACATCCAACACCTGGTAAATCTGTAAGCAGTTAATGTAGCAATTTTTTCTTGTTTAATTTTATTTATTGGGTTGTTTTCTGTGCATGGAGTGATTCCCTTAATTCTTATTTTCTTCTTTTCTTGAAATACCTGCTGTGGAAAATGAAGTGTTTTAGTTTTGCTCTCTAGTATTGCAAAGAGAAGTATTACCAAAAAATATCAAAGCTTGACTTTTCAAAAAGCTTCCTAGGAGGATCATGCTGCTTTTTTACATCAACACCTATAACACAGCATGCGATGTTGGTTGAAAACATTTTGCTGTGTTGCATTAATCTACTGCCCATCATGGAGTATACATACATTGTTCTGGAAGCTTTAGAGCTAAATAAAAAAGCCTGCCTCAGAGACTGTATAACCAAGTACACAGAAGGACAACCAGCAGTTAAGTATAGACAAAAACCAAAAGACCACGTTAGTCAATGCAATAAGCAATAGACTTAGCACAGTAACCATGACTTTTGGTAGTAATCACAGCAAGAGAAGTTTTAAGAAATAATCTGAATGCAGTTACTGAAACAATTTATAAGGTGCTACCTTCTGGGTAACCTTCCATATGTAAAAATCTAGTAACTTGAAATTCCACAAGTATGCGATGCAAACTGGCACCATGAGCCTATCAGTCTCTCGGTGGTGTTGAGAAAAATCACTCAATGAGGTGGAGCAGAATACGGGGTACCTTGGAAGAGAAAAGAAGTAGCCAAGACTGGTTGCTTTGTCAGAAGAAGCAGCACAGATAGATTGCAAGGTGAGATACCAAGTTCATGGCCTAGAAAAGCACTCTTTGCAGGGGTGCTCTGAATGGGTGAGAGGAGATGGGGGAGAGGGCACAGTTGTGCCTGTTGGAGCCAGGGAGGAGGATGCGGCAGAAACAGATGGATCGAGCTGAAAGGCTCTCATTCCAGTCCTGCACACACACTCAAAACTGCCTTGTTAGATTTTCATGGCTTAAAGTGCAGACTTCAACTGTCTCAGTATCCTTTCATGCATTAAACCACTGTCACCAGAGAGACCATTAAGGCCAAATGAGCTCTCAATGTTAGGTTTACACTTCACTGTTAAATCATAAACAAGTTGAGATTTTGTAGTGGGATAGTTTAAAATTTACCTTTAATCCTAAGGGATTCACAAAGAGAATATCTCTTGAAAAATGTAAACTATGTGCAATATCTAAATTGTTTTGCAAAGCAAACTGTGAAGTTTACACTAGCTTTTTGTGTTACAGATTTAGTTTTCTTCAGAAGGTACCAAGTATTCTGGATGAAGTCTAGTGACAAGGTGGGTTTTGGGCTCCCCTAGGAATGGAAGGGGCTAATTCCTCATTGCACTTCTTCCACGAAAATTCACCAAGTACTGTGCTGTACAGTAGAAGGCAACAGAGCACTCCCTCTCTGTCTGCACGTTGAAGCTGTCCAGCTTGTGAAAACAAAACCTCCCTTTAAAATGCTTTGCGAATGAAAACATGAGAATCAGAGGAAATTTGACGTTAGATAGAACTTCTATTTAAATTCTTGTTTTCTTATATTTATTTGGGTAATTTTGCCAGCTCCCACATGATGTGCTTATTGCTTTCAGCCACCAGCAGATCTCATTGCCACACAGAGAAGCTGGCAGTAAATTATAGATCTCCGACAATGTACGTTTTTTTCTTTATCCCAGTGGCATAAACCTACCTGACTACCTCCAAGTGGAAAATGCACCACAGTTAATACAGAAATTCATTTGGATGCATGTAACAGGTTACAAGATCTGGTTTTGTTTTGGGTTTTTTTTCTGATTATTTTGCTTTTTTTTAAGGTCTTGGCTTTAAAACAATCATCTCTTTGAAGATCTGCATAGACTTAATTTTTCTGGCTATGCATTTTTAAGTGGATACATATCCTGTGTGAGATTATTGACATGGAAACAGTGTAAAACAGGTGTTAGGAGCTGAAATTTATGACTTTACTTCGTGGTAACCCTACACCAAAATCTTGAATAGATGTATTTGAACAGCAACTACTCCCACATCATCACATCAGTCTTAAAGAACTTAAGATCAGTCTCCCCTCTAATGGGTATCGTAACGTCTGTCAAATCAAAAGGCAGTGTGAACACTTGCTGTTAAACTCCATTTAGTTCAAAATGCTAGCTACTTTAGACTGGTTTCCAAAGCACTTAAAATGTTTAGAATAAAGAAATTTCAGTGAACCTTGGTAGTAATTCAGTGAAGTGTGGGCTGGATAAGTGGTCAGTGAAGTGGATTGAGAACTGGCTGAATGGCAGAACTCAGAGGGTTGTCATCAGCGGCGCTGAGTCTTGTTGGAGGCCTGTAACTAGTGGTGTCCCTCAGGGGTCAGTACTGGGCCCAGTCTTGTTTAACTTCTTCATCAACGACCTGGATGAAGACTTAGAGTGTACCCTCAGCAAGTTTGCTGATGACACCAAACTGGGAGGAGTGGTAGACACACCGGAAGGCTGTGCTGCCATTCAGCGTGACCTGGATAGGCTGGAAAGTTGGGGAGAGAGGAACCTGATGAGGTTCAACAAAGGCAAATGCAGGATCCTGCACCTGGGGAGGAACAACCCCATGCATCAGTATAGGCTTGGGGTGGACCTGCTGGAGAGCAGCTCTGTGGAGAGGGAGCTGGGTGTCCTGGTGGACGACAGGTTAACCATGAGCCAGCAGTGAGCCCTGGCTGCCAAGAAAGCCAATGAGATCCTGGGGTGCATCAAGAGGAGTGTGGCCAGCAGGTCGAGGGAGGTTCTCCTTCCCCTCTACACTGCCCTAGTGAGGCCTCATCTGAAGTACTGTGTCCAGTTCTGGTCTCCCCAGTTCAAGAAAGATGAAGAGCTGCTGGAGAGAGTCCAGCGGAGGGCTACAAGGATGGTGAGGGGACTGGAGCATCTCCCCTATGAGGAGAGGCTGAGGGAGCTGGGCTTGTTCAGCCTGAAGAAGAGAAGGCTGAGAGGGGACCTAATATATACTTACAAATATCTGAAGGGTGGGTGTCAGGAGGATGGGGCCAAGCTCTTTTCAGTGGTGCCCAGTGACAGGACAAGGGGCAATGGGCACAAACTGAAGCACAGGAAGTTCTGTCTGAACATGAGGAAGAACTTCTTCCCTCTCAGGGTGACGGAGCACTGGAACAGGCTGCCCAGGGAGGTTGTGGAATCTCCTTCTCTGGAGATATTCAAGACCCACCTGGACAAGGTCCTGTGCAGCCTGCTGTAGGTGACCCTGCTTTAGCAGGAGGGTTGGACTAGATGACCCACAGAGGTCCCTTCCAATCCTTACCATTCTGTGATTCTGTGATTCTTTGACTGAAGGAAATTCAGCACAGATCTCTTCTAATTGATGGTCTCACAGGTCAGGCATTCAGGCCAATCTTTGGACTTCCCTAAGTTTTTGGCAGCCACCACTTTGAGACATGAGCTTGCATATATGAAATGATCAGATTAATTGAAAAGATATTACACAACTTAGTACCACATTCCTTAGAGTATTTGATGTTTTCCTTTGCAAAACATCAGTGCTTAAAATTGTCAACAATTTCTTTCCACCAAGGCTTTCTAATTAAATACATCTTCCTAAAGTCTCTACTGAATGGCTTTATTAAGTATGTTTTGTCACTTAAAAGCATTTGGTAAACAAACTTGGGAAGGAAATGAAGGAAATTCCCAAGGAAGGGAATGGGTTTGCAACATCCAGCACTACTAACTAATTATGTTTCTAATATTACTACAATGGTCTTGGGGTCCAACAGAGTTAGGGAATTCTCCATATTAAGCAGTTAACTTCTGTTGCCATTCTGGCTGTGCTAACAGGCAGCAGAGGCCAGTATTTGAAGGAAAAGGAAGTATTGCTATCTCCATTTTACATGCAGTGGACTGGCGGAGGGAGGCTGAACGCCTGGACAAAGGTCAGATGGATGGACTTAGTTCGAGTCAGAAATAGAAGCATGATGGCTGGAGCACTTAGTCCCAAGACCAGCCCCGCTCTCTTACATTTCTGATTGCAGTTAAGATGCTTGTTTATAACATGAAAAACCTCAGAAAGTTTGGTTCAGATAAGCATTCATTCTTCTGAGTGCTTATCTTAGCCTAACTCGAACTCTCTGACTCTGAGCCTGCAAAATGGAAGTCTTACAGGAACCTTTTTTGAAATATGTTTCTGTATTTTAAATTTCATTTGGAAGCAAGTGCTGAGAGGGATGAAAATGAAAGATAACATGAAGCGAATAAATTAACTTGCAAATCCCAATATGATTTGATTTGTCTGTTTTTGGTGAAAGTCACTCTGGTTCATCTTTTTCACTCTCCTTTGCATTGGAAAAAACCCAAATCCAGTTACTTCCATGTGTACTAGAACTAAAACAATCAGAAAGGCGATGATTTGCATGGACTCTGTGCCTGAAAAACTGCCAGCAAAGAGCTCCAGTCCTCATAATGTCTGGAGCAACTGAAGTGCTTGCTTGTGAATGTGTCATAAAAACATTTAAAACAGTATGTTTACGATAATAGATATAGTAAATGGTGTAATGTTGAATAAGTAGTGAGCTTGGATCTGGCAGTGGAAAAGGCACAGCACTTTCATTAGCAGCACAGGGGCTTAGCGCAGTCTGATTTGGCTCTGGCTTCTGGGAAGGTTTATTTTATGTTGGATGGGCTTAGAGGTTCAGTGGAGGTATTTGCAATCTGTCTCCGTGATAAGATATAACAGGCTGGTGCTACTATTCAATGCTAACTAACATCACTGAGAACTTCCCATTACACAGACCCTGTTTTCTGTTACTTAAACTTCACAAACCTGAAATGCTTTGGGCCACAGATGTCAGCCTCAAATGGAATAGGACATGGACAGAATAAAAATCTTCAAGAGGCCTGGAGAGGGTCAGGCAGCAAGAGCTGGACTTCAGAAGAATGAGTGGAAGAACCTCTGCGGGCCTGAGCTGTCCTCTGCTACAGCCGGAATGAAACCTGAGATTCCCAGTGAGCAGCGATTTGAGCCGTGACCTGGCTTAGTATCCCTCTGAGAGGCTAAATGTCTATTCTCATTAGACTCTCCATTAGTTCAAGTAGCAGAAAGAGTTCTGCGCGTGGTAATCTGCCCGTACGATGACCACTTGGAAGTTAGATTGCAGCTCCACAATTCAGTTCACCTTTTAAAATTGAAGATGATATTTAGCTGCCCTACATGAATGTGCAACCCATACATAGAATATAAAAGGTACAAAATCCAATGTGCAAGAATAAAGATGTCCATGGAATTTTAATTTATCCCTGCATATCCATAATATTAATCTTTAACTGCTACAATTCTGAATCTTCCTGAGTCTGGTAAAAACAGTGCAGATGTACTTCTTGATCTTAGAATTTTTCGCAGGGCAAGCATGTTGCACGTGAGAACTTCAAAACAAAAGCAATATACACACATCATTTTTTAAATCTAGGTTCATATGCCAAGCCTATGCAGACAATACATCAATGCAAATTGCACCATAGTTGAAGGTCAGGACAGCTACATAATTTTTTTAAGGTTGTGAAAAATAATTGAAAAACTTTGAGATAAAAATGTTATTTGTTGGTAAATTAGACCATAGAGCAGACCAACCCAGTTTCTGAATCAAATGGACTTTAGAGGGAGTTAGCCAGGCTTCTAAAGTGGTTTCAAGGCTTCTGGCATATTTCCATTACCTTGAACCAGTTCAGGCATTCTTTCCACTTTAATAATAATAGTTTTGCTCTGTCCAAGCATGTTATGAAATTATTCTCTTGTACTGCATATGGTATTTAAATGCACCTTAACAGTTTAACTGGTGAAACTGTCAGACTTTCAAGCAGTATTTTTACTAATACAGAATTTTTTGCAATTGGTTTATTATTTTAAAACTTTAAAATTATTTTTTAATTTTTGTAGAATATTTTACTATCAAACCATGCTTTAGGGAATTACCTTCACAAGGGCTCTTGACAGTACTTTCTTACTGGAGCTGCAAATAATCCACTACTCAGACAACGCCAAAAATTTATCGTCAGTGCTTTTAATTTAGTTAGCTGTCTGCCTCTGTTTTCTTGCTGCATTCCCTCCCCCCAAAATTGTTTGTTATACTGCTCTCATTAACCAAAACTGCTCTCTCCTGTAATAAAACAGAGTTTAAGAATTTCTCTTCCCCTGGCAAGTTGGTACAGATAAAATAATTTCACCTGTTTGGCTCCTGATTAAGTTCATGTGAGTCCAGTCTGGATTTATCGAAGAGTGATTCTGAGCAGAACATAAATCCATAATTTCAGCAGATCCAGATTCTCTCTTCAGTTTTGAAAACTTCCCAGTTCTGCGTGTGTGTGTATTATGTGTGTATATATAGGACTATTGTTGGCTACTGACATCTAATGTGGTCCAACTTCAATATGTGCTGGTTTGATCCTAGTTACAGCTTCATTAGTACTTGCAACAATCTCTTGTTGCAAGTTTATAAGTGCAATTTCCATGAACTTCTAAACTTCACAGACATTTTAAGGAAAATTACTGTTTTACTTGTCTAAGGCAATGAATTGGTCAATGTGCCTCTGAAAAAAAGATGTTGAGATAATTCGTCAAGTGGCATTAAATATTTATCATAATCATTACATACTGTAAGGAAAAGCTGTTGCTGGGGAGTTGTGGATGCTTCTGTGTGGTTAAATGACGAACATTTGTCCATGACTCAGATTTATGAATTCAGCATCAGAGAACAACATCAGAAAACTTATGAAAAGGGGGGGAGAAGTTTGTGGAAGCTCTGCAGAAAATCTGCTCTATGTTTTAATAGTTTTGATTTTTTTAGGGTTTTTGAGATTTTTGAACGGACTAAAATATTAGGCATCTCTGAGTTTCTGTGCTACCAACTCCCCCCTTCCTTGGCCTTGGCCTCCAAGGACTGGAGTTATGGCAACATAAGATAAACGAGTGAGAGCCCCAGTGAGATTTAATTAGGCTTTCTTCTTCAGAAGTTAGAGCAGCTAGAAGCTTTTAAACGTTTCTGGAGCTTTGACATGAAACAGTTTGGATAACTGCAAGAACTGCTGGGGCTTCAAAGGATACCTCTTCACATCACACACAGAAAAGGAATGCATATATTAAAGGAATATCTTATCCCAGTTCAAATTCATCTGGAAAATACTTTTTGTGCTACAGAGGCTGGTGCACCAGCAAATTTGCCCTGGTGCCAGGCAAATCCTTTAAATAAGCCTCAGTTTCTGCGTTTTATGGTGTGTGTGCTCAGATTCTCCCCAACTTGTACCCACAAAGCAGTGGCAAAGCAGAGAAAAAGGACTCTGCGCAGAGAAATTTGGACTCTGCTCTGCCTCTTGAAACCCTTTCGGTCTTTCAAGTGCAGTTGAATGGTGTGCTGCGTGACTCTCATCCAATCCCTTTCCCTAAAGAAGATGACATCTCATCCAAAATCTTGAGCACTTCCCCTAGTCCAGAACCTCTCTGGTGAGCCGTTGCCCTCCTTGGCTTGTAAAGAAGTGCTGACGGCTCTTGTCCAAGACGCCCTGACAATTTGAGGGAGGAAAGGTTGTTTCATCCCTGTAAATTCTCCATTTCAGGCAGACCCTGCTGCAGGATGCTAATCAGAGACTGCTAATGCTGAACCTGTTCTGTGCTGTTCCAGGACAAAGCCAAAGCTCCTAGCTCGCTGGCAGGCTTCAGCTTAGATTTCCTACCTTGTCTCAAAACACCCTCACCCCTCTTGTTAGGCATCAGAAATGCCATAGCAAGTTCGGGAAAGTAATTCCAAGGCCAACTGTTTTTCCAGAGGAACAATATAAAAGCCAAAAAGCCAATTATGAGAGAGATGTACAGATGAGTTAGTGAGTTTGAGAGCAGCATCTGCCGTGAAAGGCTACTGCCTATCATTAGCCATTCATGTACCATTCCTGTTGATCCTTCTCAGCTGAGCTGTTCCTGGCAGGACTTTCCTTAGGGATGGAGCATGAAAGCATTGCATTTCTTGTCTCACAGCCAAACTTCAAGAAGGACTGGGTATTTCTCTGTGGTTTTTGGATAACATTAGCCCTGAAACTCTCCTGTCTTCTTCCAAATTTTGTCCAGTTTTTATCAAATTCTTCCACTTCAACCACTCCTTGCCTTTTTGCATCATATTATGTGATAGCTAGTGGAAGGCTATGTGGTTTCTGCGGTAGGGACAAGACTCTCAGGATTTTTTTTGTCTGTGGGCCGATCTTAGGGAAAATGCCTTGGTCTGTTATGTTTCTATATATGCAGATCAAGAACTTTCCTCCACAAAGCCTTTGAGGATATAGAGTTGAGATGTGCTCTAATGGTTGCTTTGTCTTTACCATTAATGCTGGGCATTGGCCTTAATACTAACATCAAGACTTGCATAAAAAGTGTCTCCTACCTTTGTCCTTAACATGGCTTTCTGGGGCTTCCTTATCTTTTCTGTCCTTTGAATGCCAAGATCTGCTTTCTTTGTCTCTGAAGTATGTTATCTACTTCACAGTCATATTTCTGGGTGCAGGCTTGTGGGGTATTAAATGGTATTGGTCTGTGGTCCAGACCCCATGGGTTCCTGAAATACAAGTACATTTAAATGAATAAAACCATGAATTCATGCCACTGACACTGTATAAATATTTATAGGTGACTGCTTAAAGGGAAATACAACCCTATTTAGCAATAACGTAACTGCTGCAGAATCTTTCTCACCTCTATGACCTTTCCATTTTTTATATATAAAGAAAAAAATAATATTTCAGTGCTTAATTAATATTCTTTGCTTCAGACAGGTGTTAGCTATTGCACTATTAGCATACCTCATTCTTCTGGTATCTGTCCTGAAAAGTAAGCAAGGTTATTCACAGACAATTAAGTAGTCAAGTACTAGAGTTCATCTTATAGAAGAGATTTATATTGCTTAACAAGTTGCTATTAGACAGATGCTTCCTGAATCAGTGAATAATCGCTTTGATTTTGTCATGACTGCAGTGAAAGCTGAAGCTCATCAGCCCTAGATAAATCATAGGCCTTCGGAGATCAGCTGTACTAAAAAGTCTGCAGTCAGAGTGTCAGCTTCCTAAGAGGAGCTTTGCCCATAGATATGTGTCACCCGATCCAAGAGAGAAGCTCCTCCTCCGTCCTCTGATCTGACAGCTGTCAGTTGAACTACTTGGAAAGTTAGTCTTTGAAATCACATGCCTTGGCAAGACTGTATGATAAAGCCCTTGAAACTATAATTATTTCTAGTGTGTAGTTTATTATGTCCATATCTGCAAAAATAATTTCTTATTAAATGTTGCTCCAGCTTCTATTTAATCTTTTTGAGGTTTGCATCAGTATTAGAAAGGCAGGCTGACAAGAAGGCACAGTAATTATACGAAAAGCAGTTCCAACTTAATGGACCATTGAAAGACTATCACGGGACAAGTTTCCTTAACAAGTTATAAGCTAGGAATGCAGCACAGAGTTTCATATTTATATCATTGTAATGAAATATGTTTGTGTTATTCTTTGCATGTGTTTCAGGTATCTATCAAATTTCAAAGTGGTGCAGATTGTTCTTACTCAGCCAGCGAAATGTACTGAGAAATAGGGCTGAAGCGAGAAAGTTTTTTTGCACGGGAAATGTGATTTCCTGTGTGCTAATTCCACTTTACCCATTGTCATCTAAGGCCTTGCTTGCTTTGTGTGCCCTCGTTGTGCCCCTGCCCACCCAGTCTGCATCTTAATAGGACGGTGTACAGGGGATATGTGGTGTAGGATCTTGGAGATCAGCCCTTTAGAGCTGCTGGGGGAGATATTTTCAGCCTGAGAAGGCAGTGCCTGGGAGCTGGATGCAAAGAGTCGTCCACCACCTGCGTTTGACCCTTCTCCGAATTCATGGCTCTTATGGCAAAGCTTCCCTCTCACCCTGCCCTCATTTCGTATCTGTTCCTCTCACAGGGAGATCCCTGAGAAGGTGCTTTCCTCGGCTGTTTCCAGCTCCAAGTTGAAAACTGAGAGAAAAATCAACATATCTGAAATGGCACTGTAAAAATTAACCTGTCCCCACCACTTCATTGGCAGCTGTGCTCCTGGAGATTCCCTCGTGTCCCCTTCCTTGGCTCTCTCCTCCTCTTGGCATCTTCGTTGTCTGAAGGAAAAGATGCTCTTCATTTGCCCATTTGTTTCACTTCAGTTTCCCCAGCAGCTCTCAGCTCTTAAGATATGTTCCTGTACAGCAGATAGTTGTGCTGTATGCGTGAGGACAGGAGATCTTAACAGATTTACTGCCACAAAAAAATGGGACACCTCATATCTGCATTATCTGTGGTCTCTTTATGAACCAGAGACGCTGTGTGGCATGGTGTATGTGGGGGGCAATAAGTGAGCAATAGCTCTCTGCTTTCTTTCAGAAGGTTCAGACCTCGAGAGGAGTCCAAGTGACCTTACAAATCCGTCAGGATACTGTCTTAGCGAAGAGATGAGTCTCATGCTGTGCTCTGAAAACTGAGGGAGGGGAATTCACTCTGCTGCTGTCACCAGTGAGTGCCAAATATAGCAGTGGACACTTGAACTGGTGAGAGCAACTCTAACTTTTTCCACCGAGAATGTGGGGCCCCGTCTTTAAAAAGCTGCTGTGTATTTCCAGCATGTTTGCGGTCTGACTTGCCAAGTTTTGCCTTGCATAAGAGTGTGTGTAACCTGTCTGCCAGGCATGTAATCTGTCTGCCAGGCATGCTGTTGGGTATGGTGGTGTCAGGGGTTTATGTGATTTGTCAGTGTTAAGGAGTATAGGAAATACTAAAAGGATTAAATAGTGTTATAGCTTCCTTGCAATGATCACGTTGCATATTTTCTTTTAGTACTTCTGGGCAAACAAGTCATAATGTCTAGAGCAATTTAGAAAGCTTGAATAATTGCTATTATGCTTTAAATAAAGTCTCAGAACAACATTAGCACATTGACATCTTAGTGCTGGGGTGAGTCGGGCAATTTACCGTTCGTATGTATGTGATCAAATGCAGTCACAAAGTAATGCAAAACCTGTTCTTGGATCAGGAGACGATAGTACTGGTGCCTGGAAAGGGACCTTTCCACAGAGGGCCTCTCAGGCTGGGCTCTGTCTTACAAAAACAACTGTGAAGCAGGTGTGTGTCTGTAGGCTTGTGTGCTGACTCAAAAAGAAGGATGCAATGAACAGACCTGAACAGGCTGGAGAGTTGGGCAGAGGGGAACCTGATGAGGTTCAACAAGGGCAAGTGCAGGGTCCTGCACCTGGGGAGGAACAACCCCATGCATCAGTACAGGCTTGGGGCGGACCTGCTGGAGAGCAGCTCTGCGGAGAGGGACCTGGGTGTCCTAGTGGATGACAGGTTAACCATGAGCCAGCAGTGTGCCCTGGCTGCTGAGAAGGCCAATGGCATCCTGGGATGCATTAGAAGGAGTGTGGCCAGCAGATCGAGGGAGGTTCTCCTCCCCCGCCACTCTGCCCTGGTGAGGCCCCATCTGGAGTACTGTGTCCAGTTCTGGGCTCCCCAGTTCAAGAAAGATGAAGAGCTACTGGAGAGAGTCCAGCGGAGGGCTACAAGGATGGTGAGGGGACTGGAGCATCTCTCCTATGAGGAAAGGCTGAGGGAGCTGGGCTTGTTTAGCCTGGAGAAGGCTGAGAGGGGACCTTATAAATGCCTATAAATATCTGAAGGGTGGGTGTCAGGAGGATGGGGCCAGACTCTTTTCAGTGGTGCCCAGCGACAGGACAAGGGGCAACAGGCACAAACTGAAGCATAGGAAATTCCTCGTGAACATGAGGAAGAACTTCTTCCCTCTCAGGGTGACGGAGCACTGGAACAGGCTGCCCAGGGAGGTTATGGAGTCTCCTTCTCTGGAGATATTCAAGACCCTCCTGGACACGGTCCTGTGCAGCCTGCTGTAGGCAACCCTGCTTCGGCAGGGGGGTTGGACTAGATCACCCACAGAGGTCCCTTCCAACCACTAACAGTCTGTGGTTCTGTGATTCTGTGAACAGTTAGAATGCACATTCCTTAGCAATGGCCCCTATATTTGGGGCAAGGCATAAGCACGTGCAGGGGTAGAAAAGCTGCTGTTACCATTAGAGAGTTGAAGGGGGCTGCCCCCGTTAGGTGAGTTCAGCTCCCTTCCAGTTGCTGTTTCTCTTGGTGGAAGGACGTCAGGAACAGTCACAGTACAACTCTGTGTCTCAAACTGCCTTGCTTCTTTTCAAGACTTCTTTTCAAGATGTCACAGGGCAACCACAGCCACTTGACAAACCTAAGATGTCAACCTTCTGAACAAGTTTTAAAAATAAATTATTTAATTAGCATAAACCTCAGAGCTAAAAAAAGCTGCTCTTGGATTAAATACACACAGCTGTTTAGTCTGTTTGTACTGCAGTCTTCCCTGTAGTATCTGGCAGTCAGAGCATAAAAAGGTGTTCTTGAAGTTAAATTATTTCTAGGACTCTTCTGTGCAAAAGCATCTGGATACTTGGGAGAAAAAAAGGGAAAATGAAAACTGTTCAGACATTGCAGTGTTTATTAAAAGATAAATGCTTTCCAGGGGTGTATTTCTCATTGATATAATCTTGAAAAATCCTCAGAAGACAATAGATGTAGGGAATGAACACAGCATATGTGGCACAACATTTCCTTGCAATCCACCCTTGCTTGAAGCAAGAGTAATATTTTAAGTTACTGATTCCAACTAGTTTTCTTGGAAGTCAGAGTTCAATTTACATTTCTGACTGCCTGAAGTTATTTTGAGAAATCCAAATAAAAGAATAGTCAGTCTTCAAAGCCGTCTCAGAAATGACATAGAAAATGTTAAGCATACCTGTGGCTTGTGTCATTTGTTATTATCAAACTTATATTCCCTCTGGTTTTGAAATCTCAGGGGAACGTTTTCTCCTAAGTGGTGCCTTAAAATGTAAATGTGTTTTCTGAAATTCATTGTGTTATCTTTTCTCAAGTATTTTTGATCTTTTTGATATTTTGCCTTTGAAAAAACAAAAAACTCGACAGAAAATGAACATGTTCATTGCCCTTATAGTATCAGTTTAAGAAAAAAAGAAACAAACCAGCCAACCAGGAAACCTTTTCATGGCTGCGGAATTGAATTAATTGTCATAGTAGTTCCTCAGAAATGGCAAATTTTGGAGACATTTAAGAGATATGAAACTTTTTTTCAGTATGCTGTAAAACTACAGCAGCTCTCATACTAAAATAGGGCCAGCTGACAGGGACTGGGTCTGTGCACCAGACCAGCGTCTGTGCACCAGCACTGCACTCCCTTTTCTGGCACACGCTAAGCACAAGTGGGCCTGGACCTCTGCAAGGCAGTACCCGCAGCCTTGTCTTTGCCATGCAGACCTGCTGCCGGGGTACCATCCCATGAAGTGCCCGCAGATGCTTCAGAGCATCCACCCAGGGAGACAGGAGGCTGAGAGGATAACCAGCTTTGCCTTACTGAGGTACTTCAGTGAAAATACCTGCTGAAGGTAGGTGTTGTGAAGACAGTATCCAATATATATTGCTGGTATAATTCACTCAAAGGGGTTGAATTTTTAGCAGATCTGGAAGGAACTGGCCAGCGCTTTGCACTGGAACTGCCTATGCCTCCCTGTGCTGTGAGCGTCCCTAAATGACCAGAAAGGTTTTAAGCTTTAACAAGCCAGGTGCTACTAGAAAACAAGCTATGATCGTTAACATTTTGTTTAGAGAAAACTGCAGTTAGGGAGAAGAAAACAGAAATAAAAGGTTTGTAAGCCACTCTTTCCCTGCCCTCTGCAGGATGCTTTCTGCTTTCATTTCAGCCATCTCGGTGGATTTCTGGTTGTAGCAAACTCTATGCAGTCCTCTGTGCTCCCTAGGAAGGTTGTTCCTGTCACCTGTCAAGTGGCACCTTATCCCTGTCCCTCCCAGCAACCTCCCTGCCAAACCCGTGTCTCTCGCTGTCTCACCGCTTCCTGCTCTCTGGTACTGTCAGGCTTTCCCCTGCACAGCTCAGTTGCCTCTTGGAGGATGATCAACCCCCTTCCCTCAGGGGACTTCACACCACACCATTCCTCTTCCTAAGAGAAGAGCTGGGAACACACAACTGAAATACACTCCATCTGCCTAAGCGCTACAGCCACCGGTGCTTCACCTGGGTTTTGCCAAAGACCTGGGTGAACAGAAAGGTGTTTCTGGTGCTGCAGGTGAAGGGGACCTGGAAGTCAGTGTCCTGGTATTATCTCAGGGCCTGTGACAAAAGTGTCCTGGACCAGCTATTAGCACGGGCCCTCATGTATTCCCATTTCCAGCCAGGAATAAAAAAGAAAGCTAGAGAGTGCTTCTGGTGGCTGACCTTTGCCCGGTCTCCAGAAGTTTCAATGTATGTTTAAATTAGTTGGAAATAACCATTAACTCAGAGGAGTTATAGGGGATGAAGTTTGGACTTTCTCTATTTCTTCAGAGTCCAAAAGATAAGAAACATTCTTACTAGCAACTTCTCTTGTTTGAGATTTTTTTAGCCTGGATAAGTGCTACTTGTGTCAATCAAGAAAGGCACTGAATGCTCTGTAATCTCAAGAGATATTAATTTGCAATTCATGCGTTATCATACAGCTCTCTGTGCATTATCTTGGGCACAGAAACGCAGTTAAGAATTTCTTGTCCTCAATCATTTTTTCAGTTTCCTCACTTCAGTTGATTCCGTTCTCCATGAGACTGAACTGGAAAGTGGATTGCCGAAATCATGAGATTAAATAAGTCAAAACTGAGTTTTATTTTGGTTTTCTGTATGATGGAGATGGAACAATCAGTGTTTAGCTTAGGGCACCAAGGAGCAGAGAGCAGGCAGGAAGTTTTGCAGGCAAAGAGAAGGTACCTAAAACTGTCTGAATTTAGAATTTCCCTTGACCTTTAATGAGAGACACCGGAGTGGAGGAGAAGAGAGGCATGCAACACAGCATAGTACTGTGGTACTGAGTCACACCTTTTAGGCTCATCTAGGCTCAATATCTTGTCCCTGGGAGATATAAAACTCAGAAGTCTCAAAAAAACTCTAATCGCTGAGTGTATCCCGTTATACCTCTCTGTGGTATTCCCAGATGACTGGGCTAGGGTAGGATACATTTTCCACTTTAACCCATCAGAGGATTTTGAAAGTTCACAGTAGCATACAAAAAAGCAGAAGTCAAAGGAACAAACCTTTGCCACCAGCTGCATCAGTCAGAAACTGCTGAAATGGAAGATAATGAACATTTCTGGACTGTTGATTATTGGTGTAGAAATTCTGATGGACTACGTTGGGAGATCCAGCTCACTTCCAGCTTAACAGCATTTTGAAAGCCATCACAAACTTCCTTTTGAATGACAACAGCCCCTCTGAAATTGAAATCTGTGGAAGCGCCTTCCTTCCATTCCTGCCTCCCTTCCCACCGGCCCCCCCAAGCCACTGCCAAGGAATGAAAATGATCCCATGGTCATGCTGCCAAAGTAAATTAACATGATTCACAATTTTCCATAATAACTATACGAAATTAAAGCAGTTGGTAATTAAAGTAATCCTTGCTCCCTGGTGACACATGCAGCATGACAAAACAGAAGTAAAGTGACAGCAGCAGAGCCTGTCTCCCTTACTTACTCGTTGCTTCAGTGCCTTGGTCTGCTGAGTGACTGATCTTCTACTCAATTACAGAAGAGCAACAAAATTAAATTAGGGTGAATATTTGTGGTGAAAATGTTAACATGAAAGTATCTGCTGTGATTCATAGCCCATAAAATAAAATCAATATACTTTCTGATTCATCATGCCCCTCCTGGGTCTGTGGTCGATTTTGCTGTGGTTTTCAGCAAAGCAAAGGAGCGCTGCAGGTTAGCCGCTGGACTGAGGCTGGGAAGCTCTGACCTGGAGACCTGCAGCTCAAAGACCAAAGATGTTGCATGGCAGAGAGTGGGTTGCTTTGAAACCACCTCCACTCAATGTTACATCAGCAGCTTTGGAAAAGGGACTTGTAAACAGAGAAGCTAGTTAAAACTGGAGCAGAACGTCAGTTTAAGCTCTCTGGCCCAGGCAGGGTAGGTCCTAGCAGAGCTGGCTTCTTTAGGATAGTCTCCCGGAGAAGCGTGGTGTCATGGCTCTCCGGGAGGAGGTCTCCCTCCCTCCTGCTGGGCCAGCTCTGCTTGCTGCATGCCAGGCGGAGGGGCTTGTCTGTGCTCTGCAGTTCAGGCCCTGGAAAACCAGCATCTTGGAACAAGCAGAAGTTGTGCCTCTTGCCTCCTAAGGACTGATTCGACAGAAAGGTTGCTTTTTTGTGTGACTAAAAGTCTCAGTTCAGACAATAGCCTGAACTCAGAATAAATTGATGAAGGGCAAAGAACAGGCACTTCTTCATTTTTTCTGAGTTGTGAGATTTTTGTCTTTTTGCACTCATTCCCCAAAACAAGAATGATTACATCTGTATCGTTTATGCTTTTGTACTGTTCCAGTAGCATAAATGTACACTGCAGTTAGCAAACTCAACAGGAAATTCTCTTCTCCTGAGGAGATACTATGTAAATCAGGACAAAATAGAAGTTTGAAGTAAAAGATAAAAAAGAAGCTTTATTAATGAGTGAAATCTTAGGCAAAAGTAGCTGCTTACAAAATCTTTGGAAGACAGATGTTGAATACACTTAGCACGGCCAGCACTGTCCGTCCTGCAGAGCGCTGGGTGGAGACATGAGTCCAAGGAAGCACAAAGTGAAAGTGCTTGGAAATGTGCTGTGGTGACAGCAGAGGTGGGGATGGGCTTACACTAGTTCTTTGAAATGAATGCTGAAGGAAAGGCTTGATGCTCAGAAACAAGGCCCAAAGAGCCATCAAATGAAGGAGCAGGAAACAAAGTTCACTTTAGTATAGTTTGGAGGGAGGATTAAACTGAGCAGAAACAATCATTTCTATCTCATTGGTGTTGCACAAGATGGTGTGCCAGACAAGCCTAAGCCTCATAATTGTAAACCTTCATCTCACAGTCCACTCTGCCACAGCGCTTTAGTATGATTCTGTCAAGACTCTCATTCTCCATATGCTTCTGCCTTCTCCCTGTCTCCTGTGACATAAGGGTAATAAATTCCTCAGGAAACGGAGATGTGGATACATGCTTCAAGGTTTATGAAGCACTCGGATGCAGTAATGTGCTCTCTGCCACTATTATTCCTGTATTCATTTCTCCATTTGCTAATTGGAGTTGAGGCATCGCTATTTACTCATCTAAACTAAGTGGAAAAAGCAGTTTCTCACTCTAGATGTGCAGCTTCATAAAGGCAAGAAGCTTAATTTCAAAGGTTAAATTATGACCAGCTGATAAGTATACCTGGGAAAAGAACAGTTACTATTGTAAAAGATTTTATTCTGTTGCTATAGAAACCTCTACAGCAAAGAGTGTCTTATGTGTGAATGGTATAGAAGAAGAAATACAGAAAATATTTTATTGTACAAGATCAAGAAAACATGGCCTTTCTTTTTGTACTTGTGGGAAACAGGAAATACATTTTCAGTGAAAAGTGCAGTTATTTTAAATATTTTGTCACTGGAATATTTGTTCTCAAGCGCTATCTCCTCTGAGTTTTGAGAAAGGAAAGTGCCAGCTCCACTTTGATTGCAAGCAGTATCCTGTAATTCTTTGCAGGGACCCTTGAGAGACTTTTAAAATACTTAGTATTCACTCCCTTTACTCTGTGCTTCTAAATTATTTAAATTACATGAGGAAAAATGCAATTTAAGACTCTTCTGTGTGTGCAGGTGTCTGGACAAGAGCTCAGCCAGAGAAAAACACAAAAAACAGAGTTTGTATTTTCTGAGCAGTTTTTAAAATCACCTAAAATGCTCCCAGTGCAACTCCAGGTTATGGATCCTTGTGCAGGTGAACATGGTGGCCACAGTGGGAAGACAGCTCAAGCGAGCACAACCACCCAAAAAACTTTCATCCCTCTCGTTGTTACCCTAGTTAAAATCCTCCATGAGAGGTGAGGCAGACTGACATGTCTCCTCAATTTCAGGTCTGACCCATGCATGAAACAAGCTCCAGGTTGTAATTGCTCCTAGACCAGACCCTCCTAAGTTCAAATCCTCAAGGAGACATTTCCAGTAGTTAAAAGATTCAGGCTGTAAATTCTGCTAGAATTCATACAGCTGTCCAAGAAGCCTGCCTGGCTATTTTGCTTTACACAGATTTGCATTATGCTTTGAACTAGATCTGCAGTGATTTACAGCCTTCTGCCCCCAAATGACCTGCAGCAGTCCATCCTTCCAGATGTCAGTGTGTCTAAGGCAGTGTAGGAGGCAAGTGCTTTCTCAGGGTCATAAATGACTGAGTTAAAATTGCCTCCACAGTATCAGCTGATCTGCGATATCAGACAGTGTATGCCTCAGCCATGAAGTAAAATGGGTTAACTGAAATCACCCAAGGCAGTGGCTTTACTGTCAAGAGGTGAATTACACTCACAGTATGTTGGTTCTAAATAAGCCTTAAGTTTTAAAGCAAGCATTGCACAAACCAAGTGATGCTCAACACTTTTTTCCCAAGATATTTAAATTGTTAATGCACTAATTCTACCTTTAAAACATACCTCCGTTAGAACACTCCAGTCTATGTCTACCTAGCCAGCAAAGAAAAAGTTGAGATGAAAATATCTAGCAAATTTTCTTTTTTTTTCGTATGACCTCTAATTTGAAGAAGTCCAAATATAGTTGTTCTGTATTAATCTTCTGAACACTACAAAAGTACTAGATACCAAGATGTCAAGAGATGGTACGGTGGTTGTGATTGTGGTGTTGTCCCAGTTTTGGCTGGGATAGAGTTAATTTTCTTTCTGGTATCCGGTGTAGTGCTGTGTTTTGGATTTGGGATTAACATAATATTGATAACACACTAATGATTTTAGTCGTTGCTAGGCAGTCAAGGAATTTTCAGCTTCTCATGCTGACCTGGCCTGCCAGGTGCACGAGGAGCTGGGAGGGGGCACAACGGGGACAGCTGACCCAAACTGGCCAAAGGGATGTTCCATGACATATACTGTCATGGTCAGCATAAAGCTGGGGGGAAAGAGGAAGGAAAGGGGGGACATTCAGAGTGATGGCATTTGTCTTCCCAAGTAACAATGACATGTGATGGAGCCCTCCATTCCTGGAGAAGGCTGAACACTTGCCTGCCAATGGGAAGTAGTGAATTAATTCCTTGCTTTGCTTTACTTGCACACGTAGATTTTGCTTTCCTGTTAAACTGCCTTCATCTCAGCCCACGGGTTTTCTCACTTTCACCCTTCTGATTCTCTTCCCCATCCCACTGGGGAGGGAGTGAGTGAGCGGCTGTGTGGTACTTTGTTGCTGGCTGTGGTTAAACTGTGACAGTTGTTCACCTTTAAGGTTTTTCAGACAGCTTTTGGTCAAGTTTATCTCTGACATTCAGAGGCATCTCAGAGTGAAGAAAGTCACCACCAGATGAAAGCTTGATAAAGCTGGGAAGTGTGCTTTGCTTTACTCTAGCTATCCATCTGCTGGCCCCATTATTGCAAAGGGGCCACCACTGTTCTTACAGGGAGTGGTGTTTCAGGCACTACCAAGGCTCCACAAGTACTTGAGACCTTTTAAGACACAACCATGGTGAAAATCAGATTATCTGCATACTTAAGTAGTGAGATCAAACATATGTCCTTGGCTGAATTCCCATTTTTCCTGAGAGCAGGGCAAATTACTCAAAACATGAATTGCAGACATGAATGCAGGTCTGTCCCTTTCTGCTCCCAAACACCCAAGCGTAGTTGTTTGTAATGTATTTTTATTTTTTCAGTGTAGTGGAAGTTCTTCCAAACCTGATATTAGCATATTTCAAGTCATTGATAGCTTGTAAGCCTCTCCGTGTCCTTGGTTTTCTGGATTTTTTTTTTGCTCCACTTAAATTTTATTCTGGCTTTGCCATTTTCAAGACGTTTTCTGTTACTTGTGTGGGTAAACAGAGCAAGATTTAACTCTTGCTTTTTGTTTTGTCACGACACTCAACAGTCCACAGTCCATTTCCTTATAAATGCATAAGTAGATTTTGATATAATTAGCTAAGTAAGCATATGGCAAAAAGCATAACTGATGTGTGTGTTTATAAAAAGCAGGTCAATGCTTGATTTAAATCAGAACACACACAGTTTGCTCAGAAACTATTAAAATGCCTTTTCTGGGACACTTTCAACTTACCATTTTTGGCTTCTATGCTTACAAGACTCATGATGCTTCTTACATGTGTCTTCTATTTTTTCCAGGTTTTGGTACATTAGGTTATGATACAGTAAGATGTAAAGAAAGTTGGATGTTCTTTCTTGCTTGTGTAAACGAAATATTTTACTGCCTTGTTCACATATGGTGAAGTGTGGAACCACATGGCCAGCTTCTAACATCCTGAATATTCCTGATGGTCTTCAGGTAGAAATACAGTTTTCTCGACTGAGATCTGAACAACCACCCTGCTAATAGTGTAATAGTTGCCTGTTACTATAATTGGAATAATATTTCATGTTATGTGTCTTATCCTTGAGGAACACCTGTGAGCAAGTCTCACTGACTAGATCCTAATTAACAGGGACCATAATTAGCCTTCTTGGAAATGGTTATAATTACTGTTGCTGAAGAGATTGGCCCCTCAGCTGAACTCTGTGCTAGTCCACACGGATTTTGACATTAAATAAATGTTTCACACTGGTAAGCACCACTTTAGCTGAGGAGATCCATGCTTTTTAAACAGATAAGCAGATAAAGTATGTTTTTAAACATTTCATTGTGCTTTGGTATAGTCTCTCATGTCTTAGACACCTCAGCTGAAGTCTATGAGAGAAATGTTTGGGTTTTTTCCCCAGCTGTATCACTTAACCAAACAACAGACTAGAAAACATGCTAGTGAGAGAAGCCCTCTCCTAGATCATAAACAGAGATAGTGGTTGTTTAAATACTATTTCAGGACAAATTTTTGCAGGTTCAGCTTTAGTACATTGTCTCCTGGACTGCCCAAGAGAGAAGCTGGAACAGATAGAGACTGGCATGGAGAGAAATAAATGGCAGATGTGCTCATGATAGATGGCTGAGAAGAATCTATCCTAATAGAATTTTGTGTATAAAACTGGTTTTATTGTTTTACACAGAGACAGATTGATGATGCACTGTGCTCTCTGGGTAAGAAGGAGAGCAGGCTACACCACTCTGATCTTGCAGAAGACCAAGTCCACTATAGGTTTGTGTTTCTCTGAGCAAGAATGAAATCCATGATTACTATAAATTGGTTGTCTCTTTTTGCAGTGCTGTCAGTAAAAAAAAAATCAGTGTCATTAGGAGACACTGAAATCACTCTTAATTTTATTATCCTACTGATCCAGATAAAGGTACATGGCATTCGAAGACAGTTTTACTTTTTTGTTAACGTCACCTTTCTTCTACTTACTGAAAACAGACATTGTACTGGTGAAAGTTCATCTGCATTTAAATCCCCTTGAACTGAAAGCTCGATTGAAAGCTGTACTGTGATAACTTTGTGCATGAAGAAAAGACACTCATTTATTTATATTAATGTCAAGCTTGTCTACTGCTCTTTTTTCTTCATCTTAATTGAACGTGCCTGCAGTAGCACACAGGGCATGTGCTTAAACAGGAAGGACTAATTGGAAGAAGCTGTCAGGTTAACAGAGATTTAGCTGGATAGATTGTACTTCAGTAGAAAAATTTCCTCAGGATAAGCTTGTACAATTTATGAAGGCGTATGACGGATGCATGAGTAAGGGGCTAGGATGTTACCTGTTTGCAAAATGTGTAAGACTGCTATGTAATTACAATAGATTTTTTAATCTAGAGTGGGTAAAATACTAAATGGATTAGTTCTCTGTAGGTTATTGATGCTGTCATGTTTCTTTTTTATCTTTATTTCAGCTACTCTTTAGCCCTTCTGCACTCTGGATAGGGGAATTGGTTTGTTTCTTGTGTCACCACTGAAGTAACAGAGGTAAAACAGCCAAAGGAAGATACATTCTCCATCTGTTATGTCTCACTGTGATGGCTGCAGAGCTGGGAAGGATTGTTTCTACCATCAACTTACTGAAAAAATATCTAATGCTGACTGAATATATAAACACAGTGTTAGTCCTGTAAATCCTGACTAAATTCCTAGAGAAGTTAATGAACAGCTCCTAATGTTAATATGCCTTTATTTAAATTAAATTAAAAAATCTTTTTTTTTTTTTTCTCCCAAACATGTCTTTAACATGTTATCGTAACAACCATAGAGTTTCATCTTTTAATAGTGGGTATCTAAACACTCTTCAAGCCTAGCCTTATAAAAATGGTGGCAATGACGTGGACATTCAGTTTGAGAGGTCTCAGCTGTTCACTGGTCTCCAATATGACCGGCTGTTTTAAAGGCCATATCTAGCACAAGAATCTGTTATTGCTGATGCCTGTGCAGTGCCCTAGCTTGGCAGTGCAGCTGTGGTATCCACCGGGAACAAATCTTGCTTGGTCTCCTAGGAATGGAAGAAAAATGTCCTAGAGAGGCAGGGGGAGCCAGGGGAAGTACTTGCTGCTGACCTTTGAAGTGGGCAGGAGGACTGAGCCCTCTCTCTGGACCCGTTTGCCATGGGCATCCCACTGAGAGCCCAACATGCTGACTAGCATCAGGAGCTATGGGCAAGTGCTTGTGCTGCTCTCAGTGCAGTGACCTATCCTTCAATGGTACTTCTGTGCTGGTTTTATACGGTAATACATTTTATTGTCATGTTAGTAAACAGGAAGATAGTCAACCTATTTTTAGTTTTCATTTTATACCACTATTTATAGTGAGCTGCCCCCAAACTCGCCAAATAAACAGTCAGACTGTGTGCAATTTTCCAATGCTTTATGTAAAGAATGGCTTTGAGAGAAGACTGTGTTACCCAGATTCCTCTGAAATGAGTAAAAGCTTTTTTCCCCACTGAGAAAAAGCTACCTGTTTGCACCCACATTCCCAGCCCTTTCTGCAGCTACAGATGGCCCAGCTGCATTGCTCTTTCGTTCTCAAAACAGGTTATACAGAAGCCCTCCTGTTCCCAAAGGTTGCTTAGGCACTTCCGATGGAGAAAGACTTCACTGCAATATTTATATCAGGAGAACCCTTCTCTGATACTAACAACATTTTCGGTTAGCTTGATGGATGTAGTGCATTTGCACTAAAAGACTACTAATTTTATTTTTTTTTAAAGAATGCAAGCATCTGTTTTATACTCTGAGTAATTCCATCTGGAGAATACGCCAAATATAAATTCATGTTCCAGAAATCTATCCGTGTTTATTTCTCCATAGATTCAGAGTAAAACAAAAGGAAAATCTGCCCAGAAAATATTTGATTTAGCACTAGGATCTGTACCACTGTCCCTTCATTTACAGGTAAATTTAAAAGAAATCTGAAAGACTTTGGAAAATACTTATTTCAGATGGATACATCGTACCGCTGCTTTTCAGTAACTCCCGTGGTGACCTCCTGGGACCTGGTAAAGTTCATATCCTTACAAAAAAAATCCAGTGCTTTATGAAACTGCAGCCATGGTTTAATATGGTTGAAGACATGCACTATTTCATAATGACATTGTACCAGGAAGAGGTGAATATTTTTTCTCCCATTAAATTATAACAGGAAGTAGCATCAGCCTATTGGAAATTTCAGCTTCCACACACCGATCCTCTGAATTAATTACCGGTATTGTGGGTTCCAGCTCAGCAAGCCACACCTGTTGAGCAAGGCATTGCAAGCAGCTGGTCTTAAAATGAAAAATATGCTTAAGTCATCTTTCGCCTTTCGGTAGTTTTTAACATGCTTGTCGTTACACTGAATCGAGACTTACGGGTTTACACATATTTAAAGTTTTTTTCTGTTGGGAACTTGTCTACTACTTGGATCATTTATCATTTGAAGCAGATAACATTCTTATTTTAATATGCAAAATCTTGATGCTTTAGCCTGTTTGAGGGCTTTTTTCTCTGCTGCTGACACCGGTGCTACCTACTCTGGTTTCTTCATTGGTCCGAAGTAACTACCGAGTACTATTAAATTCTGCCACTTGGTGGCACCAAGAAATAACACAACTGCCCTTGAGCAGGATGCTGTAAAACAGGGCCAAGTGGCTAGTGTAACCAAGCCCAGTGTCCCTCAGCAAGGAAGACATCAAGTGAGCAGAAATCCCATGGCCGTTTTGCTTGTGGCAGCTGTTCGTACGTTCTCAGCACAGAGCATGCCCCTTGGGGTGCTCCTCCTGCACTCGGACGTGCTCAGCAAGTCCCTTCCCTTGCCGCTGGCTCCGCTGGCAGGTGTGCTGTACTCCTCTTACATTTGCTACTTACAAGTCAGCTGTGTCTACCTAGGAGGGTTTTTGCTGGAAGTCGAGGAGCAGGAGGTCACAAAGCCATTGTTTCCAGTGCCTTAGCTCAGGCATCGCGGGACAGTTTCTCTTGGACAAGGAGATTTGCATGGATCTCCCTGGGGAGCCCCCCACTGTAAATATTATTGCGTGCTTGGTTAGAAGAGACACGGCAAAGCCATATAAGGAATAAACTCACTCCAGGGTGTGTGTGTATGTGTGTGTATGCATATGATTTTACTGACTTACAACCGCTGCTAGTACAGAGAATGGAAGAATTGGACCTAGCATTTATCCAGGTTATTTTGCATCTTGGTTGATAATACCCAGCAAAGGTCAAGCGCCCTAGGAACTGCTTTCATTTGTGGTTACATTCCCTCTCCTTGGTGCAGCTCTTCTTTCAGATCTGAACTGAAATACTGTTCTTCCCCCTGCACAAGGTTTTTCTTGCTGGGGTTATTTATTCAGAATGGAGAATGTTTTTCTGTCTGATTATTTTTTTCTTCTGTCAACTCCTTATAGTGTGTCTTCAAGTCTCATTAAGGCTCCTATTACAAAAAAATTTATAATTATTAGTCCCAGCCTTTCAATCAGGGAGAAGTTTTCAGAGTGGAAAAGACTCTTGTGGCATGAAGGGAACAGGCATCTGAAAAGCAGTGTCCTTATTTAATTTCCCTGTATTTCTAGAAATAAGGCTATGTCTGTACTATTAAGTAGGAAGGTCAAATAGGACCAGATTTGTAGAGCAAAGGAGCTGGTGCTGAGGACTCTGTGTGCTCCCCACACGCCTTTCAGAGGTGTGAGCCCGGGCTCTGGTCTGCCCTATGGAAGGAGCAGCCATGGAAGCTGGAGCACACCTTGCAGGTAGCTTTGGTTTGGGATGAGTCCAGTCCCTGCCCTCCCATGATGCTCAGCGACACGAACCAAAGGCCAGCAAGGGAAGATCCTGGGGACATTTGCCACAGATGTGGCCTCCCAAGCTGAACAAAACTGCTTCTGTTTTCTGAGATGAGAGCCAAATTCCCCGTCACGCCTCCCGGGCTGTGGGTGACGCAATGGAATTGTAAATTGCTGCTACCACAATAACAAAGTAGGCTGGCCTGGGAGTTTATTACTGACAGAAATTATTCTTCATCAATGATTTAAACCCTCCTGTGGTGACTGGAAGTTAGCACCAGCACACAAGTGAGTGTCTCAGTCAGTTAATATAACCAGTCCAGGAGGATGGTTCCCATGTAATGCGTAGCAAATGCTGCTGTCAGCACTCCAGCCCATGCTAGGAAGCAGATTTTTGTGTTTTGGGTGTCCTGGAAAACTATTTGGAAATTGGAAGAGCCAGAAGTGAGACAGCAGAGTTGAGAGACTCAAGGAAGGGCAGGGACAGATGTCATGGTGATGGATGAAAAGAGTTTAGGAGGGGGTGAGAAGATGTATAGGAAGTTAAACCTCAGAAACCAGTTTTTGCCACCCTGAGCCTGAAAGTTGGGGGACCTTCCACCCTGACATATAAATGGATGACCAGGAAAAGCTGTATCTGCACAGAACCGCTTAAGCTCAAAATAGAGATGATCCAAAAGTAATGAAAATAATCTTTCTCAGTAGAGGATCAAATGAGTCTTCACGAGAACAGCCATTAGCATCTAGTTAGGACTGCACCTGGCAAGCTGGAACCTCACTCATGGCAGCTTATGGTTTTTACAATATAGATGTTTGAGGCTAAATAAAAACAACCGGATCCGTGTTATTCTTCTAACAAGCAATAACTGAGTGAAAAGAATTCTTCCAAGAGCTTCTCAGTCTTGGTGAGATTTAGTGTACTTTATCACTTTACTCATTTATCCATTTGTGGCTTTTACATAGTCCACCATAACTGACAATACCAAGAACAAATATCATAGCAGAAAGACAGTCATAGAACTGAAATATAGACACGAATTTACAACTCCTGGGTACATTTCTGGTGTGTCAGTGTCTGGCTCCTAAATATTATCAGAAACTAATTTTTTTAATTTTACCACAGTACGCTGTATCACTGTCAGCAGCAAACATCAACTAAGAAAAAATGACCTTTAAAAAAAGGCCTCTAAGAGGTGAAATTTACTGCGTACTGCTGACACTGAAAAGTAACAAACATACTGTAAAAATCACACTTTAAAAACAAAAGCCAGACAAAAATATCTATTAGAATTATTCACTCAGCAAAAGCAAAATTGCTGAGGGCTATTCCTCTATCACACTCATGCAGTAGCAGGTTTACTTGATCATGAACAAAAGCTGAGGCAATCACTTTTCCAAGCACCATGTTAATAGCACAAACTGTCTTTAATAGTCAAATGCAGTGAAACAGCAGGAGAGCTCTCATTAAGATGACACACTCCTCTTTAGAGCAGAGAGCCATTCAAGGCAATGGTTATTTGGCAGTATCTTCCACAAATATAAAAACAAAAATTGAAAACTTTCTAACATTTGATGTTCACTGAGCATGGAATTTCATGGTGCATACTTGGACTGTGACTTTTTCCAGTGACTTGCTTCTTGCTTACATTTGGTTTACATATCATTGATGTGGGAAATCAAACATGTGATCTGCCCTTGAGTAAACTTCAAAACAGACTGTTTTATATGTCGGAGGGGTTCACATCACTGTGTGATCATGCAAAAATAGCAAGTAGACCACCAAAAAAATAATGCCTGCTGTACAAACTCCTTTCCTCCTTTTTGTTAACGATGATGGAAACTGCATTCTAAAAATGTCAAGAATTACAAAATAAACTGCAAGATTACATCCAGTCTACTCTAGCCAAATCCATCATTATACTCAATAGGTATCAGCACCAGGGTATCGTTGTCAGAAATTCAGGACAGTCACCCTTGCTTCATTGCGGTTGTTCAAACCAGAGGTGGGAACAGGCACAGCCATTCTTTATAATGGCCACCAGAAATGATGGAGCAGTCTCCAGACAGAATTACTATAGGAAACACATTAACGGAAGATACATTTTTTCCAACTGATTGACAGCCGTGTAAAAGTTAATGCCAAAATCAGGTCTCAGGAAATGCTATAGGTAATTGTTATGAACTTACAAACGTTAACTATACCTCACATCATTCTCTGCAGAGCATCCCATTAACAGAAGAAAACTAAGAACTTAACATCCTGATCCTGCTCATACCCAAAACGGTATCACAATGCCACTGGTTCCAACACACCAGAATCTTCAATATGAAAGGAATGGAAGGTTGCAAGTATGACAATACCTGAAACAGCCACTAATTCAAGGAAGCAGGGATCACTAAGTCTGACTTCCATACTAGCAAAGCTAGATGAAATCATAAGAATATAAAGAATAGATTTTTGCAGAGAAATAGAAGAAGAATATAACTTCAGGAGTTTACCGTGGGTATATGCTGCAACCTGTGCTGTAAATGCTCTTGAAGAGGGAGTGAATAGAGACACATGATGACATTTTTAACTATGAAAATACTAGAGTAATCCAAACTAAAACTGATTGTAAACTGCATCAGAAAAGTCACACAATATTGAATGACTGGGTAAAAAAAAAAAGCCAGATGAAACAGAAAGTGATACAGATGGAGGGTGAAATCAAGCATTTGTGATGACAGAATTTGTTAGCTATTACCAGTCAGAAAAGAGATCTTATAATCATTGTAGAAGCTTCTGAGAACATCAGCTCATCACTCAGCAGTAGCCAAAAGGACAAACACAGTTCGATTAATTGTTGGGAAGAGAGGCAGAAATTGGAAATAACTCTATGTCAGTATAGAAATCCAATGTATTTCTCACCTCTTGAGTGTTGTATGCAATTCTAGTTACTTCCATTTCTGAGAAGATGGAGAAAAAAACATAGAGAAGAGTATAATGGTCATTAAAGGCAAGTAATTTCTTCTATTGATGCCAAGATTTAATCTCTTCATCTTAGAAAGTTTCTCTCTGGGAGAGAATAGGTCAGAGATTTGTTAAAACTATATTGGTATGAAGAATATGAGCAGGAAACTGTACAACTTCCATCACAGCACAAAGTTAGACATTAAATTAAATAGTTTGGAAGTAAATTTAAAAGAAAGAGAAGGAAATACTTTTCATACAATATTAGCCAATTGCTGAACTCATTGGCACGGGAGGCTTTGCAGGCCAAGAGATTAAATGGGCTCAGAAGAGTGATTAGTCAAATTGATGGAACGAAGTTTGCCAGAGGTTGTTAAAGTCAATAACCGTGATACATGCTCCAACTCTGGAAGCCTCTAAACAGGGGCTAGTAAGGGGCTAGAAGTGGTGGATAAGTTGCTATGCATTCAGTCTGTTCTTGTAATCTTCCGCTAATTGTATGCTACTTCCCTCAGCACTGTCCCTTTGACAATAGGCTATGGACAGACCTGTAACTGAAACAGTATGAACACTCTCATGGTCCTGAATCTACATTTTAGTTAAGAATATGCCATTTTTTCACAAAACTGAAAGTAGCCAAGAATCCTGACTTCTGTGTATTTGTCTTGGAAATCTTCAGGTTACATTTATTCTGTGGTTATTTCCACTCACTGCAGGGTGAGTAGCTGGCATCAAACTTTGTGTTGGTATTTCTTGGTGGTTTGGGGATTTTTTGTTCAGTTGTTTTTTTGGAAGTAATGTTATGCATCTAGGGGGTAAGACAAACAACCTCTCTAGAGAGAAATGAAACCTGTGTTTGTTTTCTTCTCTCATAATCTCCATGGGCTGTGTTAAATAGGATACTGTGTGCTAAGGATTTTCAGGAATGGGAATTACAATATTCTGTAGGTACTGCCTTACTCCCCAGGTAGCTGCCATTTCCAGGACTGTGGTTTTCAATATTTTTGGTTGTTAAAACCTTGAAATTCCAGCTGAAAGTCATATATCTCTTTTACAATGTCCAAGACAATCTTGCTGTTTCTTTAGGGTTGGGCTAAACCTGTTTAAATTTTTATTCTTTGCCACTTTTGGTAGCTCGTAATGTAACTAGCATATCTGTCACTGCAGATACAGGGCACTGTAGATTTTGGCTTTGAGTTGAAAATGCTTTGAGGAACCTGCATTTTAGACAACTGGAAAATTTAGCATTTCCCCCCCCATTTATGGAAGGGTTTTCGCTGTAACTGGAGTTAGCATTCACATCCTATGATTTGTATGTTATATTCTAGACTGTTTAAATCAAACTATTTATTTGTGCCTTGTATTATTCTAAATCTCTTGTTGGAGTGCAATTATTAGCACAACACTTACAGTTATGTGTGTGTATGCGTGTATCATGCTGATAATTGTTACAGCTGACACGTGAACCTGTATTTCTGGGCATTGCTGAAACCAATGTTTAAGTTCTTTGCTTTTCAGTCTTCAGTGCGTCTATGTCGGAAAGGAACAAAAACAAAATCAGCAGGTGCAAGGAGTGCTGAACTCGTTATTTTCAATCTACCTTCTGGCAAAACAGATGAAATTGTTGAATCCAAATGATCTAAAACTATGCAAAAGTAGGAAAAGGGATTTGAAGCCTGGATTTTCTCTTATCTTCTTTTACGCGAATGTTACACATTTCCCCACCATGCGTCACTGTACATTTTTTATCTTCAGATACAAGGCAAATGTGGTCCATCTCCCCAGTCTTTGCAGAGGAAGAAATAAGAAAAAAAAATCTCAGTCACAACACTGAATTTCTCTCAATGCCGCTTTAGAAAAAAAAAGCTTCATTTTTGCTCCTATCTCCCCTTCTCCTGTTTTCCCTCATCCTTGTTTCTTTTACCACCTCTAGAGTGCATTTTCCCTGCAATAATTTGCATGTAGGCACACTCCTGCTGTATTTGTTGACAGAAGGAGACCAGAAAGAAAAACTCTGAATCCCATCAAAATATGATGTCCTTTTGCAAAAAGGAGGAAAGATTTAAACACTGGAGTCCCGCACCAAATTCATTTCATTGTGAAAAAATTTTTAAAAATTCAAACTATGCCATAAAATAATCTCTAGCATTTACTTTGTTCCCTTTTGTAATGGACTTGGTGTAAATAATGGGAATTTGTCCTTTCAGACTACTTGCAGTGTCCAGGAATATTGAAGAAACCATGTGGGTCTCCACAATACTTCTACTCCAGCGGTCGAATCCTGTATTCTTATGCAAGCTACTTTCCTACTGGAGCTCACAGAAATTTTGCCAAGCTATTGCCTTGAATTGAAATGGTATGTGTGGGAGGACTGTCGAGTGACACTCTGAGGATATTTAGGCATGGCAGTTATTCATTATGCACTCAGAAATATTTCATAATGAAATGTTATAAATTACAGATGATGATATTTCCTTCTAAACTGTTTCAAAAATAAAACACATCAAGAAATTTATCTATAAAGCTGCCTTTCCGTTTCTTGTCCTTCAAATGGATCTGTCAAGTATTTGTTCCACATTTTTCAAATGTCTTAAGCTGACTGTTTTTTTCCCTTTTTATCTCCTGTTGGACACATTTATTTAATGCAAATTCTGTGAAGGAGGGAAACATCAGGCTTCCCACTTAAAAGAAAGTCATGCTTACGCTAATCAGCATATCACTCTGAAAACCCATGTGGAAGGAGACATTTTTGCCTCACATTAATTCTGAACTGTGCTTGAAAGCTGGTTTTTTTTTCTGAATCTTATTGTTGGAGACATTTATCTTGCTCAAAGGTGACATTGGCTGTGACACGGGCAGATAGGGAGCCTCACTGCAAGGAAAAGTTGCCATTCTGTTTTATAATGATTTAGCTGCACTGGAAAAACATGACTTTACGTGATATACAAGCTGCTGTGTAAAAGACTGTGGGGTTTCTTCCACTGAGCTCCACCAGTGGCTCCATTGACTCTGTAGATGCAAGATGAGCACCCTCGTACGTCAGGCCCTCAGATGCCTCCACTGGCTGAGATGGTGAAGCTGTACTGCATGGGAAAAGAATTGGGATACTCAGTGAATGGTTTGATAATCTTTCCGTGCAGTACATATTTTTAGCTCTTGGTTTTGTATGAGTTTTAGAAAATTTAAGGACAGCTTGCTGTTGTACAGCTAGCAAACATGCTACAAGAGCCTGGAACGGCAAGCAAGGCTGTCTTGAGAAAAAGAATTGAAATATAAAATACACAGAACTCCCCTAATTTGGGTAGAGTGAAGTAGTGTTTACTCTCATGAGAAAATTGTAGGTACCAGTGGTGTATGTTATTTAATGAGTAAAAGCTTAAGAAGAACCACTTGTCAGAAGCTGAAATTGGCTTTTCAGTGCCTCTTAGGTAGAGAGGCAAAGACAAACACTGATTACAAGGTTTGGCAAAATGGTGATGGAGTGGAATGTAATGAGATTTAATGCCGAGGTGGCCAGAGTAGATGAGGCAATGGTTTCTTCTGATTTCTTAGGTGTTGTGAAAATGTACAGACCACTGCTTTGGCCACTTGTAGCAGTGTGTCAGCATCTGGGTGCTGAAAATTATTATGTCTTGTTGAGAAAGTTTGTTTCTGTTATCTTGCAAAGATAACTGGAGAACTGAGATAATCACTTGTTTTGTTTCTGAAAAGACTAAATCTAAAAATTCTAATGAGGTCACGGAGAATTTTATTTAAATGATTAATTACATAACTCATAGAAATTGGTGTAAGCTACAAATTTTGATAATTTTGAATATTCTGTATCCATGCAGGCAGACAGTTTTGATAGTGAGGGATATCATGAAAGAGACAAAACGTTCCACAGGTTTTCCTTCCTATCAGAATTTCTCCTGCTTTGCCTGTTTAAAGTCTAGTTTAGGCATACTGTTCCTTTGTATGAATCACTGCTAAATTTTGAATAATCTGAAATATGATGCTGTTTATATTTGATACAATGAAGTTGCAGGACTCCATTGGTAGTCAAAATACAAAAACTGGTATTTTGGCAGTTCCTCTCGTCACAGCGTTTCAGACAAGCTGGGAGGATTAGACTGAGAGCTTTGGTACTAACTGACCCAGTTTGCCCACAGCAATGTTCTGAGTTTCATTTGAAAGAATGTCTTTCCTTCAGGGCATTTCTGCTGACCTCTAAAGCTTCTTAGAGCTTGATTTTTTGACAAATAGCTGTAATTTGTTGGCATGCAGAGATCCAGCAGGATATACTTATTTTGGATGGGAGATCTCATCACAGAAACAAAAACAAGTACATACTCTGCTTCATATTTCAGCTGAAATGGCCATCTGAAGTAGCCGCAGCTGGTAGATGATGTTGGAAATATCATGTGTCTTGCTTTGTTTTTAACTGGTTTATCAATTAGCTTACTTGAAAAGTGAAGATTACAGTTAAAGACCCTTAGTAATGAGCACAGCATAAATTGCATGTATTGCTATTGCATTCTGTTTAGAAAACACTATTCACATAGCACAGTGATGTTGATGTTCTTTTTTGAGAAGCACGACAGGACATCAGTATAAAATATATGTTTAAGTTGAAGGGTTTTAATCTTGCCTTAATTCTTTAGCCTTTATAAATCGTTATTGCATCTTTCTAAAAGGGAACTTTCACATGAAGCACTAGCAAGGGAAATTTACAGAAACTGTGAACTAGAAATGCCATCACTGAATCAGCTTCAATACATTCATTAATGGTTGCAAATGAGGAATAATGTTTTTTACCTGCACTAACCTCTATGAAACATCTTTAGAGAGAAGTGATAGGGATGCCTTAAAGCAGTCTGGAGGATGAAACTAAAATTGACTGCCAAGTACAGCAGTACCTTCCCTTCCTACTTCTGGCAGCATAGATACTTTCAGATGACTCTGCTTTAGGATGTACTCATGAGGATTTAGCTTGTGTATCTTAGAGGGAAAATTGGCCTTTTGTAAGGAGGTTAGATCTTCATGTCCTGATGGTTGAGTAAAAAACCGAGACAAATAATAGGATATTTCCTTAGCTCCTGTGGCATTCCCTTGACTTGCAGGTAAAAGTTGAAAGAGAATAGAAGTGATATAATTATAGCTGACTTTATAGCTGATAAAAAAAGAAACAGTTCAGAAAGAACAGTGAGAAAAATATGGAATTTGGTTCTCTGTGTTCACATGAAAATACAAGTTTCTGGCAGAACAGTCCATTCCATACAAAAAACTTCCACTCACATTCACAGGATTGCAAAATCTCCATCTCTCTTGCTCCAGTGCAATAGATCTCATGCAATATCTGCCAGAAAGGAAAAGGTAACCCGTTGTTCAGAAACAGTTAGGATAGCCTTGCCAGCCTTGGGCAGAACTTCATGGGGGGATCAAAAGGACTCTGAGCTGAAAACCTTTGTAATTAGGATCAACTGATTGATGACAGCATTGGGTTGGTGGTCAATAGCAGTTACTCAAGTATTAGGAATTATTGGGAAAGAAATAGAGAACAAAGAAGGAAATTCATTCTGCCATTGCATGAATCACAGAATCGCAGAATCACAGAATCATAGGGGTTGGAAGGGACCTCTGTGGGTCATCTAGTCCAACCCCCCTGCTGAAGCAGGGTCATCTACAGCAGGCTGCACAGGACCTTGTCCAGGAGGGTCTTGAATATCTCCAGAGAAGGAGACTCCACAACCTCCCTGGGCAGCCTGCTCCAGTGCTCCGTCACCCTCAGAGGGAAGAAGTTCTTCCTCATATTCAGACAGAACTTCCTGTGCTTCCGTTTGTGCCCATTGCCCCTTGTCCTGTCACTGGGCACCACTGAAAAGAGTTTGGCCCCATCCTGCTGACACTCACCCTTATTTGTAAGCATTTATAAGGTCCCCTCTCAGCCTTCTCTTCTTCTCTTCTTCAGGCTGAACAAGCCCAGCTCCCTCAGCCTCTCCTCGTAGGAGAGATGTTCCAGTCCCCTCACCATCCTTGTAGCCCTCCGCTGGACTCTCTCCGGTAGCTCTTCATCTTTCTTGAAGTGGGGAGCACAGAACTGGACAGAGTACTCCAGATGGGGCTTCACTAGGTCAGAGTAGAGGGGGAGTGGAACCTCCCTCGACCTGCTGGCCACACTCCTCTTAATGCACCCCAGGATCCCATTGGCCATCTTGGCAACCAGGGTACACTGCTGACTCATGGTCAACTTATCCACCAGGATATCCAGGTCCTTCTCCGCAGAGCTACTCTGCAGCAGGTCCGCCCCAAGCCTGTACTGGTGTATGGGGCTGTTCCTTCCCAGGTGCAGGACGCTGCACTTGCCCTTGTTGAATTTCTTCAGATTCCTCTGCACCCAACTCTCCAGCCTGTCCAGAATCAATGGTTCTCTCACATCATGGACAAAGTAGGCAGCTGTGGTGGCCTCATTGCTAAAAAGATACAGAAGAACTTGACAAGTTTTGGAGAAAGGCTGCAAGCATGATCAGAGGAACTAAACATTTTCCACAGGAGAAATGACTGAGTCATTTGCGAAGAAAAGGAGGGCACATTTGAGGAGGACATGACAGAGGTCTGCAAATTATGAATGCCGTGGAGAAGAAAGATAGGGGTCACTTGTTCCCTGCCTTTTCCAGTAGAACTGAGAGCCATCACATGAATCCAGCTAGAAGCAGATGCAAAACCAAAAAATACAAGCTTTTTCGTTCAACAGGTTGCAGCCTTGCCAATGGATGTGCAGGCAAGAAAGTTACAGGCCTTCTCAGGAACACTGGATTGCAGGTGACTGAAGAGATAAACCACAAAAGGGTCAGAGAAATCCTGGTCTGAAAGACGGGAGAGGCTGCAGGGTGATTCGTCAGGCACATTTCAGTAGCAGTAAAAGTTATCCCTGATGACCTAGGATAATCAGTACTTCTTCACCAGCCAACTGTGAATGTTGCTGAAATTGCATAATGTTGCTAAAGACAAATAAACAAACAAAAGCTGTTTAGATTTTTTATAATTTAATTAATTTTGCTTTCTAGAGCAAAGGAGTATGTAAGAGCTCCAGGGACTGATACGTCTACCATATATTTGGGCTTCCAAAAATCTAATCAATGTAATCTAATCCCTATAGTGTGTTACAGCAGGGATGCTTAATTTATTTGTACTTTGGCTCCCAGTGCTCAAAGAAGTATTTTTTCTTGGAAACTTGCTCTCATAATCATGTTTGATCCTTTTGTGTGGGGCAATTGGATGTACTGAGGGGAAAATCCGTGGAAATCACTGATGTTGCCAAATATGAAACTGATTATTTAACTGAAAGTAAAGCTCTTTGTCAAGTGTAAAAAAAGAAGAAAAGTTGTGATGAGTCAGCACTCTGCACCAGAAAGAGCTGCATCATGTGTTGTACTGATAAAAAACGAGTACAAGTTTCCTTACTGAAAAGCTTCCGGTGCTCACCTTTTGTCCAGCCTTGACATAATTTTGGGGATAGAAGGTAGACTGTGTGAAGGAATAGGACCAGATTTTGTGATTCCTTCTGAATGATTGATTCCTTAATGAGAATGATCATATTTCTCTTGATTACAGAAAATGTTACCTCTGTCATTCATCCCAAGAGTATCTTTTCTCAGATAAAAGAAATCAAATAAAAATAAAAATTAATATAGTTCACTAACAATTAGATGTGAATCGAACCTGGCGTATTTCCTTCTCATTTACAACTTCTTCTTCAAAATCTACTCAGAACAGCCATATTGGATCCCATTTTCATAAATAAATTGCATACTTAATTACCCTGATTACTTTGGTTTACTAAGAAAACTGATTTAGGTTTGCAACTATTGACTGTGTAACTACTCATATGTACCCAATTACACCACTTCTGAACTGCATTTTCCTTCTGTGGCTGGGCCTAATAATAACTCAGGAAGATCACAAGCGAATTCTGTTCTTAAAATAAACTCAGTTTCCATGATAATCTTTTGGGTATATCTTTTATGCATAATTACTCATTTATTTTTTCCTTTTTATACATCAATTATTTTCACAATGGTGAAATTCATGTACTGCATTTACCCAAGTATCAGGCCAAGCTGTTTTTGCTGTTTTTCAAAACACCTCTTCTTATGACAGCTGTTTCACATTATACTTACACCTGTTCTTACATTTAGAGGCAAAGGCCGTGAGTAGCACCAACCCTCATTGGGGAGGGAGGAAGTGAGGGTGATAGGGGTTTGAGTGAGCATAGGAGACACCCCCACTTCCAGCTGTCCTAAAGGTGACAGCTGTGGTCTCCTTTGCCACCTACCCACTTCACTTCAAGTAGGCACTGCTTAGAAGTCTGGCTGTATTTCTTTCTGGGAGATTGCCTGATAAACACAGGGCAAAATTGGTCACCTTTTAGGAAAGACCAGAAGTCTGCCGTTGCTTGGATAAATATGCTGCTTGTATTTCGTGATCTTCCTTTTTTAGCTCTGCAGGGCACTGTGCTGCTCCACAGCCTCTTCATGAATCTCTCTCATATTTTTCCCATGTCTTTTTTCCCCTGAACCTTTGATGCTTTGGATTGGTAATTTAATTGTCCTGAAAAGAAGACTCGGTTAACAGACTTTTGTTAAAGTAAGATCTTAAGTTTTTTCATCAAATCAGTGTGAGATTTTATGTCTTCAGTAGGAGAGCAATTTGAACCACAAACACTTCCACTAGAGAATTGATCTTAATCTATGAAGAACAGATAAAAAAGAAACAGATGCAGGCATCTGGACACCGAAAAGAAAAATCTCGGCAGGAACTGTGAACAATGACAGTCACCTCATTGCAGAAACCTGCGAACAAAATCCTAAGGTACCACGCCCTGGCTCAGCATCAGCAGCGGCTGGATCTAGGGATACGTGATCATCCCTGTGGCAGTCAAAACCTTGCTAAGAGCAGCCCCTGAGTGTGCCCCTCTGCCACAGACTGCAGAGTGGCTGCTGCTGCTCGTGGCAGGAACAGGGGAAAGGACGAGGGAGGACTGTCCCCCCTGCAGCCCTCCAGCTCCCTCGTGCCAGCTGCAGCCAGCTGTTGAGCTCTAGCTGCCAAAACATGGTACTTCGAGTTCTTTAGGCAAATCTGCCTCTTGAACAGCTGCATCTCATCTTATCTGCAGCAACGCAACAAGACACGTCATGCTGGCTCTTTTTCTAGCATCTTAAATCTCTTGCAAGTTGGGGAATGCGAGCAAAGTTTGTGTTTGGGAAGACATCTGTATGAAAGGGAATTTCACTGCAAGATGAAAGTATTTTTTCTTCTAATAATCCTTATTTGAATTAGAACTGTAGGTATTTTGCAGAAATAATCTCAAAATTAGCATTAGTCTGGCTCTGTTCCTGTTGCTGCTGTTCATATTTTAATACTATAGTATCAAGGTGTTTTGCAAATAGGTATCATTATTTTATTTGGAAAATTAGTAAAATCCTGAAAAAAGGATGGTCCTCTGAGTTTCAGAAAATTGCCTAAGAAAGTCTTCATCTGAAACAGACATGCGTCAGCATGGGTCCCTCACGTGCCTCCGAAGTGCTTTGAACATCAAGCAACCTCTTTTTCCTAGCCTTTGGTATCCTTGGATTCACAACAGATTCTTCTTCTTCTTTAAACTTGAAAACATTGTAAAAAAAGTTTCTTGAATGATGTAGTTATATTCTATAATCAGCTTTTTCATTATGAGCTGCCCAAAACTGAGTGTCTGCTTTTACTAAATGATAAGTAGATTGAAGAATGACAAGTTGACAGGTTGACAGGAGAATGACAAACGTGATAAAAGATTTGGGTAGTCAGATCTGTTAGCCTGAAAGAAAGATAGCTGTACTGGGAAAGGCTCGGCTTGGAATAGAGAGAATCGAAAGGGAGGGGGCTTCAGTCATAGAAAATAATTATGTAGAAAATAGAGTCCAGTTTATTTGCTAGACAATAAAGGTAAATGAATAAGCTTCATGAATTTATTCAAGGAAAACTTCCTGAGAGAGATATGACGTATTGTTAACAGAAACAATGAGAATTATAAAAATGAGATAAGAATAATCAAACTGACACTGCAAATGCAAAGTTTACAGCTGTGAAAACTGCTGTCCATCCAAATTCTTATTGTATTAAGCCTCACCATTGCAAATTTAAACTGATCTTTCAAGAAGGTATCTGAGTGGTGAGCAGCATGGAACAGAACCCGTGTGCCAGTGGCTTGCAGTTTTTGTATCTGTACGACATCCACACTATGCAGACGTATGGACAGTAAGCCCCTCCGAGAAACCCAAAAAAAGCAGTAGAAGTGGATACACCAACATGTGGCAATGACGTGTGCTATTTAGAGAAAAGGCACCTGATGGCCAAGTATGAAAGAAAAACCTTGATTGTCAGGTTGATGATCAAAGACTGATAGCTGCCTCACAGCTGCCCAAATACTATCCCAAGGTTTAATCCAAAGCCTTCTGAAAGTGATGAGTCTTTTCATTCATTTGAAAAAGCCTTGGATAAAGCCTTGCGTCTCAAGAGAAAAAGTTTATACACTATTAATGGTTAAAACCAAGAAAGTATGTAAGTGTTCATTACATACTAAAAGGATGGGTAAACACTTCTGCACTTTACTTTTCCAAATTGAAAACTGGTAGGAAAGCCCAGTGGTGATCTTAGATATTTAGTGGAAAGCGAAAGCTGCCTCTGACTAACACTTTTTTATGTGAGCAACCATTACAGGCCATGGGAAAACTTGTAGATTTGCCACACATTCACAGCAGCAATCTGTTGTCAAGAGCTTTATGCAATGAGAAATGAGGTTTTCATAAAACTGCAGTTTACAGGTAAAAGAAAAAAAAAGCTCAGTTGCTTGTCATCTCAGATCTAACTTTACTGCACTGCACGTTTTCAGTGACAGCTTGTAATGCAGATCAGATAATATGCTGAAAGTCGCGTAAATGATTCAAAATGTCAAAACAAAGCATAATTATTAAAACAAATCAGAACAAAGAAGAATATGTAATAGAGCACAAAATGAGCATACCTATGAGAAGTTATTTTGGTCTGCAATTTTTTTAAGAGCTACATCAAAATGGTAGCACTTAGCATGTAGGTTTCTTTTATAGCACTGACTTCTGATTTTAGCATCGCAATGTCTGTGAGCATGCTTATACATAAAAAAGTTCTGGAAGAAAGAGTTTTCCACCTATACTTTGGGGGTCTCCTTTAGTTGCACATGTTTTTCTGTATAGGACTGGCCTTCATGACTTAGGTGGGCATGTTGCCATGGCTTTCAGTTTAGATGATGACACATGCAGTTATCCCAGAAGGAGAGCTGCATAGCTAAATGCCATGAACAACACCAGACTAAATGAGGCTTATGGGCCATCTAGTTAAGAATGTTTCTTAGGGCATGACAGAGGGAAATGTTTTGTTTCAGAGGCACTTAAACACGACAATATGACCCCCATATAATATACCTCATTTAAAGGAAATGTCCCTTTGTCTTGACTAATACTGTGAGAGTTGCTGAGGCAAGGTAGAAGAACTTTAGATCAGCAAATGTTTCATTGCTGTTTTCATGGCTGTACAAGAGAGCTTGACAAAGAATTTGCAGCATTTATTCTCCATGTTTGCTACTGGAATATTGGTGACAAGATCATGATTTCTTTCATATACATCCACAGCTACATCCACGCATGCTACTGTGCAATGTTACATACCAGAGAACACTCACTTACAATAGATGTGCTGTCAATGGTGACCAAGGACAGTGGTCACTGTGGTCCCCATCACTGTTGGTGTTGTCCTGGTCAGGTGCTACTGAGGCTTCAGTGATGAGATCTCAAGGACTTCAGTGTTAGAAAATTTACATTGAAGAGATCTCAACATTTAGCTGGCTCTAAATGGCCACAGGCTTTGTCCTGTGGCAAAGTTTTAACCAGGATTATTGTATCAAACCCAGATCAGTACATTGAGCCTAATAATTATCAGATCAGGAGCTGAAGCCCCCATTCCTACAACAATTTGTCTGGCATCTAATAGTGTTCCCTCAACCCACTGCTGTCATTGCCATGTCTTGATCCTCTTTTGTAGTAGGACCAAACAACATAGAATATTGCATTCTATGTGAATCCTTGTTTACAGACTATACTGTCCTCGATGTCCTTATTCCAGCCTTATCTGGATTATATTGTGCCTGATCCAGTCTTCCTTGCTTACAACTCTGACAGGACTGCAGAGTTGGGTCAACTTGGTGACCACCTTGGCTTGGTGGACCTATGGGAGCAATGCACAGGGATCAGTGCTCCAGGGAGACTGACAGGCTCTCTGAGCTACACTTCAGTATGACTCTTCTATCTGAGCACACAGCATTCCTATATTCCTCCTCTATGCAAAGGCAAAAGCATATGAATCCTATCCAGTCTTGGCTAAGTTCAAAAAGTGCAGAAAGTCTGTGACTGTAGCTGTTTAAGAAATCCATTTAATCACACAGATGTGTGGTAATGCATATGGTGTGCTTGCCTGGACATAGGTCTATATTCATCAGCTCAGAATGGCTACCATGGAAAGATAACAACCACCAGAGCATTCCCTCACACAGAGGCTGGAGTATGGCCAGATGGGGAAAATATGAAATGGGGCCAAGGAGTGACATCTGCAGAGTTAAGATAATTTATATCAGTTGAAGTAATGGCACTGTTCCTCATATTAGTGCAATCATACTGATTTACAGCTGTTCAGTCTGGCCTACATCTGCAATTCTTCTGTATTTTACATATTTGGGTTCAAGAATGAACTGACCTCATTCAGGTAGATGATCTGTTGCTCATATATATGCCAGGAGACAAAGATATCAAACATTTATTTAAGCTTGTAAATGTTACAAAATAAAAGTATGCTTGAGCAGTCTGCAGCAGAATGGCAATGTTCTCCGAGAGCCTTATGTTTGCAGTTCCCCAGGAAATAAATAGTATCTGCTTTTCTAATATTGATCTTTCATTCTTCATCATACTTGGTCAAGCCTCTCCAAACTAGGCATCAGCTATTCTAACAAAGACTGAGCCAAGGAATGGAAGGAGGGTACTATATATACTCAGTGCAGCCTATTCCCTTGACTACCGCAAGTGATCCATTTTAACAATTCTCTTTGCTTGTCGTGACCTGTGTCACTGGTGGTGGTGCAGACACAAGCTAAGCTCTTTAGAGCCATGTCAGCAATTTAGTCTCAGCCTTTGTTACAAAAACATTTTCTTCAGTTATTAGTTCACTCGTTTTTCTGTTAATGTCTTAGTCTAATTTTATATATAACTTTCAGCAAAAGAAAATGAGAAGAAAAAAACAAATGTGAGACCAGATACTGACTGTCTGGACATTTCCACGTGCTGGTGGCACCGTTCCTGGGCCCCTCACTGGTGCTTCCTTACTGCATGCTCACCCCATTCCACCACTGAGCATGTGCACATATCAGAAGGATGTAGAGAAATCTCTCTTCACCATTCCCCTTGGCTTGTGCTATGTGCCACAGAACAGTACACCTCCAGCAGAGCATCAAAAATAGCTAACCCCTATGTTAGGAAAAAACATGAAAATTATACTGCAGACACATTATAGTGCTGAGGATTTTCTTTTTACAGCTGGTTTATAAAACTACTGAAGGCAATTACATCATTCCTGACACAGTGAAAATCCCTTTAAATCAAAAAGTTAATAGCTTTTTTGGCTTAGGAGGTGTGTTTTACATGCTAGTTGTTCTGGCCCCAATAGCATCCGGCAAGCACGGTTTTCCAAGCCACTTCTGCTTCTGAGGTGAATTGGAGTTTTGCCTACAGGCATTGATTGGAGTAGACTGAAGGCACTTTTGGTGGAATCCGACAACTGCCTGCCCACCCTGATTTTGCCTACCTCACCTTCTGACTCCAGTGTGAATTCTTCCCAAGTTATCCTATGCAGAAACAAAAGAAAATCAAAACAGCAGAACACCTGGTTTCCTCAGTGAGGAAAACAATGTATTTAACAGTATGCTTCTGGCTCATAGTTAACCTACACAGACAGAATGGTCTCCAGGAATGAGAAAGGAGGAAAAAAAATCTGAAAATATTTTAGAACAAAAATTCTATTAGGACCCACACTTTATAATCTCCAAAATAATACAGTGGTTGTTACAAAAATGTCAGCATTTTTTCATTACACTACTTTTTTCTGCAAAGTGATTCTCTGTAACCAATAAAGTTAACTTTGTACATAAAGATAATGGTGGCTATTAAAAACCCTTTAATGGTAGCTAGTATAAATTAAGACAGGCAGGAACAGTTGACAGGTAATGACCAAAGCTGCATTACAGGAATTTTAATCCTCATTTTTCTGAGAGCTCAACAAAAAGTGTGACTATGCCACCACTGGAAGCGAAAAACATGACCAGATGGCAATTCTTGCAATAACAGTGAGCCATATCCTCAGTGGCTATATGCAAAAATATCCTACAGAGAGCAGAGGGTACCTGGCCCCCATGGCTAAGCCTTGTGCCCAGGGAAACGTTGGGACTGAGCAGAATGACAGGAGGGATGCTCTTTCCCTCCTAGTAGATTTTCTCTCTCTAACTGGACTTGCTTCAGTAAGCGTTTCCTGTGCCTAATAACTCCTTTTTGAAGACATATTGATCTAAGCAAAAGCTGTTTCCATCCAAGTTTTAATAATATATAAAGTTCTTCATATCTGGTTTTACATCTGCTCTTCAGGCTGCCCTGAATGACACTGCTGCTGCTTTCTGTGTCTGAGCTGTATATTGGTAGTGCTGTAACTCCCTTTCCTCGGCCTATGCTTCTTCCCCATTCATTTTCAAATTGCTATTTATTTCATCACTGATAAGCACTAGAAGCCAAAGCTAATCCCTAACGTGGACCCTCTTAAATGTCTTGAAGTGGTTCATTTTGAGTAGAGACGCTGCCGACATTTTCCTTCAGCACTTTGTATTAGAATTGTGGTGCTCATGATTTGATTTTTGAGATGACAGTTTCCCACTGAGAATTAAAGGACTCTTGAGTGTTTGGCATGCGAGTCCTATAATCAGTCTGAGAAAACCAGCAGGTAGAAGATGCATGTAATGCTTGCAAAGATCACTGCAATGTCCTATTGCCAATGGGATTTTACTCACATTTAATAGTGATTTCATTAAATCTTCCAGCCTTATGGAACATGTGTCCATGGGATACACCATATGTTTTCAAGTGTTCTTCCTAGGATCTCATCTTCTCTTGTTGAAGCTCATGAGTGAATGCCTACTGATGAAATAGGAATAGTGCTCTGCTCTTTTAGAAGGCACATACCATTGGGAATTAAGAGGTTTGCAATCCTGCAACACATTTCCTGAGAAGCCATTAAATCTCCTTTTGCCTCAAGTTCATTGCATTCTTTAGCAATATAAAAAATATATAGATTTTATATATAAAATGTGTAGGTGCTATTTTTATAATATTTTTTCCATTCTCGATTCTTAGGTTGTTTCCTGAAGAATTTTGTATTCCATTAATAGTAAGAGAAACTTTAGAAATTCCGTTAGTAGTAAGAGAAACTTTTGAAAACCACCAACACAAAAGATAATTCCACCTGTTCTACAAACCTGACATCTTCCTTCAGCGCTTGCCTCTCTTCTTCATTGTGAGGACCATGTTCATTCTTTCCTGAAAAACCTGATTTGCCTCCCTGATTTTTCTTACTTGTTGGGGCAAAGTCCTGTTTCTCCCTTCCTTCATTTTTGTGTCTCATTCTTTGAGCCTTACATGCCTTCTTTCTTTCCTTTTGACATATATGTATTTTTCTATGCCTCTTTCATTAATTCTCTCATTTTTTCTGTCAGAAAACTTAAGAATTAGTGTTACCTTCTAAATTCTATTGAAAGTTACTTGGTGGGCACATTATAAATCAGCATAGTTTTCCTTTCCTTTGGTTTCCACCCCTTTGCCCACTTAAGCAGCAAAATTGCTCAATGAAAAGCTTGTGAGTTTTCAGATCTCTGAGGTAATGCCTGGGAAAAGACAAAAATGAAATTTTCCTAAGAAAAATGCAGGCCTATTGCAAAATACCTCAAGAAAAGAAGAATTCTCTACATGAAATCTCCCCAGTACAATTGCTATTGCACTGAATGCTCTCCAAGTGGGTTTGCAGCCTGGGATCACTTACTAGACAACTTGTTGCTTCATGGTGAGAGAGCTGGAATTATTACAGCCATAATAATATAACTTGAATTTTGTTTTAGGAGAATGAAGCCCTGAAATTTACTGAGTGAAATTATAAAATCTCCAGTAATTATGGTTATAAAAAATAGGTTAAACAATCAATTCTTCAAATGGTTTAGGTGTGACTGAGCTTGTTTTGAGGAAGGTAGATGGATTAGAAAACAAATGATCCCATCCTACGTTTGGATGAGGACTGCAAATTCTTGACTGTTATATGCATCTTTCGTTCCCTTTTCACATCATATTTATGGCTGTTGCATGAAAGTGGAAGGCAGCTGCATTGCTGAAATGTCTTTCTGAGATCTCTGTTAGCCTGCAGTCACACTGGAGAAGACAGGTCTGTGGGGAACAGACACAGGAAAATTATTTCAACCGTCTTTATCAGGCCCAGGAAGGTTTCCAAAGAGAGGTGTTGCTTGTGGTGCAGAATCTTTCATGCAGGACCACCTCCCACAGGAGGAACGTGTCTGTACGTGGACTGGCACAGGCTGCAGCAGGACTTGCAGCAGGAAGACTCCCATTCCAGCCATGATGCAAGGAGGCTGTTCGCTGAGTGGCTGGCAAAAATGGCCTCCGTCTAGTCCCCAGAGCCTGCGGGGCTTGTGTGTTTGTGTCCCCCAAATGCAGAGGCAGAAAAAGCCCTCCCACTTCAATGAGACATCAGTCAGTGCATGGTTGGAGGGATTATTATGGACCTATTGGGATCACAGGCTGGAAGTAATTTTCTTCTGTGGCTGCAAGCATCATGCCAGGCATACATTTTTTCATGCAACCCATTCTTATACTGAGAGCAAGAATGGCAAGGTAAGCTGCAGGTTTGGGAACCTGCCTGTTTGTACATACATGCTGGAGTAGTCAGATCTGAGAAGTGTTCCCTGTGCGGTGGAAGTGTGTAATATCTCATGGCAGTGTTAGCTATAGTATCTTTAGACACGTTGGTGTGTAGAACTTTTTAACAAAACTCACACAAGTGAGTTTCCTTCATAGACAATCGCAGTGAAACCCTGCCCTTAGAACGAACTCAGGTGCTTCAGTGTACTACAATAACATCAGCTTTTTGTTGTTGTCATCTTAGCCAATGGTGGACTGTCCTAAAACCTGCTATTGTGCCAAGTCTCCTAAGAAGAAGACAGTTTAAACAGAAACTGAAAAGTCTTCATATGCCAAAAATGAGGATTAAAAAATAAAAAAGCAGAAAAAAATGCATTAATTGCAATCATCCTTTGTTTAGCAATCTTCTTATTTTGGGCAGATATAAAATTTTATTTGGCAGTATAGACTGAAGCTTAGCGTTCACACCTGTTGAAGCATCAGTTATGGCGGTAACATCATCTGAACAGATATTCTGTTTGAGTGGAATCTACACCGCTTCTTAATTAAGCCTCCGTCACTGTCACATTGATGATGATAAATGGAAACCAATTCCCAGGAGCTGCTCCCGTTGAGTATGTGAGCTCCAGTTAAATAAACAAGCTTTCCAGTTCAGAATGGCTGGAACATAAGCGTTGGTGAGTGTTATTAACTCCTATATCCTAACAGAAACAAGCAGTTAGTTCTTAATTGAGCAACTATTTTAGACACAGGAACTGAAGAAGCATTGTAAATGGACGCGAGCTTCTTCCATTTGTTACTTACATTATGTCTGTGGTGATGACCTAAAACACCCAGAAATGGAAGTACTCTTCCTTGAGCTAGCACTAGTGTCATCTATTCTATCACATTAGCCTTTCATGAAACAACAGAATAAGATTAGAGAACAAAATCCATTGTGCTGTTCATATAAATTAATTGCATTCAGGAACACTGTGTACCACCAGAAATCTATGAACTGGTTTCATTAATGGTCAGGCTTAGACACAGCTTTCTGCTTTTTGTGATTTGTAGCAGCTTCACTAAAGAACAATTATACTTATCAAACAGAGCACACAGACAGGAAAAATAACATGAAACGTAGAAAATCCCTGTTCTCTGAAACTGGGACTCATTCTTCAATTTTAGGGACTGATTCAGATACCTGAGTGCTACAAGTCGGAGTCCAACTTGTAGGCACACAGTCCACACAACTCTTACATTTACAGTGCAAATCATCTACAGCGTTTGTGCCCAGGGCTTGTCACCTGCTGCCATTTGCATTGAAAATATATCTCAAAGGGTTGGTGCTCCTGCCCAGGGCCTGTTTTATATATTGGCATAGAGTCTGTGGTACTCAGCCATGACCTGGGAAGTCTGTAGCCTGAGGGGGTTCAGTCCCACATTATAAAATATTTCCACAGGACTGCTCCCCCTGCTAGAAGTGCCCAATACATCAATGCTGAAACTGAGAGGGTGGTCCCTCTCATCCTCTGCTAATCCGGAATGGCTGCTTTGAATCCCTTTTCATTTGGGACCCTCTCTCGTTACCAAGAATTCAGGGAACTGTCTGGAAGTTAGATACAAAGACTTTCAGAGTCACTGCATCTTTGCATCTATGGATGCGATCCTAAGAGAATCCACGTGAGTGTGCTTGCATGTGTGTGAGTGAAAGACGCTGCAGACTTTTTAATTTCAGCACTGCTAAAGCCATCCCACTTCAAGGTAAAGCAGGTCCAGTGAATAAGCAAGAGAACTTCTGTCAGTTTTCAGGCTTCAGAAACCACAGACAACAAGCTGTCTCCTTTCAGTCCTTGCTCACTGCCTTCATTAAGACTGCTGAAGTTAATAAAACAGTCAGGATTCAGTTCAACCCAAAATTTCCCACATTTCATGTCAGCAAGAAGGACATCTACACTGAAAGTTTAATTTATCAAAGACTTGTGGCCAGTGGAAATCAGATGGCGACCCTATATGGCTAGTCCTGGCCTGGGTGCGTTTAGGAGCATGGGGCACTGGGACCTACAGCCTGATGTGCCCCACACAGCGAATTCAGGAGAGGCAGCAGAGCCGGTGTCGGCAGGTCAGCTATGTGCGCTGCTGGGGTGGCAAACCCCAACTCTGTCTGCAGCCTCCTTGATTCCACTTGCTTCTGTTTTTCTCTGGAGTGGGCGGGGGCAGGGCTGCTCAGATGTACTGGTAGGGTTGGCTGGTGCTGGGCCAGTTTGTATGGGTATGTATGTCCGTCATGTCTCTGCTGAAACCGAGGGGATCTCCCTGGGTTAGCACCTGAGCTCGCTGTAGACAGGAAAACTGATTTATAAACCTTGCAAAGCTAAACAGAAGGTGTTCGAACATCATATTTAATTTTTTTTTCTAGCATGCAAGATCTTCAGTCAAAGCACTGTAATAGATTGTTGAGGACTGTCATGAAAATTATACCACATTTAAAGATTTATGCCGATGAGTATTTCTGGACTGTCTGATGAGGCTTACTACATTTTTGGCATAAATCAAGGAAGAAAATGATCTTTAAGCTTAGTTATCAACCAGAAGAGACAATACTTATCAAAACTTGATTTTGCATTTTTTTCAGACGAAATCCAGCCAGTTAACAATAAATATTGCTTATTTTGCGCCTTCATGGTGCTTTTTAATTAAATACTCCATTAAGCAGAATACTAAACAAATTTTGTGGGTCAGATGATGAACCATTCGCAGATGAATACTTGCTCAAGGCTTGTTTGGAATCCCGTAGAAGTTAAAAGAATTCTTTTCAATTACTGCAGTGGGTTTGGGACTAGGCAGTCAAGTAGCTTGACCGGAGCAGATGAGAAAACTCCATGTAAGGGACGACCACCTTGTACAAGAAGGGATTTAACTGTCTTATCCAACAAACAGATAAAGCCATACTGATTATTAATGTTGTAAATGTTATGGAATTAAAAATCAGCTGGTATTAATTTGAAAAACTATTTTTTAACAAAAGAAATTACAGTATGGTTGGCTCCAGAGAACATCTGTTTATCAGTGTCTACACTGTTGTATATGAGGTCACAGGAATGCTTTTGTATAGTTAGGAGTCCTAAAGGGCTCATATTTTTTATGTATATACATACACAGGCATACATAAAATTATTTATACAAAAATTTCCAAATACCCTTCAATTACTACAATCAGCAATAGAATTTTGTAATGTTTACGGCTTTTCATACTCCTTTGTCAGATGCTGTCACAACGGTATTTTCATCCCTGCCTTTAAGTGCAAAGCCTTTTATTTATACAGAAATATGAAATCAGTGGCAGCCTGTGAATTAAAATATTACTCACTTGGGAGAAAATGACCTTCTCATGAAGATTGATGGAACAACCACCAAAAACTTGAAGAAATTATGTTTACCATTTTCTAAATTATAGCAGCCTGAACTGATTCTGATCCTTCCATATTTCACTTCTGTCTCCAACTCATTGGTAGCAGACCAAAGAAAACAAACATTCGTGCAGATAGATGTTTAATCGTGTGATGTTAAGTCATTATTCTCTTGCAATTTCCTGTCTTTTAAACATGTACACGTTTATGATAAGACTCCCTATTGAGTAATGTAAATAACCAGTTTTTCATGGTTATTTACAATCATAGCTGTGGGAGCTTTGTGGGTTGTTTTTTTTTTTTTTGTTAATGTTATTGTGGAAGCACTCTAAAGCCCTATTAAAGATCAGGATCTTTTTGTACCCAAATCTGTCCTCACTAGATATAAACAGTTTCTATTCCAGAGAGTTCATATTTGAACGACCCAGTGTGGAGGTTGCAAGCAAGTGGTCATCAAAATAAGAGGTAAGAAAAATATCCTGTAAGAAAGTATTCACTGGTCATTTGTAACTTAAATTAAAAGGCTTAAAGGCTGAAAATGGTATACCTCTGCGAGGTTTAACACAAAATTATGTTCTTCCACCTCTACAAATTTTTCCTGGTATGGAATACGTTAGATAATGATCTATAGGATCTTGTCCAAAGAACAACTCTGAAGCCATCTTTTTTCATGAAACCTACTGGTCAGTACCAAACAGACTTAAATTTATTACAATGCTTAGGAAATAGTCCAGTAAGCAAAGAGGGCAGGCAGGCTCATGAGTCATAAGAAATATTTACCAAAAGAAGAAAATCTGCTAAGCATTTTTAAGTCCTTCTTGTGGGTTAATCCTGGTGGGCAGCTAAGAACCACACAGACAGTTGCTCACTTCCCCCTCCCTCAGTGGGACAGAGGAAAAGAAGAATAAAAGCAAGAAAACTTGGGGGTCAAAATCAAACAAACAAGGAAACAAAATTTTAATAAGTGGATCATAAATGGAAGATAAGGGAAGAAAACAAAACAAGCGATGCAGAGGCAATTACTCACCAAAACCCATGGGCAGACCAATGCTCAGCCAGTTCCTGAGCAAAACATGGGCAACCCCAATAAAACTCCCTTTTTTCCCTTTTATTACTGGGTATGATGTTATACGGTATGGAATATCTCTTTGGTTAATTCAGGTCATCTACCTGGTTGTGTTCCCTCCCAGCCCATTGGGCACCCCCCAGTCTATTCACTGGGGGAGGCAGTGTGAGAAACAGAGAGGGGCCTTCATGCTGTGCAAACACTGTTCAACAAAAGCTAGAACATTGGTGTGTTCTCAGTACTGTTTTGGTCAAAAACCTAAAGCACAGCACTACATGAGCTGCTATGAAGAAAATTAACTCTATCCTAACCAGGATAACCAGAAAATTAACTCTATCCTAACCAGGCCTAGTAAAGTCCTTTTAATTTTTCCCCCCGAATCCAGGTCTAGCAGGTGTTGTGCATTGCTCCAATGGGAATCTGAAATATTCCTGCTTTTATAAATTTTGCCTGGAGCTTCCAGATATTCAGACACCATCATATAGAAGACAAGAAGACTACTTTGCTCATGGTGCCTCTTCTCTTTCTGGGGAGATGTTTATCTTCTCTTTATCAAAGTGTCTTCTTTAAGGGGGGGGGCTGTAGTTATTGCTCGCTTTACCATAGCCAACAGATGAATTGTACTGCCTCTCTGAATAGTCTGATGTTTCACATTTTTGTGGGATGTGGAGGACACAGGGGGAATGGGATAATAATCCTTCCAGAAATCAGCACAGCTGTCATTGTCTGGTAGGCAGCGCCTGACCTCCCTGCCACCTGAATCGGAGGGCAAACCTTCCCTTGACGTGCGTGAGCAGGACGGGACCATCAAGAGCCAGCACATTGTGCTATACTTGTCACCCCAAGAGGCAAAAAAGTTTCAAAAGGTCAGGGAAGATTTTTGAGGCATACATTCTGAACAAAGCCATGTCACATTAGATCCCCGTTGCTAGGGAAGTTATACCAAGCTGTGCATGGAGCCTATAACTGCTGGAAATTTCTTTCAGCTCAATGTGATTCACAGGCATGAGGACTAATAAGAACATAGTGTATTATTAAAAATATCAGCTTGACAGGGCTCAGCAAGTGCCTGTAGCAAACGTACCTCAGAAACAGGGAAAAAGCCTGACTCCATTAACTCTCTGCATCTGAGCCTTCTTACTTATCTGCAGAGAGAGGCAGAGAAATTACATGAGGTTGAGATTTTAATGAGAAGAAGTAGAGGACTAATGAAATGCTAATGAGATCGACATAATCCAGTGTGTCACTGCAGGCTCTCAGTCCTTTCAAGCCTGGTAAACAAAATAAGCAACCATTAATTTGCCTGAAGTGGATTCATGAATTTAGCAACGGAATTTAGAAAGCATTGAAAAATACCCCATGTTCTCAGCAGTGACACCAAATCGTGGTTTTTTAAAGATATTTCCCAAAGGTAGAAGCAAGGTCTCAATTTTCTGCCTGCCATGGTCTTGCTAAGAAGGCTTCAGCATCAGCCAGTTGTCACACGTGGACACAGGGGTGACTAGGTGGTTTCCACAAGGTTCCTACTCAGGTGACAAGTTTGCTGGGAAGGAGACCTGACAGACAACTGGAGACAGATTGTGGGTTTTTATGGAAAGCACCCGTCTGGAAAAGCGAGGTGGCTCCAAGTGCTGGTGGGTGTCAAAAACAAGAAGGGCTTCTTCAACTACATCAGCAGCAAAAGGAAGGCTAGGGACAACGTGGGGCCGCTGCTGAATGAGCAGGGTGTCCTGGTGACGGAGGATGCAGAGAAGGCAGAGCTACTGAATGCCTTCTTTGCTTCAGTCTTCAGTGCTAAGACTGGCCCTCAGGAATCCCAGGCCCCGGAGGTAAGAGAAGAAGCCTACAGAGAGGACAACTTTCCCTTGGTCAAGGAGGACTGTGTGAGGGATCGCTTAAGCGATCTGGATGTCCACAAATCCATGGGCCCCGATGGAATGCACCCACGAGTGCTGAGGGAGCTGGCGGATGTCATTGCTGAGCCACTCTCCATCATCTTTGAGAGGTCCTGGAGGACAGGAGAGGTGCCCGAGGACTGGAGAAAGGCCAATGTCACGCCAGTCTTCAAAAAGGGCAAGAAGGAGGACCCAGGGAACTACAGGCCGGTCAGCCTCACCTCCATCCTGGGAAAGGTGATGGAGCAGCTTATCCTGGAGGTCATCTCTAAGCAAGTGGAAGAAAAGAAGGTTATCAGGAGTAGTCAGCATGGATTCACCAAGGGGAATTCATGCCTGACCAATCTGATAGCTTTCTACGATGACATGACTGGCTGGGTAGATGAAGTGAGAGCCGTAGATGTTGCCTACCTAGACTTCAGCAAGGCTTTCAACACAGTCTCCCATGATATCCTCCTAGGGAAGCTCAGGAAGTGTGGGCTGGATGAGTGGTCGGTGAAGTGGATAGAGAACTGGCTGAATGGCAGAACTCAGAGGGTTGTCATCAGCGGCGCTGAGTCTTGTTGGAGGCTGGTAACTAGTGGTGTCCCCCAGGGGTCAGTACTGGGCCCAGCCTTGTTTAACTTCTTCATCAAAGACCTGGATGAAGAGTTAGAGTGTACTCTCAGCAAGTTTGCTGATGACACCAAACTGGGAGGAGTGGTGGATACACCAGCAGGCTGTGCTGCCATTCAGCGTGACTTGGACAGGCTGGAGAGTTGGGCAGAGAGGAACCTGATGAGGTTCAACAAAGGCAAATGCAGGGTCCTGCACCTGGGGAGGAACAACCCCATGCACCAGTACAGGCTTGGGGCGGACCTGCTGGAGAGCAGCTCTGCGGAGAGGGACCTGGGTGTCCTAGTGGATGACAGGTTAACCATGAGCCAGCAGTGTGCCCTGGCTGCCAAGAAGGCCAATGGCATTCTGGGATGCATCAAGAGGAGTGTGGCCAGCAGGTGGAGGGAGGTTCTCCTTCCCCTCTACACTGCCCTAGTGAGGCCTCATCTAGAGTACTCTGTCCAGTTCTGGGCTCCCCAATTCAACAAAGATGAAGAGCTACTGGAGAGAGTCCAGCGGAGGGCTACAAGGATGGTGAGGGGACTAGAACATCTCTCCTACGAGGAGAGGCTGAGGGAGCTGGGCTTGTTCAGCCTGAAGAAGAGAAGGCTGAGAGGGGACCTTACAAATGCTTACAAATATCTCAAGGGTGAGTGTCAGGAGGATGGGGCAAACTCTTTTCAGTGGTGCCCAGTGACAGGACAAGGGGCAATGGGCACAAACTGAAGCACAGGAAGTTCTGTCTGAATATGAGGAAGAATTTCTTCCCTCTGAGGATGACGGAGCAGTGGAACAGGCTGCCCAGGGAGGTTGTGGAGTCTCCTTCTCTGGAGATATTGAAGATCCGCCTGGACAAGGTCCTGCGCAGCCTGCTGTAGGTGTCCCTGCTTTGGCAGGGGGGTTGGACTAGATGACCCACAGACATCCCTTCCAACCCCTACCATTCTGTGATTCTAGGTGCAGGGTGGCTGCAAAACAGGGGCTTTTGCTTCACCTCCACCCATCTTGCCCCTCTGCTTGAGTCCCACCATATAGCTCCCTATGGGGAGCCTTCAGGCAAGAGCTTTTGCTTTACAAAGCACCTTAATTCTGGGCCCAAGCTGGCTGTGTCACAAGACCAGAAAGCTAAGAAAGGCTGAAGTAGGTCAAAACTATTTTTACTGCTCTGTGATCCAAAGGTGATCTTTGTCTTATACAGGAGAGAACAAGTTTCAAGCTGTTCTATTTTGCTTCGGGTTTTTTTACATCCATCAGTAGCCTACGCTGCACCTCAGGGATCAGTGGGACACGGGACCATGGGTGCCATTCATCTCCCTTCCAGCAAAAGGACTTGAATCCACAGGGGAATAACTCAAGTCAGATCTCTCATGGTACAGAAACAGCCAAAGGCACTACAGAATATGTCCAAAATTACTCTTTTACATTGCATCAGCTGATTTCTTTACACACAGCTCCTAAAAAAAAACCTTATATATGAACTGAACTTTAAGTCAGCTTTCAATGTTACTGTCCATCACAGCCACATTTGCAAGTTCGGGGCTTTATTGAAGAGGACTTATAACTAGTTCTTCTAACCTGGAAGATAATTCTTGCCCTAGCAGCTACCAAGGCTACCCTGACTGACTAACTTTCATTTGCATCCTCCATTTATAACATCAAATTACTGATTCTAAATACTTGTTCCAGACAAATTGCTTATTTCCCACAGGGAGAAGAAAAACACAGAAAATAAAAGCAGTCATTCAGAGCATCTTCAGACATATTTTACCTTGAATCTGTCTTGTTCCAGGTTTTAATTTTTGTTCTTCCAAGGAAGAAATCTGTTTCCCTTTCAACATTTCTTTTCAGTTATACATATATCACAATAATTTAGCATACATTTCTCTAATCTTTTATTAATGTCTTCTCTTTTACTTAAATACCCATTAACATGAAATCATCACAGTAATTTTGATTGAATCTTCATATCACTGACGTACTGTTAATGAAAACAAGATTAGCATCTGAAGCTTTCAAGGGATGATTGCTGTACTGTTTGGATTCTTTCATGACAAGATAGGATCTCTAATTCTTTTAAAGGAGGAGAGAAAAAGCATCATGTGCTTCCGACCAGATCCTTCCACATTTCTTTATGTGCAGAGTCCCAAGTCAAGTGCACAACTCATAAGTTAGGGATTCAGTATCTAGGTGAAAAGTGTGCTCAGGTCATTGTCTGACATGCTGACCAGCATCTGTCTGAAATGCTGACCAGCATTACTTCATTATTTCTTAATTTTTTCCCACTTGATTTGTGTGTTTCCATTTGCCCCTTGTCTGCCATCTTGGTTTTAAACAGTCTGAGGACAGGGATTACCTCTTACGGAAACACAGCGACATATTTTATCTTCTAAAATTCCCCTTCTGAAACAAATTTCACCTTAATTTATCTGGAACCACATGCAACTTACACCCTTTCCAAAATGTTCTTCTCGACAAAAATAGTCCTCCATATGCCTTTGTTGATTTAGTTACCTGCTGTATTAAAAATAAGTTTCAACTGCCAGAACTCAGTCACTGACAGTGTGTTTGTGTTTATAGCGAAAACTTTCAAGATCCACTGAAAATCTCAAAGGCAGCCCTGAGAATGGCAAAAAATAACATTCCCAAAGTCCCTCCACCTTTGTTCTCTCATACTTAAATTGAGAATTGTACTGACGTGGCAGAACTACCATGCAAGAATTGAGTTCATCAGTACTTGTAAAATACTTCAGGACTCCAAAGCGAAATTCACTTAAAATACTGTTACCTTAAGAAATTATGACCTTTTATTGTCTGTTTCTATTATTCTCTCAGAATTAGAATAAGGCAGTTTTAATTCTTAAAGACATTTGGTGCATGAAGTGTTTTTTCACTGCCCTGTGCTGCATTACCGCCTTTGTCCCTTTCCTCACGAGGCGTGCGATCTGCTTGGATGCACAGATAAGGGCTAACATCACCTGCCCGAGAAGCGCGAAAGTGGAGAAGAAGAACTTGTCAGGGGCCATGTGCTGCTGTTCCTGGCAGTGCAGTGTCTGCATGAAGGAGCTCAGATGCTTTTGCTTTGAATGCAAATTGGGTCAGCTGCCGAAGCTGTCTCCTGATACCACTGCTTTGCAGCTGCTACTCCCTCCTGCTGTGTAGATTCAACTCCTTCAGATTTCAGTGGGGGAGGACCACTATCTCAGTCAGAGCAAAGGCCATCCTTAACCACCTCTTGCCCTTACCGTGATTGCCGCTGACCCTGCTTTTCTTTCTTAACTGTTAATGAGGACTGACCTGTTCTTTCCCTTGGGCAGGGTCTGATACTCCAAGCACAGTGTGTGCTGCCTCTGTGCTTTGCCTAGTTTAACATAGTTGATGATGTCATGTACTTACATGGCTTTGATACTCTTCTTCCACTGTTTAATTGAAAGAAAATTAGGTAAGGTTCAGTTTGTCCTCTATAGAATCTAAATGACTTGTATCCTGCGGTTAAAAAACACTGCTTTCCTTTGCTGAGCTTGTCTGTCTTCTGTGTTAATTATCAGGATGTCCACTTTACACACCCACCACTCTGGTCCTCAGCCTGAATATTCTTGCACATGCTGCTTACTGTAAGCATGTGAATAGTTCCGAAGCAAAAGCTTAACTTTCACATGATTATAACGCAGGATTGGGGCTGTCTATAGATTACTAGAATGCTGTCTCATAGGAGTATGATGCCACTTAACTCCTCAGCATGCTCATCTGTACCTCATACCTCATTTTGCTTATGTGTAAATCAGACTCCATCTTATATGGTCCACATCACAGTGCTATCTTAGCAATATTGTTAGAAGTTTTATGCAGTGCGAGTAAAACATATGAGTCTCTAAATAGCATCACCTACTCCTTAGATATTTAGTAGAAAATTAGTTATTGTAACAACATCTGTGCAGAGTGGCATACTAAGGCAACTCCTGAAAACAGCTGAATGGTTAAATAAACTGTAAAGGTAGAGAACAGAAGAAAGCAGTCTGAGGAGCAATTGGTGAACATAAAATGAAAAAAAAAAAAGGCAATCTAGAAAGCAAATTCAAGTGTAGTTCAACTTTAGTCGACGGAAAAGAGGGAAAATTAAGAAACAGTAGGTTATTTATCTAGATTTTTGTTAGATCAAAGGCCTACATTTTAGTTTGTTTATTTTCTAAGGTCCTGTATAGTTGATAGAGAGCACTAACATTCGGGTGTAGCTCATGCATCCGTGAAATCAATGTCTAAAATATCACCCTTTTAACACCTTTGTCTCCCTCCATCAGTGGCTCAAGGAGGACATCCTAGTTCTTGTTACTCTTATAGCAATAATGACACAAGCTTCATCTTGCAAGGACTTCCCAGATTATCCTCACGACAAGTATTCATACAGGGCACACAAGGACCTGCTAATGAGCTGGGGAAAAACCAGATGTGATTAAAATGGAAGGAAAGAAAATAAAGATACTACTGGGGCTTTTGTTATTTTTCAGAAGGGTGGTGACTGTGCTGAGTATTTATGGAGAGAGTCAACATCCAAGAATATGATTTACAAAATATTTCCACAAAATTTTTTTTTTTTTAATTTCCAGTCCTAGATCCAAAATGTGAATGATTTCACAAAAACTGTGGTATCTTCTTATTTGATCACTTTTTGCATTAGACTTCACTCAGAAAAATGGTGCAGCCAGTAAGAAAATAGAGTTCACAGATCACATTGCCTGGCTTGTAAAACACGGGAGAAGAAACCAGCCATTGGAGATGTAGCTCAAAGCTCACATCCCGATAACTACGACAGCCTTTAAACTACCTTTAAATCTGTTGTGGTTTTGCCTCAATTTGCAACAAAGGACTACACAGTTACTTTTTTACTCCTTCCCCCTCCCCGGTGGGATGGGGAGAAGAATCAGTTTAACATAATGGCAAAGGGAGAAGAAAACAACAATCAATAATGCTGATAAAAAGCATATACAACATGCACTGTTCTCACCACCCGGTGCTCAGCTTGCTCCTGAGTAGCAAAAGCCCCTCCTTCAGCCAACTCCCCACTTAAATACTGAGCACGACATCACAGGGTATAGAATATCCCATTTGACTAGCTGTTTGGGTCAGCCCAACCAGCTTCTTGTGAAAATTAACTCGATCCCAGCTGAACCCAGGACAGTATCCTTCCAATCTGGGGATGTTCTGTTACGTGAATAAATGACATCACCTAGATAAAGCCTGAGAAATCAAGCTTGGCCTGAGAATTCCAGATAGCCCTGAGAATTAAAGCTGGAAATTCACTGATTGTCTAAGGTCAGCAGCAATGTTCAAAGTCCCCTCAGCAGAGGTGCTGTGTCCTTCCTCAACATGGTCTCTTGCCTTATCCTTGCCAAGTTCCAAGCTCCCAGGCAATGTTAGGAGTCTCTTGCATCTTCGTTACTTTGTGCTGAAAGATTCGTCTCCCAGCAGAGCCCCTCCACAGCCTGTGCCGGGGGCCTGGAGGCAGGGCACTTCTCTATAGATTAAAGACGCTGACTCTAACCTGGAGGCACCAAGTGCCTGAATGTCTCCCAAGAGGTGTGCCTCTAACTGGAGAGGAGAGCCCAAGGCACAGCAGATGCCTGCAGTGCGCTGTGAGACCTCCACCTTCATGCAGGGTGGCTTTGGTGGTAGGGAGGCACAGTGTGGCAGGCACAGACTGGCAGGCTCTGGGGCTGTTTCTGCGGCTCTCATCAAACAAGGGGAAAGGAGATACACTGAGTTTGATGCTAAGCTCTCCCTTTGAGAGCAGCTGAGCAGTGACGGCAAGCTGGAAGCGGGAGCAGCCCTGTGTGGCTCAGAGGTGATGGAAACGGTCAGCATTGGCTCGCACAGCACATTTAAACTATTTTCTTCCTTGACACTCTTTCTACATTTAGATGTTCCAATTTCCTGTAATCTTCACACAGGCGTATGTGGACAAGTAAACAGATTGTTTTGAACCAAATAGCTGTGCTAATTTATAGCACTGTTTAAAGCAAAGCTTGAACACCCTCTTAACTCCACGCAGGGACTGGATGTACTAGCAGGTACAAACGGGTACATATCTCCCTTCAAATTAAAACATCCACACCAAGCAGCAGACTGGCCAGCAGACAGGTTTGTGGCCGTTTGACTCCTCCTGGGTCTATGCACAGAGGCAGTCAGGGTCCCGAGGACAGCCGTCCCCAGGGAGGGGACAGACCCCTCCCCGGCTTCACAGTACCCTGCTTGGTCATTGTAGCACCGCTGAGTGAACTATAACGATGTCCCATTTCTTGAGTGGCCCCTGGGGTTGCTGGGGCTCACAGGGGGATTCAGGTGGTGCTGGGGGGCTGCGTCTCTCAAGGCGGAGGGTTTCCAGCTTCCCACACCGTGGGGCTTGCAGGGCCTTGTCACTCCACGTTTTTCCCTCATCTTCTGCCCTGTCTCCTTGGCAAGGCAATGAACACTTTCTTGTCCAGAGTCTGTGCTCTAGGCCAGAGCATTAACAGTCCACAACAGAAGATAAAATGGATGCTTCACAGGCTGGAGCTCCCAAGTTCTCACAACAGTTTATACTCCACAATTGAGGCCAGAGCAAATTAAAGGGTTCTGGGAAATGTCCTAAAACCACAGAGCAGGTAAAACTGGTTTGGAATTTGGGGAATCCTTGTGGCCAAGGTCACCCTGCTGTTTACATAGCAATTCCGCCTTTTTGTGACATAAGGCACAATCTCAAATGCATTGTTTTTCTATAAATTCTTCTTCCTGTTTGGAAAGCATTTCAGGGACCCCAAACATTTTACTAAATGAAAAGCATAAGAAGTGGAAAGCCATTATCCCCTTGTGAACTGGTCTGGAAAAATATGCATATGAAATAAGTCTATGGAGGAAGCTGGAGGAGGTTGCAGTCAAGATCAAGTAATATTTTTTCTCAGTTTGGGTTTTGTTGTCATTACATTTCGAGTTTATTCTCCTTTGCAATTTTCACATCTGAGATTAGATCTTCTAAAAACACCCCTGAATTTCTACATCATGCTTCACTGAACATTTCTACAAGGAGCCAAGGAACAATATTACAATTGCATTTCTAACTGTCTAATGGCACATGAGAGATTTGCCTGTATTTACCACTGCGCTATGACCTGACTGCCCCTGACCTGAAAAAATCTTCAGAGAAAAGTCCAGTTATTCTCCTTGATAGGTAAACAGCACTTCGAAAAACAAGTTCTAGGTTTCCCCTGCGTCTATTCCTAGGTTATCAAGTCAAGTATTTTAAAAACAAACCAGCCTACAATAAAAATATACATATATATGTGCAGCTGTTTCTTGCAAGGAACCACTCAGGAATGATACGCCTGCAAGCTGTATACTGAAAACAGGCAATGTGGATAAGTCCCTAAGTTGACAAAACCCAAAAATATTAGATAGGATGGAAATTTAAAAAAAAAAAAAGAGAGAGAGGGATAAATAAAAAAAAGGAAACTGGTGGCTTGTTCCAGGGCTGCCAAGAACATTTTGGAGCCTTAAGAACATGCACCGCCCTGCTTGGCGGAGTGTTGTTTCTGTCTCGTCCACTGAGTGATTTCTTGTCTTCCCCACAGCTTCCTTCAGCTGCCTGCGAGTAACCTGCTCTCTGCTCATTGTATCTGTTCCCTGGGGGTGGGCCTTAACGTTTGGTTCTCCACCTTTTCTCTCCTTGGTGTAAAATCTTCCTGGTTTGCAAATGCCAGGTGCTGATAGATCATTGCCCTCTTTGTGCTCTCATCCCCATGAGATGCTTCTCCATCCTCCCCACTCTTCACCCCAACTAAGTCAACCCTTTTCAAATGTTTTCCTTTGTGGCTGAAAATGCTACAGTTCTGGTGTGATACATTAAGAGTATTGGTGAATACAGACGCTCGGGGCAATCCTCATCTATCTTCCTGCTTCATCACTGAAAACCAGTCCAGCAGTTAAGGAAAAAATGATCTTTTCTTTTTACTTTAGTAGGAGTACCAACAAATCCCTTGGGCTGTAGCTAGTCCTCTGACTTCAACAAAAGCAGGATACTGGTCATCATTCTTCATTGATGTTTTCGAAATCCAGTTCATTCTAACTAGGAGTGTTACAGTGAGTTACAGCACTGATAACAGATTTATTTGTGCTTTTTCTTGCTCACAAGAGGACCACATATTCCCAGAAATGCTTATATAGTCCCACGATTACGTCTGTAAAATCTCTACCATACTTCATTAATGAATTTGTATTGCTTAAACACAAATGAGCATGCATATGCCAGACAACATTGTGCAGTGAGTTCTGTGCATCCAGGACATGTTAAACTCCAAAGTTTTTGGGCTATTCATTTCTGCGTGTGCAGTGTTTTCCATTTGGGATTTCCAGATGTCTGGAGCCTGGCCAAAGCTACTCACTCCTTCATCAGGGCTGCCAGACATCTGGAAATTCCAGACAAGTGGACAACATTTCTGAGGTGAAAAAGAGAACATATGCAGAAACCCAGATGTATATATGTAACTTATCCAGAAGCTCTAGACAAGGTGAGGATACTTTCAGTGCAATAAAAAAGAAAGCATTAAAAAAAGGTTCTCCTCCCCTCTGGTCTGCCCTAGTGAGGCCCCATCTGGAGTACTGTGTCCAGTTCTGGGCTCCCACTTCAAGAAAGATGTGGAGCTACTGGAGAGAGTCCAGCAGAGGGCTACGAGGGGACTGGAGCATCTCTCCTATGAGGAAAGGCTGAGGGAGCTGGGCTTGTTTAGCCTGGAGAAGACTGAAACAGGATCTTACAAATGCCTACAAATATCTTAAGGGTGGGTGTTAAGAGGATGGGGCCAGACTCTTTTCAGTGGTGTCCAGTGACAGGACAAGGGGCAATGGGCACAAACTGAAGCATAGGAAGTTCCAGCTGAACATGAGAATTGCATTTATTCCCTACGACAATACTGGCCTTAAAACATGTGAGTGATATCTTTCAGTGAAAGGTGGTGTTGAAATGCAAAATATTTGTACTAATAAATGGTCAGCATTCATTACTAGTATAATCATCACACTCTAAGTAAAAAGGAACTGAGGTTTAAGTCCCATAATTAAGGTTTTTATAGTATTAAGATGTAAAGGAAATGGACTCCGAGGAAATTTAATCTGTGTGCGATAAAGTTGTCTAGCTGATGAGTTGATGGAAATAATGGATTCCAAAGCAGGCTTCAAATGGATTTCAGATGGACTGAAATAATGTTAAAAAAGGGGGGGAAAAAGTCTGTATTATCCAAGAATACACGTAATCTATAATTTAATGCATAATAGCTGCTCTAACCAAGACATTACCCTGCCACAATCTGACTCATTATTGTGTAAAAATGAGTACCTTGAAAACGCTAAATGCTATATGAAATCAAGTAGTATTTACATTTTGAGTGGGAAAATTTTCAGAGAGAAAAAGTTTCTCTCCAGATCTTTACTAGATCACACATCTGACCATGTTATAGAAAAGAAAGATAATAATTGTGCCTGCATAATGCCAGTGAAAAAAAAAAAAATCTGAGCTGCTTTATGGCAGTTTTGATTTTCAGGAATTAACAGCCTCCCTCTCAATCTACAAGTAAAAGCCTATGTCCTGCTAATCCGTATTCACTTGAGAAAGCAGATAGGATTGCTAGAATGAGTAAGAACTTGAATCAGTAGGTTCTTTGACAGATTATAACATTTTAAAATTCATTTTGAATGATCTTTCCGTGTAACTCATAGTTTTGGGAAGTGAAATGCATTTTCTATCCATTGCTTATTTCTCACTGAAAAATTGTTCTTTATGAACAGCAATTTTCTTTCTATTTAGAATGAAACATAGAGATCAGATGAAAAAAAATTTAGTTCTTTGTTGGAGAAATCCCAATTGTCACACTCAGTTATTAGTTTTAGGGGAAAAGATGAACTTTTAATTGCAATTCTTGACACATTAATTTACAATATTATTTTCTGTAGAAGCCTACAGATCCTATACAATAAAGGAAAAGTTTAATTTGTTTTCTTATAGATGTTAAAACCTATTTGTAAAAATGTTTTCCTGAAGGTCATATCTTGTCCTCAACCTAATTCAAGCAGTTTGAAATGTTTCCTCCCAAACTGCCTCTCTTCACACTTCTATTGAGCCATTTATCTGTCTGAAAAACATAGTGGCTTTGACAATAGAAGACTATATTTCTTGTTCCTTGTTCTGTTGAGTGATATTGATTATGGCATTTGGAAGAAAAGTGCTCCTTTTTCCCTCATAATTCTTTTATCTCATATATTTTCTCAGATTCTGTCTTTGGATGTGTCCACGCAACATAATGAAGTTCCTTGGAAGTATATGCAAGCTACCTTGGGCACCAAAAGCAGTGTAGCAACAATAACACAGAAATCTATCTAGGTTAATTAACCCAGCTAAGAAGATACGTAGGTGGAGCATCACGCTGATACTGCAGTCTTTATTGCACTAGAACTAGGTTGCAGGGTATCTCTGAACAATAATACAGCCTTGTCCTTCAACACTGGCAGTGTCAGAGGCTGCAAAGAGACAAAACCTTCGGCATCTTAAGCAGGAAGATGAGGTTGGAGCTCTGAGGGGCAGAAGACTTGCATAGCGAGGCCCTTGGTCTGCCTTGGCTGTCAAGTCCACTGCCACAATTAGTGCCTGACAAGGGCTGATGAAGACTGAAAGTAGCTGTCTGTGAGGGATACTGGAAGACAAAAAGTGTGTTCACGACACTAGGCCAGGGTTATGAAAATCAAATCTTACAATATATGAAGAATATCAGCATGTCAGAAACCATTTGGTTTCCCAGAGGTCTACTCTGAAGGATGCCGTTCTGCATACAAAGTCCAAGTCTTTTGTTGCTAATAGTGACTACAGTAATTGTGTTGCTCTTGAAGTCAAATGGTTCCAGGATGCCAATTCCTCTGTGGGACTATCATTTTGGCTACTCTGTCTCACGCTAGTCCAAGAAGAGAAGGAAAAGGATAAGCCTTTCATCGCATCTTGAATTTCACTGGTCACCATCAGCATATACCTGTTTGTTTTCAGTCTTGTACAGTACAGGAAGAGTCTCTTCCCTTCTTTCCCCAGAAGAGGTTGTTGGCACTGCTAGTGATGACCACTACACTAAAGTCAGCAAATACTTTGCTATATTAGATATCTTTGTTAAAGCCATCTCTAATGTTAGCTCCATGACTTGAAGTTACCTGGCCTTGGGAAGAAGGCAGTGTTCATGAAAAGTCCATTTGTCAGAATTCAACTTGCTAAGACACATATTAGTACTACCGTGCATGTAATATAAAAAGATAAAGTAAACAGTTAAAACACAAAGGTAGGAACTCTTATGCTTGCTGAACCTTGTGCTGATGTTTCCTTTCCTGACACTTCTAACAGTGCAATTATTCTATTGCTTTGAGAGTGGCAGGAAGCTCGACTCACGCACTTCAAGTCAAATATTTTCTTTGACCTCTCTAAAATTTATTTAGGTGGACATATAATTACTTACACCTGATTTCATTTTACTCTGCATGGAAAATTTGCAAACAGTCCGAGTTCAATCTGGAAGAAATTAAAAGTAAAAAACTTCTCCCCAAAACAAAACAACAACGTTGTTCAATCTTTTTTAAATTAGCTTAGTCTCTGTAATGGCTGATAGGATACACACATGCAGCCAAAAATAGTCTGTAGACGCAAACAGATTCATAATGTGCCCATACTTTTATGAATGGCTACAAATGAAACTAATTCAGTGGCTTTGATTTGTTCTGTAGAATCTCAGATGGAATCATGAAAAAGAAAATATTGAGGGTTTGTTACATTTGTATGCAAGAACAGATCCTGTAGCATATTTGGGCTAATGGATAAAGTGATGGAAGTGCATATTTGCTGATAAATAGATTGGAAGCAGAAGTCTTTCTCCATATAAACCATCTGTATGGATTGCTCCAACTCAAGACTCGAAATGACTGCAAAAGAAATTATTTTATATTAAAAAACAATTGTTGCTCAATAAGATGTTGGAATATTCAGGAATTATACAGGTCCTTTTGCAACAAAGATGGGGCATTTAGTAAAGTATGATGGTGTTTACTGCAGGTCTGGCTATTAAACAAACTTCCATTTGCAGTAGGGACACTACTGTTACAGCCAAAACAGAATTTATTTAACAGAAGTCCACCACAGAATCACCACTAGTGGTTCATTTGTCTTCCCTTTGGAGAGAAACGCAGTTCAGAAAATATGTCTTCTTAGACAAATTAAAATAGATGTACCTTGCAATGGCATTGGCTGGAGTTGGACTTGTTATGCAGTGGGCACGTGCTAACTGCAATTTTACATAGATTGTTGAGACCAAAATTATTTCTAGCAAGAACCTGGTTCAGAAGTGACATTTTAAGCAACTCAGGGATCTCTGTACTGATGAGCTGATCAGGGCATATCTAGAACAGACAGACAAGACCATGCAAGAGAAGCTGTTTATGTTGTCATATTACAGACAGCCACAATTCCTGATTCGTTAATCACCTGAGGTCAGACCCGGTGAATCTTGGGAACCTCTCAGAGGGCTTCGAAACCACATCCTAGATATTACACAGTGAAATTTACCTGTTAAACTTTTCCTGTAGCTCCCAGGAGTGCTATTAAAATTGACTTGGAGTTATAGTGTAGCTATGAAATACTGTCCAGAAAGTGAGTTGGCAGCATACGCATTTACAGATAGTTTTTGAATGAACACAGCTGTATTGCTAAGTGCTTCATAGCTACAGTAGTTCAAACATTTACGCTGCCTAATCAGATTCAAGATGAAGGCAAATGCCTCACATTCTAAACTGATTTGTTATCAGAACTATTTAACAGGCTTTAGAAATTTTCTGCCTAGTATTTACATATTTTATGTGGCATTCATTTTTAACCCTGGCAAAAATCTTTGTCATCCATAAATTTATCCAGTCTTTCGTAGATTTGACACAGATTGAAATGTCATATAGAAGTAAAGAATAAGAACAAGCAAGATACCTAACATTGCTGACTGGTCACCAACAGCCCCACTAACTGCTGCTGATCCTGAGCATCATGAGACACTTGTAGCTAAGTAAGACACCAGCTGAGCCTGTGTGAATGAAGTAACTCACAGAAACTATGGTCTCTGAAAGGAAACACCTGTACCAAAACTCTTTAACCCAGTAGTCACCTATCCTGGCCTGAGTCTTGCCTAATCAAAGTAAAGGGAGATGGCAGATCCCAGAAATTTGGAAAGGTGGATACAGGGTGAGAAATGTCTCCATGCAACCTTCAGCAGAGCCAGACTTTTTTGCGGAGGTGAAGCTTTATGTTCAATCGTGGTGTAACCACTGGGTGACAAAGGCTTACAGTGGGAGTACAGACACAATGAGTGAAGTGTAAATAAGTGTTTTACAGAATTAAGGAGAAGTAGAAGGACTGGCTTTTGAGGAGTGAGGCAAAAGGAAGACGAAGAAGGGTATAGTGGTTATAGTGAAAAGTAAGGAGGGAGGAAGAAGAAAAAAGAAGAGAAGACTAAAATAATGAGAAAGAACGGGATACCAAAACCAGGGAGATAGATGTTTTCATTTCATTTGATGCAATATAGAATAAGAAAAGTGTTCTTCTTTCCTATTGATTTATCATGCTCTATTTCTATGACCTGAATCAATACCATTTATATCTCACTTTTTCAAAAGGATCTCTGACATATAATTTCACTTGGGATTACGGTGCATCTGGTAAATCAAGAAAAAAAGGTATACAGGTTTTTGTGGGCTGTTGGGAATAGCTTCTGTAGACCACATGTCAGCTACATGGCTAAGCTGGATGTACCCAAGGGAAGGACCTGAAAAAAAGGCACCAAAGGACTAGAGTAAAGCAGGTGAGCAGAGAGGTGAGTCTGGAGGAGGCTGCATGTGCAAAAACAGTTGGTGTGCTTTTCCTTAATCCGAGATGATTCCTGAACCATATCAGGATACGGAAGATTAACAAAGCTACTAGCCAGCCTGTTGATATAGCTCCTGCTCAGGAGTGAAATCCCTCATCAAACCAAAGCATTTAGAAAAGCTCCTACAATTTATTCTGTGTCTGTAACATTTGGACACTGATTAAACAACATGATCAAACAGGATGATCAGTATCCAGTTATACGGACCAGTATTTTCAAAAATTAAATCACTCTGATTCACAGCAGATGAACTTGTGATGTAAGCTGCAGAAATGAGCACTGGTGAAGAGCCTAGGACATACACATGGGCTCCAGTAGCAACATCTGAAATACTACATCATCAACTAGAGCTGAAATATTTTTTTTAATGTACTCCTAGTAAGAGCCAAAAGGTAATATACATCTGAAAAGGTACTTATTTTCTTTTACTTTAAAACACTACAGTCATTGCACTGGTGTGTAAGAAACAATTGTTAGGAAACAAATTTTTTACTGAACATTTATGTCAAGGAATTTTGAGGATGCAGATTACTCCTGTGTATTTATCAGACCAGAGTCCACAATGCAGAGCCAACTGTGCTGGAATGATTTATCTTCACTCCTGAAATCTGTATGATACTTTGCACCTGTGTGCATGCATGTGTGTGTACACATGTGTGGAAGGGCCCTCTCATCACCCCCTTCCTGTTTTCAGAGGCTTTCCATGTACATCTGTAAGAAGAAGCTGAAGGCAGAATTCCTTCAGGAAGGCTAACCTGCTGTGGAAGCCACTTGTAAGCTGCTTTGTTTGACAGGGCTCTCAAGACACTTTTAAAATGTGTTCTAATATTTTATTTGATTTTTCACGCAGGGTTGGAAGAAGAGAAGGTCTTACTATGAATAAATGAAGACTGTCTTCAGTTGTTACATGGTGCATGTTTTGCATTTTTAAGGTTTTGCATGGGCTCCTAGGAGCTGCAATCTATTATCAAACCTGCTCCTCGTATAAACGAGTTCTTTAACGTCTCTGGATGATGTGGGCACACAGAGCTCCTGTGCCTTTGATGTCAGTGCCTTTGGGTACTGTGAAATAGCCTTGGTTTAGGGTTTCCTTCTAGCAGGGATTAAGTAGGATTTCACGCATCCAGTTCTGTGACTGGAGTTTTCCAGATGACTGGTTGCACATTCAAATGTTCAGTGCAATTATTTCAGCCTGCAATTTGTACTGTGCAACATTTCTGTTAAGTTTAGGTGCAGAGGTCTACAGATGTAAGTATCATCCTCGGTGTAGTAAAGTATACTAGAATACGTTTGTACAGAAATTTATAGTTAAGTATGCAAAACAAGGATCTTTTCCTATTTTGATATAGATAACTTTGCCTCTTCTGCTCCTCTGTGCTCTAGGGAATATGTCTGTTGATGTGGCACAGGTTGAATCAAGACTATCTCTATTATTCATGCTACTAACTGGAACTGGTGGGAAAACAAGAGGACATTCTTCATTCTATTTAACTTTGTGTTGAAAGTAACAGAAGCTGAAAATCATCTAAAGGCTAACAGTTCACAGTCTGAGTTTTCATGTAGAGGTTTTGTTTTCCGACTAAATTCAAAAGTCTTCTTGGGCAGCACAGACTGACTAATGTCTTGACTCAGTCAATGAAAAAAATCTTCAGCAGGTACATTTTCAGTAAGGTGTGATTTGTCCATGCATTTGAGATCAGTACGCATGAAATGGTTCTTGTACCTCACCACATCCTGTCTTCAAATGCCGACTTTAAGGAACTGAGCAAAATAGTAAGTTTGGGGATCTGATCCTCTGCTTTTGCACATACGTAAGTGGTCTTACTTCAGGTTTCATTCACCTGTGTGAAACAGGCTGCCTAGGCCACACCGCACTGCATGATGAATATTTTATGACGTATTGATGATTTCAGTTAGATATAATTGACATTTTAATAAAAAACCCATCAGAGAAAATCCAAAGCCTGAGCAGAAACAGATCTTTTTTGTGCTTATCCTGAAAGACATAGAGGAGTGTTTTAACAAAATTATTTGAACATGCACAATAATTGACCAGTACTTTTGTACAACATAAGTTTCAGTGAAGGTAATGATTTCTCTGTGCCTGTACATTACTTATGTTTCCTTGTATGTGTGCCTTCTGTACATATATTATTTTGTCTTAAGCACTTAATAGGTGCTGATCTTTAATAATTAAAGGTTCACTCAATAATTTACACATGCAAGACATCGAAGGATTCACTTAGGGTATTTAATATGTTCTTAGAATAGAACAGGTGAAGTTCAAACAATTATAGTTTTAACATTTGGCATTCCTTCATGGAGAAATGATTCCAGTCCTTTCTCTTCCTCCCCCTTTGCCTTTGTCTTACTGCTGTATGATACTGTGAAGGTTAAGTGGCTATTGCAATATGGAGCCCATCCTCAGCACTGCCCAAAGAAAGCTTCCAGCTAAATGCTACATAACAAGCACACTCAAAATGTAATAAACCCATCTGTGGGCATAATGATGGACAGCCTAATAACTCTCTTCAGTATCGCCTAATATTTTCACCCAGACTGTTACTCAGGCATGTCTTACTTGGTATTAGAGATAGCAACTGGTTCCAAATATTTCCTGGAGAGACATTGAATGACTTTCTTGTAGCAAATTTTTACTAACTGTTACAGATTTGCAGTGTATGCAAGTTTACCTGCCATTAATTCTTTTTAGAAAGAGGAAAATACTCAGTATTCTTTCAGAGTGTAATTGGAGGAGCCCTAATTTATGACTGAGGAAAAAAAAGATCAGCCTACATTATAATGCACAAGACTAGATTCCACTCAATTATGCTGATATAAATCCACTGTAATTCCATTAGTCAATGAACTTTTTCCAGATTAATGCCAAAGTGACTGAAATTCAAATGCTTCCCATAATTTCTGTTGTCATCTTGAAGCAAAAGGCAAAGTCTTTTGGTCTTTTTCTTTCTCCTCAGTCAGTTTTTAAGAAGGGACTTACAGAATGGTAGGCAAAGATGAAAAGTACATCTCCACAGGGATTTTTTATTACACGAAGGCAAATTTTTTGGCTCCCTATACAAGAACATGGAAATACTGCATTTCTACAGTTTTTGACAGGGAACGGGATAAAATCGCCTATCTTCTGCTAGAGAGACCTGAGCAGAGCACTGCAGACACGCTTGTCAGGCTGGGGGTATTCCCAGTGGGCACAGAGCATGCCTTCAATTCGCTCTGCTGTTTCCATTATGTAAATACGTATGCTTGGCCTTTTTCCAGGTGTAATTATGCAGTATCACTACTACTGCTTTCTACATGTACCCACAGCTGACCAGGCACCAAAGCCTGATGATTCCAGGCCTTTTTCCAGATACCCATCCATTAATTAAATGTTTGCCACACTTTTCTAAACCAGTTACCCAGCAGCTGTCCAAATATTTTTTTCTAAATCAATTATAAGCAATAAAAAGTAGGTGAGATTATGGCTGTGTTTCAATTATGATGAATAATTCCTTCAATATGACAGGAGATTTAGTCTTGAAAAACTGAAAAGTACTGTTATAGATAGAAATGCTATATTGCCATTACTGTGAAGAGGTACATGACATTCTACTGCCTAAGGAGAAGAACTTGAAAAATGGGGAAATATCTCCTAAGAATATTTTCAATGTAGTTATCGTATAAAAATTTATTTTATCAAAGTGTATCTGTCTGAAAGGACTTCTCCAATAGCAAGCATGCCTCAGCAATCCATACCAGAAAGTGTATGTACACATTTAGAAATTTCAAGAACCTCTGCAATGTAGTAAGTATAGCTGGAGCAAAATGTAGTGTCATGCTTGAAGCTACATGTTTAAGTCTTCCTCAGTCACACGCTTTTAGAAGGAAAAAGGACCCTTTAAAACAGACTTTTACAGTATATCTAAATTATGTAAAATGAATGCTCAAACTGGCTGCATTCTTCATGGCAATCATGCATTACTGTTTCAGGCAGTCATATGAATTTTAACTTCTATTGTTCACTTGTGCACAGTTTCCTGAGGTGAGCTCATTCGGAGTTGAGGTTAGAAGCACAATCACATAAGATTGCTTTGAAAAAATCTGGTCAAAACTTTCTGAATTGATTATTGCCGTGAAAACTTGAAGGCAGTCGGTTCAGTTCCTGTTCGGTTCTCTGTATGCTGTGAAGGAGAGAAATCTCTTTGCCTTATAATCAAAACCATTGGGCCAGACGCTGTCACTGCGCAATATCAAGCATAGAAGTAACATGCTTCAAATGGTGAGACCGTGTATCTGTTCTTGAAACGGATGGACTTCCACATTTGATATGGAAATAGGAGAATAATATCAGGTACCTGCATCTTCTTATGCTATTTGCATTAATGCTTACGCAGCCTGCCTCCTCCACGGAAAGAGAGTACACACAGAAGTAACAGTAAAGTCGATAGGAATAGGTAGGTGCCTCAGGGTGCTCATTCATTCAGGTTTTCTAGACTGATCTTTAAAACATGCTTCATCTTCACCTTGAGAGATCTGACATTTGTTAAGACTTCTTCCCTCCCAGCTGACTTTAATTGGAAATCATTTCAATTTTAAGTACACTGATACTGATGAAAATATTATGAAGCATAAAATTCAAGCTGAAACAAAGAATGGCTTTAGAAATCTACTCTCTATACAGAAATTATACCACTTCAATTCCGTCATTTCTATTAGACCTGATTTCTGCAAGTTTGTTTTTTTTATTTTTAACTCCTCCGGAATGATGAAATGATATGTTGTTGAGCTTCAAAGCTATGCAGCCGTGCCAGCACGCAGAGCGGACGCTTTGTAGATAAGAAAGTGTTGCCTAAGCAGTGATTGGGAAGATATTTATAATATGCAGAATCAGTTACTGGCACCAGAATTCACTCCCTTTTGCTCAGCATGCTTTCTCTGTTATTATATGTGATTCTTGCTAGAAAGCCTGGCTAGCTTGAGTCCACGGTGTAAACTAACTCAGTAATGGGCCAGTGGTCATTCTGCTCGCTGACATGGAACACAGCTTAATTTTCCCAAAGAAGCTGTTGTCACTGACACAGAATGGCATTCACCTGACATCTGCACCTTAGGAGTTCATATTTCTATTCGTGTTCTGAAATTAACAGCCCATATCACAGGCATGCGAATGGAGAGTCCTGGGTTCAAACTCATGTGTAATAAGGTTTGTAAAATTCCTTTCCAGGCAGAAAACTGATAGATAGCTTGGGGGGTTTTATGACTTCTGACCTTTTCTAAACACGCAAGGAGTGTTTCATTGCTGTATATTTAGAATATCTTGTTACCGGAACTTTTTGGGGTTTTGACTTCCAGATGAATGTCTGAGAAATGTGAAAGTAGGACTGTAAACAGTAAAAAAGTGGAAGGAAGGATTTTGCTTTGTATTTGTGTAACATTTAGGTTTTGGTTTCTTTTCATTTTAGTGTTCTATCTAAATTATACTTTGCAAGCAGTAAAGAGATCAATACCATAGTGTGTGCTTAAGCATGAAAACTTCTTATTTAGGAAAGAAAATGGTCTTGTTGCTGACACAGAAACGAAAGTCATTGACAACTTATACATAAGAGCATCAGAAAAAGAATCTTCATCATTTTCAACCAGTAAATAGCAGGGCTTTATGTTAATTTTAGTCATTATGGCCAAGAGAAACAGATAGAGCATCACAGCAGCATTTCTTGCCTTCATCTCCTGACATGTGAAATGAGGGCGAGGTTACAGCCATATCTATCTAAGGTAACATTTCATAGCAAAGTATAATGCCTTTACTACAGGACAAGTTGCAATCATGGAGCAGTTGCTCTGATATTCTGGTTGTGCTAGCACTTTCCTACAGAGTTAGAAGGAATCAGGTGAGAAAAGGGACAGAAGTGCACCCTCACGCCTTCGCCCTCTTTATTCCTTGAACTCCTATTAAAATTTCACTACAAAGCAAAGCAGACCGCAAGGTGTAGAAGGGCCCCCAAGGATTTTATTTTCCATACTAAACTGTACTGCTCCTAATCTCTTCACAGTCTGAGACTCTGGTGATTGATAAGCCCTCAGTGATACCAGTCAGTGATGCTTAATGGGGCATACAGCTGACCAAGTGAGCTGTGAAGCTCTCCCTAAGAGGTTTCCAGCTGGGAAGAAATTCTTGTCAACCTCAAGCTACTATCTCAGTTTACAGATTAATTTCATTTGGACTGCTGTCACACCACATTAGGTCTCTGAACATTTCTGATGGTAGCAAAATGCAGATTCGTGCCGTAAAAATGACACAGAAAGATATGGATTTTCTGTTATTCACGACTCAAATATAATCATTGCATAAAGAAAATAATTCCCCCAAATTGCCTGACTGGTAGCCTTAAACCCCTAACTCAGGACCTTAAAGCATATGGCTTTCTGCAAGAGACAGTGGGTGTCCTCGCTGCCAGCAGCTGCTCTGATCTGAATCCAGCTGTGGTGGTGGGAAAAGTGGAAGTGTCACTTACCCTCATGTCACTTCTCACTGTTCCTCTATGGGAAATTGCTGCCCGTCAGACTTGGTGGCTGAACTATTTGTTTTCTGCTTGTTGTGTAAACTGCTTCTTGTGTAAACCACAGCTTAATTTGCTTCAATCAAAATAAGCTAGTTTAAATAGTTCAAGAAGTAGGCTTTACTAACCTGGCTCTGCTTGGTGCAGTTGACACATGAACCTCAGGTCTGGGATCACAATTCCTGACCCAGCAGTGGCCAGGGTAAGCCTGATGTGGCACCAAGGGGTGATAACAAAACTCTTGCCTTGGCTGTGATAGGGTACACATCTGTCTGCATGCGTGACTGACTGTTTATGGGAGAGAGCATTTTGTGCTCATGCTGCTGGCGGGCTGTGAAAAAAAGCAACAAACCAAAAACTTTCTTAAATGTCACTGGCATCAGCAGAATCCATACATACAGCAACTTGGGTGAGGAAGATATTGTTTTCACAAGACCATTTACTCTATTTTTGCACTTTAACAAGAACCTATTACTTATGAACAGGCTTTATCAGTGTTTGCTTTTCCATGCTACGCCCAGGAACACAGTCTGTAGTTGCATCTCACATTTTGTTGTACAAAACTCTCATGGAAATATCACCGTTTTTCAAATGCAGTGTTCTGCCACTTGTTTTGTTCTGGGAGGCTGTCTCCCCTGTTCTAGCACATTTCTACCAGGGAAACTGTTTTTGTTCCAGTCCAAAAGCACTGATGTAATGGGGCAAATGGAAAGATGCAGGGCAAGTGTCATTTCCCTCACCGATCTCTTTTTGAATGTCTATCGGTTTCTTCCTTCAGCCCAAAATGCCAAGGAGTCTCTATTCCAGGGTGGCGCCCATCTCAATCTCGTGTAATGGTCTGCAGAAAATATTCAAATTCTATTTTTACATCAGTCTTTTAAAAACTAGGGCCATTTTCTCATTTTCTTGACATACTTTATGATGCCATGTCCCTGGTCTCAGAGTTGTAGTCTTTTTAATTTTGCTTCATTGCTTTTCAAGTATCTTCTCCAAGAGACTTTACATTACATGTTCTAAAACTCAAAATACACTATCCAGACAAGATCTTTGCTCTGCAACAAATACTGATGGGGAGTTCAAAGCTGCAGCTTACATTAAAGGCAATTTGTCACATACCTATTTTTGTCTCCAAAGTCATCAGATGGAATAATTTGTGAGAATTTGCATGAGACTCCCAACCACTTTTTCTTCTCAGCTCCACCTGTAACTGCTTATTTCACTGTGGTTACTCCAGGTTTACACATCAGGCTCAAGTAAAGTCAATAGGAGATGGCCTTCAATATATAATGCCAAACACGCTGAGAAATCAGATCCTAGGTATTATAGGTATTATATAGGCCGTTCAGGGTTACTAAATACTTTTGACTAAAATCTCTGGCCTCCATCTGTAAGGGGAAGGTCAAAAAAGATATCCAGAAATGTAGTATCCAGCCAGTGTGTACAGCAAGACCTTCTACTTTTTGCTGTGTTTATGCAGAGAACCACTTACATCTCGCCAGCTCTACGTTGCTTCAATCCTCTTTCACTTGACAAAACAGGCTCAACTCTGATCCAAAATTTCTAAAAAAAAAGGGAGAGGATTTGGGTAATGAGGGTGAGCATCAGGGAGACAGGAAAGTTAGGTTATAGTCCCCACTCTGGTGAAGAGTTATTATATAAAGTAAGCTTCATAGGGAAAGACAGACAGCTCAAATGAATTGTGCACAGTATATCAATGTCGTAGTAAGAAATGTCTGCTGATAATAAACACACTGTATTCTGACGTGATGCTGAACTCTCGGCAATGCTACTTGGATGCCCTGCACTGGGGGCTGCTCTGCACAAATGCACTGGGCACCTGACATCAGCCCTCTGTGTTTCCAGATGTAGTCAATGCTAGAAAGCGAGGGGAGTGTTGATGCACAGTCAAAGCACAGGGCTTTTCTCTCCTGAATCCACAGTGTGGGGAACTCAGGAACAGTCTCTGCTTGGTTTGAAAATTCCACACCTTTGAGGGCAGGAGGAGAGCAGGTTCCTAGGAAAAAGTCCTCAGGGTCAGGTCCCAGCTCCACAGCAAGAATGGAGCAGTGGGAGAGCAGCGGAGTAGTGAGAAGAAAAGAAACATCCTCTGAAACCCTGTCTCAGAAAACCCTACAAGTACTGCAGTACCTGGTGGTGTTATGACATGATATGTTTGTTTTCCATTTCAGCACTGTCATATCCATTTAGAATTGATCCAAAATAAATCTAGTTATGCAGAAGAAGGATTTTAATCTATTTTCTGTAATGTAGATAAAAGCTATTACCTGCAGACTGCAGAGTGCAAGAAGAATGGCACTGACTCCATCACTCCAGTTTGCTCTCATTTAGTTCCAGAGGTAGGTCTTTGGCTGTGAATCTTGAGGGGAATGGAGGTCTCCCATTCATGGAAAAACAGTGCTGACTTTGTACCCCTCTTGAAAATTCCTGCGCTAGCTGATGATGTTCTTTGCCCTGTCTGAAGTGGGTCAGGCACTAAATGATGAGGTATTTAAAAAGCAGGTGCTAAAAATTACATCCTAAATATTCCTAGGAAACTGATTCCTGTGTCCTGGTTCTCAATTTTAAGCATAAGATAACTACTCCTGTCCTACCTTGCATAGATGAGGAAGAAATAAATGCAGTCAGGTTGAAGAAGTACTGAGATACCATAGTGGGAGGCAATGTAGAAAAGCCTATAGAGACACTACTATTTCTAACTTCACAAAAGGTTATAGAGTGTGGTACATAACATTTGATGAGCTGCATGCTGAAAAACTAGAAGAAAGCAAAATATTAGATAGCTACCAGCTGCATGAGAACCTTGTGCTGAATGGGAGAGAGGTTAAAAAATAAAAAGAGTATATCATAAAAGTGTGTCATAATTTACCGGCATACAGTGAAATAATTAAGGTTGTGCAAGCTCCCCCTAAATGTCAAATGCTTGCTTTTTTAAATTCTAAGTTTTGTTCTCGTGTATACATGTACAGTGCTTATCTTTGAAAATGAAGTCATGTATTTCCCTAGAGAACTTGTCCTTGCCTTGTCCTAAGTTAACTTTATTACATAGAGGTAAACCTGAAGGGTGTTCCATTGAAGAGATGGGATGATTTGTCGCATTCTCTCTTTCGCTTTGTGTGCCACCTTTCTCCAGGACAGACCTGCACAGACAGGTCCCTGCTGGAGCTCTGTAGTTCACGCTATGCTCTCCTAGATCATCAGGCTCCCATGTCCCCTTCCCCCAATATCAACCCACGATTTGTCGGACATGCAGCCTGCAGCCTGGGGACGTGCAGATTCTGGTAGGGCAGCTTCTCTGTAGCCTGGTGCGGGAGTGTGCAGAGCCAGGCTGTGTCTGGTGGCTTCATGATGCTCTCATCCCTGTGTGCCTGCAACCAGCAGCTGGCTGGAGGAGATCCGAGCAGCTTCTGCCACGTGGAAGAATTGCTCATTTACCCACGGACACACAACAGGCAGAAAAATGTTAAACACACACGTGCCTGCTCACTGCACCCTGCCTACCTGCTTCAGAGCTTAGATGTCCAGTTGTCTCAGGCACACACAGTTAAGTCCCAGTTTTCTCTCCATTCTTGCTGAAGGCAGTCATATATATATACACACACAGAGGCTCATCTCTTCCCAAACTACTGCTGCTTGTTCACCTTCCTTTCCTCTTTTGTCAGCATATTATGTTGTTTTTTCAGGATGGCATTTATCTGAACTTAGATTTGACCCGAGCTTGCATACCTCACAGCAAGCAAGTAGGTGTTTTCAGATAGCTAGCTCTCTTCTTGCTCCCTGAAGGACCCTCACTTTTGTTGTTCATCCCTGCGACACACACCTGGGCAGTCTCAGAGCAGGAACCAGCGGGAGCAGGGAACAGCCATGCAAAACTCAATGACTTCCTCCACCCTGGGCAGACCTTACAATGCAGAGCGAGTGAAGGTCTCAGCTTCTTTCCATAGTTACATTATCTGCCCAAATTATTCTGCACTGAAAGCTTTACCATTTCTCATCAGCACGCCCAGGCTTTGGCCTTTGTCAACTTTAATTAACATTTTGAAGAGCTCAATGTGGTTCCCTTTTGAGGTTATCATGCTGATGAGGAGAACCTAAGAGATGACTCCTGCTGCAAAAAGCATCTTTAGGAACAGTACTGGCTAACTGCCCTGGGAAACTGATGGAGAAGAGAAGCTCCTTTAGAGCAAAAGAGGAAGAAGGGGCAAATAATTTTATATGTCCTTCCTGCATGCACATTGACCTTCTGTTTGCCACTGAAAAGGAGAAGCTTGGAAGCATGTAATTAACTTGTCTTTCTATTAATTTTATTTTCAAGCTGTGACAGCAAAGAGAAAATGAGTGATAACTTGGTATCTGTAGCAGATACTTCGAAGCAGCTCTTCCTTTGCTTGAAACACACTGAAACAAAGCTTCCAGAAGCAACATCAATATATGAAGTCCATGCACCATAATCAGTGTGCTGACAGAGTGATACCAACCCCTCCTGTCCTAGAGGAAAAAATAAAAAAGCATCACTTAGACTGGCCAAAAAAAATTGGAGTATTTAAGGACTATTGTAGTTTGGGAAATGTCCCACACTGGCTTTAAGATTTTTTTATATCTCTGAGCCCAGACCTGTGTTTTTATATCAAGCTTTTCAAGCCATTTATATCTAGAATATGTGCAGATCCTGAAATAGTAGCCAGAGCATGATGGCCAATCGATATACTTGTTTTTTGCAAAAGCATCTCATCTTCCTCATGTCGTAAAGTCCATGGTTGTAAAAACATCTGGTTTACCAAGCTCACTGTTTCCTATGGCCTCATGTGGAACCGGAAAAAATGCGCAGCTCAGTTTTGGATTTGCAGAAGATACAGAGAAATTACGTTTCGGAATTGAAAGAAAAGTGATAATGAAATATGTACAGATCCAGCCCCCTCTTACTGAATCAGCCTTTTTATGTAGCACAACATGATGTTATGACACGATTAGCTGTTGTTTTAGCACCTAACACATTAGGTTCAAAGCAAGGAGATGGGGAGCTCTTTTTCATACCTTACCCAATGTGCTCTTCACTCTGTCAGCACTGAAAGCCGAGAAGGCCGAGAGCAGCAATGACTTTAACAACATTGGTGTATAGAAATCAATGAGCACTGACAAAAATAAAGACTTCAATGTTACCGTATCTAAAAGTGTCTCATGGCATTAAAAAGCTGAATTAACCACAGGACATGTAAGTAGATAGATAGCTGTACATATAATTTTGATTTTAAAGCTTCAGTAACTTTCTGAAACAATCCCTTGTGGCTTTGGTACCACTCGGTTCTTCAAATTTCAGAAGCTTCCTCTTGCTGTCTTTATTTAGTCTTTCAAGGCTTCAACAAGAGGCAAATATTTTTGGTTCTGAGACAGAGCCAAAGATTATTTCTCTATTCTTCTTTCAGGATGGTGACAAGTAGCATGCTTCAAGATGCAGTCAAAGGAGGTTTGGGGCTCAATTTTTAAGGTAAAGAATGCTCCAGAAGAACCTATAGGTAGGGAGTAATGTTTTTCCTCATAGTTTCTTCATGAATTAGCAGAGAGTTAATAAAGCTTTAAACAGGCATATCTAATGATCTTTAACAACAGGTGGTAAAACTCACTTACACAGTTTACCCGATACTAGCTGTAAATGAGGGTCCCTCAGGAGAACCAGCCAGAGAATGGCTTACTTCTTTTAATAATACCAACCTCTGTTTCTATGGAAACAGCACATCATGTTTACTGCTTGCAAGACGTGTGTTTAGCCCCTTTTGAAATAAACTGTGTTCTCTTTACATTGTTTTTAAAACTGAGAGAAGCACACTCCTTCCAGCACACGAAATTATTACTCCTCTAATTAAAAATTGTTAGATGTTTAGTCTGTAATTGCTAATTATCATGAGAAGTAATGGCATTTTTGTAGGTTACCACTTATAAGAAGAATGGGTATCTCACTGCTTCATGGCAGGGCACTGGAAGTTCTGAAATGGTGGCAAAAACCAAATGCTGCCCTGTTAAAAATGGTTACTGTTTGGCTTCATTAAGCACATACTCCCCTGCATGCTTTCCCATATGTTGGAAGTGGGTGATGTACACCATGCACTTTGACAGCGCTTGCTCTTCGTATTGCTAGATACTTAAAGATGCTAAAAGGCCGTCTGTCAAATATGTAACGTCACATACGTGTGCACGTACTTACCTGTGCTTGTACCTGGATGTCCGTTTCTCGGTCTGAGTCACCACTGAAATTAATGGGGTTTTCCTCTCAAATTGTCGATATGAAACAGCACTGGGTAATTATCTTGCAAATTAAAGAAGTTGTTAAAAGCCGCAACTTGTCTGTGCCATTAATGTGTGTTTAGACCATACCGAAACAATTTTATAAACTGATGAGTTTACCACGGAAGCTGTTTTTATAGCTTCCCATACCTCGAGCAGTGAAAATAGACTGGTCTGTTTCAAGCTGTGATGGAATGAAGATTTACAGAGCTTGGACAGTCAAAAGGATGGCATTATAGGGTTGTCAGAGTAACAGGCCTTGGGAATCTGCACTGTTTACATTTAAAGGGAGAAGTCAGCTGGAGGCAGACATCTGAGGCATGTTGGATTGATTTGCAGCTTAAAAGCAGATTCTGTTTGGGGAGAGAAGAATGAAATTCTGGCTCGCGTCTGTCTTTCAGTTAATATAACAAAAAGACATTTTCTTGAAAAAAATGTTATTAATGCAGCCCCACTTCAGCAGCAGCACTTTCAAACACCTAGTGAAACACAGCCCCACCTTTGCAGTAGGTCATTAAGACAGAAGGGTGCTGTCGTGACTGAAAGCAAAGCAAGACAGTCTAACCCAGTTAAGAATTTGAAAATAAAAAAGAAAACTTAGTCAAAGTTTAAAGAAAGACACATATATCATACACCACTTCATATGGTGTTTGAATACCACTTTTTGGAGTATGAAAGAGATTTGATCCTACATTTCTGACTCAGCCCATTGACTGGGGCTTGCTGCAATGCTCGTGAGCCAAGTATAAAAGAATAATTTACATATTGAACTTAAAAAGCAGCATTGTGGTGAATATAGGTTGGGATGAGAGAAAAAAATCTCAGATGCTGTAGAGCATTGCCAAAATCAAATGAAGGATTTATGAAATCCATAAATTAACTCTCTTGATTCATATTACAATCATGGCTGACAGAAAACTTAATGTCTTTGTCTTTCTCTTGAGGAAAATGGAAGTTTTACAGTGTTAGGCAGCTTTTGACACTTTTGTTTCTCTAGTACTTCTCAGAGTTACTCTCTGTAATTCATTACTGCAATGGAATTCCTTGCATTTTAGTTAAATAATACTGCTCCTTAGCCAGTCTGTGAAGATCTGCAATTTCCTGTCTGCTTCTATTGTGCTAAGTTGTACTTTATCTCTTATTACTGTAGCATTTTCAAATCTCTATTGATCAATATGGCACACTGTCATTTAAAGGACAATATTTTTGCTGGCGTTGAAAAGGTTTTGTATAAGACATACAGTGATTTTCTTTCAAGGTGAGTCCTCTTTCCCTCTGCCTTGTTCTAAGCTATTTCTCTGGGTCTTCCAGTTTCAAAGAAAGTTTTTAACATGAGCTTTTAAAGACACACAGGATGTGCCTCTATCTCTATTACAGCCAAAACTGTTGATTAAATGGGTAGAGATATCACAAACTTTTTTTGGTTGATTCTTCATAGCTTCATATAACCTTCAATTTCACAGAATCCAAGCTATTTCTAGAAGTAACTTTTTAGTCTATAATTATAGGGTCTTTAGGCCTCCCCATTTTTAGTTTCTGTTTGAATAAAAGTATTTTCTGGAATCATCTGGGCATTTCTATGTAATTCTGTACTGGGGGATACAGACCATCAACGTGCCTTTTGATTTCCCCTGGTCTCTTCCTATCATTTTTTTAGCTTTTTTTTTGTCATATAGTGCTAGCATGGGTTGTGTGACTTGTACAGCTCATCTTCTGTGGACCCTTTATCTATCTATTAAACAGATAAATGCAACAGGGAGGGACAGTGCTCTTAGGTTCAGTGAGCAGAGCCCAAAACATGAGAGCAATGCACACATGCAATTTATATGTTGCAAGCAAAACAAACGGTACTGCAGAAGGGAGGAACCGCACACAGTGCAAGTTCGTTCTTCACACAGGAGAGCACCCCCTGCCTGCCTCCACTTCTTGGGTTTCCCTGCTGTCCCTCACTCCAGCAGCTCCTCTGCGGGTGCCATGTCCCACTCCCCTTCAGCCATGCATCCCTCTGACGTAATGGGCACTGGAAGACAATACATCATCTTTTCTAGCACAGCTATAACAGCCTAACTGTTGTGTCCAAATTGGCGTTTAGTGAGCTGAGAGTTTCTCTGCTGCTACCCAAGCTGGCAGAGAGAGTCTCCTTCCTGCTCTTTCCTTTCAACATCTGTCCAAAAAGTCATGACAAGATGCAGAAGGAGGAAGTATCAGTAAAAAGTGCTTATCTTTCATCAGCAATACCAGAGTAAAATACTTGACTCTGTTTCTCCAGTGACTGACAAATGTAAGCCTCTGAATGAACTTTTTTCAACAAATAGAAGAGGAAATATGGTTATGCAAATGTCATGGAGAATTATTCTAGATTGTAATTCTTAAATTTGCAGTTCAGATTATTGATCCTCATGAAGTTTTGAAAGGCTGGCATGCAGGTTCTGATACATATCCAAAACTATCATCTGAAGTTTCACAGCTTTTAAGGCCAGGAGGTACTATGGTTATGTTGATCTCCCATTTAAGGTAAACAAATAAGATGCATCCAGTAACTACAAATTTGTGCTGAAACCCATCAGGTCTGACTCTTTGAGTTCTTCAATCTTTCTCACATGATTCGTGTCATTATTACTTGTTCACTCTCAAGTAACAATTATAGCAGTGCAGGGATTTGTTTTCATATTTAAAATCCTCTTTATTTTCTTAAAACTCTGCAGTTTGTATGACATGGTATGACAATGCTTGGTTATAGTCAGAATTGTAATTTTGTGCTACCTTTTAACCAGTAATTGTAGTAATGGCTGTTTGTCCCATCCATAGGCAGCAGCTCAGCTGAGAAGCTGTAATGAGAGTTTAGAAACTGGACCCCTCAGTGATCAAATGTGGTTCCATTACACAGTTCATCAAGAAAAAGAAGGTTGTTTCTGCACCAATGTTCACCAAATAAGATGAGGAAAAAGAGTCTTTTGTTACTTGCAGCATTAAAACATGATAAACATTTTGCACCAACATATAAAGCGCAACTTCCGTTATAACAACCATTACCATACTATTAATTTTCATTGAAGATAAGAAAAGAAGAAGAAGGAGAAAAAGCACTGATGAAGCATTTAAACACATATTTCTCTGATTTTGATGATTTTCTGTTTTCTGTTTCATTTGAGCTATGAGAAATATTGTATGGGATTATTTGCAAGGATATCATGAGCTATTGCTCTTCCTTGTAAATTATTCTGAAAGCACAACAGCCTTTTAGCTTTTAGGTTGCCTTTGTGGCCACAGCATCACAACACTGAGCCAAATATTGCTAGAAACCCTAGTATAAGAGAGTATAAGTATATATATAAAGTAAGTAGCCACAGAGAGCAGTGGAGAGAAAGGTTGATTCTTCCAGCCTTCCCTTCTTACTTCTCCTATTTAGTGGCCATCAGATAAACAACATTCCAGCACAACATTATGACCTGGTTGAAATTAACTGTTTCAAATAAATTCTGGTGACTTCAGCCACCTGATTTCTCCTGTTTCTAGAGTCTTTCAGAGTATGATTGTTTTTCACTATCCTGAAGACCCTTCAACATGGCTCTTGTAACATAGGAGGTTCATTCTGTCCTCGTTTGTTTTTTAGACTGGCCTACATAAAACTTCTTCACAATCCCAAGTAGACTTCTGCTACCTCTGGCAACTTAGAATGAAAGTCTCAGTCCCCGCAGCTCATTTGAACCATCAGATGCAGCTCAGCAGCAACTCCCAAAGCCAAATGTCAAGGCAGTGCAGTGAACTTGCTATGGATTTGATGAGGAGAAGACCCAGACAAAAGCCATGACAGCTCCCGCTACTTCCTATGTCCAGCAAATGCACCCAAGCAGCTGGATCTGCAACTCTGTTCTGTGGTTGTGCTTCCTTTTTCACCAGTTACAGCCTTCCAACGCAAGTTTTGTGGCAGTACTTGGTATTTAGCCTAGCTAGGGATGGGTAGTGACTGAGCAAGCACTAAGATTTAAAGAGGGAGAAAAAGGAAAGTATAACAGAGAAATCTTTCAAGAAAACAATGAATTAAAGAAGAAGAGATTGAGACAGTGATCAGTGATAGTACAGAAGTATAAATATGTCAGACAAAATAAAACTGACTTGAAATCACCCATTCTCCAAACAAAAACCATAATGATTTAAAATGGTTTGTTCTCCAAACAAAACCATAATGATTCTCCGTCTTGTTCCTTGGTTGGAAGAGCTCAGCTTGACCCACGCCAAAAATCAAAATAATGCAAATTCCTGTCATTTTTTTTTTCAGTCCCATGCACAGATTTGGCATAGAGAAAAAGAGGAATTTGAAAATGGCAGTTGAAAGGCTTTTCTCTTGAAGTTTGCTGTGCCAATCCATAGGACTTACAATTTGGATAATACTGTAGTCCCAGAGGCACAGCAGTTAAACCTAAACCAGCAGGATAATCAGTTGAACTTTCACAAGTTTAACCTTATGGATATTTTCTTTCATTTTTTTCTTTTTAAATATCTTCACTTTATTAGAAACTTATAAACTCTTTTCTGCATTTTACAAAATACAGAGAAAGGTCCTACGTTAGTGCATTACACTTACTCATCTGTTATTTTTTTTCAAAATTCCTGTCTTCCTTAAGTCTGTACATTTTTGTCTCTGAAATAGTACTGAGGAAGTGAGAGGAAATGCAGTACTTCTTTGCTGACCACTATGAACCCCATGTAAACTGGGGTGTATGTCTGTGCATGTGTACATGTTCGTGTTTATGTCTGCCCGCATGTGCATGTATGCAGTAAACCTTCTTATCACAGACCCTAACATCGTCAGCTTCCATCATCTGCATTCCAGCTTCAAGGATAGGCAGAATAGAAACTGACAATGATGTCAAAACACAACTGTAGGTATTTGAGCAGGGAGATTTATGTTCATCAGCACAATTTCTTCAATGCTCCTTTCTCGGCTTAAGTGAAAAGAATAAGGGAAAACAAGAAGGAATTTGTATTGTCACCTACATACCACAGACTTGCCAGAGACTAGAATTTGCAGTAAAGGATTGAAATTATACTTGTTACATGATTGCTAGGATAGAAAACTGCCAGGATCTCTGCTTGTAAGGATAGGATGGCAAGGCAATTAATGCATTCAGACATATTTACCAGAGGCTGTTAAAGCCCAGAGATAAGCAGGGGCCTGGCTAGGCACCTCTGAGGTGCAGACTATATTATCCCACAGAGCTGGCTCTGATGTTCATTTTGCTGTCCCAAAAAGAACAGCAGGAAATGCTGCTTTTACAGGGAGGATTTCAACCTTGTAGCCTTCTCTAAATGCATAATTTCAAAACATTAGATTTATTTCAGAGTAGATTTCCTGTGGGAACGCGAAGCTGGAACAGGCCTCCTGATTCGAGGCCAGTCCTCTGCTTTGTCTGCAGTCTTAGGCAATCACATCACACACTCTGTTCATAACTGTGTAAGTGCCATCTTAAAGCTAGATGCACTTAGGTATTTTGTGCACTAGGAGACTCTCCCAAAATGGCTCTTGAGCTAAAACCTCGTAATTTCTTAATCTAACAAACTAAGTAAAAGCACTTGAAGCTGGATACGTGCTTTCATAACCCGATAGGCAGTAGATGTTATGGGCTCCCTGGCCTAAAATCAGTCTTGTTTCCACCTCAGTCTGGGTCTTTCCCATTCCCCTTATTCACCTAGCCTTTGGCACAGTGTCCCAATTTTCATATCAGTCTTTTCCCCCGTCCTGTAAGCTCTCTCTGTGTTCTTAAATATTCTTTTTTTGAGGTGGCTTAAGGATTTTGTGTAAATGTTTCCCCTCTTTGGTGTGACTGATGTTCCAGATAGGTTGTGGTTGAATCTTTAACTACAAACATTTGCTTTCAAATCCTTGAACACTCCAGGCCTCTTCACCAGCTTCAGATTTACCACCACTGGCTTTGCCTCCATTCCACCCTCACGATTGCTTCCACGATTTGTAATTCATCAGGAAGGGTTAAAAGGGCAGGAGGCTTGCAAGCGTTAAGTATGAGATGGAATAAAAATGCCTATGATAAGTACACAGCAATCTATCAGCAACCAGAAAAGTAGACAGGGGACCAGAAGATTTGGCCAGATTAGATCTCTCTGCATCTTCATGACTCAGTTCTTACGCCAAGGAGAAGGTTTGTTCCAGGGAAGGGAATAAGGAGGCCTGGCAAGAGGTCAGAAGTCTGCTCAGGACAGCACACAGTGGCTTACAAAAGCAGCAGTACTCTGACTGAGGTGATGGCAGCTGGTGAGGAAGTAGCTGAAAAATGGTAAAACATGTAAATTCAAAATCCATCCAATTGCAATCTTCTAACACAACTTCTGAAATGTGCAGACTGTCAGTCCCACAGTGCCCGCACAGTCTGGCACAGTCTGCAGAGGTCCAGCCCGTAGTCAGTTTTTCACCACCTCCGCCTGTAGCCTCTTTCTTTCTGTTAAACACAACAGCAGCTACTATGTTCAGCAGAAACTTGGAGCTATGTGAGACAATTCTGTAACTAAAGAAAGGATTGAAATAGTTTTTTGCCTTCAAATAAACTGTGAGAAGTCTGAGCTGTGTAGTAGATGAAAGAATACTATGGAGGGTTTGCCTTTTTACGTACTAAATAACATAGCAATCTGTGGGGGTCATGTTTTCTATCAGCTGAAGGAAATTGCATACATGTAATGCATGTCATCTAGCTGGAGGCATAGTTACAACAGTTGATCCCTCACAAAGTGTCTATGTATTCTTTATATGATAAATTCTTTCGGGTGTTTATGGTAATTGTATGTCTCAAGCTCTGTACCGTGAGATGAAATACACTTTAGTGCATGATTCAGTTTCTCAGAGTCTACCGCTCTAATATTTAAACAAGGGGAAAAGAGTTGCTGATTACTTTTTCAGTCATGACTTTTGATTTCTTGGTTTTGTAGATTTAATCAGATCCCATTTATTTAAATACTCAAAATTACCTTTTGATTTAAAACATGCAGCTGGTTATGCCAGTTAGTATTTAATACAGTGAACAAATAATTGCTTTTTCATATTATAGTTTTTGTGATGCCATACCATGGCTAATACAAATGACATAATTTTCCCTCAGTACTTTTCATTTTAAAGAGCTGTAAAGCCTTATCACAAGTATAATAGCAGTGTGGCTTTTTGTATCTATCTATCATCTCCTTCATTTTACAATAGCAAAATAATGTGAAATCTCTTGGTACCATTCCAAGTTATAACTTTTCAAGCATATGCATATGTGAACTACTTTGTGTATAGAAAAGTCTCCTTTATGCACTGCATGAGATCTGCTTAGATCTGTGGAAGAAAGAAGAATCTTTTAAGTTGGTCATACCAGTGAATGTTTTATTCTTCCAACATTCTTTTTCCTTCCTTTAACCACTGGAGGAGTGGCACTATAAGTAGAAAATATACGCCACCAGTATTATAGTATCTATGTTATCTCAGTCCTAATGTCAGTTAAATTTTAGAAACCTCCATTTAGGCTCCTAAACTCTTCTAAATGACCATCCTGTTGAGGACTACCAATACAGATCCAAGTTTGAGGAATTCTTCCAGTATTTAGTATTCTATTCAAATGCAGTTGTAGTAGTTCAAATTAGGACAGATTTATTTTAAATTTTTATCATTGGTTTCACAAAATGAGGAAGAAAGTAGTAACTCTGTCTGTGGCTTATGTATGTTGTGCTGTGTTTAAGGTTTTTTTCAGCTGACCACAGTAAAATCATCACTGACAGGTAAGTCAATTAAATGAGCAAAAAAGAATCTACCTGAGGTATCCTGCCCCCATCCTTCCATACACAGCTGGCTTTGTCCTGAGGAACAATGATCACTGAGGATTTCACCCTGTTCCTGACTCAGAGGTTTTATATGAATCAAAAGTATGTTCTTCTGTACTGGAGGATTCTGCACTCCATGGTAAACCCAAAAGACTTAATGTATGTGGCTGCAGGGAAAGTAAGCTGATTCCCAAAGCATAGCCCAGGCAGTGCTTTATTTTTCACAGCACCTGGTCTGTTGATTATTCTCAGTCTTTTCCCATGATGATGCTTCATTGTCTTGAATGGAGGTAACTCAGGATGCCATCGAGGAATAGGTACACCAACAGAGAGGAAGAGGATTTTCAGTGATGAAAGTGTATCTTGAAGTGTGTTAACGGCAGGGAGAAAAACTCCTGTGAATGTGCGTGTATGTTTTCTCATTGTAAGTGCTTTCAACTGGAAAAATGTCTTTTAGCTTATCTGGAGGAAGACCTAGAAATCTTCAACCTAAGAGCCACCACTACTGACAAACTCTGCTACCAAAACTGTCATTGAACATAGACAGTTCTGTTACAACATAATGTACAGATTCTGTGGCCACTGGAAAGATCAGGTGTCTGCAGCTTGCTGTGACCACAAAACCCTCTGCTTGCTACATAGAAAGTAGGCATATATAAGTTTTCTTTGTGTTTTTAAGAGGAACGATGGCAACTCAGTATTGGTGAGTCCCAGCCTCCTGAGGACTCTGGGGAAATACCCTGGATTTAAATCTTTAGAACTGGAACAAATCAGTAGCACCACCAGTTAGCCTGGGCTTCTGTGGAGGGCCCACGTTTTGTTCAGTGGCAGTTTGGGTGGTATCTGCAGGAACAACTGTGGGGAATTGTCTGCTTGCAGCCCATGGGAATGATCTGACTCACCTGAACGGAGGGACTGGAATGGCAATTTCATTAAATGATTTTGTTTGCAATGTGCTTGTACTATGTATGTTGCCCACTGATTGCAAATCCCAGACACTTCACAAAATGACTAGAATTACAGCATTGAACTGTTTGACCACTCCATGCTGTAACTACGTGACAACAAAGCATTTTGAGCATTTCACGTAATGACTAGCATGTTATTGCTGTAATTCTGTTTTGAAGCCTCGTGCCATGACATCGTACTGCAGGAACTGCAGGTGGACTCTTCTGCAGGAAACAGAGTCCCCAGCAAGTGATCAGTGAGAAGTTCATCACAGGGGTTTCTATCATGAGGCAAGCTAACCTCACCAATAAGCAGTCTGTGTCTCAAGACACTTTCCAACAGGAAACACTGTATTGTAGCCATTCCAAAGCACACAGGTGAGCTGTGTAAGTGGCTGTTCAGATGGTGACCTCTACCACCTCCAAGTGCCCCCAGGTGCTGGGGCATGGCAGTGAGACTGAATCCAGAAAAAGATAATCTGAGTGTAAAAGGTTTTCCTGCCTGAGCACTGCCTGATCCATGTGAAACCTGCGCATCCTCACAGCCAGACGACTTTCTGGCGGGGATATGACGGACATACTTGCAGCACTGGTAGCACCTCATAATTCAAAAGGATTGCGCAATCCACGGAAAAGGCTATCCATGGCATGTGATAACTCAAGCTCAGATTAGATGCCTGTTTAGTGGTCATCTCACTGTGGACTTACTGCAGCCTATGGGTGTCAGTGGCCACCTACACAGAGAGGCTGTCCTGCTCTTCACACTCACTTCTCTTCCTGTCATCTGCTATCTTTCAGCAGGCAGTCCTGTCTCTGTGCCTGAAACTGCTCTGGACCACCATGCTCACACTAATTTTACTGTTCTTGACAAGGTTACACCATTCCCTTTCAATGAGTCTCTGAACAGATTCACCAGGAAGTTCCTCACCTACAGTGACCTGAGGGGCCATAGCTCATCCCTGTAGGGATAGGAGTCATTGACCTTTGCCAACAAAACACCACTGGGAAATATGAGGGAGACCACGTAACCCAAATTTCTGATGCAGAACACACGGCAAAGTACAACCAACACAGTGAACCTGGGAGAATGTGGTCTTCCCCATTGCAATGGCTAACAGAGGCAGCAGAGACCTGTGCTGCATGGCGGGTGTCACAACAGAGAGAGGTGAGCTTACTCTGCTATAAGAGAAAGTAGTTTTCCAAGAAATGCACAGAGGATCATTGGACTAGTCTTGCCAATGTCTCCTGCTGGTGAGACTATAAAGAGAAAGAATCTTATGTCAATGCAAGAAGCTGTTCCCAGATATCCTGGCAGTAGACATTTTGAAATATGTAATTGAAACAGCCTGAGAAAATATGAAACAAACAGATGCAAATGTTTCAAAGCAAAACAGAAGTTTCAAAGTTGATACCTCAATTAGGAAAATAAACCTCACTCTGTGAAGCAGCATTTATTGCTGTAGGTTTAGAAGTAAGTGTAAGACTCCATGATTTTGTCCATAAATATAATAGAAAAGTAATTTTTACATATCCTTCTGAACTAGAAATTGACAGGAAACAGGTTTTTCAAAATAATGCCTAGCTGTTTTTTCCTACCCCTTTTGCAGAGTAACTGATATTTTCAATCTCTTTTTTTGAATGACTAGTTGCTCAGGGTGAGTGTAAAGCGTAAACTCAGAAAGAAAAACTGAGCACGGTTTGATTCAGAGTGCAAAGTAAGTACCAAAACTGAAGTTGTGGATTTATTCCTAAGCATGTACTGGGGAGCAGACAAAATCCCATAAGCATGAAATCACTTTCTATGGGTAGTCAGAAGTCTTAAAAGCACTCTTTTTATCAGCAAGAATAGTAAGCGATGACTTATTTTGACTCTGTGCTTTTGTATATCATCTTGTTTTCTTTGGCTGTTTTTTTAATTTTCTCCCCTACATATATTATTTTCAGAGGGTTAGAACACTATCTCTACTTATTTTTATTCTCTAAATTCCACTAAAACATATGAAATGTTTAGAGGAAAGATGAAAGCTTTGTGCTTAGCACATACTAAGACATGTTTGTTTGCTGGTCAGCTAGTGAAAAGTATTGACAGGATTCCCAGTAAAAAGTCGAGACGCAGGAACAAAACACCAGGTGGAGAAACTCTGGGGATTCAGTGTAGGGGTGCGTAGCTTTACACATGCTGTGTAGCCACTGCCCCATGTACACACCTCAGTGTGATACAGGAGAGGCTGCTGAGGAAAATGGCGAGCATAGGCAAGTTGTTGTATCTGCCAGATTAGTCCATCCTGCCTGGAGCTGAATGTCTAAAGGAGGCAGCCGGGAAGAGGACCAGTGGGCCAGATGATGAATTTGCTGAAGGGCTGGGTTTGAATCATACACTGTGGGCTGAGTTCTGCTCATCTTGGAGTGCTCGTCTGACTTCACCACAGGCCACTGAAGGTTGGATCAGTTTCATCTCATAGGAAAGACGCCAAAAAGGATATTTATGAAGTCAAAAGCATTGGTGTTTTTTGCATGAGTCACCTGCTGTATTTTCATTTTTGGTGGAGATAGCAAGGGGGAAGTGGTTTTAGGAGCGCTTTCTCACCAGTGCAGAGAGTGGCTTGAAGCCAAGATGGACACATCTCTTGTGGTCTGTTTATGTCTGTATTTTCAATGCCTTTGTATACCTGCTCTGAAGCCATATGCGCCATGTCTGACTCCAAATCTTTGTCTGTAATTATCACTCAACATATCTGGCCTTCAGCTGTTAATTTAATAAAAGGCTAATCAATTATCACTTTTGATAAAGATCATACTTCTCAGCTGTTGATCAAGCCAAACACAAGTCACAAATTTTATATTAAGGTGACAGATGAAGGAAGTGAACATGCCAGTGGTGGGCACTGCAGTGGGCAATCCTTGCACTGTAGCTGTGTTTTCTCACTGTTAACCTTACATTTTTTTAACTTCATTCCCCAGGATATTTGTTAATGTACAGATCATGATATCATAGAATAATTTAGGTTGGAAGGGATCTTTGTAGGTATATCATGTTCTATTCTCCTTGAGAAAAAAACATAGAATGACATTTTCAAATGTCATGAGAATCATTAAAGTGTTTGCTTTCCCTTCCTCTGCACACATGAAAAGGTTTCATCAGAACAAATTGTTTCTTAGCAATTGTACTTTGTCAAGAAATCAGATCACATGCTTGCTAGGATGATCCCATTCATTCATGGGACTGCTAAGCCAAATGTTAGTATCAGTTGCACCATATTTACTTAGCTGCATTTGTAATGAGAATCTAGCTTTCAAACCATTTCACTTTGTGAAAACTGGCTAAAAAATGAAGTGGAATTATAATTGGTAGGGGTTTACACAGGCCCATAGACTAGAAAAAGCTGGTCTTTTGAAAGTTGTTTTTTGCCCTACTGCATAATGCTGTGAAATCTGCCACATGTGCATGGAAATACTTTGATTCACAGTATTTGTACTTCAGAACTTGAAATACTAGTTTTAGTTCAAGGCTTTGTCAAAGCCACAGCATTTTTCTGAAGGTGTTGCCCTCAGAACTCTCTAGCCCTCAAAACGCACACACCACCAACAGTTGTAGAGGAGAGGAAAGGAGACTCATCCTCAAAGTGATGCCCCAGCGACTGCCTGGTTAGTGTGTTTGCCTGCTAATGTGTCAAGAGAAGGTCCGTGTGATGTCTACTGAAAACTGAGGGTGTGCACATGGTCATGGGTTTGCAGAATGTATGAACTGTGAATAGGCTCATGATACTGGGCACAGAGTTGTGCAGCCCACAAATGATGATGATGATGATGATGATGATGACTACAACGTGCAAGTCACCAATAGTGCAATGGGTCCTGATACTTATGTTTCTCATAGGCAAGTGAGATGTGGGAAAGACCCCATCTATATTACCGGTTGCATAAAATCTTATCAGAGAAACTTTACCTCTGATTTTTCTAAAAAGCCTGTGGGAAAAAGTGGATGCAGCATGACGTTGGAAAATACGATTTCAGCACAATATCCAACCTACTTTGCATGCGGCTATTGCTCAAATGAGGAAAAATGAGTGTCATGAGCCAGCTGGACGCATCTTTTGCCCATCTGTTCGGTATTTATTTATTTTTTCAACATTTGATTTGCTGTTTAATGTTTATATTTCTCATATTTGGTACTCAGTGGAGAACTACAAAAAGCCGTTAATGCCTCCTTGCCTCCCAGCTACCCTGGAATTCCCACAGTCCAACATGTCTGCGAAACCACGCATATGCTTTGTCACCAAGCAGGTTGGCGTTTTATTTATGTGCTTATAACACTTTCAATAACTGCATATTTTTGCCAGCTATCTTCAGGCACTCATCACATCAGTAGCATAAGACTCTCCAGGATAAAATAATGTTGAACTTGACTTGGGATTTTTCTCCTTTCCCTTCAAAGAATAAGTAAATTTCTAACAGATGAACAGCTCTTAATCCTGAATGTAGTACAGGAGCAATCCTAAATCCTCAAACCCTTTCTTCACTTCCCACCTTCAAAAGACAAGAAACACAATGTGTTTATTTGGAAAAAAAATAAAAAATGTTGGAAAATTTAACAGATATTCTTGGGGGAAGAACTGGAGGGAAATGAATCCTAACGCTGAATGTGTCTCATAGGAAGTGCCTTTCAGTTCCAATTTAAGTCAAGTCATTGCATCTCTGGGAATTGTCAAGGCTGCTAACCTGCTTTGGAAAGCAATTTCACAGATACTGTCTCAATAAATTAGTTTAGTTTTGTTCTTACAAGACTGTTTCTTCATACCTGTTAATATTTGTATTATAGCTCTGCTGCCAGAGGGACACGAGGAAAGAGAACTTGGAGAAGAAAAATGTTACCAAATGACCACAATCTTAATAAGCATTTAATGATACAGGAGGTTCCCTAACAACCACCACCCCTGGCAGCAGGGAGAGGTAGAGCCAGATCAGGTTGTTCTTGCTTAGAACAGCTAAATCCTAAGCACTCCCAAACATCTCAGACCTAGCAATTCTAGGAAGCCTACATGCAGGAACTGCAGCTTTGAAGGGGCTGCAGACTATGATACATGGTTTGTGATAGGTTTTACTGCTGCTCAGCAGCGAGCACCATCACAAGCACTCTTTACCATTTTTGCTGGGTTAGGAATACAATCTGAAGTTACCAGTTTTACCAGCACTGCAGGGAAAACTGATTTTCCCTGGAAGGAACAACCACTTAAAATGTTATCCTGCACACTTAAGTTTGGCAGTGTCTGCCATTTTTTCATTAATCCATTTCATATGTCACTTTTTAGAAGACCACAGCTACTCAGATCTTACCTGTTGCCTGAATTTCTCATCTGGTGTCCAATACCTTGGTGAGCAACTGCATACACACGAAGTGGTAGGAAACTGCCCACTTTTTATCTGCAGTCCTATTGTCATGCTCATGACACCAGTTCTGGATTTGCAGTTTCACTTGGGTTTATAAATACTTGTTGGGGAACTGCAACAGTCATCCGGACAGGACAAGGAAGGAGGATGGAGTTTGTACCAACCAAGAAGGTAGAGCAGGAGGTGGCCAGCAGAGCAAGTGCTCCTGCTATTGCCATATAATGCCTGAGTAGCGTGAATTGATAACTACCAGTAGCATATATTTCCTTTTAGATATTTTTGTATTTTGTTATTTAAAACATTGTTAGTGAAATCATAGTATCCAGTTCATTTTGCTATGGTGATGATGGATGACAGAACAATTCAGGTTTCCTGCTTTTCATATTGCACTAATCAAATTGTATTGTACTGTATTCTTGCTGTTCACTTGTTCTCCAAAAATTTGATGCGTGATTATTTTCAATACCTGGGCTAAGTCACACCTCTATAAACAGTGGTCACAGTACAATGAATTTTAGACTGAGCACCTCTCACTTAAAGCTATCTTTGTTTCCCTGTATCTCCTAAAAGTTTACATAGTGTTTATTTAATTAAGCCTCTTCTGTTAGAATTTTTTTTTTTTTTTAGAAAAAGGTGACTGAGTGGAATTGTTTAGGACAAAAGTCAAGATAGCATTTTTTGTAACAAATCCAGTGCTCCTGAGCTGCATGGGTGCAGCAGTATATTTACTGCCAGGAGAGCAGGCAGCCTGGAGAGCTCCAGCTGGACTGGGCTGCCTAGGTGGATATCGCAGAAGCAAGAGGCTGAAAATGCTCGTGTCACTGGAATTAGTTGATCAGGAGAAAGAGTGCTGAGACAATTCCTAACCGAAGGTGCTGCAGGGCCTGACAATGAATACATTCAAGCTGGAGGGACTGGGGAGGACAAAAATGGTTATAGAGCACATGTATAGTCCTGGAGATCTTGAGAATGATCTGAAAAGATTTAGGTATTTTTGGCACATGTTTAGGGCAGCGTCAGACCCACTCTCGCTTACGCCAGCTGCCTGGCAACTGCACACTGCAACAGGCAGGAGACATAAGGTTGGGCTCAGTGAGGCCCTATTGCCTGCGGCCAGGGAGGTGCATTCCACCTGATGCAGTGCTTTGCCTCTTAGCTGATGTCTGTCACAAGTGGAGGGGATGATTTAAAGAAGTTCTAGTTTTTCTCCATCTGATTTCATGATGCAGAGTCACAAGACACAGACAAGGAACTGTCTGGGAAGAGAAAAATTATTTTTGAAGTAAATTTGTTAAGCTCTGGTACTGGTACTGTGCCAAAATTGCCTTTATTTGCGTATGTGTAGGGCCCAAGAGTTAATAACATTATATTTAATCAGCAAAAAACACTTTTGCAATTAACTTTATTTGGACTAGTATCTGGCTTTGTAACATGGATTTTACACTTTATTGGACTGATTGTTATATTGCTGTGCAAGGACCACAGCATTTTATGTATGATTACTATTGTTAAAGACAAAGCAGAGTTAAAAGACTTACCACCTGCCACGGGTAATACGAGTAACTAAGAGAAACTAGAAATAGCTGCAAAAATGAAAATCATAGAATCACAGAATGGTTTGGGTTGGAAGGGACCTTTAAAGATCACCTAGTCCAAAACCCCTACAATGAGCAGGGACATCTGCCGCTAGATCAGGTTGCTCAGAGCCCCATCCAGCCTGACCTTGAATGTTTCCAGAGATGAGGCATCCACCACCTCTCTGGGAAACCAGGTCCAGTGTTTCACCACACTCATAGTAAAAAATTTCTTCCTTATATCCAGTCTGAATCTACCCTTTTCTAGCTTAAATCACTTTTATACCCACCCCAACTTTCCTGCCAATCTTCATGACCCTTGTCATGAACCCACACATAATTGATTGAATTTAATGCAAAGTGCTGGTGTTTTCTTGTCTCTATATTAATATGCAGCACCAGTGCCATGGAATCAAAGAGAAAAAGCAAAACCCTGGAGAGAACTTGCAAGAATAAAAAGTATCTCCAAACAAAGCCTGTGTCTATGCTTCCCCCCCAAATCTCCCTCACAGACCAGCCCAGGCAAGGCAAATGTCGGCTGATGTGTGGTACCAGTGAATCAGCATGGCTTGTCCCAGGCTCCATGAGTGAGTCCTAATTGGGTTTAATGTACCTGATGATAGCTAAATCTCCTGCACCCACTGTAGGCAACTCGTGTGGGAGGTATGAATGTAGGTGCAGGGAGAAAAATGATCAGATATTATTCCATACATTGTTCTTCATATTGTTAAGGGGAAAAGAAGTTCCATCGTGTGTTTTGTTACAATGCATTCACTAAAGTACACAGACACACCCCTGGAAGAATGGAAACAGCAGTTAGAGAGGGTAAAGTGACAGAACCACTGTAATCAAAAAATGCCTGATTTATCAATACTTTTAAAAATATCCTAACCAAAACTCTACTTATATGACCAAATTTTGTTACCAGTTTAGTAACTTCTTTCTTCTTCTGTTCCTAGGTTCTTCACTTACTCAAGTACAGGAGCATTTTTGGGATCAGATTCTTCTGGAGGCAGGGTCTGTGTCTAAGCTATGTGAGTGCCTAAATAACTAAGAGTCAGACTGTCTCTGTGGGCAAATGGCAGTGTAATAGGATGTGGGGGAAGATCGGGGACTTGGAGATGCTGTTGTTGAAGGCAGCCAAGCCCCTGTCTTGCCCAGAAGGTGATGATGCCTGAGACAAGAATAGCAGGTTGTGTGGTGGCTGGGAACTCCAGGACTTATCTCATATGGCTCCTCTGCTTCCTTTTCTGTCTGCCAAAGGCTGCTAGCCATACACATGCACAAACAAACTGAGAATAGTTAGATGTGCTTTTTAAGAGCTTGCACTTGAATTGCTGCTTTAAAAAATGCATTTATACAGCCAATGAAGCCAACAACATCCCCCAAGCAGTCAGTTACACTCACTATTTCTTGTAAAATACACGATAAATCCTCCTCTACTCTCCCCAGCCAGCCCTCCCACACCACAGTGGAGGACCACTGGTTACAGCTTCCTGCCCTTGCACTCTGCTTTTGACTCTGTTCAGGCAGTATTAGAAATGCCATGCTCCATCTTGTCACTGGGTTGATTTCTCCACAGGAGCAATGGCATTCGTGTTTCATGCAACGAGAAGCAACACTCAGTGCTAAGGGAAGGGGAGAAGGTTTCAGGTCCAATAGTCTCCCATGTAAATTCACTTGCACACAGTAGAGCTCGCTGCGGCTGGATCCTTCAGAGTACTTTGTGCAGAATAGCATCCTTGTGTAGTCTACTATGCTCCTGAAACATCTGCTGCACTTTGATATTTAAAATCTTTTACTGAGAAGAAATTGAAAAGAAAAAAATTCATAGGCAGGACGACACTGAACAATTTGCAGGACACAAGAGAGTCATGGCAGAAATTGACTGAAGGTTTGATTAGGCTCATTAGTCTATAGATGTTGAAACTCAGTAATTAATACTGAGTGGTGATATCGATTATATAAGTAGCAGTCTCCAATGCACTGCAGCTGCTGAATTTGGTATTGTTATTAGTTATTTCCAACAAAAGAACATTGCTTTTCTTTCTTACCTCTTAGAAACAGAGCTAATAAAAATTAGGTTTTGGTGCAAGATTCCAGAATAGCAATTCTACGGTACCAAGTCTTCTAATTATCTGAAGCACCGCATGCAAACTCTCCCAATTACCATGACAATGTGTCTAACACTGCCATGGAGAAGCCCAGCACAAGGTGTTGAGTGGGTGTTTCATACTCGGTGCTTATTAAACCTTGGTCTCTGCTCAAACTTTCACAAGGGTTCCCAATTAGTGACAATTTTGGTGATGATTTTGAACATGTGGATGCTTTTCCTGCAGGAAATGGAGAGAAATCCCATTGCAGGTCTGAAACAAGAATCCCTCAGAAGGAAAAGAAATCTAAGAATTCCAAGAGCTGCATCTCTGAGTGCAGTTTAAATTATATATTTGCATTGTATTAAAATCCCTCAGGCAACAAACTTACAAAAAATCTATTATGCGGAAAACAATGATAAATAATAATACCAAAATATATTCTGTTCTTTAAGATATTAGTAGCAATTACTTTTCAGAAACCAGAGGAGAACAGTGATAGGGAGCAGTTAATATAAATGACAGGCTGCAAATGTGAGATAATTTTACAGAAAGCCACTACTATCACAAGATATTACTTAAATTATCTGGCTGTTTTCTAAAAATCATTTGGACCAGCCATACCTGACTCTTTATGTGTATCAATACCTGCTATTATTAAAATAAACCAATACTCGAAAGATATTATTGAAAGAACTTTTTGCATTTCAAAAAGGCTTTGAGCAGTATTACTTGGGTTACTTCTGAAATTAAGGCATGTAAGTGATGAACATGTCTATAGAGACAGAATGACGTGAGGTCAATGCAATTTTGTCTCCATCAAAATTCATTATACATATTGGGAAATGTAACAATGAGAGAGGACTGGGAATCTTCAGAGGATGTGTAGAGGTTCAGAAGATTTCAGTCTGGCATCACTAGCAAGTTCTTACTCATACAAATAGAACAGAAAGAAAACAGAGAAAAAGAACAGAAGAAAACTCCTGCATACACGCAGGCTAATCCACGGGGCCATGCAGAAAGCAGAAGTGACGGCAGTGCAGACACAGTCCAGAGTAAGCCTGAATGGCCTGTAAGCAGTCCCCAACGTGTGAGAGAGACCACATCAGAGCAGATAGAAGTAAGTTTGCTGCTGCTACCAAATTTCAGTGGCTTTGGTTCTTCCCTCTTGAAGTTTCAGACCTGTAAGTGTGGAGTGGGAGGTGGTATTCTTGGCAGACAAGGAGGGGTTTTTATTTTATTAAGGGAAAATCATTAGTAGCACATTATTAACCAACACCTGGTCAGAGGTTCTGAGAAAGGCAGCAGGGAGGCTCAGCTGCACAAGCACAGGAGTTAAAATCTCTTAAAAGGTCATTCTTAAAACAAACATGCATCGTTGGATCTCCCTTGCCCTCTTAATCCAGAAGCCTCATAGCAAAATTATTCTCGTAAAATACAAATTTCATCCTATTTGGAACTATCCTGACGAGCGGTCATCACTTGGATGTTTAGGCCTAAGGCAAAAGGCTTCCCTCTTTCCTCATCTGGCTTCTTTCTTCAAAACAGGATGTCCTGTTTGTAGAACCAGTAGGAACATCAATCACAGAAGGAGGAAGGTGGGAGCTATGTCAATGCGTAGGGAGAAACGCTAATTTATTTTGTCCCCAATTAACTTTTCATAACAGGAATTGCTCTGGAAACAGGATAGTTTAATGAAATTGTGTCTTCTCATGTTCACACCACATACTCCCTCTGTATTTGAACTAAATTTGGCTCAGGTGATGATTTAGATTGTCTATGCAACTAGTCAAAACAGTAACAGCTGAAAGGGAAACATGAGCAGACATTTGTTCTGGAATAGCTGTACTGTAGAAGGACGATTCAAAAACCCCTGTAATACATTTTTTTTCAAAGAATTGAGGGATAGCAGATATTTTCAACTTTTGAAACACTTTCATTCAGCAACTTTCTGTTGGTTTAATGGTTTGTTTATTTTTTTCCTGACAGGTTGTTCTGAAAAAAGTTATATGATTTGCTTTGGTATGGAAAATCTGAAATCTGCCAGAGAAGAAGAAAATTGACATTTCCACATATCCATTAGATGAATTGGTCACATAATTGGATTTATGTACTATTAACATAAAAATGGCACTTCTGTTTTCATTCATTGCATACAAACTTCTGCTGTACCAGGATGGCCAGTTCTGAGCACACAACCGGCTTTACAGTTCAGTTTCTGCCCAAGTAAAATATGAATTTCATCTTTTGGGCAGAAAAATGTATGTTTAGTCCTTTTCATATATTGTGCCAACCTCTTTGGATCAAGCTAGCTCCTGAGCAGACTTTAGTCATCTTATTTTTCTTCCAGGTACATCCAGCACAGTGGGAAAAATCTGTCACACGTTAGCACTCCTGGACTTCTGCTTACACTAGATGTTCACAAAGGGACATACTCAAGCTACCACTTCTAAACCAGCAACAGAGTTCTTACCATCCCATCCCACTGTGACCTCATCTGGTTATTTATCCTCTTGTCCCCACCACATCCCTTCATTGATCTTCATGCCTGAAGACGGCTATCTTCTGACAAGCGTGAGCAGCCAGAGCTGCCATTTGTCCTCTGCTGACAATTTTGATGGAATGGAATCAAGTTCAGGATGTCTGGAAAAAAATGGGAACTGACATTCATGCTAAGTTTAAGCCTAGGATCCCTCTACTAATCAGCAGAAGAGAGAAGCTCTTTCTGAGGTCCTCTGAATTGCCCTTTTGTAGATTCTACTTAGCCTATCTGGGTTTGCGGGGAGCTAAACTGGGTTTAGCATGTGACTGAACATGCATGGGACTGAAATCCATTAACATCTGCTAGACACAAAGACAACGTCTCTGACTGGGCTGCAAAATGTCGGGGGCTAGGACAGTGTCCTGGGGAAGTAACTTTATACATTTGCTCTATGCTTTGACTCTTCCTGAGGCTTTTTCTGTTGGTTACTTCTAATAGGACACAGGACTAATAGAATAGTCTTACGAGTACGCTGTGTTTACTCATATCTACAGTGTGCAAAAATGTTTAACACTTTCATCAATGACTTTGACAGCAAGATTGAGTGCTCCCTCAGCAAGTTTGCAGATGACACCAAGCTGAGTGGTGCAGCTGACACACCAGAAGGACAGGATGCCATCCAGAGGGACCTGGACAATCACAGAATCACAGAATCACAGAATAGTAGGGGTTGGAAGGGACCTCTGTGGGTCATCTAGTCCAACCCCCCTGCCGAAGCAGGGTCACCTACAGTAGGCTGCACAGGACCTTGTCCAGGCGGGTCTTGAATATCTCCAGAGAAGGAGACTCCACAACCTCCCTGGGCAGCCTGTTCCAGTGCTCCGTCACCCTCAGAGGGAAGAAGTTCTTCCTCCTGTTCAGACGGAACTTCCTGTGCCTCAGTTTGTGCCCATTGCCCCTTGTCCTGTCACTGGGCACCACTGAAAAGAGCTTGGCCCCATCCTCCTGACACTCACCCTTCAGATATTTGTAAGCCTTTATAAGGTCCCCTCGCAGCCTTCTCTTCTTCAGGCTCAACAAGCCCAGTTCCCTCAACCTCTCCTCGTAGGGGAGATGCTCCAGTCCCCTCACCATCCTTGTAGCCCTCCACTGGACTCTCTCCAGTAGCTCTTCATCTTTCTTGAACTGGGGAGCCCAGAACTGGACACAGTACTCCAGATGAGGCCTCACCAGGGCAGTGTAGAGGGGAAGGAGAACCTCCCTCGTCCTACTGGCCACACTCTTCTTAATGCACCCCAGGATCCCATTGGCTTTCTTGGCAGCCAGGGCACACTGCTGGCTCATGGTTAACCTGTCGTCCACCAGGACACCCAGGTCCCTCTCCGCAGAGCTGCTCTCCAGCAGGTCCACCCCAAGCCTGTACTGGTGCATGAGGTTGTTCCTCCCCAGGTGCAGGACCCTGCACTTGCCCTTGTTGAACCTCATCAGGTTCCTCTCTGCCCAGCTTTCCAGCCTATCCAGGTCACGCTGAATGGCAGCACAGCCTTCTGGTGTATCTACCACACCTCCCAGTTTGGTGTCGTCAGCAAACTTGCTGAGGGTACATTCTAACTCTTCATCCAGGTCGTTGATGAAGAACTTAAACAAGACTGGGCCCAGTACTGACCCCTGGGGGATACCACTTGTCACCAGCCTCCAACTAGACTCAGCGCCGCTGATGACAACCCTCTGAGTTCTGCCATTCAGCCAGTTCTCTATCCACTTCACCGACCACTCATCCAGCCCACACTTCCTCAGCTTCCCTAGGAGGATATCATGGGAGACTGTGTTGAAAGCCTTGCTGAAGTCAAGGTAGACAACATCCACGGCTCTCCCTTCGTTTACCCAGCCAGTCATGTCATCATAGAAAGCTATCACATTGGTCAGGCATGATTTCCCCTTGGTGAATCCATGCTGACTACTCCTGATAACCTTCTTTTCTTCCACTTGCTTCATGATGGCCTCCAGGATAAGCTGCTCCATCACCTTACCCGGGATGGAGGTGAGGCTGACCGGCCTGTAGTTCCCTGGGTCCTCCTTCTTGCCCTTTTTGAAGATTGGAGTGACGTTGGCCTTTCTCCAGTCCTCGGGCACCTCTCCTGTCCTCCAGGACCTCTCAAAGATGATGGAGAGTGGCTCAGCAATGACATCCGCCAGCTCCCTCAGCACTCGTGGGTGCATTCCATCGGGGCCCATGGATTTGTGGACATCCAGATCACTTAAGCGATCCCTCACACAGTCCTCCTCGACCAAGGGAAAGTCGTCCTCTTTGTAGGCTTCTTCTCTCAAGCTCAAGAAGTGGGCCTGTGTGAACCTCATGAGGTTCAACACATCCAAGTGCAAGGTCCTGCACCTGGGTTGGGGCAACCCCGGCTATCAATACAGGCTGGAGGGTGAAGGGATTGAGAGCAGCCGTGCTAAGGATTTGGGGGTACTGGTGGATGAAAAGCTTGACATGAGCCACCAATGTGCGCTCGCAGCCCAGAAAGCCAGCCATATCCTGGGCTGCATCAAGAGAAGTGTGGCCAGAAGGTTGAGGGAGGTGATTCTGCCCTTCTACTCTGTGACCCCACCTAGAGTCCTGCATCCAGCTCTGGAGCCCTCAGCACAAGAAGGACATGGAGCTGTTGAAGCGGGTCCAGAGGAGGGCCACAAAGATGATCCGAGGGCTGGAGCACCTCTCCTATGAGGAAAGGCTGAAAGAGTTGGGGCTGTTCAGCCTGGAGCACAGAAGGCTGCAGGGGGACCTTATAGCCACCTTCCAGTACCTGAAGGGGATCTATAGGAAAGATGGGGAAAATATTTTCATCAGGGTCTGTTGCAATAGCACAAGGAGTAATGGCTTTAAACTAAAGGAGGGTAGATTTAGACTAGACATAAGGAAGAAAGCTGAGGGTGGTGATACACAGGAACAGATTGCCCAGAGAGGTAGAGGAGGCCCCACACCTAGAAACATTCCAGGTCAGGTTGGATGGGACTCTGAGCAACCTGGTCTAGTTGAAGATACCCCTGTTCACTGCAGGGAGATTGGGCTAGACGACCTCTGAAGGTCCCTTCCGACCCAGAGCATTCTATGATTCTATAAACTGAAAATCTTCACTTGCTCCAGAAAAATAAATGGTACGCTGCAGTTCAGCTCTCCCAACACGCTGGAAATAACCACAACAATGGTAAACCTTGTCTACAGAGCTTTTGAAGATCTGGGTCACAGACATCTCTCCCTCTCTAATCGTTCAGCAGTCTGACCACTACGCTTATGGCTATGAATTCCACCAGCTGTCTAGATGCTGATGTGCTTTAGTATTGTCAGGATTAAGACCAAAGATACAGCTTTGTCCTCATCTCTGAAAGGCAGGTACCCAAAAAATGAAAGTTGTAGGTACCTTGCCCAATGAAGTCTTAAATAAGCAGCCTGGAAGAAAAGAGACCAGAGCTCTAAGAGTGAAAAGGATTAGTACCCTGCAGCATGCAAGGATACATGACAAGTTACTATATTTAGGACAAAGGATGTGTTAAGCATGTGTTTCAGATACCTAATACACAGCAACAATCTATTTTAGGGAAAAATTCTGTAGTTATTTTCTACACTTAGAACCCAGTCCAAGTGCACTAAATATAAAGAAAAAACGTTCAAGAACTTTGGAGGGCTTTGGATCAGGCTTTTACAGGACAGCAAACATCAAGAAACAGGCCACATTGTGTTTTAGCTGTGCCCAGTACCGAGGACTGCTTCCTTTTTTAAGACATTTTTTAGTATAATGAGGTCATAGAGAGCAGCCTGGGAATTTATTTGCCCCTTTTCTAAAACCAGACAGTCTCCTATATAATCTAAATGACACTTGCAGAGTCTGTAATGGCTTTCATACTTGGTTATAAATCAGTCACTGCTGAGATGCCAGGAAGTTTATACAGAACTCTACAGCATTGCAAAGCCTTGAGGTGTGTTGATGTGTAGAACAAACAAGAGCACAGTTGCAGTATTCCTTCCTGAATCAAAGCAGTGTTTGATTTTCACATCTTGACCTACCTTAACTTCTCCACCAAGAGAGGAGGAATGGGAAATGCATAATTAAAATCTTCTGCCTTTACTATCACTGAAAACTGAGGGGGAAAGCCATTGAACGTCTCTCTTCGTATGCCATCTGTATTTTTGTCAAGCTCCCTCATATCTGCAAAGCAACAATGTTCAGAAAAGTCCCAAGCCAACATCTCAGAAACATTTTACCTAAAGTTGCAATGGCTAATTGTGTTATAAGTCTGAAAAAGTTCTTCCCACATCAATCAAGATTTCATGCCAGGTTTATGTAACCCTTATAGTATGTTCCCTCCACATACGGCTGTCTGTCTGGTAACTGTATTAAATCAAGAAAGGGGAAGATAGGTTTTGTTGTGGTGTACCTCATTTTGTTGTTTTAGCCCTGCCATATGCTCAGTTCAAGGAAATATGGTGTTCCTTCATTGCAGTTGTACAAAGCGGAAATTTTAGGTTATTTACCTTTGAAGACTTTACAGACTAAATTAAAAATTTTTTTTCTCCATTTTGACATAAATGCACACCCACATGTGAGAAAGTATATCCCACAGCAAGATACATTTATAGAAAAGCTAGCTATACATATTGTGCTGCACCAACAATGATATCAGTAGAAACTAAAAAAATGAAGTTCACAGCTATGTTTTGCCCGTGTCCAATTATTGTCTGAGTTGGGCAGAATGACAGTTTATAGCACTTGTTAAAACCATACTCTGCTTGATGTCAAAGAGAATTGTCTTACGCAACAAGAATACATTTTAAGAAAATCTTGACAGAGTTATTTAGGAACAAAAAAAATTGTACGCCTCTTGCATCCTTCTTCACCCTGAAAACAAAAACCTGTAGTTGCTTATGATAATAGTTCCTAAAACAGAAATTAAATATTAGCTCAGAATAAATTGGACCTGAAATGAAACAGCTACACTTGCAGCAAACAGCTTAGATCTCAGCCTTGCTCCTTAAGGTTTCGGGTTTTGCTAGGCAACTGTATGTGTACCTTTTAAATTTTAAAGGCATTGCATCTATTGTCTGTGGGAAGTAAAAATAAATGTTTCACATCACTTGGCTACCTGGGAGAGGCTTTATGCTGAGAAATTAGCTATGTATCTGTGGTCGGTTTATAGTAGCAAGGGAAAATGTAGAGAGAATTAAGTTGGACATTTTCAGCAAAGGGAAAACTACAGACAAAAGAGATTGGACAACCCAGTGTAAATTAAGATTGACAGTTAATATAGTATATGGCATGACAGTCTGCAGCACTTCTAGCCCAGGGTTAGTGAAACCTTTCTACTAGGTATGAAAAATAACACTTTGTAATTGCAATTAATGTAAGCAAAATGTGCACATATCACTTTGCAGAAGTGGGTAAAATTCTGAAGAGTTCTTATCAGAGATTGTTCTCAGTGTGATTCTGGTTATGAAGTGTCGGTTTACTAAACTAACTACATGAAGAATATGTTTGACCAGGAATTCCATAGTTTCTTCCCTGAACTTGACATTAGCTCTGAAAGGTTTCACCTGATTAAAAAAGAGTATGCAAATTAGGACATGATTATATTACAAGACCTTGCACTCATTGTGTATATGTTTTCATCAGGCAGGAAAGGGAGCAAGTCACTAAAGCCACGTTGTCGCATGAGAGCCAGGACATAGTCTGACACAAGTAATGCAACAGATCATCTGAATTGCAAAGAGTTCATGTTTTAATCTCTAAATTACACACATATTGATAGTGATAGGATTAGATCTTCTTTCCAAAGATGTTGGTGGTGTTTTTTTTCTTGTTACTAGTATTAATATTAATATAAATATTAGTGGAGTGTTTGCAAGTTCTTGTTCAGGACTAGGGCTTTGTTATGTCAGATGCTACAAACACGCACACAGAGATGGTGGTCTCTCACTGAAAGACCTTTCTAATCAGATTTCTTCAACTCTTTGTTCATAATGACATTATTTTTCTTATGAGTCAGCCTGTTCCTCAAGCCAGAATTTGATTTTTAGGAGGTCAGAGCTGAACCATTATCGGAAGATGTGTCAGTAATAGTCTTCCTCATGCTAATGCTGGTGAATACCTATTTAAGACCAGATATATCACTCCAAAATGTCCATTAATGAGAATCTTTTCTTCAGACCAGGTTAATGCCAGAAATTGCTTAATGCTGGCTTATATTTAATATTTTTCCTAAGTGTATTTCTTACTTGTTTCAGTAGGAGAGTTATTAACTGAACTCCAGCATTAGTTTTCATCACTCTTTCCCTGATTTTACTCTACCTGTAGGAATAAGCCACTTAAATGTTAGAACAATACTACTACTACTACTACTAGAACTACAATTTTGGTTAGTAAGTTTGTTTAAAAGTAAAACCAAAGTGCAACTGTCCCTAGGAAAGTAAATGTTGCAGCTTTTTCCCAGAATAAACAGAGAACCTGAGACAGCAAATTTTATGCTCTTTTGATCAAAAAAAAGTACATTTCTTTCCATTCTGTTGCAACAAGCATGAATATTCTCACTCACCTGTAGTAGCAAGTGCAGGAGTGCAGAAGCTGGTACTTACAGCTGGAATACCTGAATGCCTGAAGATGTTGCTCTCAAAAACAGTTTCTTTTCCCAGATAGTCATGAGATAATGGAGCAGATTCAATCCTGACACTCATTTCTGACTAACTCCCAGCATAATTAGAAAGCTTAGATTAAAGTCTTTCACTTCTAAAATGAAATATCTGCAGGACCAAGCCTCAATAATTATGAAGTGGGAGGAATCAGGCATAGCATGTGGAAAATGCAAATGCTACAGAAAGTGGCCTGCAGGTAGCTGAATTATTTTGGAATGCCTGTTTTATTAATGGCTGTGGCTGGCAGGAGGCTGCAGGCACCCAGGCCTGTCAGAAGTGTTTTCTGAGTTTCCTGGGACCAGTCAGGTAAGTAAACAGGAGGAGGAACCTCGAGAAAAGGTTGAGCTAGAAAATATACAGGAAGGCAGTATGTATCTGCACCCTCTCAGGCACCCTTCAGATGGGAGTCCACAGGAGGCAGCTGCCTTCAAAGCCTTGCAAACCATTTAGAATCAGTTCTCACTGGATCCCTGCTTCTCTTCTCTTTGTGTACTTTCACTGCTTTCAGCTGTAAAAGTAAATGGCTTCAAATAATGGCCTGGAATTGGCTAAAGTTCTAGAAAAAAATACTGGCAAAATCATACTGCTCTAATTAGTACTGGGCAAATGTTTAAAGACAGAAGCTTAAATACGGAAATCCTCTGTTTGTAGTCAAGCATTACAAAATCCACTTAGTATGGTGGTTGTGGTAAGGCAATCCAGTGTCGAAGACAGAAATGAAAGCTGAAATTTGATACACAAACTAATTAGCCAACATGGGAGTAATACATTTCAAAGTTTCATAGACTTTTGTAATGAATAAGGGCTTAGACACTCCTTGTTCTATTGCACGAACAGCACAAGTGCAAGCGGTGTTTCAGAAATCACAGTAGCATTTAGTTACTTCAGATTCTTGTTGTCAAAATTTCAAAAGGAACTAATTCTGCACTAACGAGCAAGCAACCTGAAAGGTTTCTCATTTGTAAATTAGGTTTAGTTTAATCTGCAAGAGTTCAAAGAAACCAGCTATAACTACTGAGGATGTAATGTAGTTAATGTCAGTTTAAGAGTTTCAATAATAAAAGCATCTGCTTACCTTCAGATCTAGATTTTGGGAAACATCACAGCAGCAGCTCCCCACAACCATAAGACAAAGTCTCAGGGACAAAATTTGCCTTCTCAGGCCATGTTAAATGAAGAACTAACACGAAACACTTACTCTAAGTGCAGACTGTGTGTCTGTAATGCTCAAGAGCCCTCCTAAAGGACTGAAGATGGTCCCATTGTGTTATATGCTTTGCAAATGCATAAAAATGACCATCCTTGCCCCATGACAACCACAACAACAGGGTTCAAGTATGGGGAAAGTATATACAACATATGAGACAATATTATTTTCCACTGAAGACAGTGATTTCAGTACACCAACAATCAAACCCCTGTCAAGAGTGGTTTAGAGGCATCATGGCAGAGAAGAGCATAGGGAGGGTTTTGTGGTGATTCTGTGGATCTTTGCTTCTCAGGCAGGATAGTCAACCATGATAATAACATGGCAAGAGAAACCTGTCTTGCAGAGCACTTTAAACATGGAGGGTAAGGTGGCAATGTGCAGGTCTAACCATCCCAATACTAAAAGAGAACTGCAGTGTCCCACTCTGTTGAAGAAGATTTTTATAATCTTTACTGAGACCAACTTCAGCAAGATGTGGAAGCCAAATGGAGACGCTTCAGGACCAGGACAGTAGCATATAGGACAGCCAAGGAGCTGATACATGAACAGGAGAAGGGCAGAAGGAGCTTGAGGAGGAAGAGGATTCACTGGTCAGGTTTATGTAGGTTTGAATCATGAGCAAAATTTGTCAAAAGAAATAACCTCAAATAGTAAAGGGGAGCTGAAAATTACTTGTGCAAGTGAAGAAGAGCCAAGAAAAGGAAAGCAGCCAAGAAATCTGTGTATATCAGAAAGTGAGAGAAGAAAGCTGTAGGAGGGGAAATCAACAAGACAATTAGACAAGGGGAAGGACAAATACTCTGTCAGCTTTCTTTTTGAGGAAAGCCATAAGTCCCATGGAGCAAGAGAAGTGGAGTGAGAAGAGAAGGATGTAAAATAAGTGAGGCAAAGATAGTAGGAAACCAGCAGACTACTACTAGAAAAAGATGCCTGATACTGGGACTGCCCTCAGCCACCCCTCAGCCTGCCCTGCTCGCTGGCTGGGGTCAGTCAGGCAGGGCATCACCAGCCAGGGACCATCCCACTACCTCCTGCCCACCTGACCTGGTCATCAGACACCCTCATTTTTGCCACTCTGTCAAAGGTGAGAAGGACTTAGTAGTTTCCCGAATTTTGTTCTCCTTCAAACTTCTCTGAAGTTTGAACTCTCTCCAGAGAGAAAAGCTGTGACTCTGAATCTCCCACCCACTGCCCTGTGTAGCAGGTTTACCCTCGTGATCCTCCTGACATCCACGAGGCTGGGGAACCCTGAGGTCAAAGAAGGAAGGAGTTACCAACTCCGTAATTTGGAGTTGGGTGTCTCATTGCCATCAACTTCTGGCTTTAGTGCTCTACATCCCTTAAAATAGCACTGCTTAAGGTGCCAGATATCACCTAGAACAGCAGCATGAATTAGTTCAAGTACAGCAAATAATATCCCACTCCCTGGGGGGACTGTATCTTAGTCATCAGGCAAAGTCTTATGCCACTAGTTATGAAAAATACAGCTGATTAATCATTATCAAATAATTTAATTTGAACTTCAAAGTTAATATGTGTGGCTTTAAATGTGCCCTTATATCAGAAATCAGGATCAGAGTATATGTTAATTTAAAAGAATAGGGAAAAGGGCAATAAAGTATGTCTGGAAGCATGTTACATAGTTTGGAAGTAGAACAAACTAACTTATGGGGCAGTGTATTACCTTGTTACTCCCAGGATCGCTATCATAGCAAACAGCACATTTATCATGGAATGAGACATTTTGTTGGGAGTGAGACAAATTCCAGCACTCTTCCTTTAGCAAAAATGTAGTGCCCTCCACTACCCCTTGAGTAATCACTCCTTAGTCAAAGAACTACAAATAAAAACAACAGTTACACAGGAGTAAGCTGAGATGAATTTACAGTCTACCCATTGCAATTCTGAGGTGGGACTATATGAAGAATATGAATCTGGAACAGGATTACCGAAGTGATTTCAACTATTGGCAGTCCCTGAAGTACAGGTATTTCAAGTACGTTTTGCCCAGAAAATTTTTTAAATATAAACCCAATCCAATTCACACCGGGTATTTTTCTTAAACAGTTCTTAAAGGATCCAATTGTTAAATTTCTAAGTGTCTCCTGTGAAGTACTGAGCACTGTCAGTTTTCATGGTCATCAATCATTTCTTCCAGCACAGAAATTCAGAACACTTTCCTCTCTAAGGACCATTATGGTCAGTGAGGAGCAGGAGATTCGTGAAGAGAGAGACAAATGCATGCAGAACTGCTACTGCTGATCTGGGTAACCAGGTACAGGAAATAGGAATCCAACTACTAAAGCAGTCTTTGTTAAGAAACCTGCCGTAGTACCCCTTTCTTAGACCGTCAGTGTCACAATTTTCTGAAAATATACTGATTTCATTTGACAGTCCTAACCCTGCGACTGCTGCATAAAAAGTTTAACCACACTATCTGTGAGAGCCTCCGAGGCTTCCACAGTGACCTGAGGGCTTCAGTGCTTCCATTTGTAGTGTATGAATAATGCACGTAGCTTTAACATCTCAGAAATCTTATTAGCCGTCCTGTAATGGGGCTTCTTATTATCAGCACCAAAATTTCTGTGAGGTTTTATGTGTGATAAAAGTAACAAGGCAGTGTGAAACACGTACTTCCCTGCTAAAACCAGTAATCACTCAAATTTTGGCAAGTGAACTCTGTAAATATAGTGGGAAAAGAATCTCCCTGCCAGCTTAAGAGAATGCCTATCTTAATAGCTTTGCATTTGCAAAAAATGGCCATCATCCTTAATTTTGTCCCTTCTAAGTGGGCTTTCACTCATGTATTCGTTTTTCAGTTCATATGATGACTATAGCATGTCTAGTGCTGGGTATGAGTTGCTAGTTACCAGCTATTTGAGAAGCAAAGCCAAAAATTGGTTACCACCATTGGTGTCTCCAGAGGAAGGAATGAGTCTTCAAAACTCTGACCTACAGTTAGACTGTATTTACATAGAAATATATCACTAAGATACCCAGTCTATTTTTACTTACTGCCCTAAAATGGCAGTCGAATGTGGGCAAATTGGGAAGTTGGAGAGAGGAGTACTGGGTTCTGCTTTCTGCTGTGACACCGATTCCCACCAGACATGCCTGGCGCCATATTCAGCCATTACTTCTGCAAAGCAGGTGTTTGCCCCCTCACACATATACTTATTATTCTGTACCTGGGTAGGCATCATGGCCATGATAATATTTTTTTTAGTTGGACTGTGGTTTCATGAAGATTAGTTAAATTTACATTTTAAGTTCAGTGGTCTCAATCTGTGGATAAAATGTATTCTAGGAGAACAAAACGTTGTTTAAATTTCAGTCAGTGGAATCCACACATTTAGACATGCTCAGCTAAGTACTTTTAGTCCTTATCAGCTCTATCAGTGAATAAACAGTCTTTACTGTAGACAGTATCAGGACACAAAAGAATGGAAAATACTGTGAGGAAATAATTTTAATCCAGAAAAGAAGATATGAACAAATCCTTTCGTCATCTATGTGATCTGTTGATAAAAGGTCATCCTGTAGAAACCACGGTTTGAGCACTGCATCTGCTTCAGTACAGCTTATCTTCATTGAAGTCAGTGAGGCTTCTCATGAGTGGACCACAGAATCTATTAAACTCCCTTGAAAGCAGCTGGGGACTGCTCTTTGGAGCATTCAGAGCATCAGCTGATGGTATTCTTGGAACAGAGAAGATTCATTCAACCTTTGGTTGATAAATTATACCTTTGTGGAAAAAAAATATCACCCTTTAGGATACATTTTCATATTGACATTTGGTTGTATTTGTTTAAGCAGTTTCCCTTCTATTTTTCAAAATAATACATAGAATCAAAAAAGTTGCTTCTTGTTATATATTTGTCATTGATGTGAGTTCTAGTATGGCATTAGGAAACACAGAACATTGCACTGAGATGAGTAAAGGCCTTGATTTGTTTTTAACATGCTGTTTATCCATTTGTTATATAATTTTGAATTACTATCAGTGTAGTATCATCCCATTACTCAGCAAGGGAGCTGTGGGGAACATATGAACAGATTACTGAATTCTTCTATGGCTTTTCCAATATCTAGCGCAATTAATCACAAAAATACTTACTGCAACAGACAAGCAAATAGATTTATGTCGGTTGGCACAGGGAGAAACTAGAGAAAACATTTCTCTAGTAATACATTAAAGTACACATTTATTAACGCAAGCCTTTGAAGAATTGACACTGTATATATACAGTGGTGTTCTAAAAACTGATCTCTGCATGAGACCAGTGGCAGAGGGTCATGATGGGAATTTTGTTTATATAAGGTTCGGACAACTCCAGTTTTGATCTGGTTTAGTCTCTGTTGATTAAAGTAGAAAATTGTTTGTGTTTCAACTCTTTGCATGCGAAGTATGACCAAAATTTTGCTATGTATTGCTTTACTAAGTATGTCACATCACCACTAGACTCAGCCAAGGCAAGGTTTGCTTTCAGGCAGTATTGAGAAGAGCATCATTTGTAGCAAGCTTAGAAATGTTTATGCACATGCTTAATTTTCTTCCATGAGTGGCCCCACTGAAGCCAGTGAAGCTATTCTCATCAGCAAAGTTAAACTTGTGCAGAAATGTAGGTGATAATAGGGATCCAACCTGCAGTTCGATCCTGACAAGAACTAAAAGGGGTTGAGTTTAGGACTCAGGCATCAAAAGGTACCATGCTTTCTAAACAGAAATAGTTTTTGAATTATATTTCTGACTTTCAGTTCAAAAATGTACTTGCAACAATACTGATTACTGCCCTCCTTTTCTCTATATCTCCTCAAGAAAAACATTTAGCAAGACTGTTACGAAGATAAATGACGTGATTTTCAAAAACACAGAGGAGAAAGGGAAAGGAGTGTTCTCTCCATCATACAAGAGGGAAAGAGAATTTCTAAAGGATTCTCTGTGCTGGTGGATGAAATGGTTAAAGCTTGGTTTTGCAAGGACAGAGACTTCCCCTGGTTTTGGAGGGAGGAAAAGATGCTTAGGCCTTCACAATCCTAGGATATTTGTGACTTGTCCCTGTGGAAGCTGAAAAAAGAAGTAAGAGTAGATTTTTGTGTCGAATTTCTTGTCCTCTGACTCCACACCTACTACAAACCACTGCCGTGCATGCATGCCTCGGTGTAGGATCCTATCCATTTATTACATAGCTAAGAAAATGTGAGGCACTTGAGGGATAAATTGCAAGCCTCAAGGCATGTTTAGAGATTTTAAATTAGCAAAACCAAGTTTAAATACAGCTCCAGATATGGAGCACACAGCTGGCTCATCATGTTAACTTGCATCGGAGCAACTCTGTTGAAATAAAGGAGGTAAGACCAGCACATTTAAGAAGACAATCAGAAATGATCTGCCGCCCCCTTCTCGCATGCCCAACTCCCAAATTAGATCAATGCTTGTGTTAGTGAAAACCATTTATGTAGAAGCAGTCTGTTTAAATTCATAATAACGTGTAGATATTCATCAAAATATTCAGGATAGATACTCTGTTCTCTTGAAAAAATCTGATCTTCATTTGTGCCATAAAATATTTTATTAGTTGGAAATTTTGGTGGGAGAAGGGGTACCTGTGATGACAACTAAATTTAAGAACTTAGAAGATTTTTAGTACAGGAAGAAGCCAGTCTTATTTTTCTCCAAAGAATCCAGCATTTTGAATAGAACTAAATTTAAAAATTGATGGGCAGGAGAAAGATACAAATCAGGGCCCTACAGCCTTTCCTAAGTGTTTACTTATTCATCGGTGAGCTTCCAATTTAATGAAGAATGATGTTCTTGAGTTCATCTTGTTCACATGGAACTACAGAAAAGTAGAACCGGAAGGGATTTTTAGAGACAGTGGCACCTGTCTCCCTGCTCTGTAGTACTAACAGGTATGCTAACATCATCCATGACAAAAAATTAGTATCCTTTTCTTGAAACTGCCATCTGCTGAAAATCTTCAAGCAGTATCCCTTGGATACAGAGGCAGGGAGGAGAAGGAAGTGGGAGATTCATGAAAAGATGTCAACAAGGCCACAAAACAGTGAGTAGCAGCTCTTTTTCACCTGGAAGTGAGAACGGGTTGTGACCGCTAGCAGTGGCTGTTCCTGGGAAGCAGAGAGCTGACAACTGACATTAAGCACAGGCATGCAGCAGTTCTTCCTGGGGAGGAATGAACATTTTCAACGCAGGGAGTCACATGGGAGCAAATGATCCAGAAGGATCTCACACTTCCAAAATGCTGGAGAAACACTGTCTTTGGATATCTACTTTCTATTCTAATTGCTAGACATTCTTTTCCTCTTAATTGTAAAATAAGTCTTACTTGCTACAGTTTAAACCTATTACTTTTTACTCCATCCATATCTCCACTCTTTCCTGATGAGCATTCTCACTGCCGGGTTCATTTTAATCGGTCTTCATGTCTCTGGAACCGTTAATATGCAGTATAGCCTTATACCCAGTTTTTCACATAGTTTTCTATTAGTTTCAGCGAGAACAAATTTTCTTAGCTGGGTTGTACGAGCATGTAATGAAACAATTTCAAAACATACAAGGCGTCTACTACTTTCCTCCCACTCACAAAGCATATTATCTTGTCCTAGCAGGAAGTTACAACAGTCTGATGTGATTTGTTCTTGAAAAAACTTTTTCCTCATTATCTGCTAATTCTCACCCATGCTTTGCTTATTTACTCCAGAATTTTCCAGAGATAGATGTTTACTTGACCAGAGCCAAAACCCTGGCTCCCCTTGTTCTTGTTTTTTAAAGATGGCTATATCTAGACTTTCCCATCCTTTCACAAGCTTAGCCATCATCCACAGTTATTCAGGTCATCACTCTCTGTCCTGAAACAGCCTCGCTCCGTTCTCAAGCTAGTGTAACTCATCTGAGAACTGCTAAACAATTTGAAAATATCTTAAAGAAACTAACCTGAGCACCTAAAATTTTCATCCAAAATCTAGCCTGAATTTGTACTCTTTTTTACTCTCGTATTATATATAGAAGTTGACTGTTTATGGTTAGTCTTTCAAAAAGATATTAACCACTTCAGACTTCTTTCTTTCATCCATTAATATCACTTGTTCATTGTTTAATAGCTGGCAAATATTTAGTTTTCCTCTTAAGACTTAACATACTTTTAAAATCAAACACTTTTAGCTTTTCTTCGCTTTTCTCCTTGTGTATCATTTCATGCCCTTCCATTTTTATTTTGTATGCTACAATTATTTATCTTTTAAATACATCCTTCAAATCTGATGATGTCTCTGCTTCATCTACACTTTCTCCTTTTTTCTGTGAGGCCATTGCAGAGTTGTCAGTATAGTTAGCTTAGTCTTCTTGTACCTTTCCATTGCTCCTCTCATGGGGACAGCTAGAGTTCTGGTGTTCTCACCTTCTGGCACAGCCAGTTTCCCAGAATCTGGTCTATCTAGCAGCTTCATTCAAAATAAAAACACAAGCTGAAAGTGGTCATAGGTACTTTGATATTTCAACACTTTTCTGTCCTTTTTTCACTTTACACATCTGAGACCACACCCAGATGTGGAGGAAAACCAAGGCTAGTATACTTCTGATTCTGGATGGGGAAATGTTCTTTAATTGTACTCATGAACGAGGAGAAACATTTTATTTCTTTTCAGTTTTATAAAAAAAAGGTAAGCATGGAAACATTTTCAACATTAAAAAAGGATAAAATACATTGTGAATATTTACCTAAAACCATTGAAGCTATTTATTTTGCTCAGCGCTGGAGAAAAGTTTATAGCATCTCAAACCAAACTGGCTACTGGTGTCAATAGCAATGCTTTACGTAAATAAGAGATAAGAGCTCATTTTATTAAACATGTTATCTCTTACAAGTCCTGTTAAATTTTAAACTTTTCATGTGTAAGGAAGGTGCATGAAAAACTGATCCTCAAGAAGAAATCGAAGGAAAACTGAATTTCATGCTAGTTCAATGGTAATAGTAGAAGTTCTTCATACAGATCTAGCACTTTCAGGCAATTTCTGTGTTTCAGAAAAACATGTTAATGTACAAGATTTGATATTCACTTTTTATTCACGGAGAAACTGAGAGACTGAATGACACCACAAGTGTTAGAGTGGTGACTGAAGCACAAAGACTATTTTATTCATAGAATACCTAAATTCTTTGATGGTAGTGCTAACAAGATCTAATTTTTTTTTTAATTTTTGACAAATTTTTTTTTCACAGACTCTTGAGAAAGTAACGTTTTACTTTGGCTAAAACTATAAAACCTTGGAATAGGTTCAACCTTTGAATGTTCATAAAGCTCCATTTTTGTAGTGGATTGTAAAAATTATCCTAGCACCAGCTGATGTACTCTGATGCAGTATGAAAACTGTTGATGGTTAGTTTTGCTCAGAGCACTGTGGATGTGTGCAATATACACTTTTACAAGACTAGAAACAAACAAACAAACAAACAAAAAGGAAGAAGTTTCTAAATATTCCTAAATAGTCTTGAGTATATCTATTTACGTTCCAGTGTGGCATGCATTACTCTGGGATGTGTGGTATATGGTTTTCTCTTTTCTCTCAATAGCAAAAAAAAACCCAAAATAAAAGAATATCCTTCTTGGACCACCATCAAGGAGTAGGAGGAAGAACTTCAGAAATATAGAGCTATTTTTCTTCAGAGATGCTCAGCTACATTACATTGGGTCATAATTAAATCAGCAGAGAGTGATATCTCTGGAACACCCGTTGTAAGTCAGACTGGTATTAATCATCTCCAAGGTGATCCCAGTTACTATGGGAACTATGATATTTGTTTGTGTTCTTAGCACTGGCTGGTCGCCCAAGTTTAGCAGCCTCCTTATAGTAATCCAGCAGATTAGAAATGTTAAGTTGCCCTCATGAATTTTTGATTACTGCTGTCAGTATGAATCTGTCCTTTACAGAAATAATTACTAATTAATAAATCCTACTCCGTGTTCAGATGGGAAAGGTTGTCTATGCTAAACCTGCCCTTTCATAACCAAGCTGTTTAAACCCTTTGCATTTTGTCAAGCAAAGAAAGCATAATTTTTTCACTCACTAAGTTCTTCTTTTAAAAATGTGTAAACTTCTAGCCATTTCTTTTTTCCTGTGACTTTTAGAGTTATTTACTGAAAAAAGATGGAACATCCTGAATGGGGGCTTGACTCAGACAGATTGTTCCCTCTTGTTTAATTAATTTCTGTTCTCCAGCTGCTCCAGAGGATTTATCTGCTAAATGAAAGAGTGTCTGAAGGTAGACGTGAGCTCTTGGAGCAGCTCTAGCACCGTTGTCCTCTCCCAGAGCCAAGTGAGACCCGGCTCTGCCCTCACTACCCACCTAGGGGAACCTCGGGCTGTCCTGCACCCCTGACAGGTCTCCACCACCCTGGGTGCCCCAGCAGCAGGAGTCCCCAGCAGCACTCTAGGTGGTCCTGCTGACTCCAGAGGGAGTTCATCGTGCCTCAAACACATAGAAAGTGCCTGAGATTCATTAGATCCCATCAAACTCGATGCAGAACCACAAAAGACTTGAGCTGACTATCCCAGGAATGGGAAGGCAAGGGAGAAAAAGAAGAGAAACATCCTAAAATTCCCAGTAACCCCCGAAAAGAATTTATCATTCTGGAAAAAATCTTGTGATCCTTCACTCTGTGCTAAAAAAGACATCACACAAAAAACGATGAATTATTGAAAATGTAGTTGGAGGATGGGAAGGGAAAATAGGCTACTAGCTAGAGAGCATTTCATTTTCCTGCTTCAGTGGGTATCTTTCCTATCTTTCCCCTGTGTAGATGCCATGCTTTTCTTCCCTTTTCATTTTGACAGGAGGGAAGCAGACAGCCCTTATAAAGTCACTTCCACTTGAATCATGCAGAAAATCTGATCTTACTTCACTATGAAGCAATATAAGCTCTCAAAGACACCTTTAATGCAACGGAGAGATATGGAGGTATCACAGTACCTAGTGTTCATATACTTCTTTTTTTCTACAAAGACATACTTAACCTGAAGAAGTCACAACCGCCCTGCACCTTTTTTCTCTTCTTTCTTTTTTTCCTTTAAAAGTCCTGTTTCAGCACCCATATCCAACCTTACTCCAGCCTTCCATTTGATCTGAGCCAAGAACAGAAGTTCAGGGGGCTCACTATGAAGATTTTTGCAGGAATGGGGCTCCAGTGTCAATACTGGAGAGTAGTCCAGACCTCTAATAGGGTGGAAAAAAAAGCGAGAGATCATCAGACAGGAACTAAGGAGGAGAAGCTAGGAGGCAGAGTCTGGGCTGCTCTAGAGGAGAGTGCTTCTAGGCAAAGTGAAATTTTCATCTGAACTCTGTGTTTGATGTTTTATTTTACCCAAACAAGGTCATTGGCAGCATTAATTTGTGCTGAAGAATTCGCATCTCCATTTTAAACAGTGCTATCTTCCAAAATGTTATATGAACACCAGATGTCAGAATGCTGAGGAAGAATTAGTAAAGTGTTTTGAGCCAACTGAAAGAAAATTTTGAAGTTTGACCATCTGAAAGTTGTCCTAGCAGCTTAATTAATCTGAACAACCTGTATTAATCTGAATAAAAACATCTAGAGGAATCCCAGAAATCTGGTGTTAGAAACTGTGGGTTATTTTATTACACTAGAAACTCTGCAAAGTATGACTCTATTCCACTCTACACGTCGAATACAACAGTGTAGTAACCTTATTACAACAGTTTGATAGAACATAATTGAAATGGGTATATTGAATAAGAACAAAGATGAGGAATTTCATATAAAAATTAGACTCAAAAATGAATCTAGAAAAATATTCTTGTGAAAACTGGATAACGTTTTAATCATTATTCTGTAGAAACAGAATTTTCATCCAGAACAAACTTTTCAAGTTCTTAACAAAGGATAAATTTGTCCAAGCATCAGATATTGAAAATCTAGCCCAAAACATTTTTCCATTTGCCACACCTTTCTGAATATTTTAATGCTAAAAATATGTGAAGTGACTGTCACTGCAAATGTTTACATCAGCTTTCTAGCATCACAGAAAAAACAAAATCATTTAAAATTTCAGAGACACGGGGAAAATAAGTGGTGAATTAAGCGAGAAAAATATTTGCAACTGAAACATTTACATGACTTGAAAAGCCAATAAATACTATCAGAGTTCTGACAATATTGTTTCTTTGTATATCACAGAGAACTGAAATAAATTATCATCAAAAGCCTAGACCTACCACCAGAAGTAGACAATGTTACAGAGTTTCTAAGTACATGATTTACACTTGTCCAGCCATCTCTGCCACATATTATGGAGGTTGTTATTTACTCTTATGAAATACTAATCAGAAAGATTATTCTATATTGTCATTCACAATTGTAATCTTCATTTTTTCTCTTTCCATTAAAATAAACTTTTATCAACACAAGATTTATTTGATTTGCCTTGTTCCTTGGAGAGGGAGCTCTTCAAAGACGAGAAAAACAATAGCCACACAGGCAGGCACCTAATCCAAGGTTCCTGACCTTGTCCAATCACTACTTTAATGTTCTGACATGCTGCACCTCACTTTAAATATAGTAAATTAAAACTTTTGACATTCTTAAATTGAAAACACAAGGCATCCTTATAGTCATGATTCACTGAACTTTGTGCTACCAACAGCTCAGTGCTTAATTGTACATACCAAAGAAATGCCAAAGGTTTGTATCAATGTGTTCTCAACATCAGTATTTCAGCCCAGCTGTAGCTACTTTAAATTTAGATACAGTACAAGAGTCAGACATGTAGATATGATCAAGATAGAATTAATTAAGATCCTTAGTCACACTGAGCATGCCATAAATCAAAGCAGAAGTTCAAAAGAAAAACAAACTCGTTTTCAAGTTTGTCTGAGCGGATGTCACACAATAGGATTTTGGAATTTGGGTTATTCTCTGCTCAGCCTACCGTATTTCATGCATGTGTTCAGTAAAATACTCACAGAGATTCAAAACTCAATTAAGAGGATATCCTTCCTCATAAAAAATGAAAGAGCATATTAGATGAATAACGATGAGACTGAAATTAGCTCTTGTTCCTTAGAGGAGCACCAGCTCTGTCTAGTTTAGAGGTAGTCATAGTTAAGGTGGTCCTGGTGTCACAACTGTTTTTTTTAAGCTGATGTTGTCCACACGGTATGACTACACTCTGCACATCACTCATGCAAGGCATCCTCATGAAAAGCACCCTTTTCCTGGGACTTCTTCGGCGAAAGAAGCTGCTGTGGAGGGGATGATAGTTAAGCTGCTTAATCCTTTCATAATGAATTTAGTAATTGTGAAATGTATCAGATGAAAGGGTGTTCTCAGCTGTCTACCCACATCACAGGTATGGCCTAACTTCCCCACAGGGATCTGGCAGTGTGCCTTGCTTCTGAGAAAAAGCATCTTTAAAGATAACAGGGCAGTTCAGCCTTTGCATCCAGCCACACTTTCTTTCCTCTGCCATCTTACAAAGGTAGTCAACTTGCTGGCCTGCCCCTCACATGGGAGACATGCAGCTTACAGTAACGTTTGAACTGCAAAACTAGGACTGCGTCATAACTACAAAATGTAGTTCAGACATTTGAAATCTGTTCTGGTGGCTAATGCAGTGATACCAGGAAAATATTTGTAAGACCTAGGTTTTGGTTGCATAAATGCATAAAAGTTTGGCTGTTATTGTTCTTCATAAATGCCAATATCTCCACATACAGAAAAACTCTTTTGTATAAATAAGATTGTTCAGTATTTGCTTTTCATTGCTCTTTGTTTGAAAAGCTTCTGTGATGTATGCAGACAACAAAGGAAATATTGTTAAATGTAGGGCTGCAGTTTCCAACGGTGTCTCAGCAGTTAACTGTTCAGCTGACACTGGAATTAGCAAACACTTTCATGAGCAAACTCATCCACTAGCTTGGATGAGCATTCAAATGTCTCAGCTATTGTATAACAACGAGTGACATAAAGAAAAATCAGGTTGCAAAAACCCCTTTGGGACAAAACACAAAGGTACAAACAGAATTTAATTGGGACTAGCCTCTTTTGGACTAGTAGTGACTAACCAGGTGAACATCTGCCTGCCATAAGTAAGTTTGAGTATTTCTCTGAGTATGTCTCTTCCAAATCAATATTTTACAATAAAACCATATTTTCTGAAACAGCTAACATACCTCATCACAGGAAGAAGATTTTAAAGATAAAAGATGAAAACTTTGGAAAAGAAAGTGGAATATTATTTAAATCCTAATCAGGAAGCTGGTAGTAAGCGTTTGTATGCATACAGGGCTTTTGGTGGGAGAGGAAGGAGGAGTTATGCTTTAGCATAGCCTTTCATGACAGAAAATTAACATAAGATTTGTTTTTCCTATTGCATTTTTATCACCCCAGAACTGGAAAGATAAATGGATATGTCATTTCTGCTCTGTAAATGGAACTGTGCTGAAAAAGTACAAAATAGAAAATTAACCCTACATAAGAAACCATGCTAGAAATAAAAATAAAAACATTAAATGCTCTGCATGTGCAGTAAGACAGCTCAGATATCCGCCTTTCATCCCGATTTCTTTGCTCCACGGGAACGCATCATTCATTGTTCTCAGCAAAGACCAGCCTTACAGTAAAATGAATGTCAATTTGATGAAGCAGAAAAATTAAACTGAAGACAGCCTGGTGAATACAACTGCCTGCTTCACCTGACACGAGGTGCTCGCCCTAGGACGTGCCTAACAGGGCTCCAGCTCTTCATGCCACTGCTTCGACAGCAATGCCTGCACTCTCTGTAACGAGGTGAAGCTGCAGATTTCAATCTGTGAAGCACTTCTGCAGGTGAACAGGTCGTGTTTTAACATCAGCAAGTTTAAAGATTTATTTGACCTTAGGCAAAGTATAAGGTTGTATCTATCATCTCCCTCATCCTTGCCTTTTGGAAGAAGAGGACTGGGCATAATTTCTCATGAAAGTCTTGTACAAGGCTTATATTCCAGGACTAATTTTTACAACAGCAGCATGCTGATGTTTGAGTAAAGAACTCTCAGAATTGGTCAAATAAAGTAAAATTATCACAATTCATTTTATTATTGAATTTAGTGTATTGCTTTAAGGCAAAAATATTGGTATTATATATATTGACTTATAGCTTATGGTTGTGTCCTAATAATCAATCATATATAGCTTGCTTAATTTTGTACATTTTTTTAGTAAAGCTGTAACCAATGTAGCAATGGAGAACGCAATGTCATAACTGAAGAAATCTGCTTCCACCATCATTGTAGCAGTGCAGGTCACTAAATCCTAGTAAAAAAAAGTAGAGTTATGACCTAATACAGTATGTCACTACACTTACAGATGGATAAAGCCAATGTGATATTACTGCTAGGTGGACAGAACTCTTGCCGCAGTGCTATCCTCAATGGTTAGACTATCACATATCCTCTGACTTCTAATAAGTTTTAAATTCCCACACTGCCTAATTAGGAAAAGTAACTCCTCAAGGTTCTCTTCCCTACCAGCAGAGAGAAACAGGCTCCTCCAGAAGGTTATTGGGGTTTTAGATATGCTGGATCACCTACTGTAGAGATTCTTTCATTTATTTATTTATTTATTAAATGTAAAGAAGGCATTAGGCAACTCAATCTCACTTTCAAGTTTATTTCAAGTATGGCTGATAGGTGTATATAGGTTTACACAGAAGGGAAAGGAAAAGGTTTCAAGATCCTTTGGATAACTAAGAAGTTGCAACATTTTCGTGTGACAGTAGGTGTTAACTAACTTCTGTAGCTATCGGCCGGAGCTGATTCGAGAGGAAATGACAAACTTGTGAATGTTTGTCAAGAAAAGCAACGGTCAAATCTGTCTTTTCTAGCCCCTGTGGATCATTTGCAAAATGATGGGCAGAATTACTGGTCAGTTGGGATCCAAGTCTTATTTTCATTATAATATAATTTATCCTCACATTTCAGCACTCTTATAACAGAGCTATGTTCAGGGACATGACAATAAATAAGTCAGACTGAATGCTACTAATAAGGGAATGTTTTCAGAGTGATAACAATGCAGTAATGGCACAGATCATCCGGAGAAATGAATAACGTAATGGTTCACTTTTTCTTTTAATTGCTTTTCCTTTTACTGAAAGATTGAGGCTCTGCTTTCCATCCAAATCTTTTCACAAGTAATTAGTGGGTGCAAACTTCTGTCAGAAGTGGATATTTTCCATAGTCCTCAAATCAAAGAAGGCAACAGAACATTAGGTCTGGCATTTCTAATTACAACTCTAATTATATAAAACCTTTTTGCCCAAAACAGCAAGAAACCATTTCTACTGCTTAATGGGAGTAGAGCTATCACCAGTCAACATTCTGCTACAGTATTCATCCATGTAAAAGTCAATTGCTGCATACTACCCACCGCCAACTGTTACCCACATGTAGCTTGAGTGGCAAGATCCATCTAGCAATGTACGATCCTTCCAGCTTTCTCTAAAATTTTGCCTCAGCATGGTGCTTTTCTTTTTTCAATAAGTACGTTATCAACAGCAAACTAATATCAGAAGCAACGGGGTATCACTGCTGCAAGCCAGCGAGTTCCAGTGTTCTTCGAACTGTCACCCATGTGTTTTATATCACTTTGTTACTACTTCTGCGTTTTACAGCCTGCAAGGCCCCTGGCAGCTGATACTGCTCACAGCTAAATACTACACGGTATTACTCACCAATACAAATTCTTTCACACATAAGAAAGGAAGAGGAATGGAACAAAACTAAACCCATACCCAGAAAACAAAGCTAGGATGCCCAAAGATGGAACAGCTTGTGCCGCATGGGCAGGAGGGGGAGCAGGGGAGGTATCTCATGATGCACTCTTCTCCACATTGTATTTCGTCTCCTCTAACTACTGGAAGAAATATATAATCCTTAAAGGACAGAAAGACATTGGCACACGCCGTCACTACCAGGGTTTCCTCCACTTCTTTTATTAATTTGTTTTGGGTTCTTGGTTTTTTTAAATCAGATGTAAAATATTTGTGAGTTCATATGAGCAGAAGACAGAAAGAGAAGGCAAATGTTTCCCAGCAAAACCAGCTTTCTGTCTTTGGGAAATGCAAACCAGCTGGCCAGGAAAGAAACATATCTTCCCAGCACAGTAGGTTCCGTAGTAGCTAGCAATGGTGGGGACAATTTTATGCACAATGTTTGGATGTGTGTGAACTGCATCAAGCTCATGCTACCTCTGACGTGACCATAAAGAGATAAGACCACCCTCTTGCCTAGGAGGTTGCACCAGCCTGTAATATTTGTCAGGTATAGACCAAACAAATCCTTGCAAAGGGCAGAAGTATTGTTAATGCTGTCTTTACTGTAAACAGGCACCTCAGATAAAGAGTCAGAGGAAATCTTCCCACTTGCTCATACAGAGCTTATGCTCTTATTCTGGAGCACAGTTTAAACAGCAAAATTTGACCAAGAGCTAATTTTTTTAAGGTACTTAGGTGCCTGTCTCCCATTGCTGCCTTAAAAAAACCTACAGTGAACAGTATAAATTTGGCTTCACCCATATAAAGGCAATTTTGATTCTTGAGCTTATATGACATCAGATCTGTGGGCACATTGCCAGTGGTATGTCTGTAATTTCCAGCTGTATTCCCAGAGGCTCAGTACTGTAGAAAGGCTTCTGATAAAAAATGCTGATAAAATGGAAAAGATTCCATTGCAGTTGTGCTGTAGAACTTCCACGTCAAACATTCTTCCATGGACTAAGAACAGATCTTCAGCCTCTGCTGGGAATTACAAAAGTATAGCCTCAAGTCTTTGTCTTGCCAGCATAAATCTTTGTGTCTTACCCACTACAATCCTCATGTTCACAGATGTTGCAGAAGAAGCGGTGCAAAATGTTCCTTCATCTGAGAAAACATAGAGCGGCATAATACATTTTTTCCTGTTGATTGGGATTGGTTAGGATGCTCTAGATGCTGCCTAGTCATAGTTAGGAAAATTGGCAAATAGGGTCAGCAGTTAGATAGCAGATCAGTGCATGCATCCAGCTAAGCTACAAGGTCATTCATGAAGGAGCACATGCAAACACCGAAGAGCAGTAGTGAGAGGGAGTCTTCAAGAAAGGAACCCAGCAGCTCCCTTCCCAACAGACTGAAAGGCAATTCATCACTGGGAGGGATGATCAAAATGCCATCAGCCAGCTAATCACGTCATTCCTTACCCAGATCTCACATATGACCTTTTAAAGAGGCTTCTGCCCTGACTGACAGGCTGAAGTTGGTTTCTCCCCATTTTAGGATCTCACCAGAATTCCTCTCTTGCCTTAGTCATGCGAACTAGATGTCAAAGGCATGCATATGCTTAATAGAAAACAATTGTCTCTTTTAGCTGGTTAAAGCATTCTTGCTCTTTACTTTTTAATATTCCATTTATAAAAAAAATAATAATTATGCTTCGCCTCCATTCTTATGACTTTTACTTCTCCTCCCTGCAGAAGAATCAGCCCCGGGTAGGTGACTGCTTGCAGGGAACACCACCCTGGAGGGGTTTGCCTCTGGGTCGTGCAAGAGCACATGAGCCCTGCAGCGGTCTGTCATGCAGGAAAGCAGCCCTCATTCTGTTCCTCACTGTTGGATTTGTTTGCTGTTACCCCCGCAAAAGATGACAGTAGACTCCTTCTGGAAATGGTGCTTTCTTGCATTCTGTATTCGCAGGGGAAATCAAAATACAAATTCACTTCTCCCGTAAGTTATGCTTCTTATATAAGAACCATTCTTTCCAATGTTGGTTGCCCCAAGAGTCAGCACATACGTAATTGTCTCTGCCCCAGGGTCTCTCAACTATTTTTACCGTCTACGTGATGTCTCTGTGTGGTGTTGTTTTCCCTGTCCACGGGGGGCTGGAGGCTCTGCCACAGCCTGCAAGGCGGGATGGCACTCTGTGTGGGTAAGAAGGTATATTTAGCCATCAAGCAGCAGTTGTTTGGGAGCCACTCTGTCTGTCAAGGGCGAAGGAGGGCCAGATTTCGGGGAAGTGTAGACAGAAATGGCAGTGAATGCATCTATTTAGGGGCGCTTACTCCACTCACATCAGCCTCCAGCCGCCAGCACCAGCTAGGCAGACATTTGACTTGTGAGCTAGGACAGAGGCAGAACAGAGCCCCTCGCTTCCTCAGGACATGGCCCCTTTGAGGCTGGCGTGCTTGTGTAGATCTGGCATACGCATCAAGAATGCATTACGGCAGCCTGCAAGGGTCACACACGTCTGGTCCCAGGAAGAACTTACCCCACAAAATGTTATAGGTCTATGAGTCCATAGGGTCCCTGCAGGTTCCTGCATACCAGGTAGCGTTAAACCAAACACTGAGCCACCTCATTTGAAAATCTGGTGAGCCAAGGGTCTGTAGATACTGAAATGTTTCTGCTGAACTTTGGAGTCATGCAGACAGACCTGCACCTGGGAGGCGAATGCTCTTCCCTTTTCTTAGCTCATAAGTCAAATGATCCCTTTCCATATTGCTTTGTTTCAAAAACAAGTTCAACAAATAAGGGATCAAGAAATCAAAGAAAGAGAATGAGAAAACCTTACACATCTAGGAAACTCTCAGCTTTCACCTTCTTCTGTTCACCAGCTCTGTGTTTTGATCTGGCACTCACTAAATTAAATGGCTCTTAGTACAGGTCTACTTTCCTGCCAAATCCTGTCATCAGTCACTTCAGCGTAAAGAACCAGATCATTCTGAAATCCAATCCTGAAATAAATATAGCGTCATGAGAAACATCACTTTTTTTCCTATCTCTACACAGAAGCACAGAAACTACATTTTGAAATGAGATATCTCTTTTTTTCTGCTCTCTCTTCGACGTTCTCTTGTAAGGACACCAAAGGAAAAAAAAAGCAAGAACTGGGGGAAAAAGCTATTACAGCAGGAATCTCTCCACATACACCTGCAGTTGTGTGGTTAATTCAGGGGGTGTAGAATTGTCCATCCAGTTAAACATTATGAATCCCATTTGTCAGCTCCATGTGCAGCCACAGGACAGAGGTTCAGACTCGCTGCTGGGACACCTATAACCTTTCCCAGTCTGATGAACATGTGTGTTTTCTTTGGGTGCACACAGCTCTACACGGAGTTCCCTGCTGCTGCAAGGATCTAACCTCCCGAAGAAGACCTCTTACAGCTAGCCCTAATTCTCTCCAGGCCCAGGTCTTCAAAACTGAGCTAAGTTTAAAAAAATCAAGAGCCGCTCTCTAAGAATTTTCAGATATTTTACAAATCTATTCTTAAATTTACAAATTAAGCTTTTTCCATAATTTTCTGACTTCTGAATATGCAGAATATGCTCAAGCTACATTTCCAGGAGTTTTTGCGAGATGGAGGGTAAAGAATGGAGGGGCTGTCTAGGGTTTGTTTTGCCCTCCAGTGTGAACATAAACTGCCACAAATTGCAAAACAATTAGTGTCCAAATATTGCAAGATATACAATCTAACCATGACAACTGGCAATGTGGTAAGAAAAGTTACAGCAGTTATTTGGCTCCTACTGCTTTTCAGGACCCTTTCCAGTGGCCCCCAACTCCCCCACTTCCCAAAACAGGTAATTTCCAGCTCTCTACTGGGTCACTGTCTTTGGCAGAGTCCCTTTAGCACTGTTCTGGGCCAGTATGTACCTCTTCTGTGGAGAGCCACTCCTCTGACAGCTTTCTTGCTTGCTCAGCAACCTGTCCAGTTTATTGTCACCAGACTCCCACCCAGTTCATAATGTAGGGCAGTCGAGACCTCAGGCACTTCTGCTATCTTGAGGCTTGAAATCGTCTGCTGACACTGAGTTTTTTCAGGCTAAGCTGCTATGAAAACCCATTGTAGCTTTGGTGATTCCCCAGACTTGCTGCCCGAGTGGAGGAACCGCAGATCTGCAACTCGGGTTTGGATGCAGGACCGAAACAACAGCACGCAGAGCCTCAGCCCTCTTGAGTTCAGGAAGCTTTAGACAAACTGAGACCTGAGTGGTTTCCTCTGCGCAAGACTTTGAGGCAAACCAGACCCTGCTTATTTGCAAAAATATACCTATCAAGCAGTCTTTCCTTAAATAATTTTTCTTGGTGTCCAAAGGGTAGATGCAGTTGTAGCTGATGTTTGTCACTGAGCTTCTGGGATACAAGGGTCAGGAGGAGGTCTGCCTTCCCTTCCTTTTTTTCTCAGCTGCCAGTTTTCTCTCTTGAGGGATGCCATCTACCTTTAAGCAAAAAAAAAAGGACATTTTCTCCAGTCGGTCAATCTGTTCATCTTTCTGTTACTTCTAATCCTTTCTGGCAATTTTCCCTCCATTTTCCTTGGCACTCTCCTCACACAAGAAGCTTCTCACTCCTCGGCTCGCTGCCACAGCACTTTGTGGCCAGCTCTGTTTGTCACCTGCTATGGCATTTATAGAAAAATGTGTATTGAACCAAGCAGGTGCATTGGCCGAAGTGAAGACAAGGATGTGAGAGACCAGAGGAGTGAGCTCCTGGGCTGCTTCAAAAAGAGAAAGAAAAGCAAAAAAACATGAAGTATCCCTTTATTTAGCAGCTTTGTGTGGAACTAAAATTAGAAATTCACCCCCGTTTTCTTCTAAACGAAGCATTTTCACAGAAACTTCTACATTTCAGTTACTCCATTTTGAGATTTTATATTTTTTTCCTCATATTTTCACTCTTATTCTTCTCTTCTTATTTTCTTCTTTTCGACAAGGGATAGAGGGAGAAGAAACACGTTGCATGTAGTGGCAGCAAGGATGATTCCACCAAACAGGAAACCCGTTACTGAAGGAACCAGCTTCCCTCTGTCTCCTGATGCAGGAACATTCAAAGCAGTGGTCACACTCCCAACAGTCTGGTAAATTTTCCTTTTTTTCTGTTTGATCTTTGTTATATTTATCATTAAGACTTAATGATGACATTGAGGTAAGAGTGTCGCCCCTGCTCTGCACTCCCAGCACTCTCCACGGAAGAGAGAAGGCTCTTCTGTGGCCACCTTCCTCATGACTGTTACTAAGTTTTGGGTTGAGTTTTACTTTCAGGAAATCAGTCAGTGCCAGGCAGGTAACTGCAAGGAACCTAAAACTAAGCAAACCACTTTCCATCTCACACACAACATTTAAACCAAGCAAAACTAAAACAAGAGAAAATTAACTGAAGAGACTTTTTAAGCCCAAATTTTAGCAAAACCCTGTTGTGTGCACATAAGGTTTCTTTTTGTGAATGCTTTAGAAATATTCCCAATAATATCAGTTCTTTGTTTTATGAGTGTTCACAGTAATACAGCTCTGTGAACCCACCAGAAACTGTTGGGTTTAACTTTCCAGAGGTGGTATGAAGCCACATTTCTTCCTTTGCTCCTTTCTCTCAGAGCAAAATGGACTTGTATTTGGGATTCTACAAAAAGATCTTTAATAGGGACTATTGTGTTTTCCAGCATGCAATGTCTTTGGTGGCACCTTTGAGCTAAGCAAGCCTGTAGCCTGAAGCTTCTGATCTCACTGCTGTAAGGTGCAGGCTACAAAGAATAAGCAGGGACCCCAGCAACAGAGGTAGAATCATGCAGAAAACAAATTAACTTAGCCTTTCCTTGCAATGGAAAGGCTGCAGGAAAGAAACAGTTTGCAGGGGTGTGAAGAAAATGGCAAATGTTAGAAACAGAATGAAAACTCCAATATCTGCATAAAGGAATGCTGGAATGTGACGTGCAAGGTATAATAGAAAGTAATGTTAGCAAACAAGGACATAAAATCTTCTTTTTTCACTCCTTGTCTTGAGTCTGTATGTGGGTGAAATGAGGAAACTTTTAACAGGAAAACATTTAACTGAGAAAAGAGAGTGAAGTGGACGTACAGTGTTCACTGTAAGGAGAAGCATGTCAGGCACACTGCTCTGGCTGATTTTTATGCCATGACCCTGATTTTGCTGCATTCCCTTCGGTACTCAGTAAATCCTTTTTTCTAATGAGCAACTATGGATGCCGCTGTTCCCACTGAAAACAGACACAGTTTGAAAAGGATGGACAAATTCAGGAGAAAAAGTCAGTTAATTTAAGAGTAGAAATCGGAATGGCAAGTGGCTGAAACAGTAAGGATTTAGACAGTCTGCTGGGCAAAATGATTCCTTATCATTTTCTTATCTGTTAAAGCCAACATTCACTGTGCCAGGAAACACAGAGTGGTGACAGGGCTGAGAGAAAAGGTAACATAAACCTCAATTCCTATGAATTAGAAATTCAATTTTTGTTACTATAACTAGTTAAATCTCTGCCATATCCAACCACATACATGCTGTGGATGTTCATATACTTTTCAATATGTTATTTGTGTTCCTTGGAGAAAGCAAATGTTGTTTTCGTTTTAGATAACGTTACAGCAGTTATATATGTCCTTTGTCAGTATTACTTGTGTAGGAGAAAAAACAGATGGTTCCTTCGTACTGAAAAAGGCAAATACTACATTCTGAGCTTTAGGATGATGCCCACAGGCTCAAGCAACAAAAGAATCCTGAAGGAAATTATTGCAAATTGAACTATGCCGATTCAATGAGAGAGACAAGCCTAAGTGGAAACTTGAAGACAATTTTGGGGTCTGGATCCTGCTAGTCCTGCTGCTGATTGCCTTTTCTGATACTGTTCAGTTTTTCCCATGTTATTAGCTACAAGTCCAGAAACTGACATTTTCATCAGTACTACTAGCCACTAAAAGTAATTTTAAAATAGCTGAATCCTTTGTAGTATCCGCTGCTGGGTTTGCAGGAGATATGGCTGACTACATGAAGACCCGTACCCAGTACTGATGCAAATCTTATTATCCATAAAAACTGCTATTGAATAGAAGCTTCTTACATCTTGGCAAAGTTTCCAAGGTACCTAATGTTCCTAAGATAATTAAATGTTATTACCCCTTACAGTTAAGCAGCATATATGAAATAATTAAGGGGTCTTCAATCTGTTTCTTATCATACTGACATTATCACTAACTTTAGTTATCAAGTTTTTTCCTACTATTAGAGAGGCATTAAAAAAAATTGAAAACTTCAGTTGCCTTTATATTCTGGGGATACTTTCTTTTAAATAGAGCAGATGCCTATTCATGAACAGATATGGAAAAGCCTACACTTTTATGCAGAGATATTGCCATTGTAACTCTTCTGACCAGTTCCAAAAAAAAATAAAAAGAAATAAATTTCAGGCAGTTTTATGCAGCAAAGAGTTGGCCAGGACACATTTCTTCAACAGCTTATGTTTTATAAACAGAAAAAAGAGAAAAATCCTTATTTCAAACTTGTCCATATAATTTATTCACTCTCTAAAATGCTATGCATCTAATTCTGTCAGCTGGTGATATTTATGTCTTTTCACTATACTCAATCTAGTCAGAGTTCATTCAGGATTGTGATTTTTGATAAGAAGTGAAAGTCAAAACCATTTTAACTTAATTTCTACAGGTTCTGTGACAGAGCTTCCTCACAGAGAAGCTGGGTTTGAAAGTTATTTGATTTTTCTTCCTGTATGACACCATATGCTTCTACACCTTTAAAAAAATAAGACAAAAGACTACTTTAGTGGAGAAATGAGGAAAGGCAATGAAAGCATGACTGTGTTTTTCCTCCAAGTGTCTACAGTTTTAAATTGACTTATAACTTACATTTTTATACTAACAGACACTGTTACTCATTCAGGAAGAAATCCATCTATAAACCATAAAAGAAAAGTACTTCACAACACCAGGCCCTGGGCTGTTCAGGAGGACATTCAGGTAAACATTTTTACAGGTTATAGCTGAGCTAAGCTTTTCCATCATCATTCTCATAGCACTCAACCTGGATGATCTTTAGAAGCTGTAGAGAATCTATCAACTTCATCAGATTGAATTTCCCCTTTCAAGAAAGGCAGTATCCTCTTCACATCTCATTGTGCTCAGGTTTTAAATAATACAAATACTTTTGTCTCCCATTGCACATGTTTGTTTATGCTGAATCTATATTTTCTGAAATACAAAAGCTTTTATTTGATAGATAACACCAAGGAATTTAAACTGAGTGAAAGACAATTTCTCTTTTCTGTAGATACTTATTCAAAATTGAAAATTAAGGTCAGCTGGGCTGTGGTCATGGTCTGTGTATGTGTTTGCCACAACCTATGGCACCTGTGGTGAAAGTAATTTTAAGCATCGATATTATCAAAAGCAAATGTAAGTAATATAATTGCACCTGGCAATTAACCTGGCACCTGTGGTGAAAGTAATTTTAAGCATCGATATTATCAAAAGCAAATGTAAGTAATAAAATTGCAAATAAGGTTAGCTACAATTAATTAATTATTTGCTTAGTTCAGTGAAAAGCACAGTCGTTCTTTCCCCAGGCCAAGTTTATAGCTGTGATCCAGGCTAGTATAGAGCATGTCATGGAGTTTTGCAAGCACCTACCTGGCCTGTGTCAGGTGAAGCTTATACCTCGTCCTTACCCGATAAGTTTCATCTGCAGAGCACATTTGAAAGCAAGGACTATACTTGAGGCTTCTGTGGCTATTTCTTACACAAATTCCAGTTGTTATGCTGCAAATCATTGTTCCATTACAATATGGGTGCATTTAAATCTCTTTTAAGCTGCCAAAGCCTAAATATGCTGGCAAAGACTGGTATCAGCATATCTGAAAATACACAGAGTTTCCTTACCATGATACTCATTCCTAATGTCCTGATGTCAGGGAAGGGAAAAAGAGAAACTAGAAAGGGTGTGTGATTGCATAGAATGTGCTGTCTATGTTAATAATTACTAACTTTGCAAGGAGTCTCAGCCCCTGACCTTTCCAGAGACCTGTCTCGAAGAGGCTGCAAATGTCTGTCGTAGAGTCCAGTAACCCTTAACTGGTTTCGAGTCAGCACACAAGTTTCAGTTCCAGAATGTCACAAGTAAAGAGTGATGGTTTCTTTTACCATGGGAAATGTGGAAACATGTATCTTAATAATGCTTTATACCACATATTAAGGAGGTCATTCCTTCTTAAGGTTTTTTGGTTTTTGTTAATAGTGTATGACAAGAGCAGAAGTGTGTTTGTAATGGACTAGCAAAGTTCGCTGCCAGCAATAGGTCTCCTTCTGATTCCGTGCACTAACCTTTTATTTTTTTCTGGGGTTCTCCAACAATGATAAAATCAGAGACATCACCTTAGTTTTTAAAAATCAGAGAATTAGATAACGTGGTAGCCTGAATGCTTGAAGACTCATTTTGGTCATGTATTAGCCTGCATCCTCCCAGACTCTGACTTATGTTAGCCTTCTTTTTACAGCTCTTTAATCTCATTAATAATTTTCTCACTTTTCTAAGTCTTTGCTTTAATGATTTATATTGCACTTACTTCCACTGAGGCAGGAACGGGTGAAGGCAGCCCAGGGTTTTAGACGCAGCCATTTTCCTCTCCTCATGCACTTTGCACCATGCTGCTTCTCTCTGCTGAGCAACAAAAGCAGAATGCTCTGAAGTAGCATGTTCCAAAGTTGATCAGCTTCCAGCCAATAAAAAATGTTGTGTGTATATACATATATACATGTGTGTGTAAAATTCATGTGCATATATGATCTAGTACATGATTAAAATTAAATAATTTCATTTAAAAAAACCTTTAAATCTGTTCTGGAAATCAGTAAGACATAGAAGGGCTCAGGGGTACATTATTTTTCCATCTGCCTTAGGTTTGGAAAGCTACTTATAACATCAACTAATTAAGATCTACAGATCTGAGAGGAGAAAGTAACTATTATAAACACATCATCGTAAAGAAGCACCCATGCCTACCTTCAGCAAAGAACAGAAGCTGAATAAATGACTTACCAATAATACATATCATGTAAACTTTGTTCTCTTTTCTCTTTTCAGGAACAGATTTTGATTTTTGCAAATGGTGTGCTCATTCATAGGCAATCACCAAGAAACTGGATGCCTGAAAGACAGCAAGAGTAAACACAGACAAGTATTGCATAGATTCCCAGGGATTCATTAGCAGGATGGCTATTAGAAACCTCAGGGAGTCTGGTATGCTTCTCTAGAAACAATTAGCCTATAGTGCCACCCAAAACCATCATTCACCTGAGGCACCACGATATTATGAAGAGAGCATGAGGTTCCCAATCAGCCAAAACCAACCTGCTACCATGGCAGTCGGGCTCTTCCTCTGTCCTAAGGTGGGTAAGATTTGAAGCACACCAGCTCTCTGATCCAGCTGAAAACCATTTGCTTGCTACTGCTGGTTGCTTGCTACAACGAATTGTTGCTGCTGTAGCTGGTTTTGCTGAGTTTGTTTTCAGTTCCTGACCTGGTTGACCACAGCTGCTTAAGGAGTAGGGTCATACAGGAACAGATGGGAAGAAGGAAAGAGTGGGAATCCATCTCTTACGCTGGCAGACAAGATTTAGTCCTCTTAGACCAATTAAGAGACTGGAGGGTAAAGCATTGCTGTAAAGGGGTGTCAGTGTGACAGCAAACACCAGAGAGTTCTTAATGACTTCCAGAAATGCCCTAACCTGTCCTACCTGCAAAGTAAAAATGCAGAGTGAAATAAAGAAGGAAAGGCATGAAAACTGCATAACTGTCAGTCTAGATAGCAGTGAGATAGGTACCAATGTTCTAAGAATAAAAAAAATTCATTCAAAAAGTCAGTGGACAAAAAACAGGTGTTTTCTCTTCCTTGGAAGAATGACCAGGACTGTTTTCTGTGACAATAAGCAAGAGTTCTCTATTTCAGTGCCAGTTATAAGGCATACAGATTTAGAAAGTATAGTTTAATGAGAACCTAATGTCCTTTTTATTAACTCCTAACCCCTCCTAATCTATTGTATTCACCTGACTCTTCTACACAAGAATCAAAGGGTACTACCTTTTAATGAAGTTATAAGCCTAATCCTCTTCCTAGTCCCCATAAAGAGATAATAAAGAACACTTGTTTGCTGGAGATAATAGAATATGCTCACATCATATATCCAAGTGCTTCCTGTCTGTTAAAATGATAATGAATTCTCTACAGGTGCCAGATGAGTTTAACTATATTATACCCTCTGCAAAATAGCAGCTGATCTTCCCCATATTCTTCCATTCACATATGTTCGAGTCCCTCGAGACCCTTGAAAAACTTGTCACTGCAATAAGACAGTAATCACAACAAATTGGAGAAATATTCCTTGAAGATAAAATAGAACATGCCTAAATAGATAATTATTGCTGAAAAATGCTAAGAAATGCACCCTGGAAAAAGTTATGTGAAATGCTTCTGTACTGTGATCATTTCAAAACTCTCTGCACTTACACAGAAAAGCAAGCCGCATCTCCGTGAAGGCAGCTCAGTGGAAATGTATGTTCAACAGTCAGACTAAAAAATGAAATTTTGTGTCTATACTAAGGGAAATATAGAGGTTAATACTGAAAATCTTATATTCCATTAAATCTATTCCATTAAATCCACATAGCAATGTTATGCTCTCATCTTGGATATTCAGTTTTGGCTCACTATTTTCAGAATTATATTGCACAAATATTTAAGGTCTCCAGACAGTCCAGATAGGTAGCTACAAGGCACAGGAATATTTTTCCCTGTGATGACTGAACTAAAAAGCGGCAGTATACTGATCATTGCTAACCAAGTCAAATGTTATCTTTACCTTGAACTTTTACCTTTGCCTTGTAGAAAACATTTCCCAGGAAAAAAAGCCTGTGAACAAATGGTGGTTGTGACAACTGAGCAGAGCTATCCCTAGGCAGAAGAGCCAGCAGATGTTTACCACACACAATTGGTGTAGCAAACACTGGCTTTTGTTCAGCACTGCATGTGCCGTAGACAAGATGCTCCTAGCAGCTCAAGTGCTCGTGAGCAGATCCAATTAACTTTAAACAAAAAGGATGAACTACTGTGGGACTCCAAGTAAAGCGTTGATTTCAGCTGAACAGATTTTGATAATTACAGAAGAAAAGTAGTTCTTGCAATCGGCCAGTTAGGAAGGGTGGTGATTTGACACTTGGGTAAGGCAGATGTTCTTTTAAACCAGCAGCGCACAAACATGTACCTCGACTGTAGGAATATTCTGAAAAGAGATCCAGACCTAGCTGGATTAATGACAGCCTCACCAAAAGTAAACCAAATAAAGCCCACAGACATGGGAACATAGTGGCGAAATGTATGCAACGGAGCAGACAGTGACACACCACAAAGCGTCAAGTGTCACATCCCGCTACCCTTTAACCCAATTTAAAATCAAACAACCCCCCCGGAACTACAAATGACAGGTTCGTTCCAGGTTAAGCCTATACACTAAGTGAATATTTTGCCCTATTTTTCAGATAGGTTAACTGTATTGGAAAAGGGGGAAAGGTGACTAATAGGAAAAAAATCTGGAACTGGGAGATAAAAAAGTGTGGAAAATGGAAAAAAGAAAGTGTGAAAATGGAAGCTGTGTAAATTCTCACCTGTGAGAAAGCTAAATTCAGACCCTGAATGCTCTCACGGTGTGGGGGCACATAATCTCTGTTACAGCAGCCTGTATAAATCGACACATGAAACACATCATAGCAAGAAATTTCAGTACATCTACTGAGCTGACAGAATGGGAAGGAAATGTGTATTAAAAGTAGTGATCTTTTAAACCCTGTTTATGAAATGGCAGAAAGAAGGAGGGGAGAAGTTATCTGTCCAATCTCAAGCCTGCGAGTATGATCTGGGTAGTAGAAGGCTTCAAGAAAAAAAATTTCAAGCAACTAAAGAGAAGAATGAATATGGGAAACAGTATAAGATGCTGAGCAGATGTGCCAGATAGATCATACCACACTAAACTGATACCTCTTTTGAAATCATAATTTTCTAGACAAAATATGCATTTATTATCAGATTTAAGAAAAACGTACTTCTGTGCTTTTGCAGTTCCCAGAAGTCACTAACAGTGTGGCTAAACTAGCAGGTTTTTCCAGGTCAGTAGTGTTCCTTTGCAACAAATCTCCGGGTTGGCCTTGCGTACCACACTTCTCTTCATGTCAAAAAGCAATCTCACATCACACACTGGGCTCCTTTCAGAGGAGAATAAATGGGGAGATGTCCTCCAAGAGCATATAACATATTCTGGTCATCAGTGGGTGTTTAGTCCAGCCAGCTCAGGTTGGAAATAGTCAAGCAAACCCTGTGAAATGCAACCCGTATGGACAATGAGTCCCAGGCACCACGCACAGACCTACTCCTGCACGGACTGCCCATATAGCCTGAGTAGGTAAGTATTATCAGTGTGAAAGAGATCAGAAGGAAAACTGAATCGTCTTAATGGCCTGGAATGAAATGGAATTTAATACTAAAGGTGGAAAACATGTAATTAGAGGCCAAAACAAATACAATATTGCCTACAAAGTAGGAACCTATTCTGAGAACAAAAGCTAGTGTAATGAATTTCTTTAAAAATACAAAAAACAAACCCTCAGAAATATCAATATATTTACAATAGATAGCAGGATATTCCTGGCACATTTTTTTTAATAGGAGAGCAGTTAGTTGTTGCAATGAAATTAAAGTGCTGATATGAATTTCCAGCTGATAAAGGAAATATATTTACTGGCAACTCATAATTAATCTACAGTAGTTCCCAAAAACTGTATTAGTCAACCGAAGGGCTTAGTGAGATTCAGAAATGGGTTAGATGTTTCTGTGAATGCCATTCTGAATAATTACACGAGCTGGAATAAAAACTAATAAGGGACAACAATGGTTTTGTGATTCTTCCTATGGACAATTGACAGTGATTGTAAATTACACTCCTCTGAAGCATTACCTACCTGAATTAGAACCAAGACAACACATTAGACATACAGCTTTTCGTTTAAAACAGTGGTTTCTTATATGTCTAGAAACTATCCTAAAATAAAAGTATTGTAACTATCAGATTTCCATTTTTCATGAGACTCAGGGCTGTAATTCTGCCAACTGTCATTCAGACATGTAATAGTATTAAAAACTGTGCTTTACTGAATGGATAAAGTACTCCAGTGGGGTTAGTTTGAAATATTGAGTCCTAAAGCAAAAAACAGCTCAACATCGCCATACACAGAACATTGATAAAAGAGTTAATAAATGTGATCTGGAAAGTAAACATGATAGCTGTGATAACTTCAATTAATTTGGTCCTGATTTTAATTGAAAAGATTTAAATGAAGGCCATGAACTTGCCCTTCAGTAGCTAAATCACACTAATCACTAAGCACTCCTACATTTTAATAGACCATTTATTCCATTTGCATTTTCATATATACAAGCACACAGTCTTGCTAAGATTTCTATTTGCTCATCATAATGCCATATTTGGTAGGAAAAATAACAAAAAAAGGTAGCGCTGGGAAAATAAAAGCAGACGTTCCTGGATAGGGTCAGAAAAAGACTCATAAAAAGAAAGAACTTAAGAGCATAAGACAGGACCAATCCAGGAACTCCACAAGTTGCCTCTAAAGCTTTTCAGAGAGAAAACTGCTGCTGTAGGTTAAAAATATTTCCCAAATTTCACTCAGCAAAAACCAAAGGACTAGTGATGCTGTATTTTAAGGAGAAGTAAAATCAGCTCTAGCTCTGAGAAAGGCACTCTGATATGGTTGCAAAAAAATTATTTAGCTGTCTATTACATGAGGTGGGACAGATGTTGAAGCCTACTTTGAAAACTGGCAGCTTCAAAAATTCTGCTCAGTTGTAACACTAAATTTCACTTTCTTTCAAAACCAGTCTGGCGGTGCCAGCTCACCTTTCCATCCTTGACACAGCCCAAGCATCAGAGCACCTGTCGGGATGGGTAACACCACGCCACAGTCCTGCTGCTGCCAAGAAAACCCACGCCAACACCCTCCCACCCACCAGGTCCCGCGCTAAGAGGCAGCTGGAGCATTTGCCAGTCCCTGCTGCTGAACTCTGTGCTGCCCTGCATGGAAGGGTTGCGTTCATCGGCTCACGGGGAGAGTAAACCAGGCTCCCCGGGCGAGTAGTTAAAATACCAACCTGGCAAGAATCCAGTCCCTCTTTCAAGGATTTTATCCAGCGACCATTTCATGTAAAAGATGGAAGAAACCCTCAAGAGCCAACGTAACCCAGCATTTCTGCTCCATCACTGCAGAGTCAGGCCCTTTATTTCTTGATGAAACTTGCCCAGTAAATGAGCAGAGTGAAACGGCTTGGCCCAGGAGGGAGGGACAGACCTTAACATCAGTCTCATCCACAGGTAGTGATTAAGATGCTTACCTGAGAGGTAGAAAATGGATTTTTTTAACAGTCTTAGGCAGAGGAAGGAGCAAACTTCTTGCTTGCACGATCCAAACTATTTCTTTTTGGAGTTCTTACATACAAAGGATGTAGTACCGTAACATTTCCTCTGATCAGGTGTAACGATTAGCTTCTCTCTTCATGAGAAGGCTTGTGGTGTAGCTACAAAACTGTTTTCTCTGATGACAAAACCAGTTTAAAACTTCCTGTCTCTATCTTCTTTTTCACCCTGCAGTTGTACCACAGCAACTCACTGCGGGACTGCACAGAGCATTGATAATGGAAATGAAATTTAAAAAAAAAGTCTGTGAACTGAATCAGCAATAGATTGAATATGATATTTATGCCCTAAAGATAATTTAAGTTTAGCACATGCTCTTGTCTTCACCAGTTCCTTACTTGCCAGCTGTACATGGCTCCCACTGTGGCCACTGTAAGGCTCCCAACTCTCCTCATGTATCGCAAAGGGTTCACACATCTTTGCCCTACCGCAGTTTCTGACTTCTATACACGAAGACTAGTGTCCAGGTCTTTTGAACACCTACGAGTTTTCCTGACTTGAGCTTGAGTTGTAACTACCAAAGGAATATGGAAGGACGCAAGGTCCTACATGACCCTTGAGGGAGCGGATTCTTCCCCTCTACACGGCACTGGTGAGGCCACACCTGGAGTGCTGGGTCCAGTGCTGGGCTCCTCAGTATGAGAGACACGGACATCCTGGAGCCAGTCCTGTGAAGGGCCACAAGGGTGACGAAGGGACTGGAGCATCTCTCCTGTGAGGAATGGCTGAGAGAGCTGGGACTGGTCAGCCTAGAGAAGAGAAGGCTCGGGGGGTTCTTATCAGTGTGTACAAATACCTGAAGGGAGAGTGCAAAGAGGATAGAGCCAGGCTCTGAAAAGAGCCTGGTGCCCAGTGAGAGGACAAGAGGCAACAGGTACAAACTGGAACACAGGAAGGTCCCTCTGAACATCAGGTACCACTCTTTTACTGTCAGGGTGACCAAGTGCCGGCACAGGTCACCGAGGGAGGCTGTGGGGTCTTCCTCCATGAGGTTATCCAGAAACCGTCTGGACACGGTCCTGAGCAACCAGCTCCATGTGGCCCTGCTTGAGCAGGGGGGGTTGGACAAGGTGACCTCCAGAGGTCCCTTCCAACCCCAATCGTCCTGTGATTATCTGAATGAAATATTCCATTTTTGGGTAATTTGGGAATATTTTTGTAGTTGGTCTGTCAACCATGGAGTTTCTTTCTATGGTGCTATTTCAGTTTCTTGCTTTAAGGCAGTAGCCTTACCTTGGTCTCCCAAGTGAGTACCTTTCTCCAAACCGAGTACAATTTTCAGTACCCAGTATCTATGTTAAAATTGAAAGCTCACGCCCTGCTGTACTTAAAAAAGGACCACTATTCCCACATATGATAGTACCCAAAAAACAGACTTTTAAGCTATGATTTAATGTAGCTATTAAGGAAATAAAAGCTTACATCATGCACGTCTTCAATAGCATTTTCCATTTTTCTAAGAATACTCATGGCCAAAGTAAAAAGAACAGGATGTTCTTTCTATACACAATTTCTTTAAAACCAAACCACTTTGAATACATTCCACATTACATGGAAAAATAAATATTCAGCCTTTACATGTGTAGGGATGTCACTGAAATCAATTAGTCACAGCCAAATATCCAGTGGCAGGCTAATATATTAAGCACAATGTTATATACAATGTTACGATAGCTGATTATACAGAAGAGTTGAGATCATAGAGGAAAAACAGGTCTTAAAACAGATAGATGTAGATAGACATTTTATTTTATTTCAAAAAATAGCAAATGTCTTAAGAACACAAACCAGGAAGTTATTAAAAGCTTCATAGCAAAATATTTAGCCAACTCTGTTACAATATATAGGCTTGAGGTTCTAACAGTTAACACTATGCCTCAACTCACTGAGCAAGTAATGCTCCTGATACATAAACATCGCACAGTTGAAACATGGAGCTGAATATTAAAAAAAAGAGAGGGTATTTTTATCTTTGAGCTTTCGTAATCAAAGTAATTGAAGAACAACGACGTTTTCACAGGTTTGATTCTTTTTGGGAAAAGCCACTAAAAATAATTCCTGAGTATTTAGGTTAGGTGAATATATCAAAACCGACCAATTAAGACCAAACATCCTGTTAGGTGAGCCTTGCAGCCTGAAGTGACATTCTCTAGCATGGCTGTCACGGCAGGATCACGGCCTAAATACCTTAATGAAATACATGAAAACCTTCTGGTATGCACATTCAGATTCTCATTTTCTTTAGCAATAGCCTACAACTGTCAACTGTGAAGCTTGCTTTGCTGAGAAAAACGTTGTTTTAAATGTCATTTCCTTTTGCAAATTCTTGTAATGCAAATTGCCACAGCGCAGCCTCCAGCGAACCATCACATCAATAATTTTGTGAAATATATAAATCAAAATTTAGGCAAGGGGCTTTCATACTATGTTATTCTACTTATCAAATTGTATGCTTTGTATCAGTATTTTGAACACAGAGATCTATTTTTTAGCTTCTTGCTATTGTAATGAAAGGCAATATATTCATTTTCCATTATTCTCTTCAGATGCGTGTCACAATATCATCTTATTATACACCATGTTTCTAAAATCCTGCTGGCATTCATCATGTCCCTATGATTTTAATTGAATATGTGTATTTTGATAGTAAGACTGCTGCCAATCAAAGTGGTTTAGAGAACTAATCCCAGAAGAATTTTCAGATTCCTTAATTTATATATGTTTTCCCAGAATTACAGGATTAAATTACAATGGATGTAGAAAGATTATTGTACAAAGCATAGTTAATAATTCACAACACTGGCACTCAACTCGACCAATTACAATGAATTCACAAAAATGGTTTTAATTATATCCACTCTTTTCTATCCACTCCCCCCAATACGTAAACAAGTTTCTCACAATGACAATGGCAAGACCGCAGTTACCGAGATGTACCGTATGTGAAAGACAACACCTAGGATAAAGGCCTGGATTTGACAATTCCAGTATGTGCTCCTGCTCACTTCCCATTCTAGACCGCAAGCACCATTTTTAGACTCTTGCAGTCATTAAGTAAACAGAATTTACAGGTAAATGGAGCTTTTTTCCTAATGCAGGCTTCTGGAGTCAAACTGATAAAAAGTAACATGCTTACACAGAATAAAAGAAATAATGACTTGGGAAAAACTGGATTCAGTCTCTGAGCAATGACAATGTACAGTATTGCAGCCGTATGTTACTAAGACAAAAAACTTGGCATTACAAAGATGAAGATCTCTGTTCACACAAGCCAATTTTAATGGCCTATTAAGCATTTGGTTAAAAACAGGCTTGTACTAGTCTCACTGAAAAGGAAACACTTGTCAAAATGTTTTTTTAAAAAATACTGTAGGACATCTTCTAAATTGCAGTTTAAATATTAAAACCTTGTTTCAGAAGTTCCTCGCTTCAGGTTGTTACTCAAAAACTCATCATGTTCAAAACTCAAATTATTATGAGATCTTGATATCATAAGAAGCTTTTCCTTATTAGTAAAGTCTTTCTTGACTGCTGCTTGTGGCACAAGCAACCTATCCATTGGGTCCTCTTTGTTTTCTAGTTTCATATATCCTTTACTGTTGCTCCGATCCAGTCTGGGCCAGCTGGGGTGTTTCCTTTGCTCAGCTTGGACGGTGAGCGTAGATGGACCCCTGTCCAAGTCCAGGGACTTGGAATGTGAAGACAATAGATGCAAAGATGTGTTGGATCCAAACTGTTTCCTGGCAGCACCAGGGGATAAAAGCTTTCCTGAGCTTGGTCCGAGAGTCATAGAAGATTTGAACTGATCGGATGGAGTGTTCACAAATGAATTGTGTCGCTGCAGCATGGTAGCAGCCGGTCTGTAGGATTCATTGGTATCAGTTAGTGGAATGGCCAGAGAATCCATTGACAGATTTCTGGACCGACTCCTAGCGATCTCCGAGTCCTCAGTTATGTTGTCTATACTAGGCTCATCAATAACACAGTTATTCAGTTTAATTACTGGCAGTGTGAAAGCACTAATGGAAGATGATACAATGGATTTTGTTTCACACTTTATAGAGCTAGCGTTTTTGTCATCTGAAGCCTTGCTGGAGTGAGGGTGAAGTCCAAAGACTGAACCAGATTGCTCAGTCAGCAGAGGTGGCAGGAGGCTACCAGTGGTCCTACCTTCATTTAGGATAATCTCATCTTCTTCAGCAGAACTATCCATTCTAAAAGTACTCTTGAGGCCAGACAAAGGTGCAACCGTGTTCGCAGCCAGTCGTGATGCACATGAGTTCCCGCTGTGCCTGAGTTCTCCTTCCCCTAACAAGTCAGTGAAGGCACCACTCAGCTGCTTTTGTTCCTTGATCCTCAGGGTGTGGATGTCTATTACAGTGGAGTATATGTCTCTCATGTGTATGATTTTCGTTTCCTTGTCACGGTTTTCATGCAAAATGGCATTTGCGCAAATAAAAATGAAGATTCCAATGCCCATAGTAAAAGGGCCCAGCATTTTCATCTTATCCGAGTGCACATGTTGTTCAAAGAAACGAAGTAAAACGCTTCCTTGGCTTCTCAGGACCTGGGTTGCATTTACAGATAGATTATCTTCAGATCCTAAAAGCTGTTCCTTTTGGGGCCAGTATCCAAGGATGGCCATTGCAATTCCCAAGAATGCGATAAGCACTCCCAAAACAAGGAAGAATCCCGATGGAGAATAGAGGCGGATTTTGCCCCTGACAATTACTACATCTGCCCTGGGCCGGCGTCTAACTGGTTTCTTCTCCTCAGAAGCTGGTGCTGTTGCAAGATTTACATGCTGCTGAGATCTGGCAGAGTCTTGCCTTTTTAAGGCAGCCAGTCCTGTTATGACACCTCCAGTTGCTATCATAGTTCTATACTGTGTCCTGGGAAAAAAAAAAAAGAAAAAAAGCAGAAATATTGAGGCAAGCAAAGGCTGTGTCTGCAAATACAAATAGCACTTTGTTAGCCGGTGTGTATTTCTTGATATTCAAAATATTCAAGACTTTAAAGAAGCTGCTATATCTTAATCCAGTTAAGACATAGTAGCAGTTTTGAGATTCACATGGCATCTTAAAAAAGATTTCCAAAAGTCCTTTATCACTGCAAATACAGGTAATATATCTTTCATCAGTGATACAGACAGTAGCAGAAAGCTAGTGCTCTTAATGGTGATATATCAGGATTAAAGATGAAAATATTCAGAAGTCTTAACAGATGATTTATGTCTGGACTGGTCTGCAGCAAAGCCAATGATATATTATTACCTTGTATGTATTTTAGATCATTTTAGCACTTTAGCTAGTTGTTCTTTTAAAAACTTCTATGACACCTAATGATTATGAATACAGATGATTCTACATATCCCCTTTAAGAGATTCTTCCTTACAGATTTCAGTACATATTAATACATATTTATTCCATCATTTAAAGAAGCTTTTATTAAGCCTATTCAGATCACCTGAGTCTCAACTACAGAATCATTTTTGCCTTTCCTAATAAAGCTGATCCTCTTTTATGCATACTTAGATCTTTTTTCTCCCATTCTTGGTTCCTCATAGACTACCAATCAAGCAGCTCAGTTTAGTTCACCAGATAAGAAATCCCCATAAATTTCAAGTTCATCAATTCAAAGCTTCACCATTTTTTCATTTTAGACTTACTTTCATACCTGGCTGTCTACTACATAAGAAACCTTAACCAGCCTGTTTAAAAAGAGAAAGCCATGTTTCATAGTTCTTTATGAATAAGAGTAACAAATGAAACAACACAGCCCAGGAAAATTGTACTCTATTTTACAAGGCATCTTATAATCAGACTCAAAAATAGTATCTGAGCTTAATTATCGAATATTAGAATGAATACTAGGTAATATTATGGAATAAAATTAAGATACTAGAAGCCAGGTATGAAAAAATTATGTTCTCTTTGGTGGCCTTACTAGGCTCACAGATGAAGAAAGGCTGGCAGTTTGTTGCAGAGGAAAAGGCTCCAAGTCAAAGCTGGGGATGGTTTAACAAGCAGGCAAAGCTAAAGTTGGACTCGGTGAATAATATGAGAGGCTGAAAAGCAGAGGCAAAGCAAACCAGTGACTGCTTGCAATTTGCAGGCAGTAATTTTCATCAGAACTCTTCAAATATTTATGTTTTTTAAAAAATCTTAGCAGTTCACCCATGAAAAAAGATTAGATCTATCATGGTATGAGAAACAAACAGACAGATTCTATATTTGGACACTATCAGCGATTTCCAGCACTGCAAGCAGGTGTCACATAAGCATAACTACAAACAGAAATCGGTCCAACCCACCAATTATGAACTTGATTACAAAATTAATAGGTAATTTGAGATAGGTGGCCAAGCGGAAGGACTAATCCACAAAAAAATTTATCCAGTGCTCATTATAATCTGTTTAGCAGAAATTCAGATGACAGACAGGAGTAGCAACCTGAACTTCCTCCCTGCACCGTCATTATCAAATGACAGAGCGCTTCCTCTCTCTGTGAGAAGCCTTTCCTTCGCAAAGGAAAGACCTGAAAAAAAGGCCTAGGGTGATAAGCACACAGCATTTTCTGAAACTATGAAAGAGAAATTCACAGCATTATTCCAAAAATCCCAGCAACTTCACTTGTAGTGCCAACTTTCATGTTCCTGATCTCTCTGGAAATTCTCACCCTTTGCAATTCACTTCCATTTTTATGCTATCATCTGAGCAATTTCAATAGTTCAATACCAATTAATTTCTTTAATCCTTCAGGAAAAGCCTTTTTTTTTCATGTAACAATTTAAAAATCCCCCCAAGAAAGTTACTTGATGTTGATAGTCTTCAAAAATGAAAACAAAACTTTGTCATATGCTTATGTGTTTAAGGGTTTCTGTCAAAACAAAAGATCATTATTCTGTAAAACAATGTTTTGAATCTCCAGACAGAAATAAATAGGGCTTATCCACTATAAAAGCTATTGTCTTTTGTCATGGCTCAAATGAATGTAATTAGTTTTCTCTATGAAATAAACTAGGAGGATTATGGCATATCTTTACTGAAATGATTTAGCTATAATCTAGTTTGTTCCATAATTATTTTCCAGGTCCCAGACCTTTACGAGGGACATCGAGTTTCCATATTCATGTGGTATTTTACGGGCACACATCAACCCACTCTATCCATTCTCAGGGCTGCCAAGGAACTGCACAAGTATGGCAGGTTAGGGCTAAATCCACACTCTGCCTGTTGGCAGGATTTGTTTAACTTCTTCATCAATGACCTGGATGAAGAGTTAGAATGTACCCTCAGCAAGTTTACTGATGATACCAAACTGGGAGGTGTGGTAGATACACCAGAAGGCTGTGCTGCCATTCAGCGTGACCTGGACAGGCTGCAAAGTTGGGCAGAGAGGAACCTGATGAGGTTCAACAAAGGCAAATGCAGGGTCCTGCACCTGGGGAGGAACAACCTCATGCATCAGTACAGGCTTGGGGCGGACCTGCTGGAGAGCAGCTCTGTGGAGAGGGACCTGGGTGTCCTAGTGAACGACAGGTTAACCATGAGCCAGCAGTGTGCCCTGGCTGCCAAGAAGGCCAATGGCATCCTGGGGTGCATTAGGAGGAGTGTGGCCAGCAGGTCGAGGGACGTTCTCCTTCCCCTCTACACTGCCCTAGTGAGGCCTGGAGTACTCTGTCCAGCTTTGGGCTCCCCAGTTCAAGAAAGATGAGGAGCTACTGGAGAGTGTCCAGCGGAGGGCTACAAGGATGGTGAGGGGACTGGAACATCTCTCCTACGAGGAGAGGCTGAGGGAGCTGGGCTTGTTCAGCCTGAAGAAGAGAAGGCTGCGAGGGGACCTAATATATACTTACAAATATCTGAAGGGTGGGTGTCAGGAGGATGGGGCCAAGCTCTTTTCAGTGGTGCCCAGCGACAGGACAAGGGGCAATGGGCACAAACTGAAGCATAGGAAGTTCCAGCTGAACATGAGGAAGAATTTCTTCCCTCTGAGGGTGACGGAGCACTGGAACAGGCTGCCCAGGGAGGTTGTGGAGTCTCCTTCTCTGGAGATATTCAAGATCCACCTGGACAAGGTCCTGTGCAGCCTGCTGTAGGTGACCCTGCTTCGGCAGGAGGGTTGGACTAGATGACCCACAGAGGTCCCTCCCAAACCCGAACATTCTGTGATTCTATGATTCTGTGATTTTGCATACTGTACTGTGCTTATCACAGCTACCTGGACTGCACCAAAGGGTGAACGGAGGAAGCTCACAACTGCTTGCTAAATATTTCAAGCACACCTCTAACAAGAGCTCCTCTCCAACTCTGAAAAGTAGAGTCAATAAAAATGTTCTTAAATATTACATCTTGGGGTGTCTTTCTATAGAAAGTTCTCACTTGCAAATTTTACAGAAACTTCACGAAAACCGTATCTCAACTTCATTATTAATTGGTTTCCAGTAACTTGAAGGACAGACAGAAATCGAGAACTCTTGCAGTGCAAGTCAGAGAGAAAGCGAGCTCCCTCAAGCCACAGGGCTTGCTTCCAGCGTTTCAGGGGAACACTTTGTTCCTCTGTTCACTTTACCTGCATCAGAACTTGGGCACAGGGGAGAGAAAGTCGGGCTGCAACAAGATACAAATGTATTTTATACACAGAAAGAGTCTCTTTCCTATTTCTTACATTCATATCAATATCATTAAATCTACTTTCACTGAAAAAATCACAACCAGGTTTGTAAACCTTCTAATAAGCCACAGTGTTGGTAAGGGTTATAAGCTACTTAACAGCTGAATTTTGACATCTTCTACATGTAATAAAATCAATAGTATTAACAGACATATTGGTATGAGATGATTTCACTTCATGTTGACAGAAACCAATTACAATGAAGTGCATATTAAGATGGAAACCTTTTCTTAGAAAATATTGCATTTAGAATAAAGTGACATTGTAGATACATTTGATTTATTCTGCGAATCTTTAGTTTCACCGCATGACAGCCATAATGAGTGCCAATGACAAACGCTGCTTCTCTTATTTAACTTAGTACAGTGATTACATTTAACTTTACCCTGAAGTCTGAATTCGAACTTCTGAACAAGCGAAGACTTAGAAGGCTTTGACTCAGAGGTGAATAAAGATTACGCTAAAAGCCCAGACAGCATCTCTTTGGTGGCACTGTGAATGACACACGCTGGCTCTAAAACAAATCAAATAATGGCAAAATGGATATGGAATACAGAACAAAAAAAAAGGGACAGGCCTGTAAATCCATTTTATAAAACACAATCGTCTTGCCAATACAAAAGCACCACAGCTGCCAAGCTCCTTTTGAAGAACCAGCATTGAGTGACTCTCTAACCTTGCAGCTGCTCTGTTTGTTTCATCCTCAGTGAAAACATCAGGTCCAAAGGCCTGGACAGCTTAGGGTTTTAGCCTTACAAGAAAGAGAGGCCCAGATTTAACCTCTACATTTATCTTCACTTTGTATTGTGCTGTTGTTACAGAGCAGCCCTGACACCAGCCCTGTCAGCCACTCAAAGATCACCCAAGAAAAGCCTGTCTTGGTATAGACCCTGAGAAATAACTCCTGCTCGCTCTCACTTGCTCTCTGCATCGCTCACACGGAGGAGAAAGACTCAGGCTCTTGACACTCCAGTTCCAGCCTCTTCAATGGCCATTAGCAAGACGTACTTCACCTTTCGTCCAGGCTGTAGGCTAAGCCCCGTCCTTCGCATCTGGCACGCTTTCTAGGAGATGCCCTAAAAATCCCAGGAGCAAATGGAGTAACAGGTTGCTCTGTGCCCCTTGGCATGAGGAAAGGATGGACCATGGAGCAGCTGCTGCTGACAGACACCCCAGGTGACTGTAGCCTCGGCAGGGCCTGTAGAGAGCCACAGCAAGGGCAGAGAAGAGGACCCGGAGGAAAAGACCCGGATGACACCTGCAGAAGTATGAGTGGGTAAGGAGGCACAAGAGGGGCTGCAGCCCATCTAAGAAGAGAATACCAGAGCCAGAAGAATAAATTCCTGCAGGAGAGGTTTGCAGACATGATGCAAAATGGGTAATGATAAAAGAAGCATCAGTCCGGGATGCGGAGTGCCATCTGCTTTTTCCTTACATCACACTGGCTACCCAAGCCAAGGCTGCCAGAGAGGCTGGAAGGGATTCTCCTTTATCACCTTTCCATATGGGGAAAGGTTGCTCAGATGCTCTACAAAAGACTGTCATAAAGGAAACTTAAGAAAGAGGGCAAAAACAGCTTTCACAAAACAATCTGCTATGAGTAACCACTAGACCTGCATGCGCCAAGCAAAGAATGAAATATTTTCCTAACTGAGTCAGGAGGTCAACAAAGAAATGGTAGATTCACTCTGTGATACAAAGGTAAGGCACAGGCAAATCATCATAGACAAACTGTAATTTAGTACAGGTGGACAAGGACCCTTCTTCTCTACCAGTGCACCAGGCTACTGCTGACGATCAGACAGCAACACGGTGCTTTCGTTCTGCTAGCATCGCCCGTACCTGACCCCGTCAGCCTACAGAAGGGAAGGGGGGCAGAAGGCAGGCGACGCGGGGCCTCACGAGTCGCTGCAGAGCACAGAGCAACCTGAACAGCCTGGACACCTCCACAGCAAGGCACAGCAGGTAAGAGCAGCGACTCGGAGCCCTTCCGAAGATAGGAGCTGTCTACATGAGTAATACCCGGTTATCCTTCGGAAGCTAAGCAAATGAAAAACTGGGTGGGGTAGGATTTGATGGGATATGAGACCAGTTGACTCACAGATTGATTACCCCAGATATAAGAGATGTGTCAACTGCAGGAAGCTATTACAGACTGCCTATTTCTGTTTTAACAGCAGCTGAGGCAAGAGCTGCTATTTAGACAACGGCTCTAACGCTAGGCAGCCTAGGAAAATGTGAAAGATATGTGTTCAAGAGCGCAGATTCAACAGAAGAAATTGATTTCATAGCGTGTTCCAGTGGCTCAAACTAACTTCTCTTGGTTCTGCAAACTACAAACTGCTTATTTCTCTCTTTTACCTATGAGGCCACCAGCTTAATACTCCTCTTTCCTTCCTAATGACTAGCATCACCTTAACTGTACTGCTGTCAACTAACTTTTTTTCAGAACTTTTTTCCTAACCATTAAAAATCTAATTAATCTCTCAGCAATTGTTCCCAACTTGTAGTAAGCTTTAAAGCTTGGGGCTTCTGTTTTAGGTGCCTGAAAGATTACCTGATTTTTTCAACTATTTTGGTCCTATAAATGTTATTACTTCTACCTACAACTTAGTCTTCTGAATGCATACATAGTCATTTTGAATATACTGAGATCTTCCACTTAATTTTAAAGGTATACTGGCAGCAAAGATGGAAAGCAAGCTAAAGATACTAGAACTGTATTACTTTAATATTGTTTGTTTTCTTCCAGATACATTTCAGTGTCCCTTACCACTTACAATCTTTGTTGTTTGCATAAATATTTCTTTTTATTTCTCATTTACTGTTTGAAAAATGATTGAAACTTGATTATGTGAAATTATCAGAACTGTACATGCTATTTCCCTGTAGTTTAGCTTTACGTAGAACTTTCTGAAAAGTACAGCTCTTCTGTTTCAGCAGAGAATTAAATGTCACTGCAGTAAGCAGCAGCGTGTGACAGAACCTGGTTTATATTACCACAGCATTTCCTATCTTACTATTTCAGCTAATTAGGAAATTTATTTCCCATTAGTACTTGATTCATTATCATTTAAATGACTCAATTTCAAATTTTAACAAGAGGAAAAATTTTAACATCAAGGAAAGTTTCTTTTACCTTTGATAAACCTGGAGTCCTAGAAATTAAGGAGGTATGTGAGAGACTGTTTACTCACAAAATATTTCTCATAATCAAGAATGCAAATGATAAGTAATCAGAGAACTTATAACATAACTGAGTAAACAGATCAATATCAAGCTGTATTTAACACATCTATACTTTTCTCCTGACATACAATATATACGTATCAATATGTTGTCTATGTATGGAGGTTGTCATCTGGTACAATCTGCTCTATTCTGAAGGCAAAAATACAGAGTTTTATAGGCCCAAAGGGATTAATTGTTCTGGTAGAGATAATACAGCAATAGCCAAACAGAGGGTAGATACACAAGAAGCAGAAAAATCATCCCAAATTACATTTTTATTTAGCAGTTTAACAAGCAGCCCCCTCCAAGTGCCTAGCAGACCAATGGGACTATCTTATGATGCATTGTTCTCCTCATATCCATTCCTCAAAAAATGACTTGATTGAACAGATTAAAAAAGAAAGCAAGCAAAAGACATCTTTTGTCTTCATGATTATGTGATATTTTACGTGTACTTTAGTTTACAATAGGTGAGAAGAAAGCATTTGAAATGTAGTATTAAAAATCTTCATAACGTCAGCTGGGATTTTGAAGTCATGCTAGCAAAAGCCAAGGATAGGAACTCACATGCCTATTTAAAACATTAAAGCTTTGAAATTTCCAGCTCAAACAAACCCTTTGGGTTCAAATTCCCTTTAATAGTGCCTCTTTTAGTCTGTAAACCAATAAGCTTAGGGACTACTCATGTCCTTTTAACCGCCTGGTTGCCTGGAAGCAGGCCAAATCGTGCAAGCAGCTTCACAGTATAAAACAGGAAAGGCAAGCTGCACATGGGTCAGGCAATACAAGAGCAAGAGGGTGCCTGAGCAGCAGCAGTAAGCAGAAGGTCCACTGCAGAGATTAAAAACTGAGGTTCCCTGGATATTGGTAGACCATGCAGCTGTATCAAATGGTCTGTATTTGCTTTACAATAGAACCGTGTTAAAACAGTAAAATATCTGCATTCAGAACTGCAAAATAAAAACTTGGTATTACGGACACATCAAAATCTGTTGAGAAATTTGAAGTCTGACAGTGTTCCATTTATTTAAAAAATCTAGATCTGGCAGTGGTTTTCAAAACTGCACAGTACTGGTCCAAGCAAGACCACAGGGGTCCAGCAGTTACCTCTGCAGAATCTGTGAAAGATAACTAGGCATGGGACATCAGAACTTTCTTTACAAAACTAAAATTTTTACTGCTCTAAGGAATCCAGAGTGTCCACAAATTGTGAAGGACAGAAAACCATTGATTTGGAGTGGATCTAGAGGATGGACCGAACACACATTGAGAACAAAAGAGAAGCAGCTCATTGTTCTACTATAAAAAGTTGGATACTGAAACAAATTAAGAAGGGAAAATTATTTTTTCAAAAACAGATCCAGGCTTTAATGAGAGTTATGAGATCTCCTTTTTATACATATTTCTATAACTACACTGTGTCACACTGGTCTGAAACATATGCAAAGAGGTACCTTTACACTGTACAAAGGGGCACAGTTCCCTGTTATCAAAGTGACTTTGATGCAACTTTCTGGTGTGGCAAGTAGTGAATCCACACTGAATATATCAAATCTCCGTTTGGACTCACATTCATCCTATTTTTTTAGCAAGCCTAGGCCATTGCATTCCCTGTCTTGACCTTTATGACTGTCCACTGCCTTGTGTTAAAGCAGGACTCTCACAGCTATGAAACTCCAAGTATGACTGTGAGTAGCCCAACTTCCTAATCTAGCCTTCCTCAAGCTGTTACACTATGTGTCTGCATAACAACTCAGTGGAAAGGTTATAAAATTACCCCAATTCACAAAAAATACAATAAAAAAATTTTAACCTTCTACTATTATTTAGAGGAGGGAAAAAATAAAACCCTAATCAAAAAAAAAACCCCAAACCCACCAAACTAATCTTATAAAACTATACTTCATTACTATTCAGTAAAACTCTCCACTCTACACGGAATAGAACTTCATTACAAAGATACATCTGACCAATACCCAAACTTTCACAGCTAAACAGTTTGTGTCCGCAGTAATGCAAGCCTCTCCTTCCTTTAGAAAGCACATGGAAATGAGCTTGAAGAGCGCCATTTGATTTTTCAAACAAATCTTTGGGACATACTGTCCAAGATAGCTGGCTTGGCAGGTCAGAACCCTGGCTCATATACACAATGTGGACATAGGACCATTGGATAACCCACGCTAAGCAGGAGCTCAGGAGGTCTCAACTCAGGCTGGTTCCAAGCGCAGTCTGCAGTGGACCCACAGCCCATAGCCAAACAGTCAAAAACTCCCCCACCGGTGCACACAGAAGGGCAAGGGGCCGACAATGCAGGAGAATGGAAGCTTGCAACAGCAAGGACCAGCAGGAGGAAGAGACTTCTCTCAAAGCCTGAGGTGCCCTTGCAGAACCTGCTTCGCTGCTCTACAGACTGAAGAGGACAGGCCCGTCACATCAGGAGAGACGCTGGAGCCGAGTAAGGCAGCCCGACCTGCTCCCCATGTAACAACCAGCACAACTAAGAACAGGCGACGGTGATAGCAGGTGGTGACTCTCTCCTGAGGGGTACAGAGGCACCCATTTGCCAATCTGATGTACTCTCTAGAGAGGTGTGATGCTTACTCGGGGCTCCTATCAGGGACGTTGCTGAGAGACTATCAAGCCTTGTACAGTCCACTATTAGCCACTGCTGCTGTTTCACGTGGGCACCAACAATACAGCCAGGAGCAGCCTGAGGAGCATCAAGAAGGATTACAGAGCCCTGGGAGAGGTGGTGAGGGACTCTGGAGTGCAGGCAGTTTTTTCATCAACCCTCCCAGCCAAATGGAAAGGGTTTAAAGGGCCAGTTGAATCTGGCAAATCAACAAATGGCTACAGGACTGGTGCCACAGCCAGGGGTTTGGTTACTTAGACCATGGGAATCGCTTTGAGAAACCTGGACTACCAGGGGCTGATGGGGGGAAGAGCATCTTTGGTCACAGGCTTCTCAAGCTGATGAAGAGGGCTTTAAACTAAAGATCACAGGTCAGCAGGAGAGCACTTGAAGGGCAGAACAAAGGAACTCCAGCCAGTAAGTCAGCTTCATTGGGGGCCAAACTGAAATGCCTCAATGCAAACGCACACAGCATGGGGAATAAACAAGAGGACTTAGAGACATGTGCACGCCTGCAGGGCTATGATTTTACTGGCACCGCAGAGACGTGGTGGGGTGGCTTCTATGACTGGAGCACTGGAATGGAAGGATACAGGCTCTTTAGGAAGGACAGGCATGGGAGACAAGGAGGCGATGTTGCCCTCTATGTCAGTGACCAGCTGGAGTGCATGGAGCTCCACCTGTGGATGGATGAGGAGCTGACCGAGAACTTACGTGTCAGGATTAAAGGCAGGGCAGGGACTGGTGACATTATAGTTGGGGTCTGCTACAGGCCACTCAACCAGGAAGACCCAGCAGATGAGACTCTCTATAGACAGATAGGATCAGCGTCATGTTCACAAGCCCTGGTCCTCGTGGGGCACTTCAGCCAGCCCGGTATCTGTCAGAGGGACAACACAGCAGGGCATAAGCAATCCAGGAGGTTCTTGGAATGCATTGACGATAGCTTCCTTCTCCAAGTGATCGAAGGGCCAAAAGGAGTGGTGCTGTGCTGGACCTTGTTCTCATCAACAAGGAGGGGCTGGTGGGAAATGTGAAGCTCAAGGGCAGCCTTGGCTGCAGTGACCATGACATGGTGGAGTTCAAGATCCTTAGGGCAGTGTGGAGGATGCACAGCAAGCCCACTACCATGGGCTTCAGGACAGCAGACTCTGGCCTCTTTGGGGATGTGCTCAGTAGAGCACCATGGGATAAAGCCCTAGAGTGAAGAGGGGCCCAAGAAAGCTGGTTAATATTCAAGGATCACGTCCTCCAAGTTCAGGAGCAATGCATCCCAACAAAGAGGAAGGTGGGCAAAAACGCCAGGAGGCCTGCATGGCTGAACAAGGAGCTCCTGGACAAACTCAAAACACCTGGCTCTGGGCCTGGTGTCACTGGTGGGATTTTCAGTTCTTTGATAATGGGTTGGTTTACATAACACCAGGCCTGCTGGTGACAGACAGGGTACACCTGTCTCAAAGGGAGAAAAGGATCCTTGTGCAGGAGTTTGCAGGGCTGACTGAAAGAGACTTAAACCAGATTTGAAGGTGGAAAGGGACAATAACAGGCTTGCTAGAGATAAACCTGGGACTGGCACACCAACGTGCAAGGGAAAGTGTGCTCACGAGGTCCTTCGGTCTGCCGTCTCAGTGGAAGTAGGGGATGGAGACCCATGTGGCAGCAAAGACACAAGGGTTATTGAGGTGTTAGAAACCACAGAAGCGCCTGAGAATGGTCACACAGGAACTTAGGCTTCTCCCCCCAGAAAGGGCGCAAGATCAACAGCCCAGCTGAACTGCATCTACACCAATGTATGCAGCATGGGCAACAAACAGGAGGAGCTGGAAGCCATCATGCAGCAGGAAAACTATGATACAGTGGCCGTCACGGAAACACGGTGGGACGACTCACACAACTGGAGTGCTGCAATGGACGGCTATAAACTCTCCAGAAGGGATAGGCAAGGAAGGAGAGGTGGTGGGGTAGCCTTGTATGTTAGGGAGTGTTTCAATTGTCTAGAGCTTGACAATGGTGATGACAGGGTTGAGTGTTTATGGGCAAAGATCAGGGGGAAGGCCAATGAGGCAGATATCACGGTGGGAGTCTATTACAGACCACCCAACCAGGATGAAGAGGCAGATGAAATATTCTATAAGCAGCTGGGGGAAGTCTCACGATTGCTGGCCCTTGTTCTCATGGAGGGGGGTTAGCAGAACCACCACCTTGGACTTCTGGAGGGCAGACTTTGGCCTGTTTAGGAGATTCATTGACAGAGTCCCTTGGGAGGCAGCCCTGAAGGGCAAAGGAGTCCAGGAAGGCTGGACAGTCTTCAGGGAGGAAGTCTTAAAGGCGCAGGAGCAGTCCATCCCCACGTGCCGAAAGATGAGCCGGCGGGGAATAAGACTGGCCAGGCTGAACAGAAAGCTTTGGTTGGAATTCAGGAAAAAAGGAGAGTTTATGTCCTTTAGAAAAAGGGGCAGGCCACTCAGGAGGACTACAAGGATATTGTGAGGTTATGCAGGGCAAAAGTTAGAAGAGCCAAAGCCCAACTAGAACTTAGCCTGGCTACTACCATAAAAGACAATAAAAAATATTTCTATAAATACATTAGCAACAAAAGGAGGGTGAAGGAGAATCTTCATCCTCTGTTGGAGTGGGGGGGAAATTCAGTGGCAAAGGATAAGGAAAAGGCTGACGTACTTAATGCCTTCTTTGGCTCAGACTTTAACAGTAAGAGAAGTTTTTCTCTGGATATCCAGCCCCCTGAGCAGGAAGACAGGGATGGGGAGCAGAAAGAAACCCCCAAAATCCAAGGGGAAATGGTTAGTGACCTGCTACACCACATAGACACACACAAGTCTATGGGGCCAGAGGGGATCCACCCACGGGTGCTGAAGGAGCTGGCGGATGTGCTCACGAAGCCACTTTCCATCATCTATTAGCAGTCCTAGCTAACCAGGGAAGTCCCAGTTGACTGGAAGCTAGCCCATCTACAGAAGGGCCAGAAGGAGTATCCCGGGAACTACAGGCCTGTCAGCCTCACCTTGGTGCCAGGGAAGGTTATGGAGTGATTCATCTTGAGCACCATCATGCAGCACACACAGGACAACCAGGGAATCAGGCCCAGCCAGCATGGGTTTATGCAAGGTCGATGCTGCTTGACCAACCTGATCTCCTTCTATGACCAGGTGACCTGCTTAGCAGATGAGGGAAAGTCTGTGGATGTTGCCTATCTAGACTTTAGCAAAGTCATTGACACTGTTCCTCACAGCATCCTCCTGGAGAAACTAGCTGCTCATGGACTGGGTGGGTGTACACTTCGCTCAGTACAAAACTGGCTGGCTGGCCGAGCCCAGAGAGTGGTGGTGAAGGGAGTTAAATCCAGCTGGCGGCCGGTCATGAGCGATGTTCCCCAGGGCTCGGTTTTGGGGCCAGTTCTGTTTAACATCTTTATCGATGATCTGGATGAGGGGATCAAGTGTACACTCAGTCAGTTTGCAGATGACACCAAGTTCAGCAGGAGTGTCGATCTGCTTGAGGGTAGGAAGGCTCTGCAGAGAGATCTGGACAGACTGGATCAACGGGCCAAGGCCAACTGTGTGAGGTTCAACAAGGCCAAGTGCTGCGTCCTGCACTTGGCTCACAACAGCCCCATGCAACGCTGCAGGCGTGGGGAAGAGTGGCTGGAAAGCTGCGCAGTGGAAAAGGACCTTGGGTGTTGGTCGACAGCCGGCTGAACATGAGCCAGCAGGGTGCCCAGGTGGCCAAGAAGGCCAACAGCATCCTGGCTTGTGTCAGGAATAGTGTGGCCAGCAGGAGTAGGGAGGTGACCGCACCCCTGTACTCGGCACTGGTGAGGCCACACCTCGAATATTACGCTCAGTTTTGGGCTCCTCACTACAAGAATGCTGAGTGGCTAGAGTGCGTCCAAAGAAGGGCAACAAGACTAGTGAGGGGTCTAGAGAACAAGTCTTACAAGGAGCAGCTGAGGGAACTGTGGTACCTGAAGGGAGCCTACAAGAAACCTGGAGAGTGACTTTTTACAAGGGCGTGCAATGATAGGTAAAGTGGAATGGTTTTAAACTAAAAGAGGGCAGATTTAGATTAGATATAAGAAAGAAATTCTTTACTATGAGGGTGGTGAGGCACTGGCACAGGTTGCTCAGAGAAGCTGTGGCGGTCCCCTCCCTGAAACCGTTCAAGGCCAGGCTGGATGGGGCTTTGAGCAGCCTGGTCTAGTGGAAGGTTGTCCCTGCCCATGGCAGGGGTTTGGAACTAGATGGTCTTTAAGGTCCCTTCCAATCCAAACCATTCTACGATTCTATGGTTGTAGTCCAACATTCTGCTCACAGCAAGGCCAGCTGCACGGTCAGACCCGGTTGCTCAGGGCTGTGTCCAGTCTGGTCTGGAAACACCCCTCGACAGAGATGGCACAGCCTCCCTGGACAGCCAGCACCACTCCCCCACTGCCCCATGGGGAGAAAGTTCCTCCCTATAGCCACTCTGAACCTCTCTTGTTGCAGCTTGTGTCTGTTGTCTCATGTCCTGACATCATGTGGCACTGTGAAGAGCCTGGCTCTGACCCCTCTGTAGGTACTGAGGGCTGTTGTGAGGTCCTCCCTCTTCTTCAGGGCTGAACCAGCCCCACTTGCTCAGTCTGTTTGCAAGGCAAGAACTTCAGCCCCTGACCTCCCTGGGGGCCCCACACTGAACTTGCTCCAGTCTGCGAATGTCTATCTTCACATGTTATTAATGTGAAATTCCCTTTTTGAAATCACCTGAAATTTTATTTGGCTCTAAACTAACTTGAAATGATCAACTGGTAACTATGGAATTTGAACTAAAAACTACAAACTCAGAAATATCGATAAATATAACTGTAAGCTAAGTGAGGATGACTGTTACCCAGATTCGGGGAATGCCATGACTGCATTCTTTAAATCACACCAAACAAAATATTCTTTTTGAGTGCCTTCATCACTTATAGTATCTGCCATATACATTAATTACTTCAACTATTATGCCAAGGTCAAAAGTAAGGTGAACACCCAGCAATATTGCATAAAGATGAATGCCTGAGCTGCTTATCCTCTTTGCTATTATTTCTTCTTCAGCCTGATCCTTCCAGTGGGTCATATATTGCAATTCTGTGCAAAATCAGCAACATTCAATACTGGCAGCATTGCACAGAGCTCGTTAGCCACTCACAAAAGCACAGAGCACACATCAAAGAGAGAAAGAAGGATCTTGAGTTGCTATATTTTGCTTTCAAGACACTGCTCTATGACTTGGCCTAGATTTGGTCTACAAGCTTTTGCCTGGCCCAGTTGCACTCACTTTTAAATTTGCTCCTTCCTCAACTACATTTACTTCGCTGTGGTAAATCAGGTGTGAGTCTACAGAAGTTCATTGATTTTAGCAATGTAAAACTCACATAACATGAGGTTGGCATCAGGTCTTATGTCTAGAACAGCTTCCCTGTCATCACACAGTCAACGAAACATGTTCCCAGGCCACAAAACACCTGACTCACGCAGCGTAAACCCACCTGCCCTACCAACTTCACACGCGATGTCCCAAATTCCCAGCTGTCCTGCTCTCTGTAGTTCTATCAGCTTAGCTCAGGTCCTAGACTACAGACTACAGAAACACAAGGTCTCAGGCACTGGATGCATTTGTTGGTAGAATAACTGCTTTAATCTCTGTATTCACTGTATTAAATTATCAATAAATTGAGAGCTGTAACTTTTTTTCAGAAATGTACACCGATAACTTCTTTACTTAGGCACAGAAATTTTCACTTCTTATGGACAGATGCATCATGTCCTGTTCCAAAATATATCACACAACTATGACAAAAAGCAAGAAGGAGCAAAAAAAAAAGACTGGGGATACAAAAATGAGAAGAAACTTTATAAGATCTGAAGAAAAGGTGTTTAAAAGGTGATTGACTAATAAAGCTTTTTGCATTTTCTTTCTAGAAGAAAGAAATAGAATATGCACACAGATGAATAAATGCTGGATATACTAGGCTTTACTCTTGCTTTTCACAGAATCACAGAATCACAGAATGGTAGGGGTTGGAAGGGACCTCTGTGGATCATCTAGTCCTTGCTTGCATCCTCCAGTTTGTCTGAGTTTTTCTACTGAAAATCAACTAGGGATTTTTTAGCCCAAATTGAGTAAGGTGATAACTGCCCTTTATGACTAAAGTGACAAAATCTGTTTCTAAGCCATTTTAGCCCTTTAGTTTGCATAAATCAATTTTCTACTGAAAATCTGTACTACAACTGCAAGCAGATATTGGCTGTTTAGCAAAATACTTCTAATTATTTTAGACACATTTGTCCATTTATATTACTAGTGTTCATATTCAGTAATCAGAAAAGATACTGGGTTATCTACAGTTATAGGTGATGTAACTAGACTAATCTAATCTTTATATCTGTCTGCCTTCAGTGTAAAGTAAACCTTTTACTGAAAATAATCGCTTTATGAGCAAATCTAATTTAAAATGTGTAAACAAAGGATGTGGATCATTATACATTTATTCTAATTTGCTTTTTTTCAGGTTTTATTGTTTAGACGTTACAAAGAATAAAAAGAAGGAGTTTTCTTTCGAAGTAAGAAAGTGAAATCTGTGAAAAAATACCATAGTCCAGCAACCCTAGAAACGAAAGCAAAAATGCACAGAACTAATGGGAATTTTGAAGGAAGCTCACACAATGCAGATCAGATTATTGATCAGCTATCAACCACAAGTCATAAAACAAATTTTATTCAGCTCTCAAGATTTTTCCAAAAGCCTGAATGTGCAAAAACAGAGTAAAAGGTATGTTTTCTGTCATCTACTGCAAATGAAAGGCATGACTAAACACTCCAGGGCTCAGTCTGCCAGATAAATTCAGTTTCCTAACAAAAACCAAACAGGTAATAAGATCAAAAATGCCAGGAAATATCTGCATTTACAAACACTAGGGCTGCTGGTTCTTCAGTTCTCATGCACAAAATTTTGAATAAAATAGTGGCAGGCACTTGGTGGGGAGGTATATAAGCACAAACAACACTGGAGTGCTTTGGCTACCATTTACGCTCACATCACCTAGCTTAACTAGCAATTTGATACTTGATTTAGTCAGAGGCGAACTCTCCAGCTTAGACACACACTTAATGTAGGCAGTGACGAGCTGTCATGAGACCAAACAAATGTCCTTATCTGCAGTACATGCTCAGTTAATCATGTTCATTAGCAGGTTCTAACAACTGTAATTTCCCACTGTATACAAGTCCAATGATTATAAGATCAAACAGTACCAGGAATAAAATGAAGCAAGTATTTCAAACAAGACTTAAATAATACACCTCTTATATATGAAGCAAAATCTATTTGCTCCACAACTAAGATGTCTGAGCAAAGCTCTTCTGACCTAGAAAATACTTCTTGTTCTATAAAACGTACAAACTCAAAGGAGTCGGAGCTAGCATTCTGTTTACCCTCAGAGACCTGGGACCAATTTTTCAAACACACTCAAGCAGTGCAAGAGCCTAACTCTGAAAAGTATGTAGGTATCTACACTGTGTAGTTGCATTTGAAAATCTCAGTGCATGACAGAGCTACAAAGATGTTAAGTGCCTGACTCAGCAGAACTTAAGCACCTAGGACCAGAAAAGTAACCATGAAAGCCACAAACTTAACCCTGCTACCTATCCATTTACCCTGGCAGCATAGTTTCAAATTAGTGGCCAAGACACTTGCGTGGGAAGTGGGGCGTCGCGGGTGTCAAGCCCCTCCCATCAGCAGGAGGCTTTTTTCTGTGTTATTAGGAAAGTCCACACAAGGGGTCTTTGGAACAAGAACTGGAATTTGGGTTCCCTGAGTGCCCCAGCCACAAGGTGAGAGTGTTTATATGGCCAACAGGAACAGCTGCTTCAGCAAAGCTGTGGCCCTATGCTATCGTTATGCTCATCTGGTCTGGCACTGCCTTTGGAAATCTTCTTTGAGGACTATGATCTAAGGCACACTAAACATGGGTCAGCATTAGGACATCTTTTACGCTGCAGACCTTCATGCAAGTTAACTTACCCTGTCAAGCAGCAAGACAACTGAGCCTCTCCTAAGGTCTCTGTTGCCATAACCAGCAAGGTCACAGCATCTGAGCTGTCACATGTAAACACAGTTCCAGCATCTGTACACTAACTTTCAGTGACTCCGGGGTGCCAGTGGACTCTTAGGTAGTTACAATATACTTGTTTTCATTCACATGAGCAGAAAAATCAGTGCATGAGATTTAGGTTACTCTATGTTGGCAAACAAATTAGGCCATCGTTCTATGATAGTTATTATTAGCACAATAATGGAATGAAAATTCTCTTAGGTCTCAGGAATCCCATAAAAATAAGTAAACTGGTTAGTGTGATGCTATTGCCAAGATGTCAACAATAGTTTCAAACGCTAAAAAGGGATAGTCAAGCACTATTTCATAGAGAATAGAAAGCATAGTTTAAAAATACTTTTGGTATCCCACATAGTCAAACATTTTTGCCCATTAATGGATGTCACAGAAATAAATTATTATTAAATTAACAATAAAACTCAACCACGTCTTCAACTGTAGACTAATCTAGCCAGACATCCATATGGGGGCTTCAGTAGAACCTGTAAGCAGCTGCACTGCTACGCAGCTTGTTGACCCATAAACACAAGTTACAACGTACACGTAAGAGCAGCAGTTTCAAGACACAGAGACAAATAAATTTAAATTTCACATGTATAAAAGAACAGAAATGTCAATATCAACATTTAAATTCATTCGCATGATATAAACTATCCCTCACAAACAATTTCTTCTGAACACCATTATCATTTGTGTTATACTAACCACTCTCTTTGTGCTAAAATACCCAAAACTAAAGACACTGCAAACAGCAAGAATCCACAGGGAGCCAAGTAACCTACGAGTAGTGAGATGCTAAGACAAAGACACTGAAATACTGTAGGTCACATTTATGGAATTGTATCTTAAGCTTTGATGGAAGAACTCACTTATATAGATGCACGATCTGCTTAGTAAATCTCTCTTTTCTTTTACTGTGAACAATCCAACCCAGGCTGTACCACTGGCAGCTAAAACCATCTAGTAAGGCCAGTTAAAAGAACAGAGGAACTGCTTCCTACACTACCTCCTCACTTCTACTTACTTCCAGGATGCCCAGGTGTTGTTCACACAGGGAACTTCACATCTACCACAAAGCTTTCTTTCTTGACCCTAAAAGGTCTGCCTCCCTCACCTCAGATATCTACACCCCATCCTGGTGGCCTACATTTCAAATATACACAGCTTTTCCATTGGACCACAGCCACGGAAATCTGGCAGTTGCTGTTACTTCACTTTGCATCTGTGAATCAGCATATCCCTGTCCCGTTATTTTACAGAAAACCAACTCCATCCAGTTGTTCCAGTTAGACTGAGTCCCTAATCGAGAGTCTGTGGAACCGCAGGCTGCCAGGCCTGAGACAAACGTGGATATTCCCGATACATGAGGAATGACAAATGGTACTGCTAGCTGAAACATGGTGCCCTAGTTAAAGACCTATTAAGGGATGTGCTGCCAATAGTGTGCTAGCTTATCTCATGTGTTGCCTAAATTCACTGCCCTCCATTCATAGTCTCTATACATCTCTGTTTCAACATACTTCAGCTACGCTATGTAATTTAAAACATGATCTTAGCTGACCTGTATGACCAGGACAGATGTCAATACTGACTGATACCAGGTAACATTTTAATCTTAGCAGGGGGTGTCAACTTTATTGGCATGTATTATAGGCTGCAATTTACAAATGACTTGCCTTTTTTTGTTTTCCCAGCTCCTTGAGGGCCCCTCACATTGCTATTGCTAGAACACCTTATGCTATTAATATTTTACTTACTTTTCTTTAGCCTGGGTATGGTCACTGTTAATTACCAAGATAAATGTCAGTTTATATTTTAATGAAAATCCTCCTGACTTAAACAAAGCCAGCATAATGTTCAAGACTCCTAAATTAAAGTAAGGCATGTTTAAACTAAAATGAATGTGTGACTGAAGTTATTTGAAGTACATTGTTAAAAACTGTTGATTGATCTGTGATGCAAATACAGACAGCATAAACAACTAAGAGATGATTTCAATAAGGAGTCAGAAGTCAAGAAGAGAGAAAATACAGAGCCAAGTTTTTCCGGTTACTGTAGAATTTATGTCTTATTGCTTTAAGGTCTTCTCAGCCCATCACAGAGCATTTGTAGGTATCAGTCAGTCCAGTATGTCTAAATCTTTAGCCAAATTTCTGAATGTGTTGCTGAGGAGAAAAGAAAGTAAAGGTCAGTAAAACTCTCTCAGCAGACTACCGAGTACCAACAGATACAGTGTGGGTTACTTTTTTTAAGAAACTACTGCAAAATTATTAGCTCTGTGTAAGAAAAGCAGGACGAAGAAATAGGGAGAGGGAGGTAAGTTGAAAATGTAGTTACAGGTTAAGCAGAGGGAGGTGCCAGCAGTCCACCATGAAGTTTTCAGTAATGAGTGTAGGGGAAAGGGTGAAATACAATGTCACCAGTTAATTACTTTTTTAATAGAAGGCTCACAATGTGCTACCAAATTACTTGAAATAGATTTATTTAGACAGCTAAAGCAAGAAGCTAAAAGAAAATGAAAATTATCCAAGCATAATTGAGGGTATTCACTAAAATTCATAGAAAATACAAAGAATACTTTTTTTAAAAAATGTTTATTTATGATTTCTCTTGTCTCACAGTTGTGTTTAAAGGTCACTGTTCAATGCTTGTTCCTCTCAGTGGAAAGACACCACTGATGCCAATATAAGTATAGAGTAAGAGGCATTAAAATACAACAGACATTACAGAAGAGTTGGGACTATCAAGATTAGCGAGGTTAACACCAACCAGAGCATGCCTGAAGTGCCACCATTCTCTAGTTTTATGAGATACTGCCCTAACATGGGTCAATTCTGAAGACAGGTACTAAATTTGCTGTTTTACTTCCTTGTGGAAGCCTTCCGGGTTTTGACTCTGCAGAAAAGGCACTTCCTAGAAAACCATGGTTAAAGTAAACGAGTTGGGCAGATGGATTCATGTACATATATATATAGAAGTTTGAGTTCATTATGGGACTAAAATGTGAAGAAAGTAATTACTGCTTGTCCAAGTCAATGAAAGTACTGCAGCAATGCCGCAGTAAGCCAGATGCATGAAGAAGTAAAAGGACAACTGTTGTTTTTTCTAAAAATGTGCCCAAGAATTAGCAGAGCAAATATTAGAAGGAAAAAGTTCCACACAACATGAACTGAGCTTGACATTTAAAATAGTAGCTGATAGAGCTGCAAACACTGAGGACCACCCAGAGTGAACAAAGAGGTAGAGGAGCACGCAGAGAGATGAACCAGATCATGCAACTATGCGCAAACAGCCTGGAATGTCAGAGACAGAATGTAATTTAACCAATGCAAATGCCAAACAAAAAAAGGAGATAACAAATGAGAACACGCTAGGAGGCAAGGAAAAATCAAATGAACAAAGACACTTACGCAAGCAATAGAAACACATGGCAGGTGAGAATCAAACCAAAAGGGAAGGTAAAAGAAGCATCTAGTTATCAGAACCATTTGATTTGTAGGAAATGTGTAGGTCTGTAGGAGCTAACTAGTCAGATACGCTTGCAGCTGCTGGCAGATCTGGAAGCTGATCACATCCTCCAGGTTCAGCTGGAGGATAAGATTTTACAGAAAAAGAACCTCCTTTTCCTTTCACATCACACTGTTGTTGTTCCTCTCCAGAAAGGATCAACCATCACCTGCCCAGAGGTTGAAATGACCACTTCACAGGTGCTTCATTTAGGCTTCTTATTTATTCTTCAGTTTTCATTATTCTAGAGCATTGGTAAGACACCAAGACACAAGCAAACTTACCACAGTCCTCACAGAAGTCATGGACTGCTCTGTGCTCCTTCAGTACAGCCAACTAGCATAGCCACCATCCCTGAGCAGTTCACAAGCACCTAAGCTTCAGACACTTCTCCCAGCTGGCTCCCCTGGAGCAGCGCCGGCATTGCCCTGGTACACGTGTGTGGCTTCTCACGCTGCCCTGACATCCCAGCATGTGGTTCTAAGACAGGCATATCCCAACCCAGTGCATTCCAAATTCCAGCCAAATCTGATGCTTCTATCTTTCAAATAGCTGTGAATTTGAGAAAAATTTTAACACAAGCCTTCTGCAATTTTTCATAGCTGAGTTGCTGAGTGGGTGAAAGAATGGGCCAGAACAGAGGGCACTCACATCTCTGCTGCAGCCCTCAAAAGCTAAATTCAGAAGAGAAAGAGCCAAAGATAAGATGCCTACTATATAATTAGAAATAGAATTTCTGTGCTATCAGGAAATAGAACAGTTCATGCGGGTATTTTTGTTGTTGTTGTGCTTATTCGCCAATTTTTATTTGTTGTAATGTTTTAATTCAGGATCTTTGAAGGACTTCTCGCCAGCTGCAGACTGCAAACATGAATGTCCCCAGCATTTCAGATTGGCTGAAAGTTGTGTTTAGATTTTTCACTTGGACAGTCCACCTCCATACAGTTCCAAGTCACATTTTCCAAGCCATGGAGAGATGCTCGTACAGCAGACCTCTGTTACTTGCTTACTGATAGCACAAGGCAGCCTTTCTGTGCCACTTACACAGAAGGAGCCTTCCATATACCTAGGAATAGTCAGTGAAAATACTGAACTTGATGGTTTCCCAAGGGCTGTTACTACATGCCTTTGCCATAACAGTCAGCTCATCGCTGCCAGACATGCTGAAAGCAGGGACACACTATCAGGATCTTAGCGCTCAGTATTTGTCTGCTTTACTTAAGCTGACTCAAATCTGCAAATAGAAACCCAGCTGTGCACTCTTTTCCTAACTTTTCAGTTCATAATCCACATGTAGAACCACAAATCTACCCTGAAAACTCCACATCTGAGAAGTAAAATGACCCATTTTACAGGAAGCCTGTGTGTGCCCTGTATGAAGCTAAGTAGATTGTGAAACAAGAAAAACCCAGGTGGGTCAGCCTGCTTTGGGACCAGTGGGACAGATTCCTAAGTAATCCATGAACTAGCCAGGAAGGAGTTACCACTTGTCCAGCTCACAGGTCCTACCAAACAATACTCCCTTGCATGCAGTCTACATGTAGAACCTATCTTGATAAAATATTCTCACTTATACTAAAATCATTACAGAAATGTCAGTAAAGAGTGCTAGTGTTAATGACACCATCATCCCCTGGTGCCATAAATACCATCCCATGTGATGCTGCCCACAGAGGATCAGCGTATATAAACAGATTCTAATTTTCTCTCCAGCTCAGTTATGACACAGATTATGCAATTCCTAAAGCAGGATCACAGTGTCACCTAAACTGCTTTCAGAACTCCTGGGACATTCCTGTCACTCTAAGAGCCTCAAGCCCCATGAGCTCTGAAAGGTGGCCAAAAGTTGAGATAGCACTGCGCCATCTTACTCTAGCTTGGAAACTCACAATGCATGCATGACGCAGCACCCTACTCCTCCCCTATTCTATTCCACTGTTGTTATACTCATGAATAAGCCCAGTGACACCTGTCCTTGGTAAGTGTCATACAGTACTAATTGTATTACACCACCGTGTAGTACTTGTTCTGAAAAAGCATTACTGAAGAACATTGATGAAGTGCAGTACAGCAAACAGAATATTTCTATGAAACCTTCAATTTTCCAGCACTTCCTGATTATCTTCTGATTTGAGCTGTGTGACCCAGCTCAGCATTAACATTGATTTTTGAATTTAATTACAGACACTCTGGCTTGGAGAGCTGTGACATGCTGAAATTCAATTGAATTGGTCTTGCCCTGGCCTCCTCCTAATACACACTGTGCTGATTAATCCAATCCTGTTCTGATTTTCTGCAGTGCAGGCTACATTTACCCTTTCCCATTCCTTCACAATGAATGCTGTGCACCATTTGCATCCCTGATTCAGCACTGATTAACCATATGCCCCACATCAGCTTCTTGTACTTCACTGAAACAGTCACCACAGAAACCTGCTGCTTTAAAAAGAACAGGGGCAGTAAGAATAAGACAAAGGAAGGGCAGACAGGAACTCAACATGTTGTGAGGAGGGATTTACAGATTTAGATTTGTATAGGCTGTAACAGGCATATATTATTCAGAACATCTTTCTTCATCTACATCTGTATTCCAGTCCTCTCCTTTTGACAGCACATGTGGTGGTATTACAGCTCAATATTTAAGAACCTTTATCTCAACAATAATGTAAGTAGATTACATCCACCCGGTGCCAACTCTTGACGATGACTGTTAGCCACGGGATAATGACAGACACTTGTTTACTGGCTCATGGAAGAGGTAAGTAAGAGATGCTGTTCCGAGCTAATAAGTCCTGATTCATGTTTCTTACTTACAAAATCATAACCAGACTCCAGCACACCGGAATCTACTCTTAGTGACTATCACAACAAAGTCATGTTCCAGGATGTCCAGAATGTAGCTACAAAAATTATATCATCAAGAAATTATCACCCGTAGAACTTAAAACACTTTCAAAAGTTCAATATCCACTTCCTCTTCATGGAACAACTAATGCATAAGAAAGCGTAGAGTAAAATTTTAAAGAGTGATTCAGAACCTCTTTCAGAAGTTATTTGGGAACCTTCATTCAAAATGGAAATTGAGTTCCCAAATTACTTAGAAGATTTTGATGCTTCTACCATTGGGGTCTGAACCTGCAATTATGAAAAGGTTTAGCTTTAAGCACTTGAACATTAGAGCTTCCCAGTTTCCGCCTATTAACCGAGCCATGGCTCTTCTGCTCTGACCCTACAACACCCTCTTCAAATTCCTATTTACTAAGCACTAAGTAATTAAGTTATAACTGTTTCCCTTGACAGCTGTTCCTTCCTCATTCTTGCCCTATTCTCCATATACGTCAACCTTATAAAGACTTGGGTTTTAAGACTTCAGGCAAGCTTTCAGCTGATGAATTCGCACCTTGTTGTTTGTAGATCTGTAGAGCTTCACTGTCTAATGGTCTCTGTTAATGGGAAAAGGAGGCAAACCGTTTTAAACAAGAATACAGAGGCCCTATTGTTTGCTTCTCTTCTGTGTTTATAAGGTGATGTCTGTCATTATTTTGGCACAAAAACTTTGTACTTTTCACTCTATTTCAGCAGTCCAGCCTACTTGGGGTTTTGAATTGCACACAAAAAGCAGATTTAAAATACATGAAGTAATGCCCAGATTCAGTAATTCCTCCTTCAAATTATAGTAGGCTTTCTATAGCAACAAAATATAGGATGTGTGTTTGTGTGTATAAAAAAACCCTTGGCAATTCAGCAGGCATTAGCAAAGTTACTACCAAAGATTTACAACTCTTGCTGGAAAGACCTTTCTAATGATAAAGTCTTTCAATTTTGCTTTTTAAAACACACTTCCTTGTAGTTCACAGCCCACCTGTGAACTTCTGAAGAGCTCTGCTGTAGAAAATTACATGAGAGAGGTAAAAAGAATAACACTTCATAAATGTACATGGAAAACATTATTTATTATAAAATCTTGCTGTGACATATGGGCAGCAGCAATAGTTTCTTCAAAAGCTGTCAGTTCAGTATTTAACCTGGGGACTTAGCATCAATATTATTAACATGCTTAGTAACAGGAATGCTGAAATATCTGTAAATACAAAATTGTGCATCTTTCTATTGTCATATGAATTATTACACAAGAGCTACATTACTGAATATACTACACATTCAAATTTTATTTGTTTACACAAACAGAAAATAAACATATTAACAGCATAAACAAATTACATAAGGCTTTGTTTATTTTTCCCTATACAGGCTGCCTTGCTGAAATATTGAAGCTGGCCCCTAGACACTGTCTTCTTAATAAGGATCACTTCACAATTTACGTTTAATATTCAACTGCTCAGTAAACATTCGTTGTGTTCTTTCTTCACACAAAATTAAACAGAAACCCAAGCTTTGTACCATGTCAACTAGAGCACTTTAATTCAGAATAACTTTTACAAATATAAACTCTTGCCAATTAGGTAGAAATGTGTCTTTGAACAATTCTTAAATACTCTCTCTTCAATGCTGTTCTTAAAGGCAAACTAAAATCTAGGGAGAAAACAAAAATTTAGTCCCTTCACCAAGGGCAAAGATAGGACTAGATATTGTTTTAAAAACATAAGACTGGAAAACATATCCTGTTCATTAGTTTACAATCAAAATCTCTTTATAATGTCTTTCAATAAAGCTACTGCCCTCATTTTAAAAGTGAAGTATTTGTTCCCACCCTCCCACTGGGATTGCTTTACCCCAATGTCTAGAAATCTTCTCACTTCCAGCTCAATTTTAATCCTGGATTATGCTCATTTTATGCTCATTTGTTTTTGTACTACATATTCTGAGACAGTTGAAGTCAACTATATTTTTGAGTTAAGCTGCATCTTTGCTGTTGAAACAACCCATTGCTATTTCTCTCTCTAATGAAATCATTTGTTATAGTACCTTCAGAATTCCCAGTAATACTAAGCCCCATAGATTCATCACTTTTTACATTCTCAGAGCACTTGTTTGATCCACCAATACGTTTAAACATATGCTAAACTTTAAGAATATGAATACTGCAGCTGACCTTGACAGCATTACAAGTGTGCTTCACATTTTTTAAGCTAAAATGTTCTATGCATTGATGGGTTGAAGCAATATGCTCCACAAGTTGCACGCTGAGGCCAAGGGAGCAGGAGATCAGGATCTGAGGTAGCCAAAACAAGGAACAGGCACAAGAGCAGATGCAGTGAGGACAAGCTTTCATATCAAGCAAGAATAACCTCAGCTAAAACATTTTGGGGGTTGCTGTTCACTTTTAATGTAGTAATTCTTACTTCTTTAAGATCATACCTATTAAGACTATTCTAACAATCCATACCATACTCACACATGATGCATTTGATGAATCAGAAATTAAAAAGTACTCTACGTGATACGAATTATTAGCTTTCTTTTCATAAAGCAGATGAAAACTTTCAAACCAACCTATTTGTAAGCTTAAGTCTATTACAAGGAATAAAAATATTATTTGTGAAACACTGTCATATGTTACAGATTGAAAAATGCCTCGTTCTACAGTGCAGACCTTAAGTGTTAAACTCTATTTGCACACTCGTGCAATACAAAGCAAATATTCAAATACTGTGCTATACCTTCCTTCTCCTGGTTTGCCAGATTCTAAACATAGCCTTCCCTCTTTCTGAAATAATCATAGTAACAGGAGCAAGAGGTGGGCTGTAGCCTTTGGTGCCATCAACCGCTGCGAGGAAACATGGAAACCGAATCGAAGTTCTGACAAACGCAGGATCAAACACTCAGTGTTACAAAGCCGTGGATGTTTCCCAGTTGCACAAACTGGGTTAGGTCCTAACACCTTCCTGTTTCTGCACGTTTTTTCTGAGCTGTAATGCTGCTGAAGTCTCTATGTAAAAGATTCATACAGATAAGCTGAGGAGCTCACATGAGTGTGTGCTACTGGATCAGGGTGGTTCTTTCGAATGGACTGTAGGCTTCTAGATTTCTACAGGTTCAGTACTGTTACTGTCTTTTGACTTACTAGCTGTTTCAGAAAGATCTCCAATTTACTTTTTTACTGACAGGTGACTTTAATCCATATAAAAACATTTGTGCAAATCCCTGTTATTGATCCTGCAATGCAGAGTTGAAGAGCGGCTACATTTCTCATACTTTTTTCCCTTTGCTTGCTTCTGGGTTGTTTGAGGGCTTGATTATACTTTTTTTCCCATGCTGTTCTGTGTTTTCCTCACTGTCACCTCAATTGATTTTCTTGCACTGCTCAAAACTAACATGTTTGACTACTGTGAAGAAAATATAAAAAAAAGTAATTTAGATTGTTGTTCCCAGATCCTGAAGACACAGCTAACATAAGTTGGAAGGAGAATATACTGATGTCTTCAGCAAATACTGAAGGGCTTGAAGTCTTTTTCTAACTATAAAGGGTTGATTCCTTGGTAACAAAGAATATGCAACATCTTATATTCCAGACTAGCAGTTGATCATAACATGACGAAAGCGTATATAGCCACTGTACGAAAAGACTCCCAAAATCTCGGTTCAGAGCAAGTATCCAGTTATAATAGTGAAACGAGTAGTAACTACCAAACCTTACTGCAAGGCAGACAGAATCTTGATTGTTTCCCTAAACTCTTCTTGTAAAAAACATACTGGTGAATTGTGGCAGTGGAGCACCTAAATTGGCATCTTCTCTGTGTCTGGTAACATATGCAAGAAGCCCTGCATTGCCAGTTGCAAGGCATACCAACCACAGAAAACAAATTCCTCCCTAACTACTCTCCTTACAACAAAAAGTGACTTTGTTTTAATTTTCACTATTATTGCCAGAAATATTCTCAGTATCTAAGCTTTCAAACATGAAATCTGATGTCATGTTTTCTTTGATTTGTTGAATGCACGCCAGTTCTCATGAGGGTGAAGCAGAAACACCCCCGCTTGTTATACTCATTGATTTGCACACCTTCACCTTGTCTTCTGTAATATGTCTCTTATCTGAGGTCCAATCCTTTCAGTCTAGTTTCTTGCAAGAATTTTGTCCTTTATGAGAACAGTTCTTATGAAAATATTCCCACTGCCACACTAAATCCTGCTTCTCCTAGCTTTCTATAGTCTTCCACTCCCAGCTGCCATCCATCACCATGAGTGAAGAGTAGCTGAAGATGTACGTTAGACTGTAAACTCCAAGGGGTAGACCTGCTGAATGTCATTCTTTGCTGTTTTCCAAGCTGTGCAGGAGTTCCCACCTATGCACAGCAGGCTGTGTACATCACCACCACTCACATGTGGCAGGATATCTCTTGCCACTTTGCATTCTCTCAAGTCAATAGCAAAAAATTAACTGAATTTTGAATCATTTTGAATTAACAGGTGATTTTTAAGTGGTTTCGTGTTGCTAGAAACATTCAGAAATTAAAGCAAATGCTCAGAATGAGTCTGCTTTGACACTAATCAGTGAAATCCTTTGAAAATATATAAAGCAAACCTTTTGTTTCAGTTCTAGTCATCGGACAAAAGTGACCTCATTGGAACCCTCCTGACAGACACTGGCAAAATTGTGAGATCAAACTGTGTACTATACTCCTCAGGGGAACATTATTAAAGCAAAGAAAAACTTGCAGCCAGTGAGATTTAAATGGACTGTGTACTAAGCATAAACACAGCTGTTTTCCTGAGTCTGCATGAACCCAGGCACTGCAGATTAACAAAAATTAAATTCTCCTATCATCACAGACAAAATACAGATAAAGAACCTACTGTGTACTCTCGTAAACCAAATATCATATACTTATGAGAACATCTAGTGTATAACAACAGTAAATTTAATTATTTTGTTTCAACAGTGAATTTAATTATTTTGTTTATCTGTGAATATCTACATGAAGATATATATCATCGCATTTGCATCTTGACATGACTAACGAAAGTACGGTCTTTTGTCTGCAACTAATTCGTTTTCACTTAATACAGCAATGACTGATTAATTTCATTTTCTGGTGCGGAGGACATCCTGTAACATAGTCAATGTTGCTTTGGAACCTTTGAACTTAATTATCTCCAAACAGAAGGCACAGTAACAGATAATGACTTTTTTCTCTCTTTTTATCTCTGAAATTACCTGCTATGTATCAGAAGATTTTTCAAAGATTTATGGTTAAGCAAATGCTACTTTTATTGGTGCCCAATTCTCAACAGGAACTTTGCATTTGTAAGGCAAGTAAAATTTGATCTGGAAATGTCTGTTAGGGTTATACTTAGTATAATTTATTTAAAGTAAACTAGAAAAAAAAATCATCCACAATTAGAGGTCTGGTCCTACTTTTCTAAGGGCATATAAAAATTATGGTTGGCTTTTATGGAAGTTTTCAATGTGCAAGGAATACATAATGATATTAAAGGATATTACGTTGCTCCTCTAACACAAAATAGGATCATGAATACCAAATAAGTACACTGTGGTTAAAAGAGACTGGTGATGAGATCTCTTGAATTTTGAGAACACAAATTTACAAATGTGCCCTCGCAATATAGAACAAAGGTAGGTGTTCTAGTTCAATTTCTAAGTGTTTTAAACAGCATTCAGAAACTTCTCACATCGTTGCCATTTGCAGAATGGAATCTTGAATTCTGAGATATTATTGAAACATAAAAAATCAGGTATGATGACTGAGTCACACACATCAAGATGGCCGTGACTACTAAATGAAATCCTAATTATTAACATCAGCTGCAAAATTAGCATTGAATTCAACAAGGATAGACCTTCACTTGTGAATTAGAAGTTTATTTTGTGGATATTCTGAAGCATTCCTTTCACACATACTATCATAATTTGGAAGCTATACAAATGTGGGCAACACCACACAGGAACTGAAAAAATGTAGCATGTAAGAATGAAATTTTTGTAACAGTACTAGTTTTTCAGAAACATAATATAATTATTTCTAGAGGATATTCAGTAACATATGCGCCAACTCAGCATCCTGAATTTTCAGTTGCCCATATGCTGGGAAATCTTAGGCCCGGTTCGCCTGCAGTGATCCTAAAAATGGAATGATATGGAAAATTGTTTGGATGCGAACATAAATAGCTTTTAGCTTTCTTAGCAAAATCTTAATCAAGCAAAACTAGTTCTGGGTCAAACAACAGGGTTTTTTTCTGTGTCATCACCAGTTTCAAAATAGTTATTTTTACGGTAAACTTTGACTAAAAACATCCTTTTGAGAGGAAATAAGAGGTTTCACTTTGAAAATATTAAAAAAATATTTTGGCTGCTTCAACTTTTGTTTTCAATTATTATTATTTTAGGCCAAACCCACCTGCTGAATGTAGGATGGATGCCCATATAGAGTTGGTTTTTTTTTAATCTATACTGCATTTTTTGCAAACAGAGTTAATTAGCAAAAATTCTGTTCTGATATACATGTAGTGTATCCTCAATTTTAGCTCCATCCTATTTCAAAGTTTTGACACTGATTAAATAAAAAAAGTGATGAAAAGAAACTTTACAGCAGCTCTTCTTTCATATTATTGTCAACACTGAGTCGGAGTGAAATGTTTCACACGTAAAAGTGATTTTTTTAACCAAAATATTGCATGTACAGAATGAGTCATATTATAAATCACACAACTTCTGTCAAAAGAAAGAAACACTTCGCACAGAACTGACATTCATCTGGTTAAAAAAAAACTACCTGTTTTTACAAAATGTGATTTTGATCTCCACAAATCATGCTGCTAGTAAGAAACTTTTATACAATACGCACACCATTTTCAGATTGATACATTACCAGCTGTCACACACTGCAGCCAGGCTTGCCCCCTGAGGTTTTCCAAATTCTTGTCTTTGCTATGGAACATCCCACAAGCCTGCCAAGAGCTGCAAAGTTGCTGCCCACACAGGAGATTTATTAGAAGAGCTGAAGATGTTTATGGCAATGACCAGGTATCTTCCCTTAATGTATCCCATTGTTCTCTCACTGAAAGCTGCTCTCGGTTGCCAAAATGTCTGTTTGCTGGGTTTTATGAAGAAGGGACTTCTAAACAGTAGCTGCAGAGCTACTTTAAAACAGGAAGCTCCACTAAATGGATATTTTCTAAGGGTGACTGACCTTCTGGACTTTATTTTCACTACAGTTTTTTGTCAAACATACTACTTGTCCTAGATAGAAGCTCAGTCAGGAAAACTTCCTTGCAGGATATTAATCACATTTGTGGCAGCCCTGTTGCATCCTCCTCTCTGCCAAGCAAAAGACCACACACATCCACAGCAGCTCCAATCGCTGCCTGGGGACTTCAGAGCAGCATTCACTGAACTTCCACTAAAGTGTCCCCTTTGTTCCTTTTTTTGGGCTCCCGGCCTGGTATCGTACATGGGAAGATAAGCAGAAAAGCAGAACAGATGGTGACAACAGATGCCATCTCTCAACACAGGTGAAAGGCCGTGGTTAAATTCACGATCCCACAGCTCCCATCTTTCCCTCAGCCTCCCCGACTCCACATACTGTTACAAACACCCTGTGGCACTGGCCGTAGTCCTCTGTACCCACTCCAGCTGTAACTGCTAACTTCCATGGACTCTCATTTCCCAGCTTTGACTTACAAACTTTGACTTACTTACTTTGGTTACAATATTCAGCTTCATCACTAACTTCAACATTAAAACTACTTCTATTCAATTTGCATAAAATCTCCTGTGTGTAACTGCATATAGTTTACATTAGATAAACATTAACAAAATAATAATAAAATAGCATATAGAATCAAGGTGTTATTCACTGGTAAGGCACCTATATGACCTCCAACTGAATGCACTAGCAAAATTACTACAATCTTTGGTGCAGGATCGGGCTATAAGTTGCCAGGAATCAATACTGCAGGGTGTTGAGCACTCCAGCTCTGAAATAAATTTCTAGTCTGAGATGCATCATCAGGAGAGGAAGTTGGTTACACCACATCCTCAGACCCACACAGGAATCTTCCAACTCAGAGCAAGGCCAATGCCTTGACAAGGCCTTGACTCCATGCTTAAAATTTAAACATAGCTAATTAAAACAAACAAAAAAAAACTTTAAATATTTTCTACAGCTCGTTTTACTTGTTGCAGTAACAATTGAGAGCAACTAGAAAAAGGACATGTTCTACCTTTTCTTAAATTTGTGAATTTGCCAGTATTTTTTGTACAGAAAGTTTCTCTTTCTTATGTGGTCATTTAGACTGTCATTTGTAAGAGTTTTTTACATAGCATTCAGAAAACAAAAAGTGTTTACATTTTCAGGAGCACCTACAAGCCTAGCATTTGAAACTTGCGTTACGTATTGATCTCTAATGTCTGTCGTTTCCTTTAATATTCTTTAATACACAGATAATACATATTTAAGCTAGAAGCATTTCAGAATTATTTGCACTGGTTCTAACACTTAAAACCAGCAATGGAAAATCAAATGTGTATTTCTTCCAGGAAAAGACTTCAAGAAACTGCATACCACCAGCCAAAAGGCAAATACTAAATTCCGGTTTCCAGAACCAAAATGCCTAAGAAAGACTAAAAGCAAACAGGAGGGCAAGCCTTAGCACCTGTAATTCAGCTAGCAAAATATTCACATTCTAGAGCACTGATTTTCAAACTTCTGATATTTGCAGACACCTAAAAGATTTCCATTGCAACCTCCTGCAGAATCAATATATGTAAACTTTTTCTCCTCAGTCATCTTTCGTAAGTGTCTCAGAAGTTGGTCACAGACCCACCCCCTTCCGCTCTCCATGGAGTCCAAAGATCATGTGCTGAAAGCCAGAATTAGAAATTCAGCAGTCAAATGAACCGCCTTTTAAAAATAAAAAAAAATTAGTTTTAGAAAACAGGTTTGTGAGGAAAAATTACAGGGAAAGCACCAAAACAGAACACATACATAAAATTTCTTTTCTGTATGTCAAAAAGATTCTGTAGAAGTGTCCCAATATTGTAGCAAACTTCTTAACTTTCTAAATTCTCAAGGCCAAATCCTATTGTCCTCATCCCAGAGTAAGTTCAGATCTCCAAATCTCTTAGGGCCTTAATGGACTGCTACTGAAAGTCAATGGCCAAGTCTCATGTCGACTGACTTCCAGGGGGCAGAACTGGGCAGTGACCAAATCTCTTTCCATGCCTGTTACATCTCCATCAGACAACTCCTTAAATCTTCATGGCAAACCGTTATTTTAATAGCCACGTGTCTTAAACAGGCACACTTGTGCTACAAAGCAGATCTTCGACACAGATATATCCAGGTCCTCCATGCTGACTCTGACTGAGTCATGTGCTCCCTGCACTCCCTGCTAGTAAACCCTTGGCAGTTTCTGAGATAGCTGATTTCCTTCAGCCAGACAGTGTTTTATAGACATGTAAATGTGGGGCGTGCTATCACAAATTAAGTAAGATCTCCGCAATATAAGAATAAGTATACCCAATCAGAAGAAATGAAAAGAGAAGATTAGAAGAAATCAGAAGAAACAAAAAGCCTAGTATGGAGCTTTTACTCACTGGAAGAAAGCATCCATACTTTAGCCTTGGATTAGCCCCATAAACTAGGAAAAATAGTGATAACATGTCTGATTCTAAAAAGATTAGTTTTCCCGGTGTTCATGGAATTGTTTAAATATACAAATATACAGTTACTTTTGCACAAATGTTCACATTGGTTGCTTATTATTCAGTTCATCTGTGTTAGTGATTAAGCCATCATAACCGATTTATCAATTTCAATAGTCTCAGAATTCAACATTCCATTCTGCAAATGCCGACTGGAAAAACACTTAGGCAATAAAGTAAAAAGTCCATGAATACTGTTTATCAAAGCAGTAATATCTGAAGGTGAATTCAAATACAGAACATCTGCTGCCTTGTTATTATAAAAATCCACAGCTGCATTACAGACCACATACATTCTCTCAGGATATCCGCTGAAAAGGGGGAAAAGAACCCTAATCCAACAAAGGAAGAGGGGCTAAAAAAACATCCACCTGTAATAAAGATATTAATACACACATGGCATCAACATAGAGCTGAAATTCGGCCATATTCGTGAACACAAGACAGAGATTTGCTGCCTATAGTTGCAGCCATTCTTGCCACAATCAGTACTTTGCTGTCTGGGTCCAGATGCTGTTACTGTGACTCATTCGGGATATCACCACGCCACAGGAGAAATCCTGCTGTGATCTACAGTCTGTTCAATGTAGGAGTATTACAGTAACTCACAGAAATCCTTCTGGGGCCCTTACATATGCCAAGTAGTACCCTACTTCTTTTATTACAAACAGTTCAAGTGGAACTGACTGGGGCAACTCATTTGGGTAAGACTTTCTTTACTGTTTGTCCAGGTGCAACAGCTAGGCCTTTACATTTCTTAAGAAAAAACGCATTTTCTAACACACAGTATAACACAGATTACACTTGCTGGTTATAAAATCCTTGAGGAGGCTTAAGAACAGGTCTTACAACTGGTACACTTCCAATGTTTCCTTCAAATGCATTTTGGTGCTTCTGTAGAAGGCAGCATCTCCTCACTTCACTCCCAGTCCTAAACTCTCCTACATGCCACTTTCTCACTAGGACCTGCCAACATCTCCCTCCTTCGTCAGGCAGGATCTGACTGTCACTCACTTGGTCACCAAGGATCCCTCAAATCATACTGCCAGGCTCTACCCATCTCCCCTTTCCTCATAACTCTCTGTACTTCAGTCTGCGCACCTCTAGCTCTTCTCCATCCTAACCGCACTACACGCTTTCTTCATGCGCTTTATTCAACCTTCCTCGGTTTTTTCCTATTTACAAGATGAACCATTCACAATGTCAATTTTACTAGAAGGATTGTAAGATCCAAGATAGAGATCTGTTATGCCAAAAATGCTAGGAGCTAGCACCAGCCAGCAATTTGACCTATGTAATGTTTCCCACATTCTGACCTGTGCACAACAGGCAAGTAGAGATCCAGGAAACAGAACAAAAACATTTTAAAACCCCCAAAATTCAGCAAGATAAAACTCTAATGAAGATTAAGAAACACATACATAGGGTATGCTCACAAGGCTACTAAAACAGTGACTGGAGCTCTTACCCGTTATGCCGGGCCAGCTTCAGCTCAGCAGCGTTGGGGAAGTGCCCTGATGCACAAAGCCCAGTGGATTAAGTGCTTTGCCCTGCCGTATCCAACCCCAGAACTTCTCAGTTCAGTCTTGCAGCGCCCTTGCAGAACAGCAGAATCAGATGTGCCGGGGCCAAAGTTACTGCAAGTTGCAATGGAATATGCAAATATTTTGTTAATCTTCATTAATGATTCATGCTAATATGCTAAAATACAAACTGTAGTGGCTGAGGACCTGTCATGTGTTCACACTTGCTGCTGGGCAGTGGAGGAGGCCTTTGATAAGCACAGGGATGGACAGTTGCAGGAGTAACTTCAACCACCACAGCTCGACCTGACACTGAACAGGTGTCAGAGGCCAGAAGCACTGCCTAACCGGCCAGATGCCTGCACAGCCTTGGGGTAGGCTGAGTACAGGTTACTGAGCTCAAGCTGTCACCCCTACCAATGCCAAAGCCTCTGTGTAAGGACATGAGGAAGGTGAGAGTATCTGCTTCATTAACTTTATCTAGTCAAGGACCTTTTAAATACAAAAAGGGATAATAAGCAAAGAGGGAATGGATAAACAAAAGCACACCCACACAACCTGATAGACAAGTGATAAACAGAGACAATGCCAAAGACATCCAGATACTAACTGATGGGCCATTAAGAACCTCAGCAGGCGTGCATGGGGTGTGCCTGGGTATTCACTCGCAATCCTCAAGTTGAACTAGCCAGTAAGTAGCTGGCTCCGGGACTTGGCAGAGCTATCAGGCGGCCAGAGGGTTCATTCTGGTACTTGGGGGGACCTACGAGTGTGGGGTGCCAGTGGGACAAGCATTTGAATGCCTGTGTCTTTTTGCAGCAAGCACCGAGCTGAACTAGCTGGCGAGCGGGGGACCCATGGGATGGGTAAAGTGGTCTGGGAGCTGGGCAGGGGTGCTGGGTGGACAGAGTAGCCACACCGGTGATGTGGGGATCCACAAACACGCGCGTGTGCTTTCACTAGTGAACATTAATCCCTAGCGGACAAAGGAGAGGAAAGGGACTTGGCTGTGATGTCAGCCCCGGAAGCATAACATGAGGGTGCTGTTGAAGGAAGCACCTTGCCTGTGGCAGTCTGATTCTGTGCAGCCAGCCGTGCACGTCCTCGGTGTGTGTGTGTCTCTGGCATACATGTTTAGCCTTGCCACTGGTTGAGATTGTAATAGGAAAGCAGCAGCCATGTCCACGAGTCTGGGATGGAGACCTCTAGGTTTCAGGGCACCCCAGGCTGGGCTCTGGCAGTTGTGTAGGAGGAATTGCCAGGCTCTGGAGCTGCTGGAGGCAATGGCTGTTTATAACATCTTGCTTAAAGCTGATGTGTAGATGGCTTTCAATCCTGCTCCAGCCATATCAACATTTCTTAAGTAACAGCAAGGTCTTCTTTACATGCCCCATACTACAACCTCCCACTAGAAAAAAAAATTCAGTCCATGCTGATAGGTCTTAGCTCACTGCTCCTGGAAGACTGCTGAGGATTTTGGAATAGAATACAGAAGATAGAATACATCTTCTTCATGCCGGCAGAAAAACAGCTGTAAGTAAAGGTATGCCATAAAGACGAAGCTAAGCCCACACTTTGTTTAGCCACCTAGTTTTAGGGCTCTTATATGCATTAATCTTTAGCTGAGAAAAAAATTTAGTGAGGAAGAGGTATGGAAGCCAGCAATTTCTAGGATTAACTTTCTTCTCCAAGTTTTCTGTCTGTCCTTCATCTGTATTTCCCCATGCTCTGCATAATTTTCAAGTCATTTGTCTTATCAATTAGGTATCTGAATGCCCACATATGTGCTTTGGAAGCACGTAACAAGACAAAAGGTTAAATCTGAAGTTCAAGCAACAGGAGGTTGCCATCAATTTAAATGGGATCAGAATGTTATACGTGATTCAGAATTCCTTTTCTTCTTCTCAGTAATTCTTGATGTGTGCCTTGCTGCCTTTTCAAAATAATTGCTACTATGGTTTATTATTTATATGCTTAGGAGTCTTTGGAGGCTGCCCATCTCAAATCTTAAGAGATTCGACCTTGTCATCCATTCTTAAACATTCATGCTTCAGCATTAAACTGGTTTATTAAACAATACGATGATAATTACTGTGGAACTTAAAAATGCTGAACTTTTCATCACCCTAAAAAGTAAAAGACAATTTTAATGTACCCACAGGAATTATGGGAACTTAAATTATTATTTCTATAGTGACAAAAGTATGCTTTTTGTTTACAAACCTAGCATAAATGTCTACAGTCAGTCTGATTTGTAAACATCTGCTTACCTGCACTAACTTTCTTCTTCATTTTAAGGTCACAAAACTTTTAGAGTAAATTCTTCAGAGTTACTGCACCTTGATGCAAAATAACATTATAATCTTAGAAGTTGGATGCGGCATTTGTTCAGAAAGAAAATGCTTTCAGTGCACCTAAGTCCTGGAATCCCTTCCATTAAAATCAGTGCGATTTTTCACGAGATTAACGGCTGCTAGAACTGGCAAGAATTTGTAAAGCTGAGGTCAGAGTACTACAGCTTTTCATTTCGCTGTTTGGCAGGTGGGGAAAAATTCTGTCGTTCCACGGAAACTGGCAGATCTAATCATATGTGCAATTTAATGCGGTTTTGCTTGTCAATGAAATACATGAGCTGTATGATTTTATTAAGCTTGTATTTTAGTTTATTTGCAGGACTTACACTTTGACCAGTCAGAATGAATTAATAGGAGACACGTGGCCAAAGAGTTGAAAAACTATTTTTAAAAGTAGTCCTGCTGTATAAAGTTTCTTCCATTTTTAACTTACGAAAACAGTTCAGCCCTTAAGCTATTGGCAGCAGGTCATACACAGTTACAACAGCACCTACAAGCTCCTTCACCAAAGAGGACCTTTCAGCACCACACTCTATAAAAATAAAACACAGTAGTCCATGTCTCAAAGAGAAGTATTTGTTTCTTACACCTTAAACGCATTAATTCTCCTCACCTCTTTACACTTCTTAGTTTCCTAATAAGTTCAACTTACCAGAAAAAAAAAAAAAAAAGACGATGATGACCTCCCCATTGTCTTTATCTCACCTAACTCTGGTGACTGGAGAGAACCAGCCCCTTCCCTCCTGAAGGCGCATCTGTGTATATGCTTCCACCAAATATAATATTACTGTAGCTCCCCTGAACTCCCCCCAGATTTTCACTTTCTGTTACAGTGCATCAACTATCCTGAGAAGTTCTTCCTCATATTAAAATTAACTAACTGAAAGTTGCATTCAGCAGTGTATTTTCACGCTCAGCAAGCTAACTACAGTGAAGTATGGTATGACCACAAAGAAAAATATTTTCCCTTAATATCTTTTTAATCTAGGCTTGTCATACACTTCTGTACACTAAAAGCCTTATTTTGGCTCACTCCCAGCCTTCTCATGAAACAAAGCCTGGTCTCTCTTTGGTAGATCACTTGTCAGTATGTTAGCACACATGTTCAGATCCTGAAACAGAATTTGTTAGTTCCTTGCTTCTGTAGGGGAAGCAGGAAAACTCATGTGCTAGTTTTTATCAAAGTCACTGTAACATGCTCACTACTAGAGTGATATTCTGACATTTCTAGTGAACGCCTACCATCGCCTCATCTCCCTTCAGAAACACTTTCTCTTTCAGAGTGACAATAAAGGCCTCATCTTAAGCAACCTCAAGACAAAGCAACTGCCTAAGTCCACTATGTGTGTGCAGTATAAAGTAGATGACATGAAAAATAATATGACCAAGTAAAAGCATATTCCATTACAGGGAGAACAAGGACTTAATGAAAATACTAGCTCGCTTTGGATTCTCATTGTTCTCAGCTCTCCCTGCTTCTCTTCATCTTTTATTTCATGACTCACTCATTTGTCCCAAGGCCTTAAGAGTTTCACTCAGTGCACACTGGACAGACATTTTGGTAAAGATAAATCATAATCATTACTACCTTTAAATTATAAAGAAGCTATACTGAATTAATGTATGCTGTAAGTGTGCAGTGGTATAGCTTTTATAGAAGTGAAAATAAAAAGTGCTTTGTTTAGTGTACGTGTACTAGTGTACACTGGGCACATGTACATTAGTACAAATGTACTAACAGTCAGTGAATATGGAGATCTCAATAAATAAAAAATAGTGACTAAATTATTACTTTCAGATAAAACCAGAAGCTTTACAGATAAAGCTAACATATACTATAAAATACTTGGGTTTACAATATACATAGTATTTTTACAACAATCATCAGATACTCTTCGTTGTCTGACCTTTGAATAGAAATGCAGGATCTTTTGCACAGACCATAAAGAGTCTTTTCCACTTTCATTATCAGCCAGAATTGCAGCCACTGGGCACACTTACACCATGCAACGAACTGCAGTAAACTGAACTCTGAGCTACAGCTACCAAAATCCAAAACAAAGCACCATGCAATGGTGCTAGCTTGGGCCTTGACAGCGAAGAAGCGGATCCTGCTGCCTTGGATACAACATCACTTTTCTATTTCTTTTTGCAGATGTGTTACTTTCTCCAGCTGGCATGATGCTGGTTAAGCAGGTAACAAAATTTCTGACATTGCAATGTGTAGACCCAACCAACTTTGTGTTGAACAGCTAGCTATTTAGGTGAAGGGCTCTCATGAGCCCATAGCTCTGCCCTTCATGTACTAGTATCAAGGTCTACCATGTGTCTGAGGTAGCCGCATCTTAAGTGCAGGAGAAAATTAGTCCTTATGTCTGTCCTCGCATTTCAAGAACCAGTGCTTCTCTTTCTCCACATTTATACAAAGGCAGTTATCTTTTAGCATGGCTCTGGCTCTGTGTGACTGATAGAGGCTAGTTCCTTACAAACACCTATAGTCAAGTTGAATATGAAATTCAGTTATACAGGAAGATCTTTATGCAAGGTCCACTGCAGGCCACTTACTATTTTGTAATGATTTTACATGAACTTAGATTTTGGGAAAGTGTGTTAAGTCAAAGTATCTCTGACTGCAAGGCCTTGCAATCCACTAACAGATACATGAAGGACTAAAGTATACAACTGTCAAAATATTTAAATTATATGCATTAAACATAAACTCTTAGATTTTCAGGAAACTTACATAAAAGTAGACCTCAAATATATATTTTTAAATTATTATAAAAAATTTGGAAGGTTCCACATTAAGGCTGCTTGATGTCCTCTCTGTAAAATCTCCTGCCTTCCCTGCTATCAGCATCTCAATTTAAAATCTAACTATTGTTAATGATCACTACAGTTAGAAATTATTCAGATAAAGAGCTTCTGCAGTTAAAGTCAAACTGAGCATAATGAAACCTCCCGTAGTTCACCCAAAAAAAATGCATACAGAGTATGACTCGCCTTCCTTTCCCTGAGCATTCTAATGAAGAAACAGCTATGAAAATCTGTCATTCTTTGGCAATTCTTGTCTTCTCCCTGCTGATATTTTTCAAGATTATCCACCAAAGATATTGTGCCTCCTCAGTATTTTTCTTGTGCCTCACTCTGCACTCACACCTTTGGTTTGCAGGAAACATGAAATTTATAATGAACTAGGTAGCTATAGATCTAATTATTTCAAGTACTTTGTTTTAAAAGATAATCTGAGTCTGCAATTTATAATGCCTAAAACTGCACCGGTCTTTTAAATATGTGCTGGGTATGAGAACAAGACATGATGGCTCATCAGTGTCTGATCCAGTAGTTCCAAGTGATTGTGCCATGGACCACAAGAAATTATAAAATGACCATTCTCAATGGCCCTTCCTGTCTGATTTTCTGTGATACATTATATTTTGTATCACTGCGAAGGAAATGGTTTCCTTTTCCAAAGTCTCACTATTTTTCTTCATAAATTCTTGCTTGTAATTTTGCCAGAATTTAACAGCTTAGGGCTTCTATGGAACAGGGCAGTCCTGCATCTGACGTTTTGGTGAAAACTTCACCAAAAACTGGTTGCTTGACTTCTGAACGAGATTGGCGAAAAATACATAGCAATGGTGATACTCATATTTTTAAACTGGTTATTTGAAAACCTGCAACTCCTCACATATATATAAATTCTATGCAGACTGTTGGCATAATATAACTGGGACATCAGTTCTGTGATGACATTTTTTGTTCAGACTCTACAATAACATGAGACAACAGGATACACACACAAAAAAAGAACAATGATCTGTTCTGCCCAGAATTTTAAACACCATTTAAAGAAAAAAAGATCACAAAACCTTTTTTTATACAATGCAGATTTTGTAGACTAATGCCTAAGTTCTCCATTATTAACAAAACTACCTAAATAAGAATGTGGATAACTTTGCATGTTTCACATAACATTCAGTCAACCTTTCTCAGATAAATGATTTTTCTTCTAAAAAAAGATACATCAGAAAAAGAACTGGTCAATCATATTGAGTTATGAATCTGAACAACAACAAAATTTGTTCATGCTAAATCATGAAAACCAGACTTCAGGCCTGGCTCTAGACTCTGCAAATACAAAGGCTATGGTGAAGTCCCTGAGAGTTTTGGGTAGCAAATGAGAATTTTAAACTGAACAAACCATTGATGTTATTTAATTATGCATATTAAATTCCAGACCCACTGAAATTAACAAGCAAACTCTCAATGAATCTTTGAGACCACCACATCATGTGTTGCTTTGTGACATGAATAAAGTGAGAGAGATTACCCATGCTTTGGTCTAATCTTGCAAACATGCAAGCAACACAGTAGTTCTCTTCCATAGTACTATCAGCAGATAGCAGCTGCAAACTTTTTCAACTGGTTAATTATCGCATAAACATGCTAAACCAATTTCTTCACATTGTGGTGTGTACTTTTTATATTCTTTGTTAGAATAGCCAAAGTGTTATTTTGCTTATGAAAGTATGTATCTCTCCTTAAACTAAATATTTATTTGAGATGGTATTTGCACTAAGATACTAGAGGGATTAAGTATGTTTAAAAATAATACTTCATTCATAGTTATCCAGACCACGTTGTCATCTAATTTTTTTCTGTTTGGGAAAAACTGGCATGTTTAACCTTCCTTCTCCCAAGTCTAGCAACGGGAACAGTCCAATACCTCACCAAGAACAAAACACAAATGTCATAATACCCTTCTTCCAAAAATACGATCCATCCTCATCAGTGCCTTGGACAGAATCTCCAAATCCCACACCTGACGCTTACCAAGAGACAAAGCTAATCGCAACTCAGTCAACAGAAGCTGCCTGTAAAAAGCACAGGCAGGAGGAAAGGCAGTCTCTTACGGTGACATTTCCTCCTTTTGGACACCCTTCCAAGCACAGAGCTACCAAGGGTGCTAGCCCATTTGGAGGACAATTTCCACAGGGAAGGAAAGAGCCTCCTTGCTCACCGGCCTGCATATGTCAGCCTCCCTTCCAGGCCAAACTTCCCATCCAGCCCTACAGCAGACGGTCTCTCTCCCTGCCTCCTTAGTCGGGCTTGTCCCCAGACTTTCATTAAAGTACAGGACCTTGTCACCCAAAATCTCTGACACTTGATACTGTGATGATAAAATATACTCTTAAATATTTCATCACAGATTTATTTCACTAAAAGTCCGCCTGGCAGTTAGTCATGCCATGGCCCCAGCACTAGTAACCAACTGGTTTTCTGACCAATACTGTTTTCTAAACAAGACAAGCAGTTAGCTATTGCCTCTTACTGGCAGATGCCTCTTGATAGTCAGAAGTCAAGCCAGGATATAGAATTAACATAAAGACCACACATGATGCTTCATATGCCAAAAATCTATCGAAAAGGTAGTCCTGATGGGCTTCTTGCAATATTTGGTAACACCGGGCATGGAAAAAAAATCGTATTCCACTAACAAGAGGTTTTAAGATACAAAAGGAATGCCCATCTTCAGGCTGTCCTCCCTTTGATTCCCAGGACAAGGCTCGGGCTTTCCTGACAAACAGCTGAGCCAACACACAACCAGGAATTCAGGCAGGAAATTTCACAGGGCAGAAGTCATAAGCAGTGTGATACAGACAGTGGACCTCATCTCCACAGTCAGTAAGGGTGTTTACAGACTCCTCCACATCTGCAATGGCCCCAATTATGTCCAGCTGCACAGCCCTGAAGTGCGCAACTCATTCTTACACACATACAAATCAAAACCAATTATTAATGAATCACAGAACTACAGAAAAATTTAGGCTGGAAGAGACCTCTACCGCTAACTCCAAAGTTAGATCAGGTATGCAATTCATGTCAATTTTCCTATAAGCTACCAATGAAGACAAAAGAAAGACTGTTATTTCAACTCAGAAACAGTTCAGGAAATGCTGAAATGATCTAGTTGTGTGCCATGTAAGACATGATTCGAGTCTTTGTTCAAGCCATCAAAATATTACCAAGTTGCTGGTATGCAGTACTGTACATTAAACCTTGCTCGTTACAACTCGTAGTGCGACAACTGCTCCTAAACACACAGGGTTTGCGTAAATTATTCAGTCCTACATGGAGACATGTAGACCAGCTCATCTGGACCACACATGTAACAGCCACCCCATGTCTGGTGCCCATATTGGCTCATGCATCACCACATGGTACAGAATTTTGTGAGCCACACTTACCAATACCAACCCTACTTTTGCCACACACTAATAATGCTTTAAAGGCACAGTGTGTCTGCGGAATTTTACTCCTACTTAGACACATTTGTTCCATTCGCCACACTAAGCACGTGCAATCTAAACTTTATCCAAGGAGATGCATGCTGGAGAACCACATCCAATCTCTCCAACATCTATTTATTAATACAGCTGGAGAGAGTTGCCTAAAATAAACATCTAGGCCATTATGTTTGTCTAAATAATGAGCTTACATTATACATTTCAAAGTAATAGCTTTGATGGAATTTAAATCCCTTTAGAGAAAAGCACTATTTAGCCACAAACATATGACTGTTCCACCAAAAAATATATACACATGGATATTTTAGGCCAGAAAAGATCATTGCCATATGCATGCTGCATACATAACCAAGGAAATTCACCTGAATTCTGTATGAAGCTTGTAACTTCTCCTTGAGTTAGATATTTCAGAAAGATAGTCTTGATTTTAAGAGAGACAACACAGCTCTTAGAAGGTACTTTAAGAATTAATTTTTCTCACTGTTAGAAATGTTTCCAATTTAAATTGTTATTTTATTTTCAGTGTCAATATTTTGATTTCCAATACATTTTGGTGCATCAAGATGCCTTCTGCCAGTAATGACTGTGCTCAGGCACCAACATTCACAACTCTTCTCACTCAGGGTATATAATACTGATTTGATTTTGCATAACATTTTTCATTCAAAAAACCCTCATGAGTATTTATGAGTGTTTATGAGTGTTAAGTCTCCTATAGAAATATCCCCATTTTGCATATAGACAAACTGAAGGAACAGACACCGAAGATCATGTTCTCCAAAGGGATGAAAGTAACACAGGAACTAGGTACCTCTGCGTTTCTGAGAAAGAGGAGTCAGACAAGCTCTTCAAATCTTATGCCTGTGCTTCTGTAGCAAGACCATTACAATTTGAATACATTATTTCTAAATAATGTTGTTTAAAGGTTTAGGTGTAAGACTCTGCATTTAAAACAGCTCGGAAACACACTACAAATTTAATAATGATGTTGCAATTACATTAACAGTACAAACTGTCCAGCACCAGAATGCAACAGTTACCACACTGCTTAAGCAACTGGCTGTTCTTCATTTCATACAACGAGACACTTTAAGTCTAATGAATCGCAAACACCAATATTCACAGCAAGCCCAAATTTTCCTCAGCAGCTGCTGAAACTCTGACCTGTGGCAGAGAGAACTAAGACCTCAGCCCGGCAGTTCAGTCCCCAGTGACGCTGTGTCAATGGAAGCGTGCACGCTCAGTCACTTCTTCACGTCTTTTCACGTATGAACCTGGGAGGAAGGTTTTTTCTGGATCAATGAACACTGCTGAGTAGATGAAAGAAGAGGCTTTCTCCAAAATGCAGCTAATAGCTATCAGGGTATATTCTGAGAGGAGCCTTATTAGGCACAGACCTCTTAGTCTCACAGCCTTATGTCATACTAAGCAGCAGGTCAGATCATGGTAACGGCAAGAAAATTACAGCATTTCCCATCCCAGCAGATGGGATTGCAGAACCAGAAGAAAGTAAATTCTCAGCACATTTATATAACCTTTCCTACATCTCCAAGCTTATTGCCCAAGCACTCTGGGATATAAAGGTTACTGACATTTTACTACTATTTTTGAAGTGAGGGATATGGGCTTTCATGAATGGCCAGCTTTTTGCAGAATGAACATCTGACCTTCTGAGATTTACTAGCCTCAGAAAGTCTTTTGTATCTGTGTTAAGGCATTTCTAGAAGTTATCACTAATATCACTAATAATAAAACTAAACATCTAGTGCACATCTTGATTACTTAATTAACCTACCACATGCTTTCATAATATTCTATTACAATCAAAGAAATTAGATGGAAAAAATCTCTCCTACTTACAAAGTTCATTCTACTCAGGCATGTTAGATACATCATTTAGAAATTTAGAGGACACACATTTTAAAATCCAGCTGATAAAAACGTATATTTAGGGACATTAAAACAGCTACAAAAATATCACCTTAACATGGTTTAGATAAACTAGAAAGTCTTTTTTGCAGAAAACACATTCTGGAAGGCTTTGGAGGTTTCCAGGATGGCAGCTCATTAGCTGAAACTGATTGTCACGGCTTTGAACTATCCCTTCTAGCTCCTGAGAGCTGTTTTGGCTTGCTTGTGTAACAAAGGCATGATTCACAGAAACATCTTTGACATTTCTGGGCCATGTAAGAACCAGCACTAGTTCCATGACTAGCTAACACACTGAATGAAATCCTAACCTTGTTGAAATACACAGGAATTCTGCCTTTGACTTCACATGGTCAGGATCTCACCACACTACCAGAGCAAACAAGAATAATTCAATCTCTTGACAGTGTTCTTGAGACCACAGCAGGAAGAGACAATTTTGGCTTGCATCATCCAATTCTCGCTCTGCAATATCTAACCCTCCACCAGGTTTGCAACATATATTACAACTTCCATTAAAATCAAGGATTTATATTGACATTAAATGTGAGTAATGATAGCAGAGAATCCAAATTCTTGTCTTTGCTGACCTGTGTAATTTATACAGCTTTAGAAATTAAGTTTGCAGGAGTCATTCAGTGGTCCAGCATGCAGTTCCTGGCTGCGTGCACTCTAGACATAAGCAAATCTAAATACCATTTGCTTCCCGAAGCATTTACTGCTCTGATGTAGAAAAAAGCAAAAAGGGAGAAGTGAAGTAAAGGAGGAGAGGATGGATCTCCTATGACATAAACAAAGAGAGAAGAGAGTATTGCAGGGACACAAAAAAAATTAAGGATTTAAATGATCATTTCAGAGATGAATGGAGTAAGTCAGCTGTTATCAAATCTTTCACATCACGTTATGTCCACGAGATTCCTACATGTTGTAATATACTCTGGTATCTTGTCTGTATGTATACAACACAGAGGTGGCTTGGGTTCACATCATAAAGTAGGGCTACAGTATTAAAGTGCTTCTACTGCTATTCTTTGAAGCATACAACAAAACTAGGGCCTACAAGCCTCCACATGAGGCTAATCCACTACCTGATATATATATATTTTTTTTTAAAAAGAGGGGAAATAGCTCCTTAAACTCTCCACTCTCCTCCCAAGATTACCCATATATACACATATATATACACAGAAAAAACAGGTTTGCTTTAGAAAAAACAGAAATTACTGTCAGATCAGCCAGAAGAGCCACAGTAGATTAAGATAAACATTCAAATAATGCAATACTACCTTGGCTACATAGTTATGCTCTTTTCATGCTCCTTGTTCAAGAACTATCCAGGCAGAATGGAGAGAGTTGCTGTGCTATAAATACACAGTTTGTCTCAGTAAAAACAAACAAAACTCACACTGAGAATGAGCAATAAAAAAGTTTGACAACACAGTATCCTGAACTAAAACACAAGCCATCCATCAGCTTCAATTTTTACCAGTCTCCCAGAGCCATGACATGAAGTCGTATAATCTTGTGGTTTTTGATGAAATCCAGGATGGTTTCTCTGGCTGTTTTTCAGGTCTCTGCTGTGGCTCGTATTTTGTTTTTACAGTTTGATTATTATGACTGATAGTTCTTCTGAAAAATCTGTGTAAAGCAAGTTACACTCAGCAACAGTCATGTTCTAGCTTTTGCACACAATGAGTTTGTTTAATCACAGCCAGGTGGTTTTACACATGAGGTACGTGAACGTGATTTTAAATGCTTTTTAAACCATTCCGATTGTTTTGACCAAATCAAATTCTATTTCTTTCAGGAAAACATCACTACATCTAAAACAGTAAGAAATGTATAAAGCAGGATCTGTAGACATTTTCTGTCTCATTCATCTCATTGATGTCTCTGTCTGAGAAGATAATTTCCTACCAAGATGTAATTTTAGGCACAGCAATTGTAGAAACCTGCCCAGCACCTTAACTTCAAGGTCCATGTGATTGCACGCTAAAAATCTTGGCTTTGAAAACAAACTTCCTCTTCAAGAAAAGTCTTGAAAACCTGAACTTTGTGCTCATCTCAACAACTTTTGCGAATATCCCTTCCTCCTCTGTCTACTTACTGTATTGTGAACCACCGTACGTGGGCTGAAGCTTGACTGGAACACACCCCCAGGACACACTATCCATAGCACATCACCGAGTACATCACAGTCTAAAAGGCAGAACTACGGTCAAAGAGCAGACAAGTAGCAGTACAAACATGCATATGACCACGTTAAGGGCAATCTTTCAGAGCAATGCAATTGTTGCTAGACAAGCTTTTAAGTTCAGTGTCTGCAAAGAGTTCAAAATCCACAAACTTCTGCAGAATAGTAGGCACAAATGCAGATTAGACCCCTTTTCTAGGGCCCTTTTACTGCTGTATGTCGAAGTGTCTGCTGTCACTGCTGAAGACCTGAGTGTTACCCCTACCATGTCTTTTCTCTTCTAAATTGCTAACCATGGCAAATGCCAACACGTGGCCCATAATTCCCTGTGGATTTACTGAAAGACAAGAAGGAAACCAGTGTTACGATATTAATGCTGCATGTACTTCTGGACACGGTTTAGTAGGCATGGTGGTGTTGGGTTGACGGTTGGACTTGATGATCTTAGAGGTCTCTTCCGATTTTAATGATTCTACGATTCTAGTCACACTACATGACAAGAACCACTTCTCATACTTCCAGTTGTTCAGGTATGAGTTTCCCTACTACTTGTTTAAGACATTATTTGCAAAAAATATAGTCTTGCCTCTATAGAATAATTGATGTCTGTGGTTGCTGCTATACTACTGACCTATCTTCTTCTCTGTCTACATTTTGCCTTCACAATATCATCATATTCACAGCCCCGCAGCTGTCAAGGAGTAAACTGTGTTTGCCTACAATTTTTTAAGAAAGTGTCACAAACTGTGCCAGAGTTTCTGTGAGTTTTCTGTGCAGCACAGAACTACTGAATGTGTGCAACTGAATCAAATCCAGGCAGTTAGGCACAACACATCAACAAAATCATTAATACAAAGCAATAGAAGATTCCACACAATAAACATTACCCAGACCTCCAAGCACCAGGTCTAACCTAAGAAGCCCCATGCCCCTAAGTAGTAGCAGAGTTTCAGCCACACGCTTTTGGGAATATGGGTATTCCCAGACACAGTCTCATTGTTGAAGGGCAACATCCTCAACTAATTCCAGAGCAAATGACTCATCAGAAAAATCTTCCAATCCAAATTTCCAGAACATCAGCACCTTCTCCAAGGGCCACCTCTGTTCCAGACTGGTGTAACCAGTCTCCCTCTCTCTCCCTCCATCTGACTTCACAGCTTGCCGTACTGGTCCACCTTTTCTTTTTTTTTTTCCTCCCCATTCTCCACAGTAGATGCCTCTTCAACTGTAAAGTGAAAATAGCTAGATTAGGAAAGAAAGCTTGGAACTGAATTCTGAAGTCCATCTCTTCATCCACAAGGTTTAACAAAAGCATATTTAACCTGAAGGTGATGCCGATATCGGCTTCTCAAGGAGTATTAAGCAAAGTGTTAGGCCTGTTTCCAAAGCACTCAATATTCTGGCCTGAAAATTACCTCCTAAGCTCAAACCTGAAAACCAAGGATGACAAGCCTTATTCAAAACAAAACTGTGTCTAGTAAGAATTAGAATATTCTGCACAAAAGATAAAGAGTTTTCCCTGGGAGGAGGTCTAACATCTAGAAGGAAGGACTGCAGAAACTAAGGATCACACAGACCATTTTCTGCTCCAGGTTCTCCCTTTGGACTTTGCCTTCCCTAACACAGGGCAAATACCTAGTAACATGCACAGTGACAAAAATGGTAATGAAAGCAAACGTTAAGTATTCTCAAAATTCTTTGGAGACAGTAGGAAAAACAATGCACTTCACATGTCAGGAAGTCATGTCACAAAGCACAATAATAATGCATTTGTATGCTATGAAAGCAGCACAATCCATTGGTAAAATTACCAAGAAACATTAACAGAAAGCTATACATTTCATCTGGGCCCAGCCTCTCACAGTCTAATTCTAACTCTGTAACAATCTTACCTCTTTCAAAGGAATTATATAATGTATACAATGCCTTCTAGTCATAATCTCCAAATTCCACAGGGGGAAAAAAAAAATCTAACTGAATGAAAAAAAGTCACAACACTAAGAACTAAAATAAAAAAGAACCATAGTTTCAGCTATAACCTATTTCCCATCACCATTTCAACTCTACAGCCAACAGGACAATGAAAAATCACAAACCAGAGTTCTGCAAAACAGGACATTGCTTGTCCTTAACCAGTAAATGTTTCTGTGTATAATTTCATTGGTATGCGTATTGTTTGCAGGCTTGGATTGGAAAACAGTGACTTGTGTCTTCCTAACATAATGTAGCCTATTAAACTATGTTCCAGCAACATATAGAGGACCTTGCAGATACTCCACCGTGGGCACCAGTTAATGAGGCCGTGTCCTAGAAGAATAAAATTGCATTAGAAAAAGAACAGCAATAAATTCAGAACAGGCGTCTGCAAAGTAATTTGAAAAGAAATTTCTTCCTGGCAAAGAGCAAAGCAAATACTTTGTAGGGGTCATAACAAGGGTTCAGGGAAAGCACTTGGGCACTGAATTAATGCAAAGTGATTCTACTGCTCTAAAGTCTATGAACAGTATTACTAGCCAAGCCATTGCCTCCCAGGAAGAGTCTGTTAGGCATCTGGATAATAATTATTAATATTTGCTAGCCATTTTTGCACCAGGTTATTATTATCAGGCCTATAATTGTGACATTAAGGAACTGTCATCTAGAGATTTATTCTGTGTGCAAGTTTGTGCTTGTTTGCTAAATCTCTTGCAATCCATTTGGGAGTACAGTGTCCCAGCATGTCCCACCAATTCCACATATTTTGTGTATCTAAACTTTATGTTCCAAATGCCAGTTTCCATAATACTGAAGTTACTACTGTGATAGCTAACTGACATCAGATCCCTTTTAATGTAATTAGAGCAGACAATGAATGGCCTCCAAAGATAACTTTTAATATCTTGCTTCTATTTCAAATCCATGTATATTAGGATCGTTGTAGTAAGATTGTTTGGGCTGAGATGGAAAAAGATTTTAACCAGTCATGGATCTAGTGCCCAGTACCAGCTGCTGTGCCCAGGCACGGGTCCAGGCAGTGAGACTCCACTGTGTCTCTTTCACACTACCAGAAGGATGCCGGGGGCATTTGTGGCTGAGGTCAGCTAGCACCCTCTCAGGCATTTAGCTAGTTCAGTTCAGAAGCTCCTTCCAGCAAGGCAGTCTGGATGTCTCGAAGACAGTTTAACGCCTGCACATAGCCAGACCACTCTGGCTGGCCTCATGGCCAGAAAGCAGACCTTTGCCTCGTTAGTTTCCTAAGTATTCACTTGATAAATACCATTTAATTACCCACCATTTTGAAGGAAGTCCCCACTGTGCTTATTGTGCTCACTAGTCCTCTGGGAGACAATGACAGACTGCATAGATCTGCATGGTGGTAACGTTTGGGTTCAGAGTATTAGTCTGTCTGCAAACAGAACTAACAGTTCACCTAACTTGCAAATACTTCAAAATGCAGTTTCTATCTTTGTAAGCAAACTATATTCCACAGCTCCCTTTCCTTTCGTATTTCTGCTGCAACTGATTTGCTCACAGTGTATCTTCTGTAAGAACTGTTTAACATCATTTTTGCAGAGCACTGTACTTTGATATAGAAGAAAGACAAATCATTTAAAAATGCATCTTACGGAGACAAGAATTCATCTCTTAATGTTTCAGAGTCAAAAGATGAGAATCTTCAAAAAAGAAACACCACCATATCTTTTAGTCTTACTGTTCTATTCGTTCTTTGAGTTTATTTCTGTTTATAACACTGAATATAGCATCACTCATCTTTAGAAATGCAGCTTACTATATCTCATGTTTTTTCTGCCTTCATTTTTTTGTTATGTCATTATTGCTCGTCATTTGCTCTTTTTCCACTTTCCCTTCTCCCGTGCTCTCTTCCTTTTCTTTTTTGCCTGTTATCTGTCATTTAACTTCTCCTTCCTACAGAAATATGGTCATACATCAGGTGAAACTAGCCAACTGTTAAACACACAATAATTTCTAGCAATAAGTATACACCTGCCGAGTCTCATACACTGTATCAGGTTTATTCAGTAGACCTGCAACAACCCTACAGTGACATCCACGTCTCTAGAACAGCACAGCTCCATGGCACATCTCTTTTTCTGGGTCCAGCAGGCTGCCTCACACCTTACATACCAAGTGTGCCGAGCACAAGATCATGCAAAAGAGTGAAGCTATAGCAGCTGTGTGCATCTTGCGTGCTCCAAGGAATGCTTCCTTAGGAAAGCTTGTTTGCTGCAACAAAATGCTGCCCCAAGACACAATGCTGCTCTCCTCCCTCTTCATGAAGGAATATGTTAAACGGACATCTTATTACAATGTCAGTAAGTGCCAAATTTCATATTTGAGCAAGAGAAATAGATAGTGTTTGCACTTGTACCCGTGCAGAGAGAGAGTAACATATCCAGCTGGCACGAATGGTGTTCCCCAGGGCTCAGTTTTAGGGCCAGTTATGCTTAACATCTTTATCAATGATCTCGATGAGGGGATCAAGTGCACCCTCAGTAAGTGTGCAGATGACACCAAGTTCAGTGGGAGTGTCGATCTGCTTGAGGGTAGGAAGGCTCTGCAGAGGGATCTGGACAGACTGGATCAATGGGCCAAGGCTAGGCTTGTTCAGCCTGAAGAAGAGAAGGCTGTGAGGGGACCTAATATATACTTACAAATATCTGAAGGGTGGGTGTCAGGAGGATGGGGCCAAGCTCTTTTCAGTGGTGCCCAGCGACAGGACAAGGGGCAATGGGCACAAACTGAAGCATAGGAAGTTCCAGCTGAACATGAGGAAGAACTTCTTCCTTCTGAGGGTGATGGAGCACTGGAACAGGCTGCCCAGGGAGGTTGTGGAGTCTCCTTCTCTGGAGATATTCAAGACCCGCCTGGACAAGGTCCTCTGCGGCCTGCTGTAGATGACCCTGCTTCGGCAGGAGGGCTGGACTAGATAACCCACAGAGGTCCCTTCCAACTGCTACCATTCTGTGATTCTGTTCAACCAGGCCAAATGCTGTGTCCTGCACCTGGGTCACAACAACCCCATGTAATGCTAAAGGCTTAGGGAGGAGTGGCTGGAAAGCTGCCCAGCAGAAAAGGACCTCGGGGTGTTGGTCGACAGCTGGCTGCGCATGAGCCAGCAGTGCGCCCCGGTGGCCAAGAAGGCCAGCGGCATCCTGGCTTGTATTGGGAATCGTGTGGCCAGCAGGCGCAGGGAGGTGATCGCGCCTCTGTGCTCGGCCCTGGTGAGGCTGCACCTTGAGTACTGTGTATATATTTCCTTTGTATTTTAATACATGATATGCCTCTGTTACTTTGAATCACACAAAGGAGAAAGAAAAAACTCTAGTCTTTAAGCTGCAATTTTACACATGCAAGTAGGTGGATGGACAAGTAATGGCACTTTTTTTTTTTAATTTAATACACAGCAAAACGTAAGTGATGAAATTAATTAGATACAAACTTGTTATTTGATAATAGGCAACTGATTACAGATAAGCAGATCCATTTATTCAGACACATTCAGATGCAGAACATGAAAAAAAAAAATCAGATTACATTACTGTTACCGCTATTGCGCCAAATTCAATAAAGTGACATTTTTTAACTGCCTCCTCATTAATTTGTTTTGATGGTGGTTTAAATTGACAAAAATTAAAGTTACTTTTGGAATTCCCTCCATTATTGTAAGAGAATAGTGTAACCATCATTGGAAAGCTCTAGAAAACTTGCTTTGCTTTCATATCCACTCTCTTGAGCTAATGCTACAGATCCCAGCATAGGTCACAGGCATCAAATCACAAACCCCTACTACTCTGAGTTAAAGAATTAAGTGCCATCAACCAATTGTCAGGACTCAAAGGCTATTAGCACCCAACTGTACCATCACTTCATTAAAAACATCCTTCCAGCTTTAATTCCTGAATTATGGAAATATGCAGTTTCAACAGGCTCAAATTTCAGGACTTTTTAGTGTTACGGTTTTAAAAACTATCAGTAAGACTTTGGTCCACTGTCCTTGTGAAGGAGAAAAAACAAATTCATATAAAAAGAGAACTTTCTCTTCCTCTCAAGTTCTCTGTCTTTAAACTAACTGCGATGAAAAGTAACCTATACTATACATCTCTTGTGATGTTTAAAATCTGTTTAGTTATTGTATGTATCTGAAGTGTACTTCATTGAAGTGACAAAATCCTAGTTTCTCTGATTCAGTAAGAGTTTCATCATTTAGCTCAGTGGGTAGAATTAAAAAACAATGTAGAAAAATATGTCCTTTGTTTCTGCTTATTTAAGTGGAGGAAAATGGTCACACTTCCAACAAAAGGAACAATTCACTAAGATTCCAGAGGGATATAAATAATAACAAGAAGTTGATATAAATGGACATAAGAGCAAAGTGACAACTGTCTTGCAGTCCTCGCAAGACTTATCATACACTTTACACACAAGAAGGTAGTTCATTGCTTCATTTTCCACAAGTCTATTTTGGTACCACCTTTCCTGAAATGTTACACCACTACATCCCCCGATGATGTTTTTCAGATGTCCAGTTTTGGTTAGGTGGCCCTGCATCTCCCTGACACTCCTTTTTAGGTACTGAAACACAGAGAAAAAAAGAATCACCTTCCCCAGCACGAAATACAGAAGAACATAGGAGACAACTGAGGAGAAACATCCTTCTTTCTCAGGTCTTCTGGCCATTGTTTTCAAAAAACACCAAGTGCTCTTTGTAATATTTCTGTCACCAAAAGACCAAAATAAGAATACTGATACAACCATGTTCTGCTACTGATGCAGACAAACGGTTTCAAGTAGCTCTGTACTACAGAATATCCATCTCATCTGGCCAGCTATGCAAAAAAGAAAAACTTGATATTTTTAACAAAAGGCATCCAAGCGAAATCATTAAGTTTAAGATCACTGATACTGTAATAAAGTTCTGGAAGGACATCATTTCATTTATACTAAGAGACCAGCAAAATTGAATATTTCAGTACTAAATTCAATCATCAGGTCCATTTGAGCTGCTCTTGGCAAGATTCACCTATATGAAAAGCAGTTACATATATACACCGGGTACTGAATTCTGTTATGTGGAAATGGTTAATGGTGGAATAGAGTTAATGACCTCTTGCTGTACAGTCAGACTGAAGTCCCAATGTGGAAGTTTACAACAGTGCATACTCTCACAAACTCAAAAGGTAGACACCCAGCAGCTAGTAAACTAGTGGGCAGGATAACAGCTGTGCAGAACAACTGTTCAGTAGCTTAATTCATGATGTTGTCAGCACTTCACCTTTCCATGCAATCAACAATCTGCTTATTAAGGGCCTAATTACCCAGAGATTGTGTGGGTGACATGTTACCCAGTAAAGAAGAAAACCACAAATTTTCCTTACAGTATTTTTATGCTGAAACTAAAGCAGTAACTCGAGCACTGTCTGCAGTTTCCTTTTGTTTCTAATGGGCTTGGAGGGTGTACACAACTGTTTTAAAATATGTATCAAATTTCTCTAACAAGATTTCTAATTCTTTAACTATTGATTAGTATCTTTGAGTAACTCAAAGGCAGTCACCAGTTAGCGGCACATCATACTGCAGCATCAGCAACAAGGTTTTCAGAGAACAGATGCAAGTCCTCTTAAAGGCTTTTACGTAGAACTGTAGTACAAACACTATCTAATAGTATATTCTACCTGGCCTTCAGCTGCCTTTCTAGAAGTGTTCGGATTCTCCTTAGATGCTGTCTGCCAGCTTCATACAGAGATCTGATACCTTAGGGCATCTCAAATGGCACAAGGTGCCTATGTTTTCTCAAGTTAATCCTACTTTTAATCTCTAGTCTTGCACACTAGAAGATTATTCACAATTTCCCATTTGTTCCAGTATCATGAGATCAAACACATGTAGACTAAAAGTAATTGATCTGTTTATAAAGCATAATGGGACCAAATCAAATGAAGGCATCATCACTAGCAAGATTATGAAGTTCCTCTTATTTCCACTACGTTCTCTACCACTATCACAGAGAAGACCAACAGCATACTTCGGGGAGGGGGGGAGGGGAGGGGGACAACAAACAAACACCTTCCTTACAGCAACCTTTAGGTTTCATATTTTTTATATCATAACCTTGTCTGGTTTCAGTAATTTCAGTGGGAGTTTTCACCAATTTTCAGCATTTCAGATTTTTGGCTCCTAAAATATACTGAACAAGGCACAAGAAGTAGCAGTCTTCTCCTGCTGTCCCATACACTTACTTTACTCCTTCACCAATTTTCACTTCTCACTTTCCCCTTTTGGCCCTAGAGAGGTATAAGTCAATTAAGAATAATACAACCTGTGAGTTGTGGCTGATGTGAGCACGTGTGTATGGCGCAGGCACTTTGTGTCACACATCCAGCATTCAAGCAGAACACCCTGAAAGAGGGCTTGGTCCAGGAAAGGTCCAGCAATGCAGTTAAGCCAGTGAACAGTTTCATTGAAGTTACTGGACCTATTGCTGTATGCAGTGAACACACACCATAGGTGATAATTAGGGATGGAGGTCAGAACTACGCACCTGCTTGAGGATCAGCATACAGCTCAGTGCTTTGTCAGAGCAGGGCTTGCTGAGTCCATACTTCACAGGATTAAATTCAGACAGCCCACCTTTTATAATCTGATTACAGAGCTTCCATAAAAATGAAGCTCTGTTCCAATTCCAGCTAGGTTCTATTGGGCAAAATCATTTCTACACATGAAATAATTGTAGTATGGTGAACTCTTGCATCAGTACTCGTTTTCCAACTTTCATTTGGATTATTGTTGCAACCCAATAAAGGAGCAACAAATAAAAATGTTTCTATGCCAACAAAATATAAATTATATATGATTTTATTTTCCAAATTACTATTTAACTACTGAATATGTTTTTCCATGAGGGTGTTTTTCCAAGCCCAGGACAAAAATCTAATTGTAACTCATGTTTCAAATTACTAAAAATTGTCTTAAAATTATCTTCTAGCAAGTATTTTGCTACAACTACTTACTGGCAACATGAGAAGTACATTAAAATGTTCTAAACTTGAAAGACCCTTTGGCTTCATTATCATGTAATTTAGTTACATTCAAGGGAAATACAATTTTCTGTTTTAAATGGGCTTCCCCTCCACACACACACCTTCTGCAAAGAATAGAAGTAACCAAAGGAAAAAATGCACTGCTTCTTTCTATCTGGACACTTACTTGGTTTCCATCGCAGCGTTTGGAAGCATCATCTACTTACAGAAAAACAACATAACAGTTGCTAGTGTGTTGATCTAAACCCAAGATAGCCAGAAACACAAAGTCTTTGCTGACAGAATTTTGTTGAGCAACCTAGCCCCATGTCCTAAAGGCATTACAAAGTGCAAGTCCACTACGTTGCTACAGGTTATTTTGTAGTTCGCATTACACAGAACGCTACACTAAAGGAATACTTCTGTCTGAGCGCTTTTGCCTTTAAACAGTAAAACCCGTTTTCTTTTTCACAACCAGTGCACAAAACAGGCTAGCAGCGGTAGTCCTTAGTGTCACGCAGACCGAGCCGCTGCAACTCCAGACCTGCAGAACAGCTGCACGCGTACCCAGTTCAAGCGCAGGCACCAGCAAAGGCTTTTGTCAGTAGATCCGAGGAGCACCCAGGCTGCCCGCACTGCTCCTGCTTCAAAGTCTGCCCCACCAGTAAGCTCACATCTACCCGACGAGCGATTCATTTAGCAGCGAGTTAACGTGTGCCCGCAAGGGAACGGGTCCCCACCTGCCCCTCAGCCTTCCAGATCGCCAGCGCACCACCATTTTTCCCCTCAAACAAAGGTGAAGGAAAACCCAACTTCTGCGAGAACAAAGGCGAAGGGGGAACTCGCCGGGGGCGGGAGCGGCGACGGGGTCGAAGCCCGAGGGCAGCCACTCGGCGGGGCCGGGCCGGGCACCCGACCGGCGGGGCGGGCGGCGGCAGCCCGTGGGGCGCTCCGGGGCCGGGAGCAGACAAAAGAGGGCGTGTGGCAGCGGCACGGAGCGCGGCAGCCGCCGCCACGCCAGCCCGCGCCGCTCGGCCGGCAAAGTCCGCTTCTGGCGGGGGAAAGCCCCCTCGCCCGTCCCCGCTCCCACCCTGCGCCCCGCCGAGGGCAAGGGCGCGTATCCCCGGCCCCCCCGCCGCCGCCGGCAGGAACGGCCGTGGCCCGGCCCGCCGCTCCCGGGGAGGGGTCACGGCTGCGGGCGGGATGAAGTTTGGGGGCGAAGGGGAGACCCCCGCCCCACGCATCTCCCCCCCCCACCCGCCGCTTACCTGTGCGAGGCGTCCGCCGCCCTCACGGCGCAGCGAGCTGCGGGGCCGCGCGGCGCCCGGAGGACACGGGGCTTCTCCGGCGAGGCGGCGGCTGGCTCAGGGAGCGACAGGGCGGCGGCTCCCCTCGCCCTTCCCCGGCACCGTTCCCGGTGAGACGCGGGCGGGGGGAGGCATGGCGAGCGGGCAGGGAGCGGGGCCGGGGCAGTCACTGCCGGCCGGAGGAGGACGCCCGCCGACCGGGAGCTGCGCGCCCCCCCGCCGCCTCCCGGCCAGCCGGAGGCGGCCTCCCCCTGCTCGCCCCGCGGCGACGGGCGGGTGCCATAGCAGCGGGCTCCGCGGGCCGCCGGGAGCTGCGGAGGGGGGACGGCCGGGGGACCGCGGGTGGGCGGCGGCTCCGCGGCGCAAAACTTTCCCGGCTCCTCAGCGAGGTGCCCGGGCGCCGGTCGCCCCCGCCGCGGCCCGGGGCGGGACCCCCGCCCTCACAGCCGCCGCCCCGGCCCGCCCGCTCCCCTCGGCGCCGCCGGGGCTCGCCGGCCCCGCGCGCGGCAAAGTTTCCCTCCAAAACCTCCCGGCTGCGGCCCCGTCACCATGGAAACGACCCCCCCCCCGTTTCCCGCCGCTCCCCACAGGACGCGGCCGAGAGGAGGCGGAGGGCGGCAGCCGGGGCGGCCCCCTCGACCGCGGGGCGGCGGTCAGAGCCCTGAGGGGCGGCCGGGACGGGCCAGGCGGGCACTGAGCAGGTCCGGCCGCAGGCGGCGGCCGGGGAAAGGGGCAGGGGGAGCCGCGGGACGGGGACGCGGCTCCTTCCCTGCCGGGGAAGTTTCGCCTCTCCCCAGGAGCGGCTCCTCCCCACCAATCGGGACTTTCTCCTCAGCGGGACCTCCCCGCGCCGCTCTGCCGCCGGCCCCGCCGGAGCGGCGGATTTGTAGGGCGCCCGGTTCCGCCCCGGCGGGCTGAGGGGCCGCGGCCGCGAGGGAGGAGTCACTGGCGGGGGGGGGGGGGGGGAGCGCGGCTGTGCCGGTGCCGCTGGCGGGGCTGGGGGTCCGGCGGCCGGGGGGCGGCCTTTCCCCGCGGGGCAGTGGGCAGCGGGGTGCGGGGCCGGTGTCTGCCCTCTCTCCCTGACTTCCCCCGTGGGAAAGCCGGGCGGGAACCGTGCGATCGCCGAAATGTGGGGTGTTCTTACCTCAGAGGCGATTATGCTTTTATGATTCAGCTCTTCTTTTTTTTTTCCTCTTTGAGATTATTTTCGGGACTTTTCCCGTGGCCACCCGCCCGCCCTCCCGTCCTGTCCAGCCGGGGACGGCAGAGCGGAGCTGCCTGCTGCTGGCACCTCGCAGTCGGGCGAGGTAACCTGGCAGCTGGGCTTGGGAGAGGGGGACGCTCTGGCCTGCATGGGAGCTAGAACACAGCTTTTTATGGGGGGGGGGGGGGGGGGGGGGGGTTGGAAAATCCGCACTTGCTTTGAGTTGGTAACTGGTTTTATTTCATTTTCACATGTTGCTGTTGTCGTGCATGTGACTTACCATAATTCTACCTAATGCATCTCCCGAAAAGAGAAAAATAATGAACTTGGCATAAGGCTATCTCAATTTGTCTCAGGCAGTGTTCTCAAGACAAGGTGGTGACTTAGGAGCTTCTGTCCTCCTGGGATAGGACTTCAGGACCTGAGAGCATGCAGTTTCTCTCTTTGTGCTTGTACAGTGTGTTGTGTCAGTTCTCTGTGTGCGGTTTAAGAATGATTATACTCCTGCCCGATGGCTGCAGTGGCTTCCACGTTAAATGTATCCTCTGTTACCATCTTATGCTGGTAAGGAGACACACACGCCAGCAACCCTGGACTACCAAAGAGGAGAGTAACATTCCTGAGAAGTTTGATACATCGCGTTTCCAGCTGTTCAGCATGTTCTGATTCAAGGAGTGAAGAATCGCTTTGAAGTGTCAGGTTTCTGTCTGTTCGTTCAGGTATTGCTATATCTGTAATTTGGTTTGTGCATGATGCAACATGTGTTTGATGTCAGCTAGTGAGAGGACAGGTCTGCAGGCAGGTGTGTACTTCAGAGACATCAAATTCTGTAAGACCCAGCTGTGCATTACAGAGGGAATGAACAAAGGGATTATATATGCCCACCAAATCCCTTTTAGATGCAATGTGTCTACAAGTAAAAGTTCAGAATTTTTCTCTGGAATTTATGGAAAATGTCACTGTGGAAGACATAAAGGAAACTTCACCCTCCTGTGCTGTCAGTAGATGATGAGAAGTGGACCAAGGGCGTGATGTGAACCAGCGCCAGCTTCACCACTGCTCTTGTACTTTCTCTCTGGAAAGGCTGGGGCTTGTAAATCTGCAATGAAAATGATCTGTTCAGTTCTTGCCAGTGACCTCTTTGCCCTCCAACACTGGACCAGGTACAGTATCACCGTATCTTTCTTCTCTATTCGTATTTTCATGCCATAAGATGCTTCTCAGATACCTTTTGTCCTTTTGCAAGTGCTGGCGTTTAAAATAGATCCTCAGATGATTTACTCTCTCAGCCCCTCCCAGAAAAGGTCATAGGCAGGTGATGGTAAGAGCCAGTGTGGTTTTGGGAACACAGTGAATAGGCTGGAGGACTAAATTCGGTAGCGTTACTAGGTGAGAAGCATCTCTAGGATAGACTTCCCCTTGCATTTACTGCATGTGCAAAACCCACAGTGCCACAGAACTGCAGGATTGTTGTTTTTACACATGGCCCATAAGTTGTGTGTGGGAAAATGTGACAATCAGTTTAAATTATTGTGGGCAGCACGCTTTGTGGGAGTTTGCTGCAGATTATAGTACAACAAGAGCTGCCCATCCTAGTGACGGACATTTGGGAGAGGCTTTGCTTCTTACCTGTGTTGCCTGGATTCTTCTAATATTCTGTCAGTGCATTGTTAAAGAGGGGCAATGCCTGCTCGTTTTCCTACTTACAACACTTTTATAATGATCTTAAGACCCTTGATTTAAGGCATTTACTCATGATCTGCAGTAGAAGAGAAAGGAGAGAATAAAGCCCTGAGGCTCTTCAAATCTCAGTCATCTGCACATCTCTGGAGAGTCAGCCAAATCCAGGCTTTAAAAGTCAACACTGATATTGCCAATGCCCAGTAAAACAAACGTTTTAATGCATTAATTATGAAGGTGATTGCTTATGAGATTACAGCAAGAGTCAGTAATTAGCCTCCTGAGTGAGATCCTCTCTTTTAATTTATTTAAAGGCATGGAATACTTTTATTTGAAAGTTGGGATGTTAGCAGTATTGCACTGGTTTCCAACCTACACCTTTCAGTTCGTAGTATGAAAAGTCATTCATTTGCTGTAATAATCAAGGCACTGGGTGCATTAAACTGTAAGTGTATCTTCTGTAAATTTAGTGCAATTAAAGCTGGCATGTTTGTCAATTGTTGCCTTTGGACAGGAACTTTTGCTAAGATCCGGACTAATTTCTACTTTGACTTTGGCTAGAATATGGCTATAATTTGTGACACTAAACTATCCTAAGCAATAGGGAGTTAAGTGTGAAATATCCTGAATTTGGAACACAAATTAAATTGAAGATTGAAAGGATCCCCACTAGAGGTGGAGAGCTGTAGTCCAGTCTGGACCATTACAGTGAGAATAAACCCCACTATAAGTTTTCATTTTTGCTAAGACTTAATGTAAATAGTACTGTGAATCTGTTATTTTGCATAGCTTACTTTCCACATTATATTAAACTAAAAAAGTAGCCTGAAGCTGTTATCCCTTTAATTCTGATTGACATAAAATAAATCTTCAATACGTTATTTGTTCGTACTGATTTGTTCATACTCATTTTTTTTGCAGTGTAATCGGTGAGAACTGGGTCTCCATAAGCAGTGAATAAGGGTATCAAGAATTCCTTGGTGATAATAAATGATATGTTAGTCAATCAACATGTGACTGCAACATATGTCTAGGTCTCTGGCTTAATGGCTGGTTTCTGCCCCTAAAAGTACAAAATCTAAGATATTTAATCTGTGCATGAGAAAGTGTGTAAGCAATCAAAGACCTAAGTAGTGTCTAATTATTAAACTACAAGTCTGGTACATGTAATTATAGAATCATAGAATCATAGGTTGGAAAAGACCTCTAAGATCATCAAGTCCAACCGTCAACCCAACACCACCATGCCTACTAAACCATATCCTGAAGTACCACATCTACACGTTTTTTGAACACCTCCAGGGGTGGTGACTCCACCACCTCCCTGGGCAGCCTGTTCCAATGCCTGACCACTCTTTCAGTAAAGAAATTTGTCCTAATATCCAATCTAAACCTCCCCTGACGCAACTTGAGGCCATTGCCTCTCGTCCTATTGCTAGTTACCTGGGAGAAGAGACCAACACCTGCCTCACTACAACCTCATTTCAAGTAGTTGTAGAGAGCAAGAAGGTCTCCCCTCAGCCTCCTCCAGACTAAACAGCCCCAGCTCCCTCAGCCACTCCTCATAAGACTTGTTCTCTAGACCCCTCACCAGCCTTATTGCTCTTCTCTGGACATGCTCCAGCAACACAGTGTCCTTCAGGAGGTATCCTGGAGGTACCTGGAGGTACAAGCTAGTAACCAAAATTCAGTCATAGAAGATTTGAATCATCCCAATGTTTTCCAGCAGGAAATGGAGTTGACACTGTAGATATATCTATAACGTACTTCTAGAGCACACAAAATGGCCTTGTATGCTTCACTGTATTTTGCTGTCTACTGAGACAGTGAAATTATTGTTAGAGAGGAATGATGCCACAAAGGCTGTTGTTTTAACTTGGGACTCTATCACTGCCTCCCACTGTCTGCCTCTTCAAACAAAAGCCACCTTTCCTCACCATCAGAGGTCTAGAAGAGGTGTCTTTACCTCCTTTTCTTATCCCATGCTATGCTGATAGGTCAGCTCCTAGCTCCTTAGGCCAGCATCCATTAGGCAACCGCCAAGATGCTTAACAGCAATTAATTCTTTTTTCTGTGGTGCCTTGCACACTGGTCTTGCCAGGAGCTTATCATAAGTATCAGTAGAGCTACTTCACTGGTCTGCTTATAACACCGGTGCTGAAACTCCTTCTACATTGCCCACAAAAATCTTGAATGCGGCTAGGCTGCTGCGATGCCGAAACTGCTGACTGTCAGGCTGACCAGTTCTTCCAGAAAGGTGTGGGGTTTTTCTTTTCAGTTTATTATTTAAGTCAGCGCATTTTAAGAGCTTTGGCCTATGTCTGGGACACTTTCTTGAGTTGGTGTCTTTAAATAGCAGCACCCTCTTGAAAGGAAGGCGGAGAGCAATATGTAGCTTTTATGTCCTTTACAACAGAAGCCCTAATTAAATAAAGTACTGGTGGCATGGTTTTTTTTGAAGTGAACAAATACACAGACAAGGTAATCTTTTCTCAGATTACTGAATTGTTTGCAGCAGACACTTTTTCTTCTCTGAGTGTAAGGTTTCCTGATACTCCATCATGAATCAAAAATCACAGCTCTTCTGTTTGTACCGTTTCAGGGCAGGTAGGCAGGATGCTGGGACTGCAGGTAGCATGTTTCCTTGTTTGCATGAGGACTTGTCTCTGCATTCTAAATGCCAGCAGTAGTGCCAGCTAAAGAGAAGATAGATGGCTTATAGAACTGCCATCTTTTCGTCATATATTTCCAGGAAGACAGCAAAAACCAGCATACCATGTGACTCTACGTGCTAGTTTTGTAACAAGCTTCCCATGCAAGTGCTGTTGTGGGCAGCAGTCATACATACTATCTCTGCATAAAATTCCACTGGAGACTTACAGGAAATTGGGAGCAAGTAAAGCAGAATTATCTTTGAGAAAAGTATTAATGCTCTTCTGAATGAAAATCTAAATAATGGAGGAAATATAATTTCTCCACAATTCTGAATGGTTTCACTGAAGTATTTTATATGTCACATTGTAATTATCCGTGATCTTTCAGTAGTGAGCTCAGACTTGATGCCGTCTCAAATTCTTCTCACTGTCATTGTGGGGAAAAAACTATGAAGCACTAGGAAAGGCGAATAGATGATTCACGTTTGAATACTTACATCTCTGTCAAAATGCATCATTAAAGAGAAGTATCAATTATTCCTTCAGTTGCCTACTTATGTAGGAAAAAAGCCATGTCTATGTAATAAATTCAATCTTATTATGTAAAACATGCAATTAATTACCTACAAGTGCTACCAATGAGCTTCCTAAATATTGTTGTTCCTAGACAAAAAAGAAACCAGAACTGAACAACGGCTTGCTTCGTTAAGAAAACATGAGGATGTTAAAAGCCTCCTGTGACGTGACCAGAGATGTATGTTTTTCTAAAGCATGAATTTTACAAAGTGACAGGTGCCTCAAAGAAAGTGCATCTTTCCCGCGGTCGTTATCCACTGTAATCACGTGCCTTTACTGCCTATCCTTGATTAAAGAGCTAGATCTTAATGCTTAAATTATAGGAAATACTTTAGAAAAATATTGATGTTCCAGGGAAAGTAGCTAAAACGTCTTCAGCATAGAAAAATGGCACAAAAATCATCTTTATAGGTTCCCATTAAGTTTAAAGATTGTCGGGATGGGGTTTTAAGCTGCCACATAACAGTGGAGTGCTGGAACATAGTCTAGAGGGAAATAATGTATTTGCATGAAGTCTAGTCTGATGCCGTGAGGGTCTTCCTGTGTGACATGATTATGCAAGTCCACCAAATAACCGAGTCCCGCTTAGAGTCTAGGCAGAAGTTAGCTTTTATTCAAATAGTTTATGAAGGTGCACGAAATCTTAAGCACCAGGTCTTCATGGAAATGTACTGTAAAATGTCAGTCATCATTCCTGAGCTTTATGAAAAATAGATCGTGATTTGTTGTTCTTACTTTGTATGCCTGTTTCTGAAAGGCAAATGCTGAATAATTCTGTAACAAAGACTACCAAGTTTGGCAATTAAAGCAGACTAATTGATGACATCAGGAAATTAACATTTACTATGAGAATAATTATGAAAACGGCATTTATGCCTAATCCAACATTTTGGTTCCAACACAATACAAATCTGTTAGTCAATGTTACCTGGTATTTCAAGACTTACCCCTGTAAAAAAGATTAGTCCCTGCAGATTTTGTCTCAGCAGTCCTCTCATTGTCCAGCTTTAGCCATTCTCTCTTTTTTTTTTTTAATTTCAGTGAGGATTTAAGAAGGGACTGACAGTTTACTGCTTAAATCGTGAGGCAAATTTTTGGAGCAGAGGGATTGCTCTAGTTTTGGTTTTTACATTTCAGTGGTGTTACAAGCGAGAGTATCAAGTCAGAGAGCAATGTTCTTTGATTAAAACTGAGGGAATAGGGTAAAACTAAGAGTAAATGCAGTAGAATTAAGGGAATGATCCAATTTCTGTTTAAATCAACAGCAATACTCCCTTTAAATTCAGTACTCCAAAAATTTCTCTTACCGAAGTATGGCTTGAGCCTCCTCAAGATGCAGAGTATTCTGCCACTATAAAGTAAAACATTTCAAGACATATTTAACTTCAACATGAACAATGCATCTGGAAAATCCATATATTGCTGTTGGACAGTGTTCTCAGTGTCCTGCTGAACTGACTCAGAGACAATTGCGGGGTGTTCATGCTAGAAAAATAATAAGAATATAGTCTTAATTCGTACTACTTTTACTAAAATATGAGTATTAGATAAAAATTACTACTTTGTGATTTTCAGAATTCAGTTTATCTCAGCAGTGAGGTCTTCAGGACACTTCTGCCTGTCCTCCTCCTGTGCTCTGAACCAGTGGAGAAATACCCTAAGCCCTGAGGGAAGGAAGACAGAGTGACTTCATGCCTTCTTCATTTGGATCTGCATGAGAGAGAGAGATTTCTGTACTCGCATGCCCTGTGAACACACGCATGGCAATATGTTGTAATAACTTACTATTTTTTCACAACTTCTTAGAAAATGTTTTGTTGTTTTTTCTGATGTGGAACTTGTAAATAGTGGGTTTTTAATATGTGCATACATACATGCATACATACTGCATACATATACACATACATACATATATATGTAAGAAAATTATAATTACTACTTGAAAAAAACCCATTACATTCAGATTTTCCGCCTCCCACATAAATTTTGCAATGCTTAGGGATTAAAGTTTTCCCAAGAGAGCCAAGTAAGACATACTGGGAGTTATGTTACTTTTAGAGGATTGTATACTAAAGCAAATCAAACTGAAAGATATGTCCTAGCTAAAAAAAACAGTAGCCCAGAACATAGCAGATTCTCACCATGGTTTGTATCAGGAAATTGTCTTCGAAGGGACCGTGGAGGTAGCTACTATGCTAAAATGTAAAAGGAAAAATTGAGGGATAGGGCAAACCTCTATCCAAAGATACTATTGAAGGATTTTATTTCTATTTTTAATGGTGTCTGTTCTGCTTAAAGAATTGTAAATGCCTGTTAGGAATTATTTAGATATGAACATGTAATCTGTTGCCTATTTCCAGTAATATTATTGGCATAAGTTGCTTAAGAGGGCATTGCAGAAAAATAACAATGGAGCCATTCATTAATGTTTAAAATTTCCATTATTAATAATTATATAACAATCATATCAATCTACCATTCAGCGTATTTTATCACAGTATTGTCTCAAATCTCATTTATGAATGGGTTATTACTGAACAGTTATTTATGAATATTGGATTTGCCTAAATGGTAATTAACACAGAAGTTTGATAAAGGGGAGTCTGTTACTCATTATTTCCATATGTCTCCCAGGGTTTATTATATTAAAATCCTAAGTACAGGGGAATTATTTTCAGAGAAGTATTGATACCTTCACTGAAGTGCTAAAGATGGAAAGGCATCATGTCAAAACATATTAACCTGATGCTAGGAGAAAAACGCTTCTGAAGAACTGTTATTTTAAAGATATTTCTAAGCAATTTTCCAAACATATTAAAGTTAAAGGGATACTCTGGAACGAAATGCTCTGCAGAATGAGCTTGACTACCTTAGCATATTGCTAATTGCTTCAGCACATCTGCCGACGAGCACACAGCAGGCTGGCTGCAGCCTTCGTTGATGAAGTTTGTCAAAATACCAATTCATTCTTTGTGTTGAAATGAAGCACAAGGAACTTTGTCAGTGTCTGTTTGTTTATTTTACTGTGTCTTCTGAAAAATATCTTTTTTCTTCACAGCTTGACCAAAGCTGGATATCATCTTCCTCAGGAGAGCAGTTCTGTTACAGTGGTTTATGCATAACCAGACAGTTTGTTACGTACCCATCTGCACTCAATTTCTCATTGACTTTAGTGTGAACGTAGTGCACCGGCTGGCAGAGGGAGGTACTGCCTAGGTCTTCCTCTTATCTGTCAGGGAAAGTCAACATGTAAAGGCATGGAGTAATCACATTCTCTTTCTGGTATTTTTTCCATCCCAAGAAAACTACTGATGTTAACCTTGGTGTCCCAGTTACATTCCAACATGAATATTTACCTTTTTTTTTTTTCCATTTAAATTCCCTCTACGATTTCCAATTGTCACAGCATTCCTGTTCTCACCAATAGCTGTTAAACAGCATGGCTGTACACTGCTGACTGAAACATGAGAGTCTCCATTTTCCATTCAGTCATCAGCTGTGTTTCAGCTCTACAGTTTATTTTCCATGGGATCTGAAGCATCTTACTGTTCCTGTAGAGTTTTGTCCATTGACAGAAGCTTAAATCTGTATCTTCAGTAGGGAAAAAAATACTTCTGACTTGCAATAAATATTAAAATCTGTTCTGTGACTAACCTTGCTGGTAACCAGTTCAATTCAACTAAAATCCTCTTAGCTGTGATGTGATGTCTTTAAAGGCACTTGACGATGCTGAGATCGAAGCAAGGCACACTGACCAGGCAGGTTTCATATTTCCTAATTCGGTGTCTTTCCCTGTAAGGTTAGGCTGTGATCCTCTGGAGTCGGGTACTGTCATGGATAGAAGAACACAGCAGAGTATGATTCCATGAGTATGCTTTCATGTGCGTTGCCAGGGCCGTGGTCTCCCTGCCTTAGGACGTGCAGTCTCATGATGGAGGAAGGATTCGAGCATGCTGGCTCAGGACCGTGTGGAGTAATGAACTTTCATTATCAAAATGAGGGACTTTGTTAGTCCAAGTGCAAGTTCTTCACACATGCTATTAATTAGAGGAGTTTGGGTTGAAAATGAGCATTCTGGCATAAAAGACAATAGAAAAACAATGCGCAAAAATTCAAAAGCTATTACAATAGCAATGGCATCAGGTGCAGCACAATGGTGTTTGTCCTCAGCTGTCCAGAGTAGCCATTTGTTGTACAATAGGGAACAACAAGGGTTGTTAGAAGTTTGCTGGTATAGGAAATATCCCAATTTTATGAAGTGCTTTGAAAGTGCATCAGAGTAAAAATTACTATGTAAATATAGAAACTCATTTATTTAAGGGCAATGAGCCTCCCATGGGATTCTCAGTTCAAATTTTAGATAAGAAATGACGATGCGGTACAGCAAAGGGATTCACCGGAGCAGGAGCTCCGCGGAGGAGTTGCTCAGCTGTCTGTACAGCGTAACACCACAGACAACAGACGCTTGATGTGCCACAACCCTCAGCCTTACTGAGTTGCCAACACTTGTGCAAAATATTGCCAGTCCAGTTTGGACTTACTATTACAATCGATGTTTTTGACATGAATTTTTAGAAAAAATAACAAAGATATTCTTTACAGGTGTCTTTTTTAGGCCCATGACAAGTTGAGAGGGATTGTTAGAAATACTAGCAAAAATACGTACCTTTAGTCCTGTAATGGTGTGTATGACCTCTACAGATGTGTGAATTCTGGAAATGAGCAGGCCTTTTGGTGACAGACATTCTGGAAGGCATTTAAAACACTGGACTCCTTTAAACAACTCTGGTTTGTTGACCTGTGCAGAAATCTGAAATGTTATCTCTGTAACAAGAAAATACCTTGTCAAGAATCCGGTCTCAGGGCACATGTGCGTAGAAAAGTTGTTGTGAAACAAGGTAGAGAGTGAATTTAAACTCCATTTGCTGCTTTACAGACATTCTCTACATAGATAAAATTATTTGGATTTAGGACCTCTATATCATTCAGCTTAATCCTCCCCAAATGAAGGATATTCTGACTTCACTGTAGGGTGTCGACATGGAAAGCTACTGCAAAGCATACATTCAGTGCAGTGTCCCTTTTCAGTGGTGCCCAATGACAAGACCAGAGGCAATGGGCACAAAATGAAAAACAGAAGGGTGGCTCTGAACATCAGGAAACACTTTTTTACTGTGAAGGTGACCGAGCACTGGAACAGGTTGCCCAGAGAGGCTGTGGAGTTTCCACCGCTGGAGATACTCAAAAGCCATCATCTTGGGCAAACATCTCTATTGGTGGCCTTACTTGAGCAGGGGTTTGGCCAGGATGACCTCCAGATGTCCTTTCCAAACTCAGCCATTCTCTGATTCTGTAGCTATGACTTTTAATAAATTTTGGTTTACTTGTCACAGGAGGATTTCTCAGACAGGCAGAGTGTAGAACTAAATTTTGTCCACATTATGGAACAAGGCTGACGCTTTTCTTAACTTAGATATTAGCTAACACTTTTCATCTCAAGTTAGCAAGCCAGAGCAAAAGCTAGGGAAAAACACTGAAGGTAAATTGAATTTAATCTTGATCTGTTTTCCAACAGGCTGGCTGACACATATTTTTATATCAATTGAAGTTTATTGCAAGTACTCAGAATGGATGCACCAAGTTCCTTAAGTGAACTTTATCAATGCATAATGCATTTAAAACAATGCAGCTGCAGCCACCTTACTGATACACCTATTTGCCTTTCCATTGGTTTCTAAACTTAAATATCGTATTCCTCTTATCTTCTGTTATCTCTACCTTTATTGTTTTCTCAGGTTCCTTCAAAACCTGTACACTGCTTTCACTGTGTGGTAGCCAAGCTTATTGCAGATGTGTGTACATAAGAACAGTTCTGAAATACTGTCCAGCACTTTCCGCACCACTGATGATTTTTCAGGAACTTCAACATGAAAAATCTACATTCCATTAAATATACCTTACAAACACTGAAGTACAGCTTCCAGTCCCAGTGGTTTTGCATATAACAATACAGAACCTAACACACGATCAAGTACCTTTATTCATACAAACAACTCCCTTGACTTCAGAAATATTGCTTAAATTGGATCATGTTGCCAGGATCAGAACCTTGTGTTTGAAGTACCTGACAAATATTAACACATTTATACTGTTAAATGCCTCATTGATTTCCTACGCTGTCCACTCTTTTCTCGAGAAACCTCGTCATGTCCTCATGTGAATGTTTGAATGAATTACTCTGTTTTTCCTAATCTGTGGGACTTCTAAATTACAGATTGATTCAAATCAAGGCTGTAATACTTCACATATAACTGAATATCTCATAAAATCAAATCACATTTCAAATACAGTCCAGTGGACTGTTTTTCATTGGTGTCTAAATCATGTAAGTAATTTATACAAGGATTTGTCCTTCATTCACTTTTTGAGTTTGCTTTCTAATGAAACTGAAAGTTTCTAGTATTTAACAATAAAGCAGAATAATACATTTTCCACCTTTCAGTACTTAGTAGCAGATTGTTGTTGGTTTTCAGTTTGTTCGTATTTTAAAGTTCAGTTCCTTCAGCTTATAGGCCAAGGAGAGAAGGCAAAGATAACTTAATATCATTATTTATGGCTATTGTACAGTGATAATCAATTATGTATATTTCAACTAATAGGAAGATAAATGGGCAAAGGAGATAGGAAAGTTAATAGCAGAAAAATAAGTTGATCATTTCCAAACAGTTGTTTACTGAAAGAAAAATATCTGCTTTTCTTCAAATAGATGACACTTTGCAGAGCTACAGATTCAGAGCTTGAAAGCAGGTGTGAATGTGTTTAATGTTTTCTTAATCCAAATTGTTTATGCAGTTTTAGAGCTGTGCCTTTTGGCAAGCCTTTTGCAAGGCGGATGGTGTGCAGTTATTCTGCTTATGCAGCAGCTGACAGAGGAATTATGTTTCCTTGCTTCTCCCTTCTCCATGGCAAAAGACCTCAGTACAGTTCCTGTCTAGTTTTCAGCACACACTTTGTTCTGTTGCCTTGATACACACTTAGGTTTGATGCCTGGCATGATAGGTGTGATGGGCTGAGTGCAGCACTAGCCCTGTCCTGATCCCTGATACCCTTGCTGGAAAGGAAACATCATTTCCATGGCTAAAATACTGATGTCTCAGAATATTGGCTTGTGCGGTGCAGCAGGCAAGGTGGTGTCTAAGTCCTGATGATGGAGAGGAGACTCACAGAAGCTGGAGAGGCTTCATGCCAGTGCAGTAGCAGTAGCAAGACTTTCATGCGCTTCAGTGAGGGCATCATCAAGGCTTGAAATTTTGATAGATGATCCTCTAGTCCATGCTCAGGAAAACAGGTTGTAAATTTTCCTCAAGAAAATGGAATTGAACAAATGAATAGATATCTATATATCATACACTAACATGTACAGTTCATAAAAATAGATACACATATTTAGGTGTTATATTTTGCCTTTGCTCTACTGGACTTCAGAAATTCTAGTTACTAGGCTGTGTTACACTTAGTTTAAATTAAAGTTACTAGAGTTTCTCTGAATGCAATATTTTCTGTTACTTCTATTCCCTGAAATATATACAAGCACTATTAAAATACAAAATCTGTTCCATTTTATTATAAACAGCAACATCCACAACATATTACACATAATTTCTGAGCCATAGATCTTCTGCTTGCCAAAAGTCTAAAAGCATGCGTCAATCCTGACAGAACACAACTGTAATTTCCTAGGGGGGGGGTGATGCTGAAATCCTCAACAGCCAGTGCACACCTCTAGCAGTTCATGAATGGTGGCCAATCCCTGTGATTAAATACCAGGACCGGAATTTAGCTCAGGGCTGCATCCACTATCTGTCATCCACCACACTTGTTCCTTTCCTAGGGGAAAGTAAGTTGTCAAAGACACAAGAAACAACCCAGAATTACACTGCAAAGATGCCTCAGAGAAGCTGGTAAGAAAAAGCGCTCAATTTAGCAGGGCAGGGATTAGTCCTAAAGTTTAGAATCTAAAGTAACCGATCTCACGGTCATTAATGAGGGGAAATTAGACAGACAATGAAAAGGTTGCCTGGCTAAGTGCCGCACGGCTGGGTTCCCCAGGAGTTAGCAGCAGTGGGGTTGCAAACATGCATTAAGCAGAACTGGCTGAGAGCAACGTTGCAGAGCACAGATTATTGGATAATCACATTGATTTGTACCAGGAAAGAGCTTGCTTACAGAACATTTTAGTAAATCATCATTATCCATTCTGAATTTATGATTGTTGATTGTAAGGTGTGTATGGAGGTGAGAAGGGCCAATCAGTTCATCTGAATCTTTGAAGTTGAGAAGACTGAATCATTTCAGTCCATTTGCCAATGTATTTTCATATCCATTTTCCCTGCTGAGAAGGTTTTAACCTATTTTTTCATCTAAAGAGAAGAAAAAAAAGCTGACATTTACAGTAAAACCATGAAATCAGAGAGGATCTTGCAAGCAGATAAGATCCATTTTCAGCCTCATGCCCATCCTGGCCACTTCAGCTACAAGTTCACAGCATCAGGGTAGCTTGGAAAACGGTCAGCCTCAGAGGTACGCTTACTTCTCTGCTCACTTTGTTCTTCTGTTTGGCACCACGCTGTTTGCCCTGTAACCAGTTCTGGAGAGGCCAGGCAGTGATTATATCTCCTGAGGTGCAGTTTTCAATAAATTTCTCGCTTGGTGGGGGCCAACTCAGATTACTTCTAATACCTCTTGACAGCTGAATATTACCTTTTTTTTTTTTTTTTACCATTCTGAAGCTGCAATCCAGATTCCATCTGCTATAGACCTGATTACAAGCTACGGTGGAACCCTTTTTTAGGAATTTCATTTTTTCTGTTCTGTTCTGGAGCTTTCCCACACCATAATGCATGTATGTCATTTATCTCAGATACAGAGCATAGCCTTACATTAATATATGTTCTGAGAGAATGTCATATTACAATAATTTTATTTTATTAATATTAGCTTTCTAAGAGGCTATTTTTCTATCTGTTTTCGTGTCCAGCTTGGCCAAAACGTGCCTAAAACATACATGGAAGATGAGGTGGCTTTTTCAGAAAATTACTAACTATGCTGCCACCTAGTGAAGCTGTACTGTCTCTGGTAATACTTCTATTTGTAAAGAGATTTAACTCCGTTTATGAGGGCAGAAAAAGCTTTGTTTTAAGAACTGTTTCAATAAAATAAGAGGCTGGAAATGTATAAAATGCATTACAATTTTCTTTAAAATTTGGTTTGCAATAGCCAGATATAACTATTGCAAAATGCTAGCGCTTTGAGCTTCAGCATTGTTGTTAATCATTACATATCTTTTTCTTGTAGGAACATGTTTCAGAAATCTGGAAAATCGTGATCCTAAAGTCTAAAGCCACTGTACATATAAGCATCTATTTTCAATCTCTATGTTCTCTCTAATGGTTAAAATGTCACCATTTTACTGACTGACCTGGGTTTGCTCCCACGCAACTAAATCAATGCGCCTGCCATTTACTTTAATTGAACTGGGTTCTTCTGTAGCTGCAAGATTCAATCCATATGTTTGCCAAACTGTTTTTAATAGAAATCATCTGCCCAACAAGCATATCAGCCGCTGTTTGCAAACACTTCTTTAAGGAAGAAAGACTGCTTGGATTTCATCTAAGAAAACCACACATTCAGCAGGCTTGAATTTTTTTTGTCTGCTGTGCATCTTAGTGCAGGAAAATGCTGAGTAAAATTATTATTGCTGGGAAACAACAGCAGCTGATTCACAATGAAATCAATTCTTGCTGATAGCAATTAGCATTCCATAAGGAAATCCACAGCATAACCCCTTGTCATCTAACATTTAGAGTATTTCCCAGATAAGTGAATAATTACATAGCACCTGTGCAATCTTAATGCCCTATTCACATCCTAGAAATATGTCCCAAAACTCCTCATCCTAGACATTTATTCTTCCTGTACCATATCAAAATAAGACTAGAAAAATAAAGACAATTGGTTGATCACAGGACTGTATAATACACATTTGTTTCAGGGCCAATTTTCTTGCTTCCAGCCTGCTGTTAGGGTTGCCTTTTGTTTGCTCTTTGACTCCATAAAGTTGTGTTCCACTTTTGCAAAGGGGAGTCCGCTCTGGGGCTGAAGCTGCCATGTCCTGGAAGAGTCTCACACCAGGCTGTTCCACAGTCTGGTAGTCCCACCACCCTCTAATTGAAGATGGTCTAAATCCAGGTTATCTGTTTCCTAGATGAGTCATTGCACACTGCCAGTCTGAGGTTTTCATTTAGTAAAGGACAATCAGAATGAACAAGGAATAGGCTGAGCAGGTCTGAAGTGCTGGGAGATTAGTCCAAATTTGGATGTCATTGACTCATCTCATAATCCTAATATGGTTCAGGTGTGTAGCTCCCCGGACCAAGTTTCATCAAAGCATACATCAGCACAGGCACATCTGTGGCTCACAATAAAAGCATTTTGTATTGGAGACACGTATATAATCCATAAGTATTGCAAGACTGATTCTAAGCATGTCTACAGTAAGTTAGCACTCAGGAACAGGGGAGTGCAAGCCAGCCTGAGATTTAATAGTCTGAAGCCTATGTGAGACTGGAGTTCATATAAAATTGAGATTGAGAGAAGCTGATCCAATACTTTTCAGGCCCTTTGTTTTATTTCCTAAATAAATGGTCACCATACTAATCTGAGTGCCTCTGTATAACTGGAGATATGTGTTATACCCAGCTCTGAGCGCTTAAAACTTTCCATTAGTGCCAGATTTTTAGGGAAACAGACTACTGTGAGTGATGAAGTTTCTGGAATATTTGGCTGGCAGCTGTGATAGCAGGAGTTAGGCTAAATGATCAGCCTTGCTTTGGGTTGATCATAGCAGTCATGCAGCTCAGTGGTGAATGTCATCAGCTCAAAAGCACATGTTCAGAGTTGCCAAATCCAGCAGCCCAACAGCAGCAAGGCTGCTGCAGCTCCGTGCCCCTAGGGCTGACCAGTAGCCCGTGTCCCCAGCAGACACAGACATACATGTGCCCGCAGTAAGTGCACACACACACACACGTACGCAACACATATAGACATAAATACACTGCCAGCCACACAGATCAACACAGAAACCACGGCACTTACGCAAGCACCAATGGCCTCATCCTCCTCCCCTCTCTTTTGATACAAAAGTATCAACTAGTACAGTTATTTTTCATCTTATCTCTGTTTAAAAGTATTTGCGGTATTAAGAAATATTGAAGAAAGGCTCTGGTGAACAAAGGCTGCTCTTTTCTATTCAATGTAGCTAAAAACGGGAATAGGAGAATGAGCAATTCTTACGTAGTTTGTCAAACATTTGGGAACCTTCAGTGCATAATGTAAGCTCTTCTAGACCTGCCACTTTCCAATAGGCAATTATCTGCTTTTATTTCTGGGAAATCAGTAGCAGAATGCAGTATGCAATCCTAAATGCAGGATTATATGACATCCTGTGAACCAAAGACACGGTTTATAATAACCCCATACAGTATGACATTCATTTCCCATTCTATAGAGACTTTAGAACTACTTTTGTGCTTTGAAAAGCTATTAATTAGCAGCAATAGCCAAGTAGAAAGCCTAAGCTACACCACGTTCACTGATACCTCAGTTGACTATGAGTTGTTTCAGAATGCATCCACAGAGATGTTATTTTATTAGCAGTAATGTCTTATACAGATATTTCCCCTGAGATGCAGTTCTGCAGGTGCATAACTCCTAAGGAGATTGCGCACTTGGCCACGCTATCGCTGTTTCCTTGAAATATATATAGTGATATATGTAATGATCTTGCTTCAACAATATCAAGCCACAATGCTGCATAAGCTGGTATCTTTTTTAATCTTCCAAAAATATGATCAGATTTTATCTTAAAAATAAGAGCACCTCCAGAATGAACAATGACATTGGGGCAACGCTTGGCAGCCCAACAGCAGGAGCAGGTGACTGCTGGAGGTATTGCAAGTATAAAGCCCTGAAGGAAGGTGAGTCTTGTCTGGATGAGACGTTTGGACTGGTGGTGGTGAAGTTTCAGTGAGGACTGGATGGAAATTCTAGTACAGTACAGTGATATGCTTGTCACCCTGAAAGTGACAGTCATATAATTACCTAATGATGTAATTTAGGTGCCATTTCTGCAAGGTCCTCTAAGGGAATGACAAAGGACAATGGTCAATCATGTGAGATTACAGAATGTCAGATCTCACAGAATCCTTTCTATACTGAAAATGCACAGAGGAGGCTGAAGGGTGGGTAAACCAAGGCAGAAAGAAGTCTACTCCTTCTCTGGTGGAAGCATGTAATCTGGATCCAAGCCATATTACTAGTTCTAAATAGTCATGCCACCATCCATAAAAGCAGCTTGTGCCAAGGGTGCCTGGTAGTGTGGGTCCAATGCTACTATTCTGAGAGAAAGAAGGGGGAGAAGGTGTTTGGGCCATACAGCTCAGGGAGATATTGTTGCAGGTGTTCTCCTGATTACACTCTAGAGATGGAAAGACATGGCAGAAATCAGTGTTGGTATAGCAGCTCAGATGTGGCATTATCTAAACGAAATTTCTGGGTAGGAGGATCTGTGGTTAGTAAAACTTACATGAGTAAGAGGTGTTCAGTGACACATCAGATGGAATCACATAAGGCAGGGGAGTGGTTTCAGAGGAAAAAATGGGGGAGCATTACATATTTTCCAGAAGGTTCTCAGACTATTCTCACTTTCCACAGATCACATTTCTTCATTCCCTAACTGTGAGCCTTTTTGTCCAGTCTCCTTGGACATAACACAGTGCCAGCAATACGGTTGCGGTGCCTCTCCACTCTTCTCAGCCTTAAGAATCTGCAGCCACTTCTATGCTATCCAGTCTTTTAGCACCTCACCAAGTATTCCTCTTTTTGCACTCTGCTTCTATCACTTGCCAGATGCTGGGTGCCTGATAAAGGTCATGTTATCATCACAAAGAATGGGCAACGATGTGCATGTGCGAGGGAGAAGCGTTTAGCAGCTACATTTTTATACCTCTGCAGGCAGTCCTTATGTCAGAAGAGACTTCACTGATGAAGAATCAGAGCAAATGCCCGTTTCTAAAGGCCTAAAGGGAGCACAGCGCAGTACACACTGACATCACTCGCCAGCATGGTCCCACCTGACATCCTTCAGATGGCCAGAGAAATGAAAAACGGAGTGACTCTCCTTCTAATGCTGGAGCTGCAACAAAGTACTTTTATGCACAGAAATTGCGTTTTGTACCCCCTGCAGATATGCACGAAGTTTGCAGTGACATGAACGGAGTTACAACAACTTTTGCAGTTCTTTGATGGTGCGGTGACCTGAGCCTGTCACCTTACCAATGCCTTATTATTTGTGCATGCTTAGGCATTCAATGAGCAGAATATGGGAATTGCTGAGTTTTGTGTGAGACACCACCGCCTCCCACACACACACAAAGCCATCCATCTGTCCTGCTGAAACACTATGCTTTTGTGCTGCAAAACCCAAAAGGCCTCTCACCATACCATTCCATGGAGCTTTACAATGTACTTTATAACTTTCTATGCAGTCTTAAAAGAGCATTGTACAAATTTTGAGATTATATGAGATAAATACAATAGTTATCATAATTCAAAGTCCGCACTGTACATGGGGTAGGCAGGAAGAAGAGGTCACTGTTGTGAGTACAGAACAACCATACATCTGGATCCCCATAAGCAAGAATAAGTGTAGAACAAGAAAGAAACAGTTTCTGTCTGGTGACTTGGTTAGGTACAGAAAATCTTAAATTGCACAGGCAAGAATGATCTCTCCCTGACATAAGCAGTATTCCTGTTATCATTAAAAAAGGCTCAATGGCTGTCATAGAAAGCTAAGAAGAATATTCGTAATAAAAATGAAATCTGATCAGATTCCTACCCCAAAAAGAAGACATCCCATCCAGAAATCTGGCAGACCAGGGAGACTTGCCTGTAATCTTCTCAGAGAGCTTGCATAACAAGGAGTCTCTGGTTTTTAAGTCACTGTTTTCGGACTCCATGCTGATCCTGGCATCGTCTCCATGCTGCAGTATCTCAGTACCATTTTCCAAACCACAGGCAGGCAGAAGTGTCTGGCAAATAACGCCTCGCCCAGCCCTACATAATAATAAATGAAGAGCAGCTAATGCTGGAGGGCCATTTTTTTTCTATTCATTCTTGGGAGACTGTGTCGGACTTTTTCCTGTGGTGCCATATTGCAAGCCAGACATGACTTTGCTAAACAAACACTGTCGTGACAGCTTTGTAAAGACCATTGCTATGAAGTTTGTTCCAAAGAAGAAATCACCACTTCTTCCTGAAACACGAGACCAGTACTGTGCTGCTCTATATAAGGCACATTTTGAGGGTGACGTACACTCAAATTTACAGTGCTTTCAACTGCAGAAAAAGCTTTCCAGCAGGAGGTGGTATCTCGTCAGCCCCCAGGGATTTGTAGGCAATTAATAACTTTCCCAATGCAGGCATTTTGTTATTGAGATGGAAAAGACACATCTTAAATACCAATCCTGCCAAATTTCAGATCATCTTCTTTTAATGTCCATGTCTTTGCAAGTACTGAAACAAACCCCCCAGGGAAGTGGTCGTGGCCCCAAGCTTTTGACATCCCAGAAGTCTTTGGATAACACCGTCAGATATATGGTTTAACATTTAAATTGCACTGTGTGAAGTTAGGAGTTGGACTTGACGATCCTTGTGGGTCCCTTCCAACTCAGGGTATTCTGTGATTCTATGACTCAAATTGATTTTCTGAAGTAGCCATCTGAGTTTTACAAAGTGATATTTTTATCTTTTTTTACGTGAAATAAATTTAATCCCTCAGCTGACTTTAGCATAAGGAGTATTTGGGGGTAGACATTATATGTGTACAATTTTTTCCCAGATATAGATTTACTGGAAAAGGTTTGTGAAATGTTAATTAAATATGCTATTCTTGGGCTGAAGGTGAATCACAATTTCTGATAAACTAGTAACTCAAAGCTGTAAAAGCCCAGGAGCATTAGGAAGTCTGAGCTAGCAACAAACTGTTTTGACTGCAGTTGATGTCTTAGTATGCATATAAATAAATAAATGAATAATAGCGGCCCACTGAGATTATAGCAAAAACAGTTAATGCATAATTTTGCATGGAATTAGGAAAATGTCAGTCATAGAAAGAATAACTGGCAAGTGTCCTGCATCAAAGCTGTAGGAAGTTGACAGATGGCTTAGTTAACATTTTCTTTTACCACTCTACTGGGTCAGTTCCCATGACCCCCATGTATGTTAAGAATAAATGTAGCTAAAACTATTGCTTCGTGTACAGCTTTAACAACAGCTACTGATACAACTATCGAACTAATCCCCATTCTTTCAAGCAACAGCTTATATTCCTTTTATTGGAGGAACATAACTTAAAAGAAAGGTCTGCTCTGGGAATGTTTAAAGCATCTGTATTTTAAAAGTTAGATCTTCTCACTCTCTCTACTTACCCAGTAATATAATTATCAGGGCACCAGATACAGTTTATGCCACTGAAAGATTAGATTTGCTCTGATGCAGATTATTTTAGTGTGGGTTAAACTTTTCAAACAAAAGTAAAGGAGAAAATCTATCCCCACAGAAATGGTGTTTTCAGCTGCCATGATTTCACACCAAGGTGAACCACTTCACCACCACTTCAAGGTGTTACACACTTAACTCCTAGACAAAGTATAGTGGCATAAAATCCCTATTTCTGAGAGAGACATCCAGGTTCCCTATACAGTGAACATACCACAGTGGGTATCAAATGAGGGGATCTGCGTAGACTGCTGTCAGCAAATTAAAACTAGCAGCTTTGTACTGCTTCTGGCCAAACTGGGCTAGCCTGACCAGAATGTCCCTTCAAGCAGTTTAATCTGTTCCTGGCCCTGGGAACTGACCCAGTCTGTCTTCTAGCAGAGCTCTCTTGTCTTGTCTTGTCTTGTCTTGTCTTCTCCTCTCCTCTCCTCTCCTCTCCTCTCCTCTCCTCTCCTCTCCTCTCCTCTCCTCTCCTCTCCTCTCCTCTCCTCTCCTCTCCTCTCCTCTCCTCTCCTCTCCTCTCCTCTCCTCTCCTCTCCTCTCCTCTCCTCTCCTCAACATGCCTTGACACCAAGGTTGCATGCAGCAAGGAGTCAAACCAGAGCGATGAGCTGTCCCACATGGTGCACCAGGCACGGTTATAGGGACAGTCTCAGGGACTTGCTTAACACAGCACTGTAGACACAGCCTTATCTGTGCCATGGGGACTACATGGTTTTACTTCAGTGTTGCCCTCTAGAGTCCGAAGTCTCAGCTGCAATCAAAAATAACCCATGATAGTATTTTATTAAGGAAGAACCGTTGGCTACACACAGTACAGGGACTAGCATGACGCTTCCAGTCTTTTGCTTCTTTCTCTACCACCGCTTTGTCAGAAGCCAGCATAGCAGAGCATGGCTTTATTGCTTGCTTCAGCAAGAGCTGAATGTGAAATGTTTTTGCTAACTGACAGTGGCAGTAACACAGGAAATTTCACCAGAGCAATTAGACACTGTATTTTAAACAACCTTTATAAAATAAGGGCTGGTTTTCTGAAAGTCCGTGGAACCCAGCAGTTTCTTATTGCTGTTACTTTCAAAAGACATAAGGATGCCCTTCAACCATAAAATATCAGAACTGGAGGAAAATAGCTACCAAGAATTCACTGCCAGTAAAAACTGCAATAAAATCCCTGTTTTGCTGCCACCTGCTTATGTTGAATAAGGCCGTTCGCTCCAACAGTGTTCTAGGATACTTTTTATTATGCTGAAATTCTATAAAATTTGAGTGCTGTTTGATCAAAATCAACAATACTTGTAAGACATGCTTGGCACAAAGAAACACGTTAACATTCTTGGCTATAAAGCAACTTTTAAAAACTGGTTGTGTTCTGCATTGTTCTTGTAGTTTTTGAACATTCTGAGTTGTTCCTTTTGTTCCTGTTTTCCCCAACCACGAGCTATTTTAGCCCAGTACTAGGCTCAAATAGTACTAGGGTCAAATTTCATGTTCTCACTCACCCAAAACTTCCTTTGACTTCAATTCTTTTATTTTATCTTTCCAAACAGGGAACAATAGTCAGTCATTTCCAAAAACCCCTACTGTAAGTAAGATTGTATAAGAATATTACATACACACACACAAACACAGGCAGCTGGAGCGACTTTCAGGGGTCTCTTCTTTGAAATTTGCTGTCTGTACAGCAAAGAAGGTTGAAGTGGTTGTGAAACAGTTCTTAAACTAACCCAGTTTATAGCTCAGTATTTTAAAGTAATGCAGAATTTGCTGTGGCTTGCTTTCATAATTCACTACCCTAGCAGGGGCATGCATTATAGAAATACTGATGAAAAGCTGTTAATCTCTTTCGAGCTGTATGGTGTAATTTTTTAACGTCAAGAGATCCTAAGAGTCAAAACGGAGAATGTAGCTAATTATTTCCTCTCAGTAATACTGGATTTGCAGACAGCTTTGCAAAACATAATTGATAATATACCTTGTAACTTTACAAGTATTCATAAAAACGATAGAATAAGTGCGATAGAAGTATTGCTGTATGGTAGCATTTGAAACTTCATTTAGCAGTCACTGTGCTACTCTTTGATTGCCTCAATTACATCTATAATTACATAAGTAATAACAGTCAGCATTGATTATTTTTAGCCCTTTAAGATACAGTGAAGTTTTAGATACTTCATAAATTTTAAGGCTGTAAAGATGCATCCAACCATCTAATCTTAACATCTGTATATCACTGGCAATTAAGAACATGGACAACCCTTAGCTCACGTGGGACAAGGCAATGTGAAGGGTAAAGCAATCCTAAGGCTGTCAGATTTTTCCACGAAAAAAACAGAACACAAATAATTGTCAGGACCCATTTCAAGGCTGTTTGTTCATCTGTACTTCCCCCACTATCTCCCTGCTCTGTGCTGGGCAGCAGGACGAAGGAGCTGCTGAGCTCTCCCCAGATTCACCCAGGATGCCAGAGCACGGGCTGGAGGGTGAACCATGGTGTCCGTGGGTCATTCCGAATGAAGAGCAACCCACCTCCATGTTCTGCAGAGACACATACGTCCTTTATACAGCCACGGAGAACCTGTCCTGTGCTATGCTGTGCTCTAGACACAGCCTTGCACAGTGCGTGACTGGCATGAGCTACGACAGAACATCTGAGATCCAGCACCCAATGCCTCACTGTGGCAGGAGGAGGACTCAAGATTTTGAGGATGTTATTATAGCTCCTAAATTCCCAACTATACTTAGGCAAGAAGATATGAAAAAAAGAAAGATCTGTCTGCACTTACAAGGAATACAAGATTTGAAAGTGTAATGTGAGAAATTCCAAATACCAGCAATCTTAGATAATTGAAGTTGCCTAGTAATGCTGATTTCCCCATTTATACTAGAGTGGACATGAATGTATTCTCTTCCATTGACTATTTGAGACTGGGGAGTAATGAGCTGCCAGCCAGTAGTAAGATATGGCCGAAGCACTGACTTCCTAAGTGACTGCCCCAGCCATTTCTGCTGCAAACTTGTAAATGGAGCCCCACAGACTCACATCAAACCTGAAGACTGAATTTGTTCTACACAGAATTTGGATCTGATGAACACTCTCTTTTCAGAAGACTGAGCCTGAGTGAACAGCAGCAGCAAGATCACCTTCAGAAAAATGGAGAAATCACAGTACCAACCATTGCCCTGGACTCCGGGAGCAATGAGGCATGGAGGAGATGAAATGTCTGGAGGATCCCAGAGGCAAACCACCCCTAACCTGCAGGAAGTCCTGCTTCCCCTCATTCACCACTTACCGGCCATTCCTACCAATATGCTTTGGAAGAACTGCTGCAAATATGGAGATCAGTGTGACTCTAAAGATGATAAAGACTTGTCATCTGAAGTTTTCATCAGGCTCATTGTGGAAAACAGCTGCAGTGATTTAAGGTATCATGCCTACTGTGCCAGTGATTACCTACTGCACAGCTAAACGGGCATTCAGGGGTACCCAAACAGCTTGGTTTTAACATCTTTGCAGCCGCAAAACAATAAGCAGCTGGAGGTAACTCTTCATATCAGGGCGGCTCTTTCCAAAATAACTGTTTGTCTACATCCTTATTTAAATCAGGCACTAGTCCAATAGCTATTTTAAGCCAACACTGTTCTCAAAATGACGAAGCCTTCCCCCAAAAACCCCTGGTAGCTCATTGCCATCTTTGCACCACCACCTCTCTTTCAGCAGCACAAGTATTCATGCGCCTGTACCACAAACCAGATGGGGGACCAGGTGTGACAGAAGACTCACCATCTTGTCGGTTTTCAGTGGTGTCAGTCCCTGATCTGGCTCATACGGCCACAGAGCATTTGTGCTGGCAGGAGGGGCAGGGGCAGTGTGGGCAGGAGAATGAGGAAGGCAGAAGAGGGGACAGGGACAGCTTCTTTCAATGTCAGTGGCTTGTTTCTCGACAGCACCCCCAGTGCTTATATCAACTGAGCAACAGAGCATCCAGAAATGAGCTGCCAGGCAAAGGGACTGCGTAGGGCTTTTCTTTAATCAAACAGTGAGAAAAGGGAAGAGGAGATTTGTTTCTTTTGTTTTTTAATGAGATTAATTAACATAAACTTTTGGACCAATAAATATATTCATCTCTGAAAGTTTTTTGGTTATATGATAAGCATGGTTTCCACATGAAATTTCCAGTTTTAAGTATTCACCTAGGCTATATTTGACAGCTACATTAATAATATCTTACAATATATACCTGAATAGTAATATTCCTAGTAACAGATATGGTGAGACATAGGAGTAACAAAATCCCAAGTGGTTTACTTACTTACGTAAAGTTAATGTAGTATTTTTAATTAGATCTTGGGTGTTCGGGGGAATGGTGTGCAGCTCCATATCAAGGTGAACAATTGTCTCAAACATCCATCTGGAGAAATGGAGACAGGCACGCTCGAATTAAGCAAACTCCTAAGTCAGGCAAGGAAGTTAAGCACTTGTGTGAGGCTGCAGCCAGTCTTGGAGGGGGTGCGGGGGCGGGGGCTGCTGAGACTACCAAGGCACCCCCCCCCCCCACATACGGCCATCAACCATCAACTCATTTGGAGCGGGAAGAACAACACTCTGATTAATGGTTGTTGAATAGCAGCCAGTGCTCCAGATAAGGAACATCTTTTGGCTACAGACCTGCTCAGCCGAGGACACTGAATCACCCCCTGTCAGAAGAACAAACACTTGGCATCTTTAACCAAGGATATGCTGGAGCAACTGGACATTGAGAAGGGCAGTTAATCAGAATGTTTTATGTATGCTGCAAACTTGGCAGCAGAACTAAGAATTCATGTATCCTTAGTCGAACTACCCTCATTATAATACTAATAATCAGACCCCCTGAGCTGGAGACCCTGGCCCAAGCAAAGACCCTTATTCACCAACCATGTGAAGTAAAAAGGGAGGATGCTGTGACTTTAAACAGAGACGAGACGTGTAAGGACCAATGGGGAAAGAGAGTGATTAAGAGTAACTGTGAAAGTACTGACAACTGCTGCTCAAAATGTGTAAACGTTTACCACAGGTTAGTCAAAGTGTGCTTGATTTCTGGGAAACTACCAAGCACCCAGGCTTGTGCAACCCTGAAATCAAGCTCCTTGGCATGTGCCCATCACTGCAGGACCCCGACCACCAGCAGAGACCATCGCTGGATCCAAGGGTGGTGATATCTTTTATCTTTCCTTTTGTTTTCCTCTCCTTTTCAATCTCTGACTTTCTAGGCACACAAGGGTAATGTTGTTGCAAGTTTGTCAATCATCTGCTATATTTTGTAGTTTGCTGTAAGTTTTGCCAGATCAATATCCATTCTAACCCCAATGTATTAAAAGTAATGTTGTTATAAAGTCACAAAGTTACCATCTTTTGTAATCTCACTGAATTCCAAGTCAAGCTTTGTTTTTAGTCAAGCCTCTTGGGTCATTTGTCATGACTCCTGGGTACTGCACAGAGAATTGAAAAAGCTCACCTCCCCTTACCCACCGAGTGGGACAGGACAAATGGCTATTCTGGTCTTCCATTCAAAAAGGAAAACAAAGTAATTTTAATAGGTTTTCTTGCATTCTGATCACAAATGTTGTAATTTTATGGTGTTCATAAATACTTATTTGAATATGTATGCCTATCTTTATACTACTGTATCCATAAAAGCTTACTAATATATCTGAGTGTGAGTAAGCTGTCTGTGATCTCTTTTGGTATGATCCCAAGGATGATGCAAATGAGAAAACAGTGACTGGGAATATCAATATAATAATAATGTGATGTGTTATGGAAAGAAAAGTTATTTCAAAATGAAATTTTCCTGGTGTTTGTCAGAGAAAGATGAAATGAAGAATGTGGCAGCATTGACCGTCTCTCACAGAAGCACCCCTGTGCCATTTGCTGGCTAGAAAAGTGCCTTCATTCCTGATTTTGTTAAAGCTAGCCCATGGGCCTTGGAGGAGGGGGGGAGATCTTGGCATACCGATTATCCTTGACTGCAGAACCATGTATACCAAAGTATTTCTTTTTGTATTTGGCCACTGTGTATAGCTAAATACAAATGACTTGCAATGTGTGTAGCTGTTTGGGATAGGCATTTGCTTAAAATTATTAGCATTTTAACAGTGAAATGAGGTTTTGACATTAGCACACTACTTAAGACATATGCAGAAGAATTTCACACCTCTTTGGGTGTTGTATTGCTTCAGTCTGACTGTCTGCAATGCAAACACGACCTACAGTCAGAAAAGATTTATTTATAAAATACGTAGGTTTAGGAGCCACAAAATGAGTGAACAAAGCTAAACCAGTGAACCTTTATATTTTTCCCATATACGCTGTAACCACCTGAGACTGAATCACAAAGCTGATTACTTTTAGCTATTTTGGAAAACAAGTTTGACTTCATTAATTCACCATACAAGAATAACACAAACATTATGTGACTGATTTGAATGCACTCTATCTACCTGTCTTCAGCCTGGAGTGAGATGTTTACTTTCCCTGGAGATCCTCACCCTGGCTGCTCTCCTGGAGAAGGCGTTTAAGATGAGGCCAAGCCTTTTCTGATACCCCTTCCCCTCCAAATGACTATCCCATCCCAGTCTGTAATGGTTGACAGACTGAAGGTGTAAAGCATGTTCCCAAAACCTTGCTCAGACTAATCTGAAGCAGGGATTTAAGAGAAATTTTCAGGTATCCTATGTGCTAACCAAGAGGCTTTGGGACAACTCAAAGTGAATCTCTCAGACTGAGAAGTTCCTCTTTACAAAAATAATTCAGAAGTCCTGAAAAGTGTAGATTACAGCAATCAACTGGTGTGTGGGCTCACTAATTCATAGACTGTCTAAGGATACAATCTCAGTCTACTCTTAGACTGGGAAACTTCAACCGTTGTTGCTAGAACAAATGGGTATACATAAGATAGGTCCCTATGTCTTTGGGGTTTGTTTGGGTTTTTTTCTGAAGGCATCATAAAGTAGCTGGAAAAGAGGCAAAAAGCAGGATGAAACAGACCTCTGAAGTGGGCTTGTGAACTCTTTTACTTATGTCATGGCTACCTTATAACAAAAACAGTAATGGGAATTTACAGAAATTCAAACTCCCTACTTCCCTGTTTCCATCTTGCAGATAGAGATTGTTGGTTACCTTTCCATTGGTGGATTCAGCTAAAGTTCTTGTGTCAGATGTATTTACATGACTTCTTCAACTGGATGTGATAAGGAGACAGGAACACACAGGCAGTGGGCGGTAATGACCAGTTTGTTATGGTAATATTGTGAACTGTACGGCTACAACCTGAAGAAACGGGATATGTATGTCCTAAACATCAAGGAACTAAATAAATGCAATTACCCCATGGGGACATCTATTTTGGATCAGTAATGCATTAGTTAGTTCATCCTCTAGAACACCCTGTAAATAAAGAGTTTTCCCCAAAGGATGCCAAATTAGTTTAGCTGCTGCTTCTAATGTATAAAATAGGCCTACGAGACAGCCTGCTTTGTTTTTACCATCCAGCTTGGTCATATCCACCTCACCTGGCTTCATATGCCAACACAACTCATTCACACAAAAATCTATGGCTTACTGGATCCATCATTATGAATTAATAGTACAAAAAAATCCTGTGTATCGTAAAATGTGTTAAAACTTAATTATTCATCACTGTCTCTGTATTCGTGGGATGGATAAACTGGAGGAGGAATGCTGTCAGTGGTTAGTAACCACATAATTCAGCAATCTTCAATCATGCAAAGACAGCAATCCAGAAGTGCTTGGCAGTGGTGCGCACTGCTTAGCAGTAGTGCTCCGCTCTTTGACTCGGTGATTCCTAACAGAAATCGGTGTCTCTTACCAGGGACCTCCCTGGCTCCTCCTGCCCAGGGGTGTCCTGCCCCGCTCGCTGGGGGAGGAAGGGAGAGCTGGTGCAGGAGGGACCGGCCATGCCCCAAGACACCCCATGGCTGTCGATCTTCAGCACAGGCTAAAGAAAAACCAGAGGTGTCTTCGCCTGAGCTAGTCAGGCCTGGTTCCTGTGCTTCAAACACATTCACTTGCCTTACTCTTTCAAAGTGCTGATGAGCTGCAAGCATCCTACTGACTATTCATAAGGTGTAGCAAGCTCTAGTTTTCCCAGTTATTCAGTCACAGCTCAAAAAGGGGCCTCTGGACCGATTCTTACTGGCTGGCCAAAACCAATTGCCTGAGGTCACCTGTCTTTACCAATGAAGGCAGTTTGTTTGGTTTCAGGGTTTTCTTGTATGTCTCCCCAGTAGTTCTCACTCCTCTACCTGGATGATTCATCCAACTGATCAAATACCAGGAGAATTCAAAAACTTCGTTGAGGTTCTTGTTTCTTTGTGCCTGGTAAACATTTCTGGACCTAGCTAGTAGCTCTTTCTGAGGTTGGGCTGTCTCAGAAATGCAGCCATGTCTGATGATGGTACGTTTCATAGAGACCAACAAATCTGCTTCTCAGCGAGAAGTCAAATTCTGACTTTTGGCATGATTGAGGCACTACTTGACAATATCTTGCGTTGATGCAAGACTTGTTTTAAAGAGATGTGCAGATGTTCATTGCAGTCCCTATGAATCTGGAAGGGCAGTACAAGTTCTGAGGGACAAATCCTCCTACGTATTTTTTCCACTTTAAAATGTATTCCAACTGTACTGGTGTGTTGCTTCACTGTTTAAACATGGCTGAAAAAATCTTGCTTTAAGTGGAGGGTGTCAAACAGAATAAGAACAATTAAAGAATGTGAACAAAATTCAAGTGATACATTTTATAACATCTCTTGTGTACCAAAGGTGTAGATCACTTGCTGGGAAAACCATGTAAATGCCGTGTATCCACGTGGTTCTACATGGGAGCCCCAACTGATGTCATAGTTCGGCTATGCAGACTCACTTAAGGATATGCATCACTTTCTAGATGTTACTTAGGCTACAAAGGTTTCTGTATCCATCCCTTAGGAACAACAGACATCAGCTTTGTCAAACATTAGCACCTTCGAGGACCTGCCAACCGAACCACTTACAAACTGCCACCAAATCTTTTTTGTCAGAATAGACTCAGTAAGCTGTGATTTTCAGTTAACCTTAACAATTTTTTGTAAGGTCACTGTGACTGATTGCTGATTCAGTAATAGAACCTTGCACCCATCCTTCTCAGTAATTAATGGATTAGCCTCGTTGCTATGAGTATTCCATATCTTATTAGTCTTATTAACTAGGAAAGCTGGAATGGGCTTCGGATGGAAACAAGAGTAACCTTGAAAGAAGCAGAGTCAGTATAATCTGAGCAAGATGATTTGAGGGAAAGGATATGGGTACATTCCCCAGGTTTTTTTGAAGGTGGAAAGGTTGTACTCAGTTTGGGTTTCTGGCCTAACTTTGCAAATCAATGCTCCATTAAGATAGAAATCTTCATTGTTGTAATGCGTTGTAACAATTATCAATCTATGCCTCAATAAATCTAGGGATACGGTTCTACTGTCTATTTTCACCTGGTTGGCCAGGGAGTTGGTTAAAGACACTGATCTATCCATAACCCACCATACCAAAAAAATAATATTTTCACCTTAGCCTGCTCTGCTGATTGCCTGATCACACAGACGGCTGCAAAGAAGAGGGCTGGATTATGACTGCTGTGATTTAGGCTACTGTGGAATCACACTGCAGGGCTTAAATGTCAGAGGTCTCTGCACTGCTCAATGACAGGAGCTGGAGTCCTTTGCTAAGCCAGCAAACAGTGACATGATCAACAGTACTGATGGTCTTGGTGAGAAATTTGTACTTCTGCGAGGAAAGAAATGTCAGTGTGATATCAATTAGAAGAAGAAATCATTTTTTTCTTTAGTTTTGTGAAGCAGCCCCTGCGTTGTATTGAAGATCTTCAGTCTGTTTGCTTTCTTTGTGGTACATGAGATCGCATTTTTGTGATTCATGAATTTTTAACCTTGATTTGATTTTTTTCTTGTTCTCAATATCCAGTGTCCTGGTTTTGGACAGTACAATAACTCTCTATTTTTAATTTGACACAGTTTTCTTAAAATTTAATATAAAAGGGTTTGATTTTACAGGAGCTTAATATTCAGAAGTTATGTTTTTTTAAAAATAAAGGCATTTTCTCCTAGAGCTAAATGTATTATTTCATGGCTTGTTCACTGTTGCCAGTGATAGCAAGGATAGAGTCTCAGCTGCATGACTATTACATCACCTTAGAATATAGTAAAATTAACCTTGTTTTCTTCCTTTCAAATTACCAAACAGCTCGTACAGCTGTAACAGAGAGAAGAACTTCGTACTTGGGTTGAATCTTGTTGTTGAAGTGGGACAGCTCATTTTTCCAGTAGCATTGTAGATAGTACAGACAAAAATATTTTTAAAGTTCATATAGTAAAAACTTGGATACTAGAAACAACTTGGATACTAGAAACAGCATATTTAATCAGAAGCACAGGCATTAAAGAAGAAGTTGATTTTTTTATAATATTCTTCGGAGTTCATTCCTGCAGCAGAGGAATTTGTCTGCTTGATAAGGTCAATCGACAGGCATTAGAACCATTAATACTCCTCTTGACTCTGATCAAGGTTTAGAAGGACTGTCTAGCTTGTTTCTCTTTATCTACAGATGAGTAATGGTTGTGCCTGTTTTCTGGCTAGATCTTGTTACATAGCCTTAGCCTTAGGTGAGATGAGTTTTCTCTTGCATCTACAGTACATCTGCGTGCCTCCGGATCTTGCAGCTGCATGTGTCTTACTCTACAATGGCATAGAAATAAGGACTGAAATGTCCCCTTTAAGATTTGCTTCTACACTGATATTCAAAGTTTCTTTCCCTCCCCTCACATTGCTGCCAGAGCAAGCAGGCCTCAAAGGATCGCTGAAAGCCAGAGGGAAAGGATTAACCCCGGGGGGGGGGGGGGGACACGCTGTACCGCCCCTTGCCCCCCTCCGTATCATCCCTGCTGCAACTGGGATGGGGGGACAAGGTGCTGGTGATGTCAAACAGCTAAGAGGAGGACAGCAGAACACAAGGAACTGATAAGGACTAGCATGGCAGCCTTGAAGAGCCACAGTTGTAATTAAAGCAAGGTACTAAGTTAAGTACAAAACAAAACAAAACTGCCGATAAAAAGAAGACTGCGTAAACTATGAGTGAACTAGCCTAATTAGCACGGTAAAAAACCTGCCCTCATGTAGTGAAAGCCATCTAGTGAAAAAAACCCTTCTTCATCGAACGTGCAGCAAAAACGAAGCATGCTGTGTAAGTTCAAGTGGAGACAAGACATGTAAGGACCAATGGGAAAGAGCGTGATTAAGCCGAACTGTAGAAGTACTGATCACTGTTGCTCAAAATGTAGAAAAGTTCACCAGGTGTTAGCGAAGGTGTGCTAGCTTTGTGGAGTTACCACCTAGCACCCACCTCTGCACAGACATGACATAAAGAACTGTCTGAACTCTGTCTGTTGATCAGCCTTTTGCACACCATATAAGAGAACTCTGATTTTTGGGACAATGCCACCGCTTCTTCTGGACATCTCTGTGAGCATTCAGTGCAATGCTTCATGCTAGCATGTGCCTGATAAAGGTCAGCAATAAGTTGTTGGCATTTTCTTTGTGGCGTGGGGAGGGTGACAGAAGTGGTCTCTTGGAGAGCATTCCCTGTATGTTATTGAAAAGCTTTGTGAACAGCAGATGTTCTTCTCATGATAAGTCCGCACTGGATACAAGATGACACATTCTGCCTTCTATAAAGTTGCTTGAATATGTTTTTAATTAATGTTAAAATAGGTTGGCAGTAAGTGGAATGAAAATAATAAAGTCTCCGTAATGCATACAAAGATTAATCTAGGAGAGCATCAAAAATGCGCACAGGATACTTTGCTTATATCTTTGGTGGGCACCAGTTCCTACTCACACTCTTGCAACTTTGAGACCTGGCCCTGTGCAAAACGCACCACATAGCTGTGATGTGTAGATGTGCATGCATCACATTCCTCACTGTTGTACTAAAATGTACTAAAATTAACCTTCATTCCTACCTCAATGACATCAACGTAGGGGCCTGTTAAAGGCTCCTGTATTTGTAGTTTGTGATACCATTGACTCTCACAAGTCAGCATGTAAAGCAGATATAACACTTTTCCTTCCTGAAATGTTTTGACATACAGGTTTATTCATTTAGAAGTGTCACTTCACGTTGATGGTAGCTCATTACACCATCTTGTAAAACAAGCTGCATGGTAAATTAGTGCACTTGCAATACGGATCTCCCAGCGCAGGCGTGCTGGTCAGAAACCTCATCTCTTGCTGTTGTGTAACTAACTACATCAGCAGAAATCTGGAGTATTCAAAGGTCTTTAGCTTTATCTGATTAAAAACCAACATTTTCATTCTTTGGTCTTGAAGGATTTTACCGTAAAAGTAAGTGTTGTCCTGACTCATCCTAGGAAAAATTAATTTTCATTAATTTCATTACTTTATTGCATTAATCAGGGCTGGTTAAGTCCTAACGATAGACATTCACCCTAGGTATTTGAAGAAATGGATCCCAGTTATAGGCTGTATTTATTAACAGACAGGGATCACTCACACTTAGAACTGTTCTGAATTTGACTTGAAGATATGCTGTAAATTGCTAAAACATTGTCTGTCTTTAAAATGTTGCCATTGTTGGATTTTTGTTGTTCTGACTTTTAAGAGTTGATGGGAGAATATAAATTTTCACATGTTTTACCACATGGAGCACAGGGAACCCTTCACTGGATAGTCTTTTGATGCTACTGTAATAAATAGAATCATTAACGAAGACACATATCAGCATCCATGCTCAGTCTTTCTTGTTGCCTCCATAATGCTGCTAGAAGACAGGTGTGCTCTTTTCCTGGCTCCTTTCTCATTCATACACACAAGTGAAATCACATTTGAGAAGCATTTCAAAGTGTTTGTGTCAAGTTATGCTTAATACACACATAATCTGATTTTTTTAAAACAGCCTCTGTTTGATGGCTGTAGTTCACGTGGCGCTTTTTGAAACGTTGGTATCTGTCCATCTGCTTTTGCAGGACTGTCCCAGGATGCTGCAGAGCCCCGGATTGGAGTGAGCAATTGTCACAAACAACCATCTTGAGAAACCCAAGACAGAGACGCGCGAATTAAGCAAACTCCTAAATCAGACATTGTGCTTTGGGAGCTTCCTCATGGTTGTAAGGGACTGTGGCAGCCGAGCGGAACCCTGCGGAGGCAGGGTGACAGCTTGCGCAGCCCAGCTCTCTCCATCAGTGGTGTTACGTAGGCAAGGAAGTTAAGTGACCAGCCTTGTGGAGGCGGGGGGGGGGGGGGCTGACCACCAAGACCCCCTCCACAAACACCCACCAACTCATTTCAACAACTTTTGGGATGCACAGCAGTACCTCTTGCCCAAGGAGGGACAACAGGTACCCGAAGTGTTGAAGACAATCTCTGAACCTCAGCTGATTAATGCTTGTTGAACAGCAGCCAGGGTTCCAGATAAGGAACATCTCATGGTGACAGACCCGCTCAGCGGAGGAGGTTGTTACACTGAATCACCCCCTGTCAGAAGAACAAACACTTGGTATCTTTAACCAAGGACATGCTGGAGCAACTGGACCTTGAGAAGAACAGTTAATTAAGATGTTTTATGTATGTTGCAAACTTGGCAGCAGAACTGAAAATTCATGTATCCTTAGTCGAACTTCCCTCATTATAATACTAAAAATCAGACCCCCTGAGCTGGAGTCCCTGGCCCAAGCAAAGACCTTCACTCACTGAGCATGCCTAGTGAATTTTAGGAGCACTGTAGCTTTAAACGGGAGCAAGACGGGAACTAACCAATCCTAGTTAGGAGGGCATGGCTCATAGGCGGTACTAACATTTTTAACTGCATAAATATGAGATGTGATTGTAAGCAGGTGTGCTTGCTTTGTGGGAAACCCCCTAGCACCCAGGCTTGTGCAACCCTGAAGTACATGAAAAGGAGAGCGGGCAAGCTCCTTGGTGTGTGCCCACCACCGCAGGACCCTGACCACCAGCAGAGACCGTCGCTGGATCCAAGGGTGGTCATATCTTTTATCTTTCCTTTTGTTTTTCTCTCTTTCTATATCTCTGACTTTCTAGGCACATAAGGTAATGTTGCTGGTAGTCTGTCAATCTGTTATATTTTGGGGTTTCGTAAAATCAGACATTATGCTGTTGTAAGCTTTGCCAAGTCAATATCTGTTCTAACCCCACTGTGCTAGAAGTAATGATATGAAGTTGCAAAGTTACCATCTTTTGTAATTCCAGTGAATTTCAAGTAAAGCTTTGTAGTTTGGCTCTTAGGTCATTGTTGTGACTCCTGGGTGCGGCACAAAGAATTGAAAACTCACCTTCCCCTTTTCCCACTGAGTGGGACAGGACACGTACTAGTCTCCTCATAGGATAAAGCAGTGACTTTTCCACCATTTTAATGTATCTCTCTACTTTTACACTACTTGGTTGATAAGGCAAGTATCTTTCTGCTTTGCATTCAGTTTTGTCTTCCAAGTTTTTGAAGCCTTTTTTTTTTGCCCTACTCTTTGCAAGGAAGTAAGAAGTGTGACAGGAAGGTGTGATTTTTAATTTACACCAGAGTTCTCAACAAATAATGACTTTTCACACCCTGTTATTGCTGCTTAGCCTGGGGGAGGAGTTGTACGGCTACTGTTGTCATATCAAATTAAATCCACTCATGTAATTCAGGAATACATTCCTCTTAAACTTAACCCTTTTAAGTTGCCAAAGTCTACTGGCACAAGAGCACAAGCTGAAGGGCATCTGTTTTGAGGCTCTCTGCTGTTGAAGGATCAAAATGGAAATGTTCTTATTCAAGGATGCTGTGCATTTTTTTTGGTAGTGCAGTGGACCAGAACATGATAAGGTTTATGTGGGTGAATCCTCACGTTAGCCTGGAGTTCACTGCAGGCTCAGGACATGTTCATGGATGTATTTTAAGAAAGAAAATGCTTGGCCAACGATGCCAGACACTCCTGTTCTCATCTGAAAAACTTCCTTGAATAATTTCCTCTGTAGTTGTTTTCTGTGGATTGCAAGCATGGTCATGGAGCACTTGGTGCTCCTTTGTGTAGTAGAACTAAAACACATTAATAAGAAAATCACCCTCGGAGAGAGTTCTTTTCTGTTGAACTGGAAGAGTAGGACAAGCTTTGCCTTTGTAAGTAATCTTCTCTTGAGGATGTTGCTGTTGATTTTGGTAAGCGGTGTAGCCCTGTAGTTGGTTGAACTCAGCATTATATAAGTATGTACAGAAGGTCAGTCTGACCTGAGTATTTAGCTAAAATATGTACTCTAGGCTTAATGGAAGGCCAAGATATATGTTAAATTGACAAGGGTGATTAAAGCAGGAACATCTAATCAGGAAGTACTGTCCTTGGGAACAAACTTTCCAAAGTCTTGGAAAACTATGTAAACTAATTAAGATGTTTTGGGACAATTTGGAACTGTCAGCAGAAGAATGATAAAGCATGCCTAAATCAACTATCCTCATTATAGCACTAGAAATGACACCCCTTGAGCTGGAGACCCCGTCCCAAGCAGAGACCCTTAACCTCGAGCATGCATAGTAGATGAAAATGATTGTGAAAACATACGTAAACTACTAACCAATTGCTGTGTAGTAGGTGTTGCTAGGGGAAGTACTAACTCTGTCTGCATTGTGTAAATTCTGTTACAAGTGTGTCAGAAAGGTGTGCTAGCGTAGTCAGTTGAACTCAGCATCATACAAGTATGCATACAAGGTCAGTCTGACCCAAGCATTTAGCTAAAATATATACTCTAGGGTTAACAGAAGGTCAAGATGTTGACAGGAGTGGCTGATACAGGAACGCTTAATCAGGAACTACTGTCCTTGGAAAGGAAGTATATGTTGGAAAAGTATGTAAGCTAATTAAGATGAACAATTCAGAGCCATCAGCAGAAGAATGATAAAGAGCACCCTTAAGCAAACTATCCTCATTATAATACTAAAAATCACACCCCTTGAGTTGGACACCCCGGCCCAAGCAGACACTCTGATTTAATGGACATGCATAGTAAATTTCCAGAGTATAACATCTTCAAACTGAAGTGAGACAAGAACTACCCAGTTGTAGTCAGGAGGACATGGCTGATACACAGAACTGACGTTTTTGACTGTCTAAATATGCAATGTGATTATACCCAGGTGTGCTAGCTTTGGGGAGTTACCACCTAGCACCTGATTTTGTGCAAAACCAGAGATAAACGGCTCTTCGGGCTCTGTGCACGTCCTGGATGTTACACACCGGCTCATGAGCTCCGTGTGTGAGACACAACTGTGTCACAATTCAAGCCGGCCCCGTCTGCGGGGGAGCGCTGGAGTTGGGAGGACGGGGCCAGCCACGAACTAGGGGAGTAGCCCCCTCCCCTCCATTTTCCAGGAGCTTTATTGCCCCTGATTGCTGGTAATCAAGGGTTAAGTATTTGCTTGGGTACCTGCTTGGTGGTGCAGAGCGGGTTAAGGCGTTTGATTTACTATAAACATGTATGTGACAGACTCTTCTCTGATGGTGTGGTGGTTTTGTGGTGGGTTTTTTTTTTTTTTTCTTTCTGTAAAATGTCAGCCATTTCCTGATGAGCCTGGTGGTGGTGGTGAATTTCACACCTTTTTTCTTCTGTGTGGAAACCTGGGTGTTAATGGTACTGGAGCAGGTCGTGTTTTATAAGGAATGAGGCTGTCTCTTTGAGCAGAGGGAAAGCAGGGGAGGGAGAGGAGGTGAAGAAAGGGATCCAAGCAAACTGCCACTTGCAACAGGCATTCGTTGGATTATTTTGCACTGTTTTTATTCAGAGCATGTAAATGTAACATTATTTGCAAAGTGCATTTTTTTCCTGTGAAGTGTTGGATTTCAGTTTAGAGTTCAGCATAAAAATAATCCTCTCTCTTCATTTCACAGTGAAATTTACTTGAAGATGGAAAATTGGTCGGTTGATCAAGTCTGCAAGTGGTTGAGACAGATGAATTTAGGAGAACTAGTTCCTAAGTTTCGTGGTAAGCATTTTTGTTGTTTGTGTGGGGTCTGTTCAGTGTTTCTTTCTGTGCCTTTAACTACCTACTTTGTTTTGGGGCACATATATATATATGTTAACTTCAGACTTTTATAGAAATGTATTAAGGTGAGAACTGACATAGATCTGATAAAGTAAGTGTGTAGATTTATTACAAACTGTCTGAGAAATGCTGGGGGATGAGATTAAGCCTGTGTATAAATAGATACACCTTGAATCAGAACTGGCAGTTTAAAAGGCTTAACAGGACCTATTTTATATTGTATAAACCTTTTGAAATAATGCAACTGTAGTGTGTAAATGTTTTATGTCTGAGCATATAAACACTACAGAAGGATGCATGAGAAACTGTCATGTGGACAGGCTATTTGTTGTGTGCTTTCTTAAAAAGCTTGCTTTCCTTCATTAAGGAAGTGACAGCCTGCTGCGGTCTAAGCAAGGCCTGTTTTAAAGCATTAAAATAGTCAGCTCACTACTTCTGTACTTTTCAGCCTTGGCTTTTTGTCATGGGAAGGTATCTGGCCAGTGACTAGGACTCCTGGCACTGCTTGGGAAAGGACAGGAGCTAAAACATAATCTTTTTCACAGTTGAATCACCAGTAGAAAGAATCCTTGCCTTTGACCTGTCCTCCTCCATCATCATGTTTTTAGCCATATAGAACGTTACTGTAACTATAAAATTATTTTACATTAATTCTTTAATCCCCTTCAACCTACAGAAGAAGAAGTAAGTGGAGCAGCTCTTCTGGCTCTTAATGATCGTATGGTGCAGCAGCTGGTGAAGAAGATTGGGCACCAGGCAGTACTGATGGATCTGATTAATAAATATCAGCAACAAAAAAGTGGGCTAGAATCCCTTACATACCGTTCTGAAACGGCTTCTTCAAAATTCCCAGAAATAATCAGCGGGTGAGTTTGTACAAGGCACAGAAAATATCATCCGGGGTATAGCTGTATTCTTTTCATAGCATTGCAAAACTGGCATTTACTAGCTCTTCAGCTGCAAGTTGCAACTGTTTTTTGTACTTTGAATATCTCTAACAACATGTGAAATGCAAACTAAGGTTATTACCTTGTGGTTTTAAGCAGGGCATCAACATTCCTGAAGAATACCATTAATTAATTTAAACTGTTCTTCATTTCCAGTTCTAGGACATAGTTTTCATCTGGATGAAGCATCATCAGACTTTCACTATAGCTAAAATTTTCTGCATTTGCAAAATTAAGCTTTTGAAGCACTTAATTTTAAATGTTTGCAAGTCTTGGAGTAAAGTCATGTTTTAGCCAGAGATAGAGTTTGTGTCACAGATGTATTTAAATTCAGTCTCTCAAAGGAAGCTCTGAATTTTATCTAGGCACTTACGCAGGTAATAATCTTACTGTATGGAACTGGATAGATTTTTAGAAAACAAATTCCACAGAGCTTGTCTTCACTGAGCATGTTCTGACTCTTGGTTGAGCAGGGTTTTGTTTGTGTTTTTTGGGGGGAAGGACAGAGGTTGTCTGTATATTTTTTTGGTTGGGTGTTTTGCTGTGGGTTGGTTGGAGTTTTTTGGTTTTGGTATTTTTTATTGGTTGGCTTGGTTTGGTTCCCCACAACCCTCCCCTCCATTCTGATCTATTGTAAGTCTTGCAGAAGTATTTTTTTCTGGATGTCCTGGCTGAGGAGAGACATCCTGAGCTCTCAGAGTGGTCTCTTGTAAGCGCAAGGAACCTGACAGTAGAGGATGTCTTGCCATGAATGCAAAAAGCCCTTTTTCAAAGGAAAGAACTATAGCACTAAGCCTGCATTAGTACACAGTAGTACCCCAGTAGGAGCATATCTGTAGAGCATTCTCTGTGGAATTTGCCTTCATCTGAAAGGAGTCCAGGTTGTGCACTGAGACGACCCTGCAGTGCAAACCAAAGCACGGTAAATGGTGATGACTGGGTTATTTGCAACCAAATTGCAATCATGAGCAGGACCAAACTGCTCACATAGATACATTCTCTTGTCCTTGTGGAAGTATTTATGCAAGCCCTTGGGTAAATAGTCCTGCATGGTTGAGGGGAAGGGCAGATGCAGGAGAAAGACAATGTCACTGCATGTATGATTTATCACAGACCTGAAGTGTGTAATCACAGCCAGTCTCGGTTCTCTGCACCAGGTTCCTGCCTCACTTGATTTATAGGAAGCTCTCTCTTTGGAGGTAGAGCAGGTGTCTGCTGTGAAGAAGACTACTGTATATGAGCCCTGTATTTCATCCAAAATGCAGTAGCTATATAGTGATTTCAGCATGGGGTTTCAGAAGAAAACAGGTCCTTATGCTTAGGCAAATATAAAGGCTGCTTTGGATATTTAGATTTCATCCTTGATTCTGTCAGGGATGTTTGGCTAGACTGTGTCTCAGGGGTGACTGGTCCCTGCGTGCTTCGAGTCCTGCAAGTTAGGCCTTACTGTCTCACAAAGAATGGGCAGCTGCAGTAGTGCGAGGGTACAGCTTCTCAGTGAAGTTCTGCGGACTGCAAAAAAACTGAAGGCTGGAAATCTCAAATATGAATGAAAGTAATGGACCTTAAAATCTTTCCCTACCTAGTCGTCTTGCCTGGAAAATAAGATGCTAGTATTCTTCCATTTAGATGAAAGTTAGGTAAATAAGCTGCTGTTTCCGAAACATTTCCTCCGTCAGAGTCAAGAACCACAGAAGAAAACTCAAACACAGAATCACAGAATGTTCGGGGTTGGAAGGGACCTCTGTGGGTCATCTAGTCCAACCCTCCTGCTGAAGCAAGGTCACCTACAGCAGGCTGCACAGGACCCTGTCTAGGCGGGTTTTGAGTATCTCCAGAGAAGGAGACTCCACAACCTCCCTGGGCAGCCTGTTCCAGTGTTCCGTCACCCTCAGAGGGAAGAAATTCTTCCTCATGTTCAGACGGAACTTCCTGTGCTTCAGTTTGTGCCCATTGCCCCTTGTCCTGTCACTGGGCACCACTGAAAAGAGCTTGGCCCCATCCTCCTGACACCCACCCTTGAGATATTTGTAAGTATATATTAGGTCCCCTCGCAGCCTTCTCTTCTTCAGGCTGAACAAGCCCAGCTCCCTCAGCCTCTCCTCATAGGAGAGATGCTCCAGAAGCATGTTTTCAAGAAATGCATTCAGTCGTGTATTTTAGGATGAGTTAAAAAGATGCAGTTTGGGGTACAGAATGATCAAAATGCTCCGTCAGTAAAAACAGTATTTTCTTATAAAACTAAAAGCTGTATCTTCATGTGCAGCTAGTTGTAGCTCTTATTTCTTAACTCTGGAGTGCTTGTATTAGTGGTGTAGTTTGAAATTATTTTGTCTGGTCAGCACATCTGGAACACAATCCTGTAACACAATCCTGTAACAATAATTTCTATTGACCTAATTCAAGGACTTATGACTAGATTAAAGTGTACAAGACACTGTTTTGAAGTAATGTAATTTTTTTTTTTTTTTTTGCAAGCTGCTTTGACACAGAGGAACAGAGTATGTGACAAAACCAAATATTCATAGATCCACAATATACGTGAATTGAACTCACTTTCCTCCGTTGCTCAGTGCTGTTAGGCTGAATTGCAGCCTTGGTCACAGGAGCAAATTCACCACACTGAGGTTCACAGTCAGTAGCATCCGTAGCGTGTGGTCCTACAGTGGCAGGGGACAACTATGAAAACTGAGTCTGCGTGTTCCTAGCCCTTCTCCTGTGGTGCATGAGTCCTGGTGAAAACCAGCCACGTTTTCTGTTTTGCAGAATTATTTACCAGGCAGGCCAGTTCCCAGACCTAGCTCACCCTGCCGGTACCAGTGCCAGGGTGGAGAAGGCATTGCTTAGCCAAAGGGGTGGTGTCTCACAAACGGAGCTCATTAACCAGGGTGTAATATCCAGGCCATGCACAGAGCCGAGACACCAGTTTGTTTCATGTCTGCGCAGAGATGGGTACTAGGTGGTAACTCCCCAAAGCTAGCACACCTGGGTACAACCACATCGCATATTTAGACAGTCAAAAACGACAGTTCCGCGTATCAGCCATGCCCTCCTGACTACGACTGGGTAGTTCTTGTCTCACTTCAGTTTAAAGATGCAGTACTCCTAAAATTTACTACACATGCTCAGTAACTGCTTGGGCTGGGGTTTCCAGCTCAAGGGGTGAGATTTTTAGGATTATAATGAGGATAGTTTGCTTAAGGGTGCTCTTTATTGTTCTTCTGCTGATAGCTCTGAATTGTTCAAAACTGTCTTAATTAGCTTACATACTTTTCCAACATATACTTCGTTCCCAAGGACAGTAGTTCCTGATTAAGCTTTCTTGTATCAGTCACTCTTGTCAACATCTTGACCTTCTGTTAACCCTAGAGTATATATTTTAGCTAAATACTTAGGTCAGACTGACCTCGTATGTATATTTGCATGATGCTGAGTTCAACTGACTACAGGGGCAGGGGAGAAAGCAGCACCACAGCAGTTGTCTTCTGGGTCAGCTGAAACAGCTGTGGAACTTCCAAGAGTTGCCAGCAGTATTTCTCGATTGTGTTTCTCACATGAATGCTATCCCCAGTGCTTGTTGGTGCGCTCCTGGCTGGCCACCTGTTTATCCTGGTGTCCTTAACATGTCTTCTAACTGCTTGTGAGTCGTGCTTGGCTCACCTCTCTGCTAGGAACAGAAATAAAGCCATTTGTTGGATGTGGAGTTTTGAGTATCATAGGTGAACATGTTCTGTGTGGAGATAATGAATTTGTGAAGGAACACTGAATATGAGTTACATCTCCAGCATTTTGGATTAGGACACAGTAATAGCATCTAGAGTCTGTCACTGGTGAGGTGGAAGCATTTTGGGTCATGTAGTAGCAGCTGCGTCTATATGCATATGAGGAGCTCACACAGATGTTACCAGGTAAACATCATGACGCTTTCCAATTCCAAGATCGATTGTTTCTAGGAGCCACACAGAGAGCATACTGGGTTTTTCTAGTTTTAATTGGATAGCTGAAAAAGAGATGTAATGATTCATGAAAAGGGGAAAGTCCCTTTACAACCTCAGCTAATGTTAATGTCACTTCCAATAACAGCCTTTCACGTGTGAGTGTAGCTGAGGCTGGAACAGTTTATAAAGCATCTGTGGAGTTCAGAGGCTCTGAAGAGATGAGGTACAGAAAGGAAGCTGCACCATCCCCAAAAAAGACTTCCAGGTGTCGTAACTTTGGGCAGGCTTGGTTCTTCTGTGTGTGTTTACATTTCCCTTTGCCTGGTTCTAGCAAGTCTCGGGAAGGTGTTAGCACCAGCGCTTGCAGTAGTGAAACTTCTGATAACGTCACCTTCGTGGTCTCATTATGAACATTTTTATGCTGTTTCCTAATTGATTCAGTAAGAAGCTGGGGAGTCTATTGGTAGGGTGAAGTGAATCTGTGTTCAGTGTTGACTGACATCGGGTTGTACGCAATGTGCTAACATTGAACAACGCGTGCAATCACGTTCCATGTTTCCCAGTCCTCAGGAGATGTAGCTTTAGCTTTGAATGAGCAAAGACTAATTGATTATAGCAAAAATTACAAACCCAGGGAAGAATGGAACCTCTGGCATCTGACTAGCAAAGTTACCAGCTTTGTTACCAACTTCTCGTGTTGTCTCTAAGTGAAAAAGTGGTAGATGACTGCCATGATTTCTTGGCAGCAAAATAGCAGCCCCTACCTTAGCTCTGCCTTTCCCCCAGTGCAGGGTAAAACTGCTGATGTTGGCTTCTACAGGGAAAGCATGAAGGAGAAATAACAGGAAAAAGAGGAGGGAGAGAGATGTAGATGCACACAGTAAATGGAAAGTAGTGGTTTAGACTGTCACATTGACAGCAAAGTGGGTATCTGCAGTTTTTGGTACTAGTGACAAGCTAGAGTTGGAGCACAAAGCCAGGAACAGAGGGATGTGAGACCAGGTGTCATTCAGGGATCTTATAGAGTGTCTGGAGAAACGTAAAGCTGACCCAGAGATTCAAGGTGGGCTTAAGCCTGAGAAAAAAAAAAATGCATGTTCAAGATTCTAGTTGAATAGAAATCACCTTACAATACTCTAAATCCCCCCCTACCCTTGCATGTTGTAATGGTTAGTTATTCCCTGAGATTTGGAGGTGCCAGGCTATAAAGATGGCAGCTACCCTGCAATGACAAGAAAGCTTGTTTCTTGGGTTTTGTAACTGTAGCAATTAGAATATCGCTCGGCAGTATTATTTACAGTCTTCCTTTTAACTTGTCAGAGTTTGATAATTGAACTGAGAGATGGATTGAGAGACATTAGCATCACTTAAAATCATGACTATTCAGTATGTTAAATTTTCTCCTTTTCTATTTCTGCCACTGGTATTTTAGAACCCTAAAATGCCTCTTTTCTATATGCCGCACAAAATTTGACAGTGAAAATCCTGTTTTCTTTCCTTTTTTCTGTTTTTTATTTTTTCTTTCAGGACTACTGACAGACAAATGGTAAATTCTGGTCCTGTGGTGCAGAAAAAATATATGTGCTCAACCGAAAATGAAGAAGGACTAGTTGATCACAGAGTGCTAAAGCAAAAGTGAGTTTATAATGCATTTACTGAATCTTCCTTACCTTTTGAAAATGACATAAACACTTTTTTGCTTGGTTAAGACTAAACAGATACTTTATAAAAAGTGATCCTAATTATTGGAGGCCAGGTTCACGTATATTTAAAAAGAAGCAGGAGCAGAAATTTAGGATTGAACGGAATGCAATAGTCAAATGGTGTTTTTTCTGCTCTCCATCCTCAGTGCTTGCTCATTATTTCATGTTGCCTCATGCAGAGGGCAAGATACAAGTTTGTCTTTATTTGTCTAATTTTTAGAAATCCTCTTTTACAGATGTGTTTTCAATGGCAATTTCAATTTCTGGCAAATTAATCATTACAGAATGGAATATGGCTACAACAAAAATCGTGCGCTTGAGGCACCTTAAATATAACACTTAGGAAGGCAGGCATGCTGGTTCATTTGCATGCTCATTTTCCTTGGGTATCAAAATAAGTTGTCTTAAAAACTGGAGGCAAGTGGAGGAGGTTTTGTTGTGGTTTTCTTTCTTTTTCTTTTTCTTTTTTTTTTTTCCTACACGTGCTTTCCCCTTTTGAGATAGGCAGTTAGTATTGAAAGAGTCCCACTCCTCTTTCAAGGTAATTGTTTTCTTGTTTGTGAAGCTTTCTCTACCGGTCATTGCCCCCGTTTATTCCTGCCTGCTAGAATTTCTTCCCCATAGATGTGACTGATGGCTTCAACATCAGTCTGGTATTCTGACATAAGGGAAGGTCTCTCTGTAAAAATGCCTATTTTATCACTTTTATAAAAGTAACAAGGAGTTAGGGATAAGGCTGTCTGGAAACAGAGGAGAGGACTTCGTGAATCACATAGTTAATGCTTTTAAAATAAAGTCCTGCTACAGGCTTCAGAAGAACAGAACAAAAAAAGCAAACTTGAAGATCCTGTCAGCATCATTGCCAATGAAACAAACCCAAATCACTTAACACCCTCAGAATAAACCATTAAAATGATCTTGCAATGATGGGTTTTCGCCTGTACTTTCAAAGGATGCTTCTTTTTAATTAATGATAAGTAATTTGCTTTGTGCTGTATAAAGAGTTTTAAATGGGTTGCGTGAATCAGTGTAACCCAGAATAGACTGGCTTTAGGAAGTGTTCTCAGCAAATGTTGCCAGTAGTAGCTTTTAAACACCCGTAACGGCTTGTTAAGGGAAAGGGACAGTAAAAGAGCAATGTCAGTTCACCTTGGGGCAATGGAGCAGAAGAGGAGGGAAGTCTGCTGCTGTAGATGGAAGTGCCCCTGCTCAGTGAAGCAGAAGATGCCCTAAAAGTCAGTGGAGCTGTGACAATCTGTAATCTTGAAGATACAAGTAAATTTTATGAGGTCTTCTCTTTAAAGGTCAAATGAGAAGCTGGCAAATGTCTTCCTCTGAAACAGCCCTTCCAACTGCCTAAGACTGAGGATGGAACTGAAGAGTCTTTGCATCCATTAACTGATGCACTAGGCTCATCCTTAGCTATATACTATTTTTGGAGGTGAATGCTGCTATTTAGATATGTCTATGACTTGAACAAGACTGAGAAATGTGATGTTATAGAGTTTAGGGTCGGTATTTTGGGGCTTTTTCCTGCCTTCCTTTCTCTACAGTATGCACTGCATTTTCAGCAGCCAATGGAGAACTTTAAGGTTTTATATGCTTGAGGGGATTCTGACAGTTATAAGCAGGTTGTAAAGGACTGAACAAGATGTTTGATTTAGAAATTTGAGTATGGAAAGAGAAAAAGTTGCTCTGACTATAATACAATGATAGATTCCTAGTCTTGAACATGGAAGTAAACCCCCCTGTCTATTCTGCTAATATACTTGCTTTGAAAGCTGGGTGGGTTGGTTGGTTGGTTTGTTTTCCACTCAAGTTCCAGCCTATAGATTTAGGTGCTGTGATAAGAAGTGATTTTCCATGTTGAATTAATGGTCGCTGTTTATTGTATTTTGGCATAATGTTAATCTGATATTTCTGTTACATCAAGTTGCGGGTTTTTTCCATTCCTTCAAATTTGGAATGTTTGAAGTCTATCCATGTGTTTCTCCCTGCCCCCACAGTCTTTCATCTTAACTAATGGGGAAAAGGAAGCTGTAGTAGTATAGGGAGGTGGTTCTGCAAATGCAATGCTCCGTACTGCTTTATTCTGAATAAAAAAGAGAGTAGGTACCCATTTCTCATCACCCAGGCCAGATTTGGAAAAGCAGCTAAGAACAAGGAAGATTTCCACTTCTCTTTAGTGGGGGTTCTCACCTCATGCATTTGTTTGGTGGCAGAGCAGTTCATAGAAGTGCTTCTAGTGTCAATTCTGCCAGGGTTCAGTCTAATTCAGTGGGGTTGGTTTCAATGGTTGATATTTGGCCAGGGTTACACTTGTAGCCTCAGTCTCTTCACTTTTCCCGTCTGAAAAAAGAACTTTCTGTGGTTCCCCCACCCTCACCCCCCAAAAGACCCATGCGATGTGACTACAGCTTCAATAACTGGCATGGTTTTGCTTGAAGTGAATTTGTGGGTGCTTTTATGGATTATTAGTGCTGCTGAATTGGCTCAGAGTTTCTTTGTATCTTTCCTGGGTAGACAGTGTTAAGTATACTCTTCTTTATCACTAAATATTACAACAATATCAAAGAAGATTGTTTAAACACAAAAATAAAGAATAAGTGGCTGCAGCAATTGTATAATTTTATTTTTCATGTATTGAAATTGTGCATACGTATAACCAGATGAGGTTTGTATGTTACCTCAGCAGAATAAATTTTTACCACCAACTACAGAAGTAAAAACAGACAGTCTTCTTGTTAATCTCCCAAGAAGATCAATCTTGAAGCAGTGCTTTTCTGTGAAGACAATGAGATAGCTGCAGAAGATGATTCAATAAATACATTTGCTCTATACCTTTTTAGTTTTCTGTATTGGAGTACCAGCAGTTGCATGGCTCCCAGCAGCCTGGTGTTTATCTTGTTGCTAAGACAGAGGCTGTCATTACTTGCAAATACCTGACACTGCTGTGAAAAACCAGCCTTTTATTAGTTGGTTTATATGTCCTGTCTGCCTTTACTCAAGGTGCTTGTTTATCAAATGACATCCCTAAAACATCTCTTTCTCACTCTTTCCAACATGACGGTCCAGCTGTTTTCCTTCAGGAGCGATGTCCTGGTGCAGGTTTATTTATACATTTATGCTTTCTATAAAAATGTGTTCTGTAGCTCTTGAGTGCTGTGTAACAGATTTACTGTCTGAACACCTTGAAGTAATTTGCTCAGAACAGGCTCACGTGGACAAGCAGGATAACAGATCTTCTGGCCAGCCTTGACAGCCTTGAACTTCTCTGTTTGTGAATTTGGAAGATGTGGTCAGTGTTCCACTAAACCTGGGCCTGCCAAGTGTTCATATACCAGTAAGGCCGTTTCCAGCATTGACATTATATTGGTGCTGGTGCCCACATAAATTTGGGCTAATACCAAGGACAATGAATTGGAATATTTATTTTAAAATAAACTTGGTTCCCATCTCCAAGGTGGCCATGCTGGCCTGCACGGTGGCAGTCATTCATCCGTTGGCTTAGTGAAACCATCTTGTCTGCTGCGACCCCTCTCAAGGTCGGGCACCCGCCAGCGGGCACCAGTGCAGCGTTTGAACTAGTAGCACCCCGCTGATGAGGACTGCAGGTGAGTGGAGCACGGAGCTCTGTTAACGATGCTGTACATCTCCTTAGCTAGGACACTCTCGTATCTGGTTCGGTTGGACTGCAGGCAGTTGCGCTGACTGCTGGGTAGTTGCACGTCAGGTGTGTTTTAGTTTTGACACGTCATTCGGCTAATGGTCTGTACAGAGGTCCTTCCTTTGCTTCCCCATTACCCAGGCATTGATACTGTTAGTCTGTGTTTAACATGTTTTATCAGAAACACACTTCTGCATGTGCTTTAAAAAGAAAAGAAAAAAAAGCAGAGTAGCTGGCCTGAAACACTGTCACTTAGTCAATTATTTCAGATAATTTGCTTCCTTTACACGAGAGACCAAATATTGCTTTTATGTGTATATTTGTATGCACATATGCAACTATGTCTGTCTGTCTTGTCCAGAAGTACAGATATTAGATGCTTCCTTTGTTATACCTTTACAGCAACTAACATTTAGGGATTCTGAAACCGTAAATTGCATCTAGGCCATTATTTTTAGCAGTGATTGACTGAAATTTGCTTCCATAAATTGTCTTAATGCTTCTGAAGCAATTTATTGTTTCAGTAGTAGATTGCCCTGCTGAATGATATATCATAATCACAGAATGTTAGGGGTTGGAAGGGACCTCTGTGGATCATAGAGTCCAACCCCCCTGCCGTAGCAGGGTCACCTACAGCAGGCTGCACAGGACGTTGTCCAGGTGGGTCTTGAATATCTCCAGAGAAGGAGACTCCACAACCTCCCTGGGTAACCTGTTCCAGTGCTCTGTCACCATTAGAGTGAAGAAGTTCTACCTCATGTTCAGCTGGAACTTCCTGTGCTTCAGTTTGTGCCCATTGCCCCTTGTCCTGTCGCTGGGCACCACTGAAAAGAGTGTGGCCCCTTCCTCCTGTCGCCCACCCTTCAGATATTTATAGGCATTTATAAGGTCCCCTCTCAGCCTTTTCTTCTTCAGGCTGAACAAGCCCAGCTCCTTCAGCCTTTCCTCGTAGGAGAGATGCTCCAGTCCCCTCATCATCCTCGTAGCCCTCCGCTGGACTCTCTCCAGTAGCTTCTCATCTTTCTTGAAGTGGGGAGCCCAGAACTGGACACAGTACTCCAGATGAAGCCTCACTAGAGCAGAGTAGAGGGGAAGGAGAACTTCCCTCGACCTGCTGGCCACACTCTTCTTAATGCACCCCAGGATCCCTTTGGCCTTCTTGGCAAGCAGGGCACATTGCTGCCTCATGGTTAACCTGTCGTCCACCAGCACTCCCAGGTCCCTCTCCGCAGAGCTGCTCTCCAGCAGGTCAGCCCCAAGCCTGTACTGGTGCATGAGGTTATTCCTCCCCAGGTGCAGGACCCTGCACTTGCCCTTGTTGAACTTCATCAGGTTCCTCCGCGCCCAACTCTCCAGCCTGTCCAGGTCTCGCTGAATGGCAGCACAGCCTTCCAGTGTATCCACCAGTCCTCCCAGTTTTGTGTCATCAGCAAACTTGCTAACTCTTCATCCAGGTCATTGATGAAGAAATAGAAAAGTAATTTCTTCTTTCTTTGTTATAATGATTCCTTATAATTTCACTTCAATTGTTACAACAGTTTTTATGAAGATGGAGTATCTGTGGGGTTTGGTTTGTGTAGGGTTTGGGAGAGATTCTTTAAATTTAGGCTTTCAATTTACGTGCTTGTGAGAATTTCTGCCACTTTTTTTAAAGTCAGCATTTCATGTCTCTGTCATTGCAGCAGGAAGCTTAAGAATATTAACTAGAAGATTCACAATAATATCTTCTCTGTGCTTATTGCCTCAGTATTTTGGAAGTTAGGGCAACTGGACTCATGGTTTTGGAGCGCTTGAGGTCAGCAGAGCTGAATTTATTGATATGGTGCTGTGAGTCTTCCATGAAAGTTTGCAGGAAAAAAAAATTTGAATCTCCTTTCTTCCACACCAGAAATAAGCAGTCTTGCAAATGACTTGCAGGAGATACTAGCTTCATTGCCTTGTTAAGGTCTAGCGAAGTTGTAAAAGCAACAACAAAACCCACTCAAATACGTGAAATTCTTTGGGTACAGTATAACACATCTTATACGGGTGAATGCAAATTAACCCTGTTTCTTTAAAATGGCCTGATTTAGCTGGCAGTTCTGTCGGTCGGATTCCCCACGGAGCACTTTCTCTCCTCGGTCTGTAACCCACAGATGCTGCCCTCACATGAGGTGGAAGTGCAGAGCCTTCACTTACGTCATGCAGCTCCTCGGAATGGAAACTGTCAAAAAAGCTTGACTCCCTCTAGAAGAAGGTTGTGTTTGCATCTCTGAAACTTTCTTTAAAGCTGATTAATTTTGTCTGTAACTTTGTACTCGTGCTGAACCCGATGATTTCTATAGCAAGGGTTCTGCAGGGAGAGCTGGAAGTGTGGCTGCTCTGGGAAACCAGCAGCCTCAGTGTGTCTGTCGGCTCCCTCGTCCCAGCCTTGCTGAAGCTAGAGCTGCTGCAGGTGACTCCTCGTTCAGCCTAAACAACACCTGCCCCCATGGTTAGAGGGAAATGAAAAAGTAAAAGACATCATCAGGCACTAGGTAGACTGCAAATCCCAGGCTCCAGGCAATAGCTGGGAAACTCCACATTTGTGCTGGCAAGTACGAAATGGTGGTGAAGCACATGAAGAGAAAGTCATCAGAATCTTTCAGCCACAGGTCTCAGAACTGTGTGTAGAAAAGAGAGCCCTATTTTATCCTACTATTTAGAGGGGAAAAAGAGTTTCTTTGGATATTTATTCATCTGTCATCGTTTCTTCCTTTTGATGGAAACAACCTTTACAACCTTAAATATCATTGTACAGTTGAAAGTATATTATATGTGTGTTAGGGAAAAGGAACATTTTCTACAGCTGCAGAATTTTGCTTCCTTCACCTCTGCGAGTTCCAGGTTTTCTTTTCTCTTCTGTTTCTTCCTTGGCTTTGTATATGTGGACTTTTTCCAGCCTGCAAAACTTCAGGCAGGAATCTCTTGCTGACGTTTGGTGGGGACATGTGAAAGGCTAGACCTTCACCTGGGAAAAATGGGAATCTATTGAGGCTCCACCTGTGTGCTGAGTTCTATCTGGATGTGCTGAACATGGAAACCCATTGGTGTCAGCAAAGTTCTGCTCAGCTGTGCTGTCTTCTGAGCTGCTGGGACTTCAGCAGATACAAGATGTTGCAATGGGTACCATAGGCTCATGGACTTCAGTAAAGCAGAAAACAAGAAAAGCGCGTGGCACGCAGCTTTTTATGCAGGTGGTCAGTTGGCCTGTAAGTCACTTCGTTTCTGAAATGAACTAGTTAGATGCAGAAAAGTGATCCTTCTTACCACTATGCTCAGAGGCATAATAATGACAAAATCATGTGATCTAGTATTTGAACCTGTTTCTGGGTATCTACTGCACTTTGCACAGCTATCTTGATTGATTTGTCTATATTGATGACAAGATTAGTTTTACTGACTTGTAACAGCTGATTTAGTCAGCTCTGTCTCTGCGTGAGGTTGCATGGATACTGAGCTCGGAGACCGTGATGCTGTGGTCACTCACCACTACCGCTCTTCTCTGCAGTGCGATCTAAAATCTTCATAGAATGATCCAAGTGATGCTGCAAGTGTGTGAAAATCTTTGCCTTTTTGGCAGTAAAACAAGATATTCCCTGGGATCAGGGATCCTAGGGGTTATAGAATTCAAATAGTTGGGGTTTCAGAGGGTTGCGTTTTTTGTTTTATTTTGGGGGTTTTTGCCAGCTAAAGGAGACAAACAGCTCCTCCCAAAGTTATGTTATTTTGTAGTTTCATGTCTCAATAAACATTCTGTGCATGAGCAGTGTAAGGATGTAATGGAGCCAAAGAAAGAAACAGCTGTGTGAAATGGTGCTGTGACTTGGTACGGGAAGTAAAGCAGTCATCTACAAAAGCGGAGTGGTCAAAAGCTCTGTGATTGGTCGTGCCCTTGCTGAAGATATGCTTCTTAGGATGCTGTTCCATATTGAAGCTAAACATAAAGAGACCATCTTGCTTCATCGGCGCTAGTGTTTGTCTCACCTCATGGGGAGTCATTAGAATCATAGAATCATAGAAAGTTTTGGGTTGGAAGGGACCCCTAGAGGTCATCTAGTCCAACCCCCCCCTCAGGGAGCAGGGACACCGCTAACTAGATCAGGTTGCTCAGAGCCCCGTCCAACCTGGTCTTGAATGTTTCCAGGGATGGGGCCTCCACTACCTCTCTGGGCAACCCGTTCCAGTGTTTCACCACCCTCATTGTAAAGAATTTCTTCCTTATATCCAGCCTAAACCTACCCTGTTTTAGTTTAAAACCATTACCCCTCATCCTGTCACTGTTGTGTCTACTAAAACGCTTGTCCCCATCTTTCCTGTAGGCTCCATTCTGGAGACCTGAACTGTGAGAAAACTAAACCAAGAAGAAAAATTAAGAATTTCATCACTGTAGCTCCTTGAAGTAACTAGCTGCAGGGTTAGAGGCTTCCCACTACCGATAAGAAAGGGGTAGAGGCATGTGACAGCAGGGGAGAGGGGGACTGACATTGGGAGGAGGTAACCACCGCATTGATTTAGCTGCAGCATCAAATATTTCAAGAACAGAGAATAGAAAAGATACAGTAATTTGCATTTTGGGATCTTGTCCTTATCTCTGTCTCAGGCTAGATAGAAGGCTAGAGAGGGATGGTTAGAAACAGGCTATGTATCTTTGTACCTATATCTCCAACTCTAATGCTGTTCTCCTCAATCAAGGAAGGTTTTGGCTATATGCATAAAACCCAGTGCACGTACAGTTTAATTGAACTGTACTTTTAGTTAAACAAGTTTGCATGTGACCATTTCTGGGGACAAAGTTTCGTGTGGAGCTGTGTCTCTTTTCAGACAAACTTGCATTTCTTTGTAAAATATTACTGCACATATTTAACATGACTACCCAACTGCGATGATTCCAGCAAAAGCGAGTAAAATATTTCAATTCTTGCACTGTGGAGACTAAAGGAATTTTTGGATCTTGTTTGGACAGCAAGGAAGTATTTTCTGTGTTGGGTAAGGCTGAGGAGAAATGGAATTTGGAGTATTTTTGTTGTACTGATAAATGTCAAGGGACTGAGTATAGTTCAGTTTGCCTGAACTGAACCTGATAAACCTTACCACTTTTTGAAATGACAATTCAGCTTCACTGGTATTAGAAACAGAAGGAATTTCAGTGCTGCTAAGCTACAATTTACTGTAAGTTTTAAACTTCTGTCCATTTTTGAGCTAGTTTAAATGATAGCATGTGAAAATAATATGTAGTAACTTGTATGTCTGCTACATCAGTTTCATCAGTAAAGTTGGTGAAACTATGGGATTCAAACTTACAGGCTGGAGAGATCCTTATCAATGCGACATTGAACATCTGCACTTTATTTGCACAGGAGGGATTTCCAAGTGATTTTGGAATCTGGGTTGGGTTTTATTTTCCCATTTGTGTATTAATTTATCACCAAAAAAGGATATGAATGTGTCTGCGTGGCTGTGTTTGTCACTCTCACACAGCTTTTCCTTCTTTTGAGACTGTGAAGTACTGATAGAAGTTCACTACAAGTTTGCATCTACTGTTAACCATCTGTGTCCCACAAAATCTGGTGAGCTTGGAGAGACAGCAGCCCTGGCCACTTTGTACACGTTTTTCATAGGGAAATGGTAGTACTGTGAATACTGCTACTACTGTTAATTTACCTGGGAGGATCAGGTGACAGTACCTAAATTTTTTTTTTTTTTTCAGCACTGCATCACAATTTGCAGTAGTGCTGGTGTTGGTAAACTTATATCATGGCTGTAGAGCTTTTATCAGCCTGCAAGCTACCAGCCTATGTTAAAAGATGCCAAGGTGGCATGGCAGCATAACCAGGTCAACAAGGTTATGAGAGTTACAAGCCAGTCTACTCAAGAAGGTATTGAGGCTGTAACTCATGCTATAGGGGCCCAAAATAATCTGCCTCCCAGATATACAGTAATCTTTCAAAGTGGTATAAATTAAACTATTGCAAATGTTCATGCATTGATATTGCAGTTGATTTTACCAGCCTAAAGATATTGGCTACTCGGTGTGGTTTTTGTTTTATTTTGCTTTTTAATCCTTGTATCAGGCTGCATAGAAAAACCTCCCAATGAAGACCTTGATAAAACTCTTCACAACTCTTATTTCTATACCTAGCTCTTGGTTATAGGCCACCGTAGAGACCTTTAAGAGTGAAAACTTGTGTGTGTTGACTAGACTGCAGTCTAGCACTGTTTCCCTCCATAACTTTCGTAGACTCAAAAGCTAGCACAACTTCGAAGGGACACCAGAGCATGTCTAGTCCAGCCACATCTCTTTGTGTGGGAGCTTTCACCTGCTAAGTGGGGGGGTTCCTAACTTCAGGCATACGCAATATAGTTTTAAACAACTGTGGTAACTGTCTTAATTTCTTTCATAATTAGTGGAGAGAAATAGAAGAGAGAGAACATCTGGTCTGATTTATATGTCTTTGGTTGTTCTGTCATCCTTCAGTGATGCTTATGTCTCCTCAGCGAATATAAAGGAAGTGCAGACAATTAATTCGGATATAGATATCTGCATATTTATACCATGTAAGCACCTACGCTTGTCATCTACAATCATAGCATTTTATTTTAAAAATTCTTTTAAAGTCCAGTAGTTGTTTCCAAATGGCAGAGAGCAATTTAAATTAAAGCAAATGTAAATTGCAGTGATACCACATACATAACAGGACTTTTTCGATGTCTTCGGCACCTTGCATTTCAAATTTTTTTATTGGGTCTGGACTACTGTGACTGGGAAGTTGTCTGGGGCTGCCAGAACAACTCCACCTTGTAGGTGGCTCTTGATTGACTTCCAGCTCCATTTATCTCTACTTTTCTCTGTGTTCCTTCAGAATTAGGGTTTGGCAGGCTCTCTGGACGGGAGAAGCACCCAGATAGCCAGTGGTGATATCCTCCCTCAGGCTCGCTCCAGCTGGAGTGTGACATCTCTAAATAGTACCGGTGGCTCTTCCTGGGACGGGAGCTGTGGGTACCTATGGGCTGCGTCTGCTTTGTTTCCAGCCATGTGCTGATCACTGCCCTCATCCCTTCGCTGCTTGCCTCTTTGGGAGGGCAGTCTTAGTTAATGTCATGTGCAGTATTTTATTCAATTAAACTGTTCAGCTTATTTCCACAAGTAAGTTAGCAGAACTGGTAAGAAAGGTGTTATAAATGATGACAGATAAAGCTATTTTGCAAAAGTAGCAAGTCCCCAGTGACTTCCTCCGCTCTGCCTTCTGCTTTCAGTTAGTGACCACCTTCTAGCATCCACTCATTAAAACATTTCACAATTGACACCTGGTTTTAGCCCCAGACGTTTTGATTGCAGCTTTTGTGGGTACTCTTTATGAAGAAACTGAGAGAAGAAGCCTTGAATTTCTACAGCAATAACTTTCCTTTGTGCTGAATTTTTGCTTGTATTTTTCTTTCCTTCCTGTTTGGATTCTCATAGAATGAGGACGTGATCATGGTGACATAATCTGTTCTTTTACAGAAAAAATCTGAAATCATTTTTTGCAAGATACAAGACGTTGCAGTGGACAAGTTCTTATGCTTTGCCAGACCTCCCTTATGATGTCAAGTGCATATTAGCAGAAAAAAAATGTCCTGATCACAGTATGAGAATAAGGATTATTGAATTCTTACAAGCAGACATGACAAAATACCTAGAAGGATCACTGTGAGTAAACATCGTTAGATTTATTTGGTGGCATTACCTGTTGGCTGCAGAAGTAAATTTTCAAAATAGTGTGAAGCCCTTCTCTTTAATATGCTTGCTTAAATAGAGGAGGCTAAGGGCCTGAAACCTCTTGAAGCCAACAGGAAGACTTCATGCAAACCTTAAAGCTGTTCCCTTTGTGATTTGGAGCGGAATTGATAGTCTTGGAAATAGTCAGTTTAATGGATATCAGTGGAGTCTCCAGACAGTGTCAATGCTGTCTAGAATTCCAAGTATTTCTTTTACATCTCCATCTTCTTTGCACAGGTATCCGAACAGTCAGCAATACAACATTGTTGTCAATGCTCTGCTGCAGGCGTACCCGTTTCTCAACGAAGATGGGAATGGCTTTGTAAGTATTGTAAATAGTTCTCTGCCTTGAAAAATAAGGGATTTTTTTTCACCCCACATAACTGATCTGAAGAAAATAACAGAGTTCAGAGGAAATCAATGTCAATTTCTTATATACTGGCTCTATTCAGAGCTGTAAGCTTCACTTTCACACGTTTTGGCAACTCACATTCTTATTTCATTATGTTAATTGAAAATTAATCCAGTTACAGTCATTCCTCAAAGCCACTGGGAGATCATGCAGGCCCCCACATAAAGTCCCTGGTTGCTTGTTGGGTAATTTCTTTCTGGATTGATTTTCCCCAAAGGTTAAATTTAAGTAAATGGGACTTATTTTTGTTTTTAAAAACAAAGCCAAGCCTTTAAAAAATTGGCTGTATGAGGACTAACACGTGATTGATGCTCTTGCAACGGGATTATAATTGTGTGTTATATACCTAGCTACAACATGCACTAATACTTCTGGTTCAGGTACGTCAGGAATTAGGCCTAATTAAAAAAAATATTTAAAAACACTAGTCGGGATCTCAGCAGGGACATAAGAGAAAGCAGTGGAAGGAGATGAGCTAAATTTGAACTACGTTTTATTCACTTTTGTGGCCCAGAGTACAGATCTGTGGTCTCAGAGGACAGTGTTCACCTTTCGACTTCACATCACTGCTTTGCCATGTGATACTTTTATAGCATCTTGTAAAAGCTTGTGAGACTCAGTGGGGATTGTTAGCTTTAAGTGTATATAAATATATATCTCATGTGCAGTTACTGCAGAAAGAAAAATAATTTTGAGAATTAAAAAAAAGTGAGGATTAAGGGATGGCTATTCTAGTTCTTCTCTGAGCCCAGGCAGTGTAGGAGGGAAGGGACTAAAGAAAACAAACACATCTCGGAGAGGAGCGAGGGAGCAGAAGGATCAGAGAGCAACAGTCCACCCTTATTTTCAATCAGGATTTCTCTCTGAATACCTCAGTGGGGGTCCCCGGCAATGCTATGGCTTCATCTGGCTCCCTTTGTGAAGGGGAGCTGGAATAGAGTTCAGGTCAGGTCTGAAGACCTTTTTACAGCCTTCAACTTTTAAAAACTGTTTTTAAACAGAGATTCTTCAGCTAGGTTTTCAAAAGGCTTTCACTGCAGCAGGACCACAGAGTGAGTGAAACTACTTATTACTTTGTTCTGTGGGAAATGGCTCATCACTTCCCAGGCTGATCCCAGAATTGGTGCTGGCAGAAGATGCGTGATGGGGCAGAAACTGCAGAGTTGTTCTTTGTCTTTTGATATTTCTCTCATGCTTGCTCGAAAGTAAAACTGGAACAAACTGCCATAAGTAAGCGAGGAAGCTGGAATTAGCAGTTTGCAATATGGCCAGTCCAGTGCTTCTGAGCCTGCCCCTCTGCATTGCCCGGGTTGAGGCAGGAAAAAATGCACTAAAGGTGTATGTCTGTATACTTAAGTTTGGAGGAGGGATCGAGAATGAATTACTATTTTTATTGGCGCTACTGTGAGACATTCTGTTCTTCATGATCATGAAGGCTATAAATACTTCTTTTTTCTTGATCTGAGATAGTTGTGCGTTACAACAGCAAGGGCTTAAAACAAACCCTACAACATATGCACAGCTACTTAGCATAAGGCTTGCAATAAAATTGAATTCATATACCTATAAGAAACAAATGAACAACAAGAAAAAATGGCTAACCACCATTCTTTCATCTTTTCTTAGAAAAAGTGTCTTCAGCAGATCAAATAAGTGACAGTTTTCTAAACTTCTCTTTTAAAATTGCATCAGGTTAGCGTGGCACTATAAGAATTGCTGCTTGCTGTTCCTGATAACAGTATTGAATCACAGATCTTGTCAGAGATCTTACTCAGAGGTTCTGAATACCTTAAACATTTTATCTGTAGTAGTTAGATATTATTACAGTTTTTGAATTGTACATTGAAAGTATTCAAGAAAACTGTCATCAATAAAATAATCCAAAAGTAAAGCAGAAAAGTCTTTGAGGACTGATAGCTAAAAGTAGAAAAGGAAAACTGTAAAATGAGAGTAGTATTTTAAGGAAAAATCCTAGTTACATTAGTTATTAAATAGCATATATATAAACTTCTGGAGACGCAGTTCATATAATGTCATTTTGGCGTCTACATCAAGAAGAGAGCAATAGCACTGTGGAAATTCTTCTTTCTGCGGACTCCAAAGGGAGGACCAGCTGTGCACAGATGTCTGTGCTTGATAGGTGACCCCCTCCTTTTGGTGTCTTGTAGGGCCAGAGACAGGGACACACCAAACACGGCAATTCAGCTGGGCAGGCCTCTGAGAATAACTCTATCCAGGTCTGATAGAGTAAAAGTTCTTGGAGTTCATTTAGAATACCAACAAAGATGTTTTCAAGTATTTGGACTTTCAATCTCTTGTAAAAGTTACAGGAAAAAGAAATGGTTGCCTGCATTTCAAGAAACGAAGGGGCTGAATGTAGGTTTGAGTACGAAGTCTTGCGTTCCTTCTGGTGTGATGGAGCTCACTTCTGCTGTCGGGTGTTTTCATTACTTCCGCACAAAATGCTCTGTCCCACTGTATCGTTAATGATGTTCATTTATTGCTCATTATTTATTGCTGTGCTATGTCTTGGTTCCTAGATTCAGTTAAACTCTAAATTCATGCTCAAAAGGAAAGCAGTTGCTTACCCTTTGGGGTGGAGGAGCAGCCACAGCTTCTCATGGGGTGTGCAGAAGGCTGCAGCAACTCTTAATGAGATGCCCTGAGAAGGTCTGTCAGTGGGATGATTTTATTTCTAACTCACGAGTCTTCTGGTTTGGAGCCCTTTACCAGAAGTAAATGTGTCTTGGCTGCTGGAAGGATGTGGTGGAAACTGCTCTGGGTTCTTCCAGAGCCAGTTCGCATGCCTGCGCGTGGTGTGGGAGGGCAGGGGCAGCCAGGGGGGCTTTCTGGCTGAGAAAGGGGAAAGTTCATCCTGCGAAAGATCTGGACGTTCCAGAATTAGCTTTTTCTTCTGACCGAGAGCTGAAAATCAGAATGTAAAGAAGCTGATGTAGTGAAAAAATTGGAGAAACTTTGAATTGGAAGTGTCAGCACTTTTGTTACAACATTTTCAAAGAAATGAAATGGCTTGGAAAACTGGAAAGGGGAAAAATCTGCTGGAAAACCTAGAGGAACAATAACAAAAAACAAACCTAAAAGTGCCTGAATTCACACCAGTATTTTCACAACAGGAAAAGATTTACTTACAAAACTTTGAACATCCAATTTTTGGGTGTTATTTTGTTGTGTGGTTTTGGGGGTTTTTTTAGTGTTTTTCCAAAATAGTAGACACTTACTATTTACAACTCCAAATTATTCAAAACAAGTAGCTTAAACAATGTGTGCATTATGTAGAAACTTAGTCTAATATTTTCAATTTCATACTGTTGCAATGAGAGGTCATTAAAGGCTTAGTGTTTCAAGATTTATTAGTAGATTATCCATAATTCTAATTTCTTCATTAAAAGGTTTCCCATTTAATTTTGCAGTATGGAAAAATATGCTTCTGTGCCATCAGCACTTTTGCAAAGCATATCCATTGAAATGTCGTCAGGATAACGATTGTGATCCTAAATGAATTAGTTTACAAATAAAGTTATGAATAAGCTACTTACATACCATGAATTCAAAAAGAAGGTTATTTACTACGTCACTCTAGAAGCGGGAACTAAGAAACAATATTCTGAGATTTGAAATAATAATAATAAAAATTTATACTAATGCGAAAACTCATTTAAGATGTCTATGGAGCACTTGGAACGAAATTCATTTTCCCACCCTGTTCCAGTATCAGCTTTTGGAAAAAAGTGCTTTAAAGTGGCAATCTAAGGAATTTTTCCCATGAAGTTTCCTTCTACTTAAAGAACAGTATAATGCTAAACTAACAAATACAACATTTAAAAAAAAAATTAATCTCCATTTAATAATGAAATAGATTATTAGATTTCTGATGTACAATGCAACCAATGCAACATTTTTAGGTAGTTGCAGATAAATAGGTTATATAGAAAAAGCCAAAGTCATAGTCAGAGCAGTTGAAAGAAAATTGCCATGACACTGTTTCTTGACTGCTTGCAAGATACCATTCTGTTTGTATTTATTGCTTTTACAAGGGTTACAGCCAACAATTTGGAAAGAGTCACTGCCTTTATTTAATTTCATTTCAGTCAACATGTTGAAAATCGTGTGTTTTCAAGCAAACCTTACGTGTGGAAGGAAAAGAGAGGGCTCTCATTGCACCGCTTGCCAGTGGGCTTTGCGTAAGCAGCTCCCTCGAGCTCGGGGCTGCTGAGCAGTGCCGTGATGCCGGTGAAACCCGCGATCCCAGTGCTGACATGCCTGATTTATGTAACCGCTGAGCACAAAATGATTATTCGCTAGTAAATTACTGCTTTTGATCTGCATGTAATCCTTTCCCTCCTATGTCAGATAGACACAGACTAATCCTGCTGCTGCCTTATGAGCATTGTAAGCCTTCCTGGGCTGGTTTTGGGCTTTTTTTAGGGGTGGAATTAGTAGAAAATAAAGTTATCATCAGCTCAAAAATGGTAGTGAAAGCATCCTTTTTAGAAGATGCATTACCCACTAGAGAAACCCCATAAATATATGTGCTCGCAGTCTCATTCATGAAATAGGTATGTGAGAAAGGACTTGGATAAGCTTATGAGAATCCTATTACAGAAATAGAATTAGTTAAAACTCTAATTTATCTGAGGACAGGAGGATGAAACAGCTGAATTTTTTGAACTCTGAGGGATATTTAAAGCTCTGTATAGGTGCCAGCATATTCTTTCATATGGAAGAATAAGAGAAAATGTCTCCTAGCCAAACAAAGGTTTTCAAAAGAAAGAAACTGCACAAAACTCAGCTAAGGGGATATTTATATTGTCAGCTGGTAATGTATTCTGGGATGATCATGTTTTAAAATATTTCAACATTGGTTGAACATTTCAGAGAAGTGTCAAACTAAGGGTTTTTTTGTTTGCTTGTTTCTTAACAGCCTTAAAATAACAATGTTCCAAATAAATTTGGCTAAGCATATAATGCTGGGGTATTTGCATTAACATGTAAATGTGTAGGGCCAGAAATGTAAATGTATTTGGGAATCTTAATGGTTCAGGTGCAGAGCGAGTGGGATTTTCAAGGCATGCAGTCACCTTGCTGCTTTTGCAAGCAGTGCTGAGGTGTAACACTCAGATTAAGCCTGTGAACATGGCTGGTGAGATGACTCCGTCAGCATTTGTGCTCCATTTCTACTTGTCATGTTTAGGTTGGTGACGACATGACTCCCATTCTGGCAGAATCTGTAGTCTGAAGTTTACGTACTAGAAATGCAGATGGGTTTGTTTCCTTTCCAGTTCTCGGATGTTCCCATGTGACTGGCAGTGAGAGGGTACTTCTGTAAGAGCCCGTGGGTGGGTGGCAGAAAGTGTCCCCCTGGGAAGGGCACACCTGCCCTGGCTGGTCCAGGTCTGCCCAAGAAGGACTGAGGTAGATGCCACAGGGGCTTTATTCTCATAGCTCTTCCGCTGTCATTTTTCACCATGAATGGAGCTCATGCTTTTAGGATTGAGGACCTGTAAGTCAGCTAGTACCCTTGGAAGGTGGGAGCAGTATGTTAAGTAGGAGAGAGGCAAGGTCACGCTGCCTGCACTGCTGTCTCGTAAGTGACTCTCCCATCTGTATCCCGTGGGTGAGAAAGGCGTGCACGTCAGACTCGCTGCAACGAAAGATACTGTACTACTTAGTCTACTTCTACTGAATTCTGGTTTACCCCAAAGTCAACCCTTAGCATCATAAGATCTTGACTAATAAGGGACATAATTTTGGTAAGAAATTTGCAGTAATCATTCTTCTATTTGTATTGTGTATTTCAGTGAGTACAGGCTTGGGTATAGTATTAAGTGAGTATAGTATTGGAGTCAATTTTAGAAAATGATGCAACAGCTATTTGAATCTCTCTTGCCACATCCTGTCATTTGCAGTCATTTTTCTGACTAATTTTTATTCCCTCTGACTTTTGAAAACCCTCAGTAAATGAAATAAGCAATTGCTTTTGAGGACCTGACAAAACATTTTCAATATTCGCAACGGCAGGGTTTGCCTGCAGACTTGTTTAGCAGCCTTGACTTAGTAATTGCTCCCCCACAGCTGGTTAGCATGGCTGGGTCCTGCCACGGGATGCCCACTCGGGGACTGCAGGTGAGCAGCCATCTGTCCGTAAGGATGCACAAGGAAGTTTGGCTGCCAAGGAGTGATGAGTGGCTCTATTAAACAGGGACTGCATCCACTTGCAATGTAGAACTGACTTTAATTTGCCATTTTCATGCCTTGAGGAGTCTTACAAACACTAGGACCTACTTCAATGATCCTCTTAATTCCATAAATTTGAGTTCAGTTTAAGAATACACTTGATCCACTGTAACTGTAGGCTGCCTGCAGAAGGGACTGTCCTACCATGTCTTTCCCTTGTGTTAGGTATAATAATCATACAACTGCACAACCAGTCAGATGCTGTCAGAGGCAGGGGAAAAATGATCCACTCAAAAAAAAACCCAAACAAACAAGCAAAAAACCCCATTAGTTTTCTGTGGCATCAGTGGGCTGATCTGATTCATTGTGTACTTTCATGACCTGATGTCATGAATGGAGTATCCGAAAGTGAGAGCTGAGAAAAGGAAAGCAAGCTGCAGTTTCACTGTCAGCCCTGATTATATTGGGTAAATCTAACCCTTGGGTTCAATTCCTGTCACCCCCAGCGAACCACACCAGTGCCAGTAGCCCTGCTGTTTAGTTGCCGTAGACTCATATGCCAGAGGTGCTTGTGTTTCCTTCAGTCCTGAAGCCTCCAGTATGCTGATGCCATCCCATGAGTCTTTTTTTCTGCTTAGTGGCAAACACTTTTAAAAAAAAATAGATAAAACAAAGTGATCTGCTTTAGGAATGGGGCAAATTCTTGAAAGATACTGGTAATGACAGATTTCCGCCCCCTTCCCCGCAGTTGCTATGGAAACGAGCCCTTAAAGATCGTTTCAAATACGTGCGGAGACCCATTGAAGATGATGAGCAAGTCCTGAGGAACAAATGCAAGTTTGGCCACAGGCGAGGACAGACCAGGAAGCCTTCATTTGCTGAAAGCAAAACTGATGATGTCCAGGTTCAGCTAGAGGTAAGATTTCTGGTGCTTAATGGAGTTCTGTGTCTTTCAGCTCCAATGCTGACGGTAAGGCCACCAGCCATTAACGGGCAGAAGAAAGTGATCTCAGCCTGTTTAAACTCCTTTTGTATAGACTTTGTCCTGTAGCCAGACCCTTGACTTTCTCCATTTCTGGAGAGCTAAATATCAACAGTGGAGCTAAACCTGATACTGGATGCCTTGCACATCTGTTGTCATTTAGAGCTGTTTCCAATTGGTAATAAAATTCTGTCTTTTTTTTTTTTTTTTAAATGCAATATTCCTATTCTGCTTTAGGTTATACACCTCCAGTTATAGCAGATAAACAGCAGAGGCTTATATCTGAGAGCTGAAACGTGTACAAATAAGAATGCAAAGTGATCTTTGAGCTGGTAGCGAATGGCCATATCCTACTGTTACATTGGACTTTGTTACATAAAAGCTGTTTGTGTTGATGTGTGATATACGTAGGGATGCTTATGAATGTATGCATGCAATTGCTGTATTTCCCTTTAGTTAGAGAATTCAGAGAGCCGTCACTGTTCAGTGCGTGTTTGAAGCATAATTATTAATTTATACACTTTCATAAAAATATTAATTTTCCAGTTCTGCTTTGCCATCGCTCCTCACACTTCCTTCAGTGCTGCAATTAAAATGTGGTAAAATCTAAACAATTGTAACAATGTGATAAAGGAGGTATTAAAGCAGGTATTTGACTGTTGTTTGCATATGTCCATCCTGCTGTCTACCAGACACATGTCTTTAGAGGAGCAAGAGTGATCTACTGGATGCATTTCTACATACATCGCCTTTGTGTTTGAAGGTAGCTGTAGTAACTGTAGTTTTCTACACAAAAAGCAGATATTTGATTTTGTGTTGTTTGGGGTTTGGTTTTGTTTTGTATTTTAAGAAGCTTCAGTCATTTCTGTTTATACCATTTTGATTAATGTGTGCAGGAATAAACACTTCCCTCCTTCTGCCTGCTTTAGTTGAAAGGTTTGCAGAGTGTGAAGAAACCTTTAATTAGGGTGCAAAACATAAACAGCCTTGCATGCAGTCAAGCAGAAATGATAGGCTCCTAGTTTTGTGTATTCATTAAGAGTTCGCCCTCCTTTAGCTGCGAAAGCTTGGAAGGGTCAAATGTGGGCCTGTTGTCACATCAGCTAGTGGAGCAGGGTGATGCCGTGAAAAGCCGGAATTGAAGACTCAATAGTCGGCAGACTATTAAGCAGGTATTCTTTATTGCGGCGCCGGGCACGCGGGGGATCTCTCCTCCAAACGTGTGCACCAAAGAGACACAGTTACTAGGTATTTATGCTATGTTAACATACATATTCATTACATTTCCAAGAAATGTTTATCATAGTAATAGCTTTTCCGAGAATTCATTAATATATGGTAATGTCCATCGCACATGTTTGTTTGGCGTCTCTCGGCAGGGGTCTTCCGATTATCCTGCAGCCTCCTTATCTCTGTAGTTTGCATACCTGTTCTCCCAAGGCCCAGGCGCCTAAAGGGATTATTCAGGAGTCCCTTGTCTTGCAACCATCCCAATTATTCACAAAGAACCAAGACTTGTTTCTGACCACCTGAAGTGATAACATCCCCTACATGTTACATTTGTTACATTTACAGTTATCAAGGGCTTTGCAGCGATGCTGTGGGGACTGCATGCTCAACTTCACTTTTCTACAGAGAAGGTGTAACTGCACTGCGCTGTGTGTCTGTAAACTAGGAATCACCACTCTTTTTAACTGCATTGCCTGGGGCCCGTCACTGGTGATCCCTTGTTTGCTTTAGAAATTGAAGACAAAAGTACATTCCGTCTCTTCTGAAGTCCGAGGCATTTTCTGCTAGCCTCAATGTTTTAAGTGAATAAGCCTTAAATGGGAAGGAGGATGCTGAATATCCCTGATCAAATTTTCCTTTCTTTCTCTCATTTTTCCTGTATCCTGAACACATACATATATATAAAATATAAATACAAATGCAAGAATTAACACTTATAGAGCCTATTATGGCTTCAGAATGAGTCCCACAAAACTGAGGGAATCATAACTTTCTTAGTTTTAAATGCGTTTCTACATTGAAAGCAGGTATGTCTGGCTCTGAGATCCTAAATTATGTCACTACAAATGTGCACAGCTGAACAAGATGTTTGTTTAATATTGTTTAAATAAATGCAGCATGGGGTTTTTCATTCTGTATATTTGGGAACAGACATAAAGGCACCTTTCTGCTAATCCTTGGCATTAACTACTTTGTGATAAATTTAAACTGGTAAACAAACTGTCTTGGCCTCAAAAAATAAATATTTGGTCTAGAAGCCAATACCACAGGCAAAACCAAATGATACTCAAATTATCATCAGCCATATCCCCTTGCCTTTCATCTCTTTTCCAAGTTTGGAAGAACAGATCAGCCTTCTGTGGACTAGAAACTAGTACATCAGGATTATTTAAGATAGAAGGGTGGGAAATGTTAAGGTTAAGGAGACCTTTAGAGAATAGTCAGTCAAGGATTACTAGCCCCTTTGTGTCTCCATGCTCTCCCTTAGATAGGCAGAGTAGGACATTTGGGGCATTATAGGTGAAAACCAACTGGCAAGCAGTGCAGATGAAAGAGCACATCTGTTCCCAACGGGTGACCTACTTACCAGCCACACAGCTGACTTCTATATTGGGCTTTTGTTTCTGAATAGTCCTAAGATGTAACTCTGTCAGATGTGCTTTATGTCAGTATAATCTTGGATTGTTAATGGTACAAAACAGACAAAAATATTATTTACTAATAGGAAATGCCTTACTGGTATACCTGGCATTTGTTTTTATATAAAAAGAGTAATAAAGGCATTACTACTATTAAAATCCTTGACCACTCTTTCTATTTCATGATGTGAAAAAATGGTTGCTTGCCCGGACAAGCTTCCTTTGATGTTTTGGGATGCGCTCAGAGCCACAGATGATGTCTGTCCCTTGGATGTTCCAAGCCCCATTCGCTGCCAGCAGGCGTTCCTCCTCCAAACACAGCACAAGTGTTACTTGGCCTCCCATGAAGGGCATTGCTTCCAGATGCAGCATCTGGCTTTCTCCTTCAGTTTCTTTAAAACATCTGCTGATGTTTTAATATGATGCTCATTACAGAGCATTATATTCAAGCAGGATTGAAGTATATACTCATTATGGAGTGGCTAGCATCACCCAAAAGGTCTTGAGCTAGTGCAGTGCTCAGGCTGTAAAATGATGATAAGTGAGCACATAAACCCATACTGGATGTGTCTGCCACTGAAGGAGGTTTTACTAAAAATTATGCCCCCTACAAATATCCGTCAGGTTGAGCCACCATTGGAAAGAAGCTTGGACTGTGCCTGACATAAATATTAATATGAGCCTGCATGTCTGAGGGATATTCAGAACTTGATCAAGAAAACCTTGTTAATTAAGAAATTTTCTGTCTATGAAGCGAGAATTCTCTTCGGTCTTTTTTCACAGTCAGGCAAATATCCTGAAGCTGCAGTAATCCAGGGGACAGTGTTTGTGATGATAATAACCTTCATCTGCTGCAAATGAGAGGGGTGATCACACCAGGAAAATAAATAAGGCAGGCAAGCCAGTCTCCTTTCTGCAGTCAGGGTGGGATTGCTGCTAGAGCAGCTATCCAGTGGCTTGTTCTGACTGATCTCCTTATTCTTTTTTTTAGCATCAAAATGGCAGCATAAAACCCTTCCTCTGCCCTAAGGAATCATTTGGCTTATGGTCCTTCAGGCTATAAGAGAGACCACCTCCTGCTGGTTGCTACAGAAGAGGCCCTAGACTTGGGGGAGCCATAAAGAATAGGAAGCTTGGACACTCTTGGTGTGCATCTTTGGCCAGAGGATTATCAAAAGGCAAGAGGTGATTTAGAGGGAAGTGCAGTTAGAGGTGGTGATTGACTTCTATATGATGATATACAATGGTTCAAACACTAGCTTAGTCATCACAGGGGTGGTGACCTAAGAGCAAATTGTCCCTTTCGGAACTTCGAGTTTTGAAATCTTGTCAATCTTGAACAGTGCTGTCTGTGGAAAGTGTGACTTCACAATCAATTCAGTTAGCTGAATACAGACATAAAAATGCCCACAGGCATCCTGCATGTCTCTGCCTGCCAATCCAGAAGGGCATGGGTCTCCCACAGCTCCTGTGTCACATTCCACTACTTTCAGAGGTTTCTGGAATACCCTTTTGACATCTCAAAGGCCACTGAATAGCTATATCTAAGCAACTAAATCAAGCTCCTTCAATCCAACCCAGCCGTTGTATGAGAAAACCTGTCAGCAAAGGATATCTTTGGACTCTCAAAGGATATTAAAGGTCTATCCAAGGATATCTGAAGTTACCTGAATTTTAAGGGAGTAGAACAGGCAAGAAGACTGTTAGTAATTCATGATTTTAAACAGAATTGGAGAGAGAGTACAGTTCCTCTTCTAAAGCCTCCAATTTCGTGCATCCTATGACAGCCTGTTTGTGAGGTCATCAGGGCTTCTCTGAAGCTGTCACACAAGTAAATTTGGAGTTAGGTGTGAAAAGGAGAAATAGACTCTGAGAAGATGTCAGTTAAGATAGCAGATGTTTGCAGATAACTGGGCATATTTGCCACATCCAGCAGAGCTGGGAATAACATAATGAAAACAACTTATAAAGGGGGCACCAGGAGGCCATCTCCTTTCTGTATCTATAGGGTAGAGACAAGAAATGTTTTGGTGAGTACTTAGGCTGAGAGAAGCAGAAGGATTCTGCAGAAACTTAAACTCATGAAGCTGGACATCAGATATTATTGCTATAGTAGGAAGATAAGCAGGAATGTTGAAAGTGGTGAATGTGCAAATCCAGATGAAAATCAGAGAAGACCTCTGGCCCAGGAGGCATCCAGGTAGAAGCTAGGCACCATATGTGCTTGCTTTGGTGCTATCATGCAGTAAAACAGCAGTGAAGCTGTTGAGAACGTTCTTGCGGTAATGCTGAGGCTTCTGCTTAACTAACGAGGCTCAGAACGAAAGCTTGTCTTGGAGAGAACGGATGGGCCTTTCGGCTTTAAACAGGAGGAGGGCTGTTGAAAAGCTGTGAGATAGGCTTCCTGAGTTTGGCCAAAATCCATATTAAGATCACATTTGGTGCCCAGAGCCAGATTTAATGATGAGGCCTGGAAGGCTTAACATGCACAGAGTACCTGTTTCAGGGCAGATGCAGAAGACAGTCCCTGAACCAGCCAGCATGAGGGAGCCGGTTGTTGAAGGAAGCCAGCCATTTAGTGAGATGAAGCAGATGATCTAGGCTGTCTTTTGTCTTTACCCTTCTTCAGCCTGCGCAACCTTTTGCCCAAGTCATACTGATACTGGATCTGGGACTCTGGTTGAGCCTCTGGGGGTGGTCTTAGGGCTAATTGTGAGGAGAAAAATGGTTAATGGACAAGTTGCTGCTTTTAGGTGCTTTACAGAAGTTTATCCCATTGGCTTTATGTTCATCATAATCCGGAAATTGTCTTTTCTGATGAAAGAAGGAATCAGGATTGAGTGATGTCTACTCTGTAAGCTGGAGTTTCTTTTACCTCAAATTAGGTAAACTAGGCAAGTTAGACATTTCCTAGGGATATGATCTTCTTTGAGGTGATAACTAACATCGTGTTTGTCAATGAGATTATGCTACTGCAGGAGTTAGAAACTTGAAGCAAGGTTTCAAGGAGTGCATAGAGAATAGGATTTGAGAGGTGATGGCTGGAGAAAAAGGGAGGAATGAGGAGAAAAAAAAGGCATCAGCAAGGGAAAAAGAAAGCCAAATTAATCAAATGTCTGTAAAACTCTCAAAGAATAAATAGCTTGTTCATGGGCTGCAGAAACTCCCTTGGCTCAGTCTTGTGGTTGGGGGGCACTATAGGCAGGTACAGCATCTGGTACCTTCCGTACTCTGAATGCTGTACAGAAGTGAAGCGGAGTTGATAGCCACTTGTCCTCTAAGATGAAGTCTCCAAATCACGTGCTTGAAAGTCTACACAGCCAGAGTGTGAGCATGCACATACAAATGATCATACAATGGCTGTACTGCTATAATGTGATTTTTCCACTAAAACTTTGATATGCGTACATATGTGGTGTTGCTTGGTTAATATTTTAACATGCTTTCAGAGTCAAAGCAAAAGCTTTAAACATGAATTCCAGTTATACATCTTATGCTTCACCTTCTTATTTATGTCATTCAGTATCTCTGTTGTTCTGTGAGGTGACATAAAGTGTGAAACCCAGGTTGTCCCTTGGTAGAGGAAAACAGATTTCACCCATTTTGCTTATGCTGTGCGTTTGGCAGCTTACAAATCAGAAAGCAGTTCTGATCAGAAATAAACTGACTTATGTGGCTTTGAAAGTTTGCAGGTGGCATTGGCATGTAAGTCTAGCTCTGAAAGTGTCTGCCTGGCTCAAAAGGGTAATTCTGTGTAGTTAAAGCACTGCCTGCTTTAATTAATTAAACATCTCATCTGAGTACAAGTCAGTGTGGACCCTGCAGTAGGTTATACGCTCATTTTGCATGAAAGCAGTCTGCCCATGCTGTTTCACCTGTCTCTGTGTTCAGTGTTTGGACGTGAGAGGTGGCACAGCTGCAATGCCTTGTCAGTTCTCTCCCACCCTCTGGGGCAAGAGGGTAGGCCCTGAGCGGTGGCCAGCCTACTGCCTGCCTTTCAGATCCAGACTTGTTCCAGATCAGTCTGCGGTATTTTGGGATTTTCTTTGAGCAAATCTTCACTTTCTAATGGTCATAACCTAGTCTGAGCATTTCTCTTGATATAAAATGCCCCACTGTTCAGCGTACTAAATGTCGTTATGATGAACCTGAAAGTCACCACAGAAAAAGGGCTGTCCCTTACAATAGTGGTATTACATATTGTTCTGTCCACCATGTTTTCATGATGCCTTGTGTTTGTATGTATTCCGGACAAAATAGCAAGACCCACTTTTCAGTATTCAAAAATCAAGACACAATATTCAGATTATGCTCATTTAACTACCTGTGAAAGCTGTTTCTCATCCTGAAGAAGTTACAAAACCCAACTGATGGAAAAGATTATCCCAAACAAGGGTCACACCACACTCCCAGTGTGAGTATGCAAGCATCGTATTCTTTGTTTAGGCACAGAGAAGACACTGCTACTGTCTGGCCTTCTTGGGTAAGTGCCTTGAGCATTGATGATAACTCTGATGCAGGTAGACTCAGCAATCTAGAAGTATTAACAGCATCAGTGCTCTAAGCAATAACATGACTTGGAGTATGCATTGGTATCTAGCAAGGAAAATTTGAAATGTGTTTTTCAAAGGAAATATTATTAGCTGTTCCTGGGAGCTGACACGAGCAGCAATAACTAAAGGCAATCTGACAGCTGTGCCAACACTGCTACTCAGCAGCGTCCCAGTCCCAAAGTATGGTATAAAAGGAGCTCCCATTCAGTGCTGGCACCACTGAACCTGTCTGTGTGGCACTGCTGTTCCAGGAGATAGTTCCAATTACCATTGCACAGTTTCAACTCTTTCCAGCCAGCAGATTAGTCTCCATCCAAAGGAACTCCCTCAAAGGAATATTACCAAAGCATCCTAGGTGAGGAACCTGAATCCATGGTTGGTAGCGAGCAGATCAACAGCGTGCAGTGCAGTGTCTTCATATTCATCCCTTTAACTCTACTAGTCCTATTTGAATTCGCTCTCTCGAACTGAGGAGTCAGTAGGTCCTGTTGGCATTCTTCAAAAAAGAGATCTTGATCTTTGTTGTTAGCAGCAGCTAGGCTACATTTATCATTCAGGAACTGTTGTAAATCCTTGTAAAACCTTGTGCCTGCTGTCCTCAACAGAGGAGCTTTCATCATTCTGTGATTAGGCAGTCATGTTACTTTGGTGTTGACATTAATGACTTGTAGGATTTATGATGCTGGCTTTCAACAGCAACTGAAAGCTTAGACCCTGGAGATATACATCATGCCTAAGAATTGCTCCCTTCCTCTCTACAAGGAGATGCATAGAATCCTAGGTTGCAAAAGACCTTTAAGATCATCAAGTCCAACCATCTGCCCAACAACACCATGCCTACTAAAACATACCCTGAAGTGCCATATCTACACATTTTTTGAACACCTCCAGGGATGGGGACTCTACCACCTCCCTGGGCAGCCTGTTCCAATGCCCAACCACTCTTCCAGTAAATAAATTTTTCCTAATATCTAATCTGAACCTCCCTTGATGCAACTTGAAGTCGTTGCCTCTCGTCCTATTGCTAGTTACTTGGGAGAAGAGACCAACACCTGCCTCACTACAATCTCCTTTCAGGTAGTTGTAGACAGTGGTAAGGTCCCACCTCAGCCTCCTCTTCTCCAGACTAAACAGCCCCAGCTCCTTCAGCTGCTCCTCATAAGACTTGCTTGTCTAGACCGTTCACCAGCCTCGTTGCTCTTCTCTGGACAGTAGCGGCTTCACCTCCTTGCATGTGCCACTGACACATAAAGGTGCCCCACTAGCTGGCGCTTTTTACAAGAATATGGTAATATAATCGCGTATCTTGGGAAAAACAAGATCCATCAGAAGGACATTAAGGAATTGGGCTTTTATTTAAAAACCTGTCTCTGACCAAATGACTAACTATCTTCTTGCTTCAGGAGATGGCAGACACGAGGGATTTGGAATCTAGTTGTTATATGTATGTATGTTTTCTTGCTTTAATGCGAGCATCTTAACACAATCTACTTGTATATGGTTCTAGGTAGAACTGTGGATATCAACTGGGCGTCACTGTCGAAAGGCATCTGGAGCACGGGCGAAGAGCCCCTACAACCTGTGTGACTCTTAGATCTAGTGGTTTTAGTCACAGGTATCTGAGATGCCAAGAAGTTAAGGGTGGTTGCTGGAATGGGCACTCAGGGATGGGCTCCCTAGTGCTGTCACCCTTCGCATGTGAATCCAAGTGAGGGGCTAAGAGCCTTGGCAGGACCATCCCTCAGGCAAGGTCTAGGTTACACTGAAATACAAGTACTGGATATCCTCTGCTTACCTCATTAACTTCCTTTCTGCCTGCTTTTGACCTTTTTCTCAATTCTGCTGTATTTCTCATGAGCTTCTGACAAAACAGGGAGCTTATTTTTTAAAGACATTGAGGTAAATTCTTGTTTGTTCCAGAAAGATTTTTCTTTTAATAAATCAAACTTGTTATTTAAAAAGAAAGGAAATTCTTTACATTATAAACTGTGTACATTGCTAAATAAGACAAAGTTCTATGTACAAAAGTAATTAAAGATCACCAACTAGCATTCTCCTTATCACTGTAAGTGAAATGGATGTTATTGGTGTCACGAATATCTCGCCAGAGGAGCTGGGTGACCTCAAGAATGAAGGATTCCTCATTTAAAGAGGCTATTTTTTTAGTTCTTTCCTGCATGTATGTTGAATGGTTAGCTTTGGCTTCTTTACTTCAGTCATTGAGACAGGAGATCATGGCTTTGGTCTAGATAGGTTTGCTTTTCTGCAGTATTGATATAACTGAGCTTTAACTTTATTTTCAAAATATTACTGGAATATTGCTGTGCTGTAACTAGCTTTCTCGCTTTGATGCTTAAGGTGCAGAGGATCTAGAGCCCTCTGTAAATTAGCAAGTGATAGGCTGATAGACTGGTTCAGTAACCAGCTTTCCAAACCCAGATTCTTCCTGTTCATACTAGCAATGTTAAAGTTAACTATAAAAGATCTTAAATCACACTTGGAATCATGCTCCCATAAAATTTAAAATACTCTGCAAAATGTTGTCCCACTGAGGTAACTTCTTTCCCCCAAAAGAAAGTCACCTCTCAGTTACGTTTCCACTTACCTCAAAAATCAACTTGTCCGCAAACTAAAAACTGAAAGGAAAAATGAAAACGTTTTAAGTGAATCCTGCATTTAGGTGTGACTGAGTTAGTATTCATTCACTGCACTTTACTTGAAAAAAGCAAATTTGCAAAACAGGAAGAAGTGGTGAAGATAATGGAAATGGACTTGTAAAGCCAGTTACGGACCAAACGCATTCTGCTGCAAGGATGATCTTTTGTAATTTCTCAATAAAAACAAAAATTTTTTGATGTTGGAATCTAACAAATCCTGAGGTCAGAAATCAGTTGTGTAACATTCAAACGACGCCAAACTTTCCTGCTCTGTCAAAACCCTTCAGATTTCATTTCAATGAAACTAAGCTTAGGAATAATGAATAACATAAATCAGAATGCCTTTGGCATTTAGACTTTCAGCTAGGTTGACTGAAAACAGCTACTCACCCACAAACATCTAAATTCACTGTTCTCTCAGTTCCACGCTGGTTCTGCTAACGATGTTCACTGCCATTGAGCTTAATGTACCCGTGAGGTCCTGTTGCTGTGTTCTGTTCTTGACCGATAAATACGCACCACTTGCATTAAATCAGTTAGAATTAAAAATATGCAATGACGTGCAAATCTGTCCTCCCAACTGTCAACTAATCTGTATTTACATAGCACTATGTACTACAGTACATTGTTTGTATCGTAGGAATGAAACTGTCCAGAGACAAAATGAAATGAGATGATCAGATCTACAAGGCACAGGCCTGCCGCTGCATTTGAGCCACTGTGTGTAGTCAAGGAGTCACCAAACTCAGAGTATTCACTTGCTCTTTCAGTGCATGCAGCACTGTTCTACAACACCCCAGATGTTTTACATCATACTTACCATTGCCCATTCTCAAGGTACATGAACTTTATTTGTTATGTTTCCACTGTACTGTAATAAACAAGAAGTAATCTCTGAGACAGCAATGGCTACTAAGGCCAGTAGAAAAATGGCCATTAATTGGTATCCAAACTGTGCTACCACAGATTTGGTACATTTCTGGAGCTCTCTTACTTGACTGAAATTTTAAGATGTGTTTTATGGCTGGGTATGTATTTCTATTACATAGACCACTAGCTTAAACAAGCTCTGTTAAAGAGCTTAAAGTTCAGAATTACCTTTCTTTAGCCCAGAATAGAAGTGCAGCTTAAAATTGTTGAAAGATTACAGATGGTGATTGCTCTAAACAGTCTGAACACTGCAAGAAAACTAATTCTAACATTGTCTTCTGCTTGTGTCACTCATATGGAATGGATGATTTACACAAAGAAGTTTGGCATTCCGTCACTTCTTTTCTTTCCTAGTAGATAAGTGTGACAGCAATTCTTCCTCATACTACTGCTGTATTTCTATTGGTAGCTTGCTGTTGATGCTTACAAAAATGTCAAATGGCCTCATTTAGCTAATTAATAATGTCATTAGCTAAACTAGCTCTCAAGGACAAAGCTGACCACACGGAAAGTCCATCAACTTGAGCAGTGTTTTCCCTGACAAGCGGGATGGAGATAAGCTTGAGCAAAGGTCACAACTTGTTTTCCTCGGTGTTTGTTTCTAAGCAACGCAGTCAGTTTGTCTGTGGTTACAGCACACTGGGTTGAGTTTGTTTTGCTTTCCTGCTTCTGCAAGTAAGGCACTGTAGGTGACAGCCCCTCTGGAAATGAACTGCTGTGCCCACATCAGGTGGCTGAAGAAGCTCCTTCTCTATGGGCAGGAGGCTTGGAAGCAGACCCATAGGAGAAGCCAGTAGTAACAGAGCTGTTTGGGTCAGAGACTTCAAACTGCCTCTTGCCCAGAGTAAAAAACAGAAATGTAATTTTAAAACCCCAAACAACTCTCCAAGTTTGTGTGTGTGCACGTGTGAGAAAGCACGAACATCTTGAGACTAACAAGAATGGACCAACCCTTGGTTCTGTGCAGCGGTCACGCTGAAGCAAGAGACTGTCCATCCAACTTGGTGCAAGTCAGCAGGTTAAGGGGCAGCTGAACGGCCCACCTGGGGATGTGGGAATACTAGAATGGTATTTACAGTCAGTAACCAATATAACTGAGATACCAGAAAATACCAAACACCGATGCAGGGAGCTTGCCGTGCTAGCGGCAAAACAGAACTCTGATGAGTGTGAGCGATCTGCTGGAGACTTTACACAGAAATGTTTTTTTGGTTGTCTGCCTTTTCTGCACTGGACATAAAGGCTTTTTCAACCAGATGAGAAGCAGGAAGGCTGATGCTGCCAAGGGACAGAAGTGGTCAGGGTGCACTCTCCAGGTGCAGGAGGGCTCACAGAATGTAAAACCATACCTGAAACCTAGACAGTCTTTGCAAGGATTCTCAGAAGAGGAGGTCAGACCATCATGTTACTGGGACCATCCTTCATAGGCAGTGTCAGGGCACCTGTCTCAGATTGCCGTGTCAGTGAAGAGGTTACAGAATAATACACTTAAATGAGCAGTAACACATTCCCAGGATCGAGTATTTGTGCAAAATTTTCAGCTGTGTCCAAGGATAAAATAGGCAATTTTCTAACTGTGATGTGCAATTTCTCTCATGAAACATGATACTAGAAAATTGGAGGTAGCTGATTTACTGACAGTTTCTAGAGTTTCTGGAGAGAGCTAGGGAACATACTGACCAAGAAACCTGCTGTCTTTACTGGCCAAATTGGCAAGAACTGTAATGCAGACCCAAGAGATGAACACATTGGGAAGGAATCAACAAAGCTTCTGTAAGCAGAAGTAATTCTTCATAAATTTATTAGTTCTTTGAAGTACTCAACAACCCTGAGGACCCAAGAAATCCAGCTGATACAGTTTACTTGAACTTCAGAAGAGATTTCACCACATGCCTTTCAAAGGCTCTTCAAGGATATAATCTGAGGGGATAAGCAGGCAGTCCTTGCATGGATAAACAATTAAAAGATAGAACAAAGAAGGCTCGGCAGAAATAGTTGTTTTTTACAGAGGAAAAGATTATTAATGCTTCATTTATAAAGTTCAATATACTTCTAAATTATGTGGAAGAAGGAGAATAGTTGGCTGGCCACATCTGGTGATGCTGCTAATGGTATTAAAGACAAAGACTGCCTGAAGAATTGCAGAAGGGCGCCATGTTACCAAGGGACAGGGAAAAAAAAACAGCAGATAAAATTCAGTAGTGATAGATGAAAAAAAGGCACAAGGAGAAAACCCAGTCCTAACAACATTTACAGTCATGGTCTCTGAGCTTATTAGTACCATTCAAAAATTATAGTTTTATATTATGCCAAAGAAAATTTGGCACAATGCTAAGCAGAATTCCAAAAAAAGTATATTGAATGCTTAGAATTATTTAAGAAAGAAACAAAAGGGAGTGCATTATTCCACTGTATGCACCTGTGGTGTCTCAGCATCTCAACTAGTTTTTGAAGTTTTACTGTGCCCATTTCATAAAGGCTGTAGTGAAATTAGAAAATACGCAAGACAGTAACAAGGATAATTGGAAGTATGGACCAGCTTTTATATGTGGCATGATTAAATAGCTTAGGACAATCTTGGCTGGAAAAGAGGTGGCTGAGGATGGAATATGACATATCTATAAGACTACAGTGGCAAGGAGATGGTGAATAGGTTTTGAATCCAGTATGATAATTAGAAGGCAGAAGCAGCAGGAGAAAACGAACAAAAGAAGGCATTTCTTCTGACAGCACATAGTTAAACCGCTGAACTTAATGCACAGTGTTGTGGAAGGTATGATTTTATGAGAGTTGGAAAAGTGACTGGGAGAAATAACAGAAGGAAAAAAATCTACTGAAGGCTACTAACTATAAAGACATAACCCTTGGGAGCCCACGAACCCCAGTTCGGTGGAGTCTTCACAGAACGCAGGGAAGTACCACTCCACACTCCTCCTTGCTTTATACTTTTTCCCAGAGCCCCTCTCAGCCAGGCAGAGGAGGGTGTGGGACTAAATCGTCTGACCCACCACCTCTGTTCCTGTGCAGTGAGGAAGAGGACAGGAATCCCTACTCAAGCTTGCCACAAGCAAACCTTACTGTTGTAATACTAGTAAGACTAAGCTCCTCTATTAGAGAGAGCGCAGACTGTGCTAATACAGCACTCTAGGAAGGGCCAGGGCAATGCCTGTGGGGGTCATGGTAGGTACCCATCCTGCATGTAGGGCTGATTTTCTAATGTGATCCCAATGGCTGTTGAAATCCATGGGTATATATACTAGGAGGGAGAGTTTTTTAATTGTGTACCTTGTGCAACCATTCTTGGAATACCACATGCACAGTTTAAGCAAGGATGTTAAACTGGAAAGTTTAAGTGCACATACAGAGCACTGGGAACCAGTTTTGGATGTTGCATGTTTTGCAGCTCTGTGTCCTTCTCAAACATTCTGGGTAAGAAGATGAAGTGTCTGAACTCCCTCTGGCATTGACCCACAGGCCACCACTGACACAGGCAACAGCTCCAGCAGTGACAATACACACGGGAAAAGCCAGTGTAAATGCAGCTTGAGAGTGGTAACTGTACTAACAGTACATCTGTATGTCATCTCAGCTCATTTCAATGAGCAAATTCACTGTATCCTCTGCTAGAAACTAAACAGCCCCAAGCTAGTGCCACTGATGTACTGCTTCGGATAGCCACTCCTCCTCTTGGTAATTACTGGGTTTGGAATTACAGCAGGGACAATAATACTAATTTTGAGGAAGACCGTTAACTATCATCAAGTACAAAATAACTTTCTGAAAACACTAACAGTCAAACTGCTCAAATAATGCTTTCCATGAAGAGTTTTCTAAGTTCAGCTGATCTCCTTGGGGGTAAATACTTCAGTTGCATAAACATGTGAAAGGTAGTTGTCCTGCTTTTAGGATCTGTATGAGTAAGAAGAAAATACTATTTCTCTTCATAATACAGAGCTAATATTGCAAATCACTGATTCATCAGTAGAACTGCCTACTAATTTCCAATAAACAATAAGGTAAACCGGACACAGGCACAGGAATGTCATGAATGGCCTCAAATATGTAATGTCAGCTTGGGAGACTTGGCTGATAGCTATAGTATTATATGAAAACAGATCTTAATGTAACTACTAGAATACGAGGGTGACTTCACAGAGCTGGTACGGAAACCACACTACAGGTACTTTCCGCCGAGCTTGACTACACTTTGACTACACTCAAATCATACAAGCCACATCAGATAAAAAGCCTAGCTGATTTCTTACAATTCTGTCCTTCATTTCTTGATAGGAAGAACCTGTTCATCTTGAAGGCAGTGCAATGGCTGTACATATAAGGTGGCTTAAGGAAGAATATATGAAAACTCAGAGGAACTGGGAAGAAGTGGATAACAGAATGAATGTGACAATCGAAATACGGAGAAAGATGATCACCAATAAGGCACCTTTAAAAGACATTCTTCGCCTATTTCCTTTCTTAAGATGCCCTTATCAGGTAACAGAGCTATTTTTAATAATGACATTGAATTCTGTATTACAGATGTGGTACAACCGTAGGCAGGTATTTTACTGGATGTTTCCAGTGAAGTATCCATCAACATTGTTGTCTTTAATCTAACTAATATTTTTGCTGCTAACCCCACTTTAAAAGATTCACCAGTCCTGTGTTAAACATGCCACACATAACACCAGGGGGTTATTCGAAGTATTTGAGGGTTACTTGATGTACTTCTTCCCTGGTGTGAAAAGAAATGAAACCATGCCCTCCAGTTTATAATCTTATTTTTACTGAGGTAGTTTTATCCTGGCTTCAAAGTGTGCACCTTGTGTTGTTTTCAGTTTTGGTTTTGAGGATTGCAATAATACCAAGTACTTGTTTTTCTTTTAGCTTTTTAGGGAGTTCCAGCTTCTCAGACACATGGACATTTATAAGAAAACTGTTGAGATCTTGGAGATTTATTCAGAAAACATATTATCTTTGTATGTGGTGAGGAATAATCCAATTAACATTATGCTGCAAGAAAATCTGAAGGAACACACAGGGGAAGACATTCTGAAATGTCAGTACAAATCTTCTATGCTGTGAATATCCAAGTTTTGTTGTAGCTAATTGTTCTTATGTAACTAGACTAGCTCCACTTTTACTGCAAAAACATTTTTAAAATGGCACAGTTACTTGAAAAATATATAGTGATGTGGAAGAATTCAGAATAAAAGCTAATAAATGACTAGGAAAATTAGTCAGGTATTGAAGCTTCTTTTTTTTTTTTCTGTTGAATAAAAGACTGCAGGTTTGATAAAGTTAGTAAATGCCTTAAAGTAAGTATTGCTAGATGAGCAAAATTATGTATTTCTAGATATGTAAAAGAGTCCTTATTATTTTCTAAAAATACATGCAGAAAGCTAATTTTCTGGTTCAGAAATAGTGCCATAAAAAACGACACAATTTCCTTTAGAAAGAGAGGTACTGTTTCCACGGTTGAAGTCATCATCCCAGTGAAGTAATGGAAGCAGCAGTTACCAGTACCTGTGTTTCAAGTACCTCGTCTCTGCAGAGACACACTGGAGGAGTCAGGGCACAACCTGGCACCTCTGGCACGCAGGTACCAGTCACGCAAAGAGTTCCAGGTACCTCGACATGTGTGGCTCGCTGGCTGCGAGGTGAGGGAGCGAGCACCTGCTGCCACTCCGATTCTTTCGATCTGAAAAGTCTGGGAGTGCAGTTCTGCAGGCACAAAACATTGGAGGAATTACTCATTGAGTTACTCAGAATCTTTATTCTTCCCAAACTGCAGCTGTAGATGCCTATGCCCGAGCTTAGCTCCGCAAGAAGTGCTGCTTTGTCATTTTCCATCAAACAGGCATAATGCCAGAATGTCAAATCAAAGGTGGCACAGTATGAACACATGTGTTTCCTCCAGCTGTTTCACTCTTTATTACTAGGTTGTTTCTTAAAGAAGCAGAGTAGGTTAAAATACTGGGGTTTTCTTCCTTCAAGTTTAAAAACACAAGTACTCAATAGCTCATGATAGATTAAGAAGTGTCAATGAACAGCCTAATCCTGAAAGCCTTTACTGACTTTCTACTCATACCTTTGGCCTTAGAAAGCTGTGGATGCTGTAAGTAATTTCCTATTTTCTTATACCTTAGTAAAGTCCTAAGGCCTTTACTTTCCTGTTTATTCTTACAAACCACTTGACCTGGCACCTAGATAATAAATGCCTAACACGATAGGGTCAGTAAAACACACGACACCAGTAGCCCGACCTGCAAAAGAGATGTTACAGTCTTTAGTAGCTGAACCAGAGGGGTAGCAGGTACCACACCCCAGAAGGTCCTGCAGCACCAGCTTGTACCACAGCCTTTGAAGTGGAGTCCTTTGGCCACAGGGCTCTCCGGAGACATCTGATTTACTGAGGAGAGAGGAGTCTGGGGACAGGTGGGTTACTCAGCTCACAAACTCCACTAGAAGCAACCCAAAGGCCTACTTACTTATTGTGAGAGAAATTTAATTGTAATATTGAGTAGCAGAGTGTCATGAATGATTTGAATACTACTGCCTGTTGCCAGCTGAGGCACCTAAACCTTCACTGTGGTACAAACTGCTCTTCAAAACAGACAGAACAGTTCCACTGCTGAGCTGTTAACTGTTTCATAGGCTGCAGTCTGCTCTTCCAGGATGATAACTGCAGTGGTGGAACATTTTGATTTGTCGCTTAGTAGAAATCCTTGCCTTTGACAGACATGAAAATGACGGCTGCATGTTTACTCCTGCCAGATGTCTTTGGAGATGATTCCAGTCTGTTTGCTGCAGTGAATGAGGAGGTAGGAGACAGAGCACCCGCAGTCGTGGTCTCTCTTCCTCCTATGAGCTGCCTGGGGGCACCACCCAGACTTCTGGTGGCTCGGCTTAGTTCCTGGAGGAGGACACTAGCCTGCCTTCTGGGTAGAAGGCAAATATTTACAGAAGTACTAACTAAACTCAAAGCAGTGTTATTACGCTTGCTTACTTCTCTGACCTGTTCACCAAAGTGATGCTGTGACATAATTTGAAATATCCTTTTTTTACAAATCAGGTGAAAGTGGTGACACCAGTGCTGGAAGTAAAAAATCCCTTCAGTATGAATTCATGCGAGTTTGCGCTGTATGTGGAAAGAGAAGAGCTAGCCCAGCTCGATGACTGCACCATGGCCTTGGCCGCGCTGGTGGCTGCATTTCACGTGTTTGATATCCCGTGCCCAAACAGAATCCACAGGACGCTCAACTTCCTGGAGTCCCTGGTCTTCGGGGCGAGGAGCCCAGCACCCCTCCCTACCCAGGCAGAGAGAGGGCTGGAGGTACCCACGTATCCCAGTATCTGACAGTGTAACACAGCACTCTGCTCGGGAGCATTTGGCATTTTGTCAAAATAAATCCCTTTGTTGTGAAGATAAATCAGTAACATTCTTTCTGGTGAAAGTGTATGTGTATTTATAACTCTGTTGTGTTTAATAATGCCCAGTTTTTTATTGTACTGGCTACTTTTTTAAATTTAAAACCCAAGCATTTTAATTATTTTAAATGGAAATTCTAGAGCAGTCTAGAGGCATTAGAGACAATAAAATTTTCTAGATTACTGTATGTGTCATGTATTATTTTTCCATATGGAGCATTTAAAAAATTCGGACAGTCTTTTGACTGTCAAAATTTAAAAAAACACACTTGTGAGTTAATGTGAGCACTTTGCTGTTTTGAAGTGGCACAAATTAAAGACTTGTTATCATCATTTCATTACATGATGACCACTGACAGCCTACTGTAATAAATTTTGTATTTTAAAATGGTGGGCCTGATTTATAATTTGCAGGATGATGAGTTTTCCCTATTTTCTCTATGCATGAAGCATTATTTTCTCTTTGTGGTTTTTTAACATTAATCCTGAATTTGCTAAGTAGGGATTCTGAGATGAGCTCTCCAAGTAGCAAGAATGACTTATCTGGGATGCTGCCATGTGCATTTGTAACCACTGCTATGGCGCTGGGGAGAGAATGCCTCATTTTGTTTCTGGATTTGTTCCCCAGAACAAATTGGCCTTCTCCACATGGTGACTCTCCTATCTGCCCACACAGAGCGGAGGCCCTCTCCTCTCTTCTTCCACAGCCGCCTCTTCTCCCCAACATGCTCCTCTTAACTCCTCCATGTCTGGAAATCACAGGGGTTACTGCCCGACAGTGGACGGCTTCAGACAAAGGTCTAGTGACGGACAGTAGCAGCAGCCAGCAAACATGACCCATTGCATTCATTAGAAATTAAAATGGCTTTTTATTAAAGCACTGCATTTGACTAAAGAGATCAATATTCCACCAGTTCTAAAAATGTCCGTGTAGGCAAAGCAGCATTTGTGGTCACCACGATTCTTTAAACATTCAAACACACAGCACAGAAGACCAAAGAAGTTTTAGTAAAGCCCAGCTGTGCAGGGGTGACTTCAGTGCAGAGGTTACAGCGGGAGACCCTGCAGTATGAGTGGAGATCACTGCATTTAATGGCCAGACCCTCTTGCTGAAGTCTTAACATTTTTCATGTGGCTCTCATGGAAATCAGGGGACATCCTTTACCTCTGTGACAGCTGGGCTACCTCCAACACAACATACAACACAATACCAACTGCCATTTTAAAGATTCAGTAGGTCTCCTGAGTGTTTTCAGTTTCCGAGTCAATTTGTTGGGTGTAGTTTTTGTAACAGAGGTGGTTACACCCTGCTACCACAGGGGATACAAAAGTAAGGATCATTATGCATATCCTCACTGCTGTGAGTGACAGCTGTATGAATAAAAAGCTGGGCTCTACCATTTCAGTGAGGTTTAGTCTACATCTTGTAAACAGTATTAATTCAAACCCATTTCTTAAACCACAGTACTTTGTAAGTAGGTATATAAAAATTCAGGGACCTGCTAACATCCCCAAGTAATCTCTGTCGAGCAGCAAATCTCTTCATTGGTTCTCACTGCAAGCTACAGAGCTTGCACACGAGAGAGACATGACAGAGTGAGGGAAAATAAACTACATGGAAAGACAGAAGGCAAGAAAACAGAAGAATTTGGCATTTTAGTGACCTGCAAGAGCAATTTCAGCTGCTGCCAGTGACAAAATCCAGGCCCAAAGGGGATTCTGATTGTGAGAGCAAGTGGCCTGTGAGCCCTAGGAGTAAGTGTTTAGGGAGAGGGCAGACAGCAGTAGCCAAGGTGGTCTTTTAAACTCATGGCCACATTGAGCTATAAGGAACTGCTCTACACCACCCTCGGGAACAGCCGGGTTCATCTGAGAGTCCTGGGCACACACAAATGTAACAGACAGCTCCAGTTCAGGTTTTATTTGTATTGTAGTACAATAAGAGTGCAATTTGAATGTACAAATATTGAACAAAATGTAAAAATATTATTTATGCAATGCTATGGAAGGAAATTAACAGAATTCATACTGACCCTGTTTCACCTCACATTATGGCAGGTACCAGTCACCTACACGATCTGGAAGGGGCACAGAGAGTTCTTGAAATCTTAAGCAACTCCAGCCAAAGAACAGCCTAGAAAAATCTGTGGGAAGATGCAAAATTCTCCCAGCTCTGTGCAACGGAAATGCTCTGTTTGTTCTCAGCTCTAAAGGCTGAGTAACTGCCCACCGCAGCGTTAAGAAGAGGCATGCCAAAAATCTTGATCCAAGTCTTCTCGCTCTTCTTGCAAAAGTAACATTCTGGAACAGCCCTCAGCATACGGGTAGCCAGGCTTTCTCACATTTAAAGTGCATCTGGTTTACATCTTACGTGTACATATACCAAGTGCAACGACTTTCCCTGACAAATTGTTATAATCCTCCAAGAAAGAAGGTTGCCTCACCCAAGTCCCTGCTGGTGGCATCCGCATCCTGCTAACGACCCAGTGAAACGCAGGCGTTTTACACCTCGGATGTGCCGATGCACCACACACGTTTAAGTATCCTTTTCCTCCGTGCTTTGTCTTTCCCCCTATGCCTTCTTCATTTATAAATCGGACCTTCCAACTAGGCAGCGGTGAGTGAAATAATTCTTCCACCATTTGGAAAACAAACCTATGTTGAATATGAAGACAGAGTAGCAGTCCTAGATTTAGCACACTGTTTTTCTCCACTGTTGTGGTAACTACACTGGAGACTGGCATGGGCAGACATGAATGAATGTATTTTCTTTTTTGCTAATATCCTTACCTCAAAATACACGTATTTTCCTTCATGTGCCGAAGGACTGTAGCAGGCTCCCATGTAAAGGCTGTGACTCTTGTGCAGCATAAATGAAAAGTCTTCCATGAAGTCAAACTTTATTTTTCAGTTGCAGCCTTCTCTATACTGATCTTTTGGTAAAATACATTAAAGATGCTGGTGGAAAAACTCACATAACATTTTTGTAATCGTGCAAAAGTAAAAACATTCAGTTATCAAAAAAGCATTATAATTTCTACCCCAACAAGGTTCGTTGTTTTTTTGTTACAAGCAAACAGAGTTTTATAATCTGTAAAGTTATACGCTGTAGCATAAAGTGTCATGTATGTAACATTAAGTGTTTCATTTTTAAACTATGGCACAAATACATATTAGCCATAACAGTCTCATCTGGCTACCTGTAGCCTAATTTTTGGCTAATCAGTTTTTATTTTGATAGTATGAAGTAAAAGCTTTTGAAAAGTAAAATGAGCACGTGAAGAAGGTTTCAAGAATTCTTAGAAAATATTAACGTTCCCTTGTATAATACAGCATAAATAATTAATGAAGGTTTTCTTTACGTCCAGAGAAAGTTAGGGATCCTAACCATCCATGGAGAATTAGGGCCATTAGTTTGGTAAATAAGACTAGCTGACTTGGTTGTTACATACTACCTTCTCAAAAGCTTGAACACTTCCCAGAAGGATTCAGATGTGTACTGGCTCCAGGAGAATATAAATAGCCCACCAGTGCTGAACGTAGGTTTCTTCCTTTCTGAGAGTCCTTACTCAACAGTCCTAGCGAGTCCTTGTGCTTTGAATAAAACATGAGCTCCAGTGGAGAAAGCTGGCTTGTACACATTTTCCATTATCTTCAAAGTTCATTGTGTGAGTTTTTCTCTGCAGCTTTGAACATCAGAATGGAATTAAAGATTTTTAGGGCTGGTCCCAGTTTAATGCTCATTATTTTGACTATGTCTGATTGGGTCATTAGCAGAAATGCTTCTCCATCAATTTGCTTTAAAAGAAAAAACACACAAACCTATTAATAGGTCTGACAACATAGCAGTATAGATGTTTCAGAAAACATGAAAAGAAAATTCCCAGCAATTTCAGTCAGTGTAAAGGAAAGGCTGAACACAAACACTTTCAAATGATTTCAGGATAGCTTTGATTTCAACCTTTCAGACAGATCAGCTACTCCAAAAGAACAGGATGATGGTCTGTCTTCCTGCTGGAACACAACTGCCTGGCTAATTTTTAGCTAAGCAGTTCTTATTTTCATATTGACAGGATAAAGTAAAAGCTATGGAAAAGTAAAATAGGTAAATGAAGTAGAATTCAACTGTACTGCAGCACAGTAATGCTTTTTAACATCTGAGCTACTCCTTTTATGCAAGCCTCCATAAGAAAGCTTCTGGATTTCACTCCCAGCTACAGAACTGGACCCCCCTTCACATCACCCCTTTCTGTTCATTAAATAAAAAATTAAAACGAAACAGGGGCCAGGCTACATAAAACCGCCTCTTCGATACAAACACAACTTTTCAAAACACTATTTTTTTCTGACAGCTTTGAGGTGTTGCTATTTTAATAGGCATTACAAGTAAATATCCTCCTTTAGTAGGAGTGCTAAATCCAAACATGAAGAGCCACAGGGCCCTCACTTCCAAGGGCTTCAGCGGGGCCAACACTTCTCGTGTAAACTTCAGGTCACGCAGGCATCTACAGTAAGTTTTCAATGTAACATAAGCAGGATAGCTAGGCCTAACAGCCAACTGTGGTTAAATTAGGAGCACTACTTAGGCTTAAAGACACTAATTTGAGATAAACTCGGTGTAATTACGTCTCTGTAGGACTAGAAGACAAGCTTTCTGAAACAGACACGCTGCAAAGGAAGCCTGCAAGGCACACCCCAGCACTGTTAGCCGAGGAACCCCGCAGTGAGAACAGCATCACGCAGTTACTACAATTACTTTCTACTCATTTTGTGCACAAAGCCAGACTGGGTGGGCTCAGAACCAGAAGTGTGCGAATTGGGGGATGCCCAGCTTTTTGCACTACCTTGATAGAAGCAGGATGAGGCACCTTCTACCTACTGAAAGACCTACTGATACGAGCCAGTCCATGGCAGTTGGCCTTACTGGAAGAGGTTTAATTCACTACTCACAGAAAAAGCCTGAGAGGCTAAATCCTAACAAAGGGAAGTATTTTCTTACACCTCTGAGAATGAAAGTGTCTAGGATTCATCCATCTCTGTGGCACTTCCCATCTGCTGGCTTGATTAGCAATACACCAGCTTTTACTGATCTTAATTCATTGGTGAAACACCCCAAGTGACACAGGGGATGATCTCGGCTGTGTACCTGCTGCAGCTGTAAAATGCCTAAAATCTAAGCAAGTGCAAAATGCCCAGAGATGCAGCCGATCAGTCCTTTGATACGTAACTGTAATAGTCATTACAATCTACAGCACAGCCTGAAAACTTTTGTCGCAGGAGATTAGTAGGGCCATCTGTATGCATTTTCCTCAGGAGGTGCCTTCTCAAGTCCAAGTACCACAACTGCTCTTCACTTGAAAGGCTGACTTGGGATATTACAGTATCAGACTTTGCCCATTCAGGTGATCTGGCTGGGATAAACATCTGAACTATTGACTGGCTGGGTAGACGAAGGGAGAGCCGTGGATGTTGTCTACCTTGACTTCAGCAAGGCTTTTGACACAGTCTCCCATAACATTCTCCTAGGGAAGCTCAGGAAGTGTGGGCTGGATGAGTGGTCAGTGAAGTGGATTGAGAACTGGCTGAATGGCAGAACTCAGAGGGTTGTCATCAGCAGCGCTGAGTCTAGTTGGAGGCTGGTGACAAGTGGTGTCCCTCAGGGGTCAGTACTGGGCCCAGTCTTGTTTAACTTCTTCATCAACGACCTGGATGAAGAGTTAGAATGTACCCTCAGCAAGTTTGCTGATGACACCAAACTGGGAGGTGTGGTAGATACACCAGAAGGCTGTGCTGCCATTCAGCGTGACCTGGATAGGCTGGAAAGCTGGGCAGAGAGGAACCTGATGAGGTTCAACAAGGGCAAGTGCAGGGTCCTGCACCTGGGGAGGAATAACCTCATGCACCAGTACAGGCTTGGGGTGGACCCGCTGGAGAGCAGCTCTGCGGAGAGGGACCTGGGTGTCCTGGTGGACGACAGGTTAACCATGAGCCAGCAGTGTGCCCTGGCTGCAAAGAAAGCCAATGGGATCCTGGGGTGCATCAAGAAGAGTGTGGCCAGCAGGACGAGGGAGGTTCTCCTTCCCCTCTACACTGCCCTGGTGAGGCCTCATCTGGAGTACTCTGTCCAGTTCTGGGCTCCCCACTTCAAGAAAGATGAAGAGCTACTGGAGAGAGTCCAGCGGAGGGCTACGAGGATGGTGAGGGGACTGGAGCATCTCCCCTATGAGGAAAGGCTGAGGGAACTGGGCTTGTTCAGCCTGAAGAAGAGAAGGCTGCGAGGGGACCTTATAAATGCCTACAAATATCTGAAGGGTGGGTGTCAGGAGGATGGGGCCAAGCTCTTTTCAGTGGTGCCCAGCGACAGGACAAGGGGCAATGGGCACAAACTGAGGCACAGGAGGTTCCGTCTGAACATGAGGAAGAACTTGTTCCCTCTGAGGGTGACGGAGCACTGGAACAGGCTGCCCACGGAGGTTGTGGAGTCTCCTTCTCTGGAGATATTCAAGACCCGCCTGGACAAGAACCTTTGCAGCCTACTGTAGGTGACCCTGCTTCGGCAGGGGGGTTGGACTAGATGACCCACAGAGGTCCCTTCCAACCCCTACTATTCTGTGATTCTGTGATTCTGTGACTCTGGCAATTTGCGATCAAACAGCCTTCTTGAAACTAAGCATTAACAGGAGCAACAAATCTCTGAGTGGAAAAGAAAAAGCCAACCTAGCCTACAAAGGCCTACCATATCTAAAAGCCCTGTCACTTCCTACTGACAACTTTGGCACAACAACCTTCTCGGATGCCAGAAATGCATGCCTGGCGTGCTCACAAAGTGAGTACACACTGCTTTGAACCTCATCAGAAGCCTTCAGATCTTCTCACTTCCCGCTCACTCAAACCACATTCATCAACTGGCTATATCAGGAGGAAAAGCATCAAGAGCTAAGTGAGATCAGACAAGATGAAACTGCTTTAAGAGGCAGTTATCCTGAACCATGGCTCTGCTTTATTCTACTTATTAACACCCTGCAGAACTAAAATAACATACTTCTAATTTCCTCAAACCAGATTAAGAGAGAAGAGTAATAAATCACAAAGTTCCTCCTCCTCTACAGTTTGTTCTAAGTAATTTCAGTTGCAGTAACAAAGCTAGAGAAGCACGAGAGACCTGGCTGGCACTTCGCTAGTTTTATCTTCTTTACTTCCTTCCCACTCCATGACCTGCAAACCAACCTAATCTTCCATACATTTGCACTTGACTTTAAACATACACCTCATCGTGCTACTTCATCTGTGTTTTTAATGACATATAATTAATCTTTCCACCAAGCTTTGTACTCTGTGTCTTTTTGAAATAAAATTCACCCACCTCATCTTTAAACACCTTCCCATGTTCTTCACATCCTGGTAAACTCCGTATAAATTCAGAGACCTGCCACCAAAGTATGCAACAAAAGATTTAGTAAGACTGGTGTTTTCTCAAAATGGTCCTAAAGGTTGACAATCATTAAAGTGAAGTTTTTTAGCCATTGTTCTTACAGCCTCATTTTAGGTGTTCCACCTTCTTCTACAGGTGCGTGGAGTCATGCAGCTGGGTGTTTAAGGACAGGATTCACAAAATCCGCAAACTAAAACAGCACATGCCACTCCTGTCCATAGGACATCTAAGAGTGGCATATGGCTACTCCCTCAAAATTTCTCAGGCTATTCTATCCAGGCAGATCCAGAACCATGAATCTTCTCTGGATGAATCATTTCTCACAAACCAAAATGGTTGCTGCCTTCCTCTTCTTTATTCTTCACAGCACAGTGATTAGCAAATTCCTTTTCAAAGTTCATGCTTCTTTCTTCTCCGACCGGAGGAGATCTGACTGCACAGAAAACTGCCTTAGTCAAAGCTACTTCTGAAAGTAAAGCAGGGACTAGACCCTGTCTGTCCAAGCATTATTACATACTTCAACAGTGACAGAGCTCTAATCTTGAAATCGGGTGTCATGGCCTGACCACATCCATACCTTTGCTCTCTGCGCTATATTCTCATCCTCCAAAACAGTGTGCCACATCCAAACTATGCACCAGAAATAGTTCCTTGGTCCATGCTGACCCCTAAACCTTTCCTCCAGAATGTCTGTACGGGTGTTAGACGTTAGTAGTGTAGACCTTGAGCACCTGATCTGCTGGGCCATACATTTAGCACTTTTCTTTCCTTTTTTAACCCCAGTGAATATATATACATACACATATATATTTATCTATATCTATACCTATCTGTACACATATGGTTTATACTTACTGCTTCCAGGGCTGGACAGCAGCTGAACGGGTATTTTTGGGATATATTACATTAGGAGTGGCTGAATCTAATCCTCTGAGTTAATTATTGTTAATCTATGGTGCTAATCTAAAGCTCTGAATCAATCAGGACTTCAAGAGTGGTGGCAGTAAAATACAAGAAACTTACCTCATCTGTACTCCACTTAGAAACTTTACTGGCTGGGATCCCAGCTACACTTGGAAGGAGCTTGCTCTGCTGTTCCCAGCGCAAGGGCAGGCCAGGGATTTGCAACTTGGAAGACACAATAACTGGTTGAGAAAGAAGCCTCTGTGTGTTGGGTTCTTCAACATCTTCAACAACAGGAAACAACAAGCACACATTAAATCCCTCAGTCAGTGATGAGAACAGTCACAGCAACAGCACGTTCATTTCTACCGATATATACGAGCCTCCTTACACAAGATGTACAGGTTTGCTTAAACCAGAATTAGAGGAGTACCATGACTGTTCTTCCACTAGTATGACTGTGATTATATTTGCTCTATATAAATGTAACTACTCTTAGGGGGAAAAAGTCTTTTCCAGTGCAACACAATTCTATGCCTACAAAACTGTTGGCGAACCACAACATAGGTGAAATAATTTTAAATATTTTGATACAATAAATCACACCCACATTTAATAGATGTACAGTAGTACAAGTACTAACTTAATTTCAGGGTTAAGCTTTTATAACTTCATCAAAAGCAGCACTGCACTGCTACAAAACTGAAGTGAATCAGTTGTACAGTTCCAGCCCACACAACATTTATGCCTCATCCACAACAAAATGTTTTTCAGTTCTTCTGAGGAAAAAACACAAATGTCTGCAAATTCCCCGCTCCCACTTTAACTGAATGTTTTATTTGGAAAATAACATTTAACTCCTCTGTGCTGCTACAGGGTTTTTTACAAGGTTGTTTCCCATTTTCCTATCTCACTTACCCATAACGGAAGGAATGAGCTCCCATCCCACTGGCCTCAAAGGTAATGTACTAGTGGGAGGGTGGCTTCAGCCACAGGCTGCTGTTGCTGCTGCTGTCTGGAGAGCAGGAGCAGCTGCAGATGTGTGTAGGAGGAAAGAGTGAAGAGGCATACCTCAAATGATGTCAAACTGCGTAAGACATCGATGTTTATTTAGATCCACTGCAAACGCAAAAGCAACAGGCCTGCTATGAACTCAGGCCTCGATGCTTCCCAATTGCCAAGTAAAATTGTGGAATACCTCTGGAATTCATTTCTGAATGAAACAGCCAACAAAGAACCTATGCCTAATATTCCTTGCTAACACAGCTTCATGCAAACACTCACAAATCTCTGTGCTGTTTTTGTTTGGATTGCTCACTTCTGTTACAGCTCCATTTTATTTCCATTTTTGGGAAGTTGCTATTATTCACAGTTCTCCCTTTACTTGCTGTTCTAGTTTTCATACCGTTGTGCTCTACAACTAGGGCACAAATTCCTATTATAGATTTTTGCCAGCACAGTGGGACTGGTCTAGAATATATAATGTGGCCAATATAAGATGTGATTACATTTGCTTGTGTTGTTCTGCTCCACTAGCTTAAATTTTTGTTACTTTCAAGACTTCTCCTCATTTCTTATCACTGTCGGTTATTCAGAAGTTGACTCTTAAGCCATTTAGTATTGCCAGCCCACTGATTAAATTTTTAGATTCCTTAATTTGTTCCTAGCATCATACTCTTACTCTCGGAAGTGAGTTTCCTAAGTGTCTGTTTACACTTCACTGTTGTTCTTCCAATGTTCCTTAGAGTTTCTACTGCCACGAAAAATCTCAGTGAGAAAGAAAAGAGTCTTGTCAGGCAGCAAGCACACTGCGTGTGAAGCCTATTTTACCGAACAGTATTTTTCTCACTGTTCCCTTGTATCCCCTCCCCATCCTTACCCTCTTTTCTTTCTAAAACAGGTCTCTTTAGAGTTGAAAATACAAGTATTTAGCTTTTTTTGTTTTGTTTTCCATTCACAAAGCATGTAATATGTTGATACTGTAACATAAACAGCAGACAATAATACTGCATGAAGAAAACTCCAAGAAAATTGCACTCCATTTTCACACATTTAAACTTACGTATCCGTTAAGAGCATACAGGTACACACATAGTGCATAGCAGCAATGACAGCTAAGGTTACCTATCTATCCCATATGTCTCTATTTTCAATAACTTACAGCTGTGTCAAATCCTAACAGTTCCAGATGAAAAACCTACGCTGGGTATCTGTCCGTGCTGTGTTTTTTTGAAAAACTTCAAGCAAACACAGTTCAGCTGGCTATGAATGAGGTTAGCAGAAAATAAGTTTGCTAACGTGACACTACATAATGCTAAACCTTGTACTCCATCTATTCACATTTAAGAGACCTATTTACCGACACGGAAAGGAATTCAGTGCCTAATGCCTTTGAAGATAGGGGCAAAAAATACCTCTGCTTCTCACCCTGTGTGGTATCTGCCTCACAGGTAAGACGAACAGCACAAAAGGTGCATGTAAAGTGCCAAGCTGCCCAACTAGACAGAGCAAAAGGGCAAGCACAGGTCCCCAAGTTCCTGGGGAGGAAAAACCCCATGCACCAGTACAAGCTTGGGGCGGACCTGCTGGAGAGCAGCTCTGCGGAGAGGGACCTGGGAGTGCTGGTGGATGACAGGTTAACCATGAGCCAGCAGTGTGCCCTGGCTGCCAAGAAGGCCAATGGCATCCTGGGATGCATTAAGAAGAGCGTGGCCAGCAGGTCGAGGAAGGTTCTCCTCCCCCTCTACTCTGCTCTAGTGAGGCCTCATCTGGAGTACTGTGTCCAGTTCTGGGGTCCCCACTTCAAGAAAGATGAGGAGCTACTGGAGAGAGTCCAGCGGAGGGCTACGAGGATGATGAGGGGACTGGAGCATCTCTCCTACGAGGAAAGGCTGAGGGAGCTGGGCTTGTTCGGCCTGAAGAAGGCTGAGAGGGGACCTTATAAATGCCTATAAATATCTTAAGGGTGGGTGTCAAGAAGACGGGGCCACACTCTTTTCAGTGGTGCCCAGCGACAGGACAAGGGGCAATGGGCACAAACTGAAGCATAGGAAGTTGCAGCTGAACATGAGGAAGAACTTCTTTGCTCTGAGGGTGACGGAGCACTGGAACAGGCTACCCAGAGAGGTTGTGGAGTCTCCTTCTCTGGAGATACTCAAAACCTGCCTGGACGCGGTCCTGTGCAGCCTGCTGTAGGTGACCCTGCTTTGGCAGGGGGGATCGACTAGATAATCTTCAGAGGTCCCTTTCAACTCCTACCATTCTGTGATTACGCAAAAAACAAAAAAAAGCCCCCAACCCTGCAGCAGGTATAACCAGACCCTGACAAAAGGAAGTTTAGGTTTATTGTGAGTAACTTCTTGCAAAAGACAGCGGAAAGCACAGTACTTTGGTTACCATCTATGTCTGTAATATCAGACATCTAATAGTTTTCCCTGCCCTCATGCTCTGTTATTCCTCGCTCTGCAAGCCCTTCTTCCCATAGAGAGGCAATCTGTGTTTGTGTGCCAGAGAAAACATGTGATGTACTCCAGTCTATGGCTCAATGTGGACATTTAGGAGAACAGTAACTTGAGGTGCACCAGGGGTTAGCCAGTTTCATCACAGAGCCACAAAGAGCTCCTTGAACCAGGTAAGTGATGAAACAAAATCTGGCTGCCAGCTCCACGCGAGATAGCAGAATCAGATTCAGTAAGTTCACACTTTTAACCCTGACCACTGTTCTTCTCTGCTGACACTTTGCTTCAGCATTAGCCCACCTGCCTCTACATTTTTCTTCATACTTTATGCAGCCTTTTCCCTGAACCATGTCTTCCATAATTCACCTCTATCTTCTTAGTGAGTTACCTTCCAACAAAATACAACCTTTAGTTTCAAAGAAGCTAAATGTCAAACACTTTTTGGCATTAACAAGAGACCATTAAGACTGTTCATTGCCCCGTGCAAGTTCTAGCTCCTAATACGTATCAGGTTTTTAAACTCAGGATCTGTGTTCATAAAAAAATCTAGTATGAAGGGGTCCTGATTTCAGTAGAGTTCGTTAACTCCAAATAATCTCCCCAAAAAAGAAATACAGCAGCACATCTTTTATGAATTATCAGTAGAGAACTGCTGATGTGAGCATGGTGAAAGTAGGCTGAAGAATAATAATGTAAGTGACATGCAGAAAAAAAGGCACAAGCAGCACAGGTACCAGTAGTCACAGTTCACAACAGTCTGCACAACTGCAATTATTTTAGCTTGAGCTTTCCATGACTATGATAGCAAGAACTCAGTCATCCATTTCCATCCTCAGATTAAGTATTAAGGCACATTTAAACAAATAATGGCACAAAATTGTGTGTATAAAAGGGAAGTAAAAAGGATATCTTTGTTGCACAACAATGTAGGAAAGTGCTCTAGCATTATAAATCTAATTGTGCAAGACTCTACACAGACTCTACAAGTAGTAAGCAGAGCTTATTGGTGAAATTTTATCCAATAGTCTATTCTGCCAAACTCGAACAGACTCACAAAATCAGGCCAGTGTTCTTAGAATAAAAGAACTGCAGAGAACTTAAAATGTTGCCAACTATTTGATTTTAAATTTTTTGTATTGTGTTAGATAATGCAAAGTCAACATCAAAATAGTATGTTTCCATTCTGCTGAAACAAAATACTTCAAATGACCAAAAGCTCTCTTTCTTTTATCTGCTTTAGAGAGATTTTTCTTTTAATGCTTTATTTTCTCCAGAATTCTGAACTACATCATGTTTCAAAACATTGTAACAACCTGTATTTTTTTACATATTTTGCACAGCTCTTGTAATGGATGGCATCTTTCATACTTTACACATTCTTTAGAGTACCTCTTAGATCTGAAAAGCACTGACAGACAAACAACGTTTTAAGATAAAAACAAATGTATTAGAGGTTAATAATTACAAATAAAACATCACCTTAATTTTATCTTTATGCAATTCCCTACTAGTCTAGCAGAATTTCCAGGGTTTTATGACGATGACCTCACTTAAAAGGTAAGAATCATATCCCTTGAAGAACCACAGTCACAAGTCTTAAGATTTCTGACACAGGCCTTACAAATTTTGCATTGCACAACAAAATGTTGAAGAAAAAAATCTAAAAATAGAAGGAATTAATTTATGAAATTAAGACATTTAGCTTCTCATTGAACTTGCACGAGTGAATAAAAATTTTGCAGCAAACGCTGCACTGGAACAATGCACTGACTCAGTCTAGTAACTAAATAGCCTGACATACTAAGTTTCACACATGCAAAATAATTATCAAATGTAAGATTGTGATGTTCTGGATTTGTACTGTATTCTTTCTGAACAATGAGGATAAAAATGAATAATGAACAGCTACCTCTATCTGTCCAGCTGGATCAGTGAACAGCCAAGAGTTTAGACACAGCAAGTACACATGACCACACAGAATCCCTGAACCAAAGAAAAGTCCATGCTGGAAGGGACCTTTGGAGACCGTATGATGCAACCTTCTGTTAAAAGCAGGGCATTAGACTAAGTTACCCAGGGCCTCGTCAAGCTAAGTCCTAAATATTTCCAGCAAGAGCAATTCCACCTCTTTTCTGGGCAGCTATTCCAACTGTTCTCATGGTTAGAAGCAACTCGTGCCCACTCCCTTTTTTCCCCACCACTGTGCATCCTGGGGGAGAGAGTACCTCCATCTTCTCTGTCTCTACCTTTTAGTTATTGGAGCACTGTGACTAGATTCGTCCAAGCCTTCCCCTCACAAATTCCTTCAACCTTTCTTCATATGTCAAGTCCTTCAACCACCTAATCATCTTGGTGGCCCTCCACTGGACTGTCTCCAGTTTCTCAGTGAGGTAAAAATTTTAGCCATCCCTCTGTAACAGTCATGAAAAGAAAGGGCCTGTTCTGCTTGTGGGCTGCTGGAAAGTATCAGACTGCACAACAGACTGAGATCGGGCTGAATAAGTGACCTTACCTTTGCATTATGCCTGTAATGTGTAAATGCTAAACGCGGCATCTTCAACTTTCTTTCCGTACACTTGTGAAGCAACAACCGAACGTTATACAATTCAGCCTGGTTTAAGCACGTATTTTTAAAAGTCAGTGGAAAAATATTCTTGAAATGAAACTTTTAATACCACTATTCATTTTGCACTCATCTTTACAACTGCAATAAAGTTCTTGGCAAAGCCTTTGTTGATTACAAGATAAAGAAACACAGTGTTACTGTTAAATTTTTGGACGCAAACTGCAGCCACAGAAAATAAGCTGTAATGCAGTTTTACGAAGAATTTCAAGCAATATCACACTTCTTTTGGTCTACAGATTTTAGTATGAAACTAATGAAGTACTGCTAATTTACCTTTAATTTCATTTGAAATAAGCAGCTGATTTTCTGTCTCCTCCTCTTCACACTCTTTGTTCTTTATGGAGTCCTTTGTTTGTAGTACTCCACTGAGGAAAATAAGATATTCATTTTTTATAATACATCATAAAAATCACTACGCATGATGACATCTCTTGCTAACAATGCTATTAACACTCCAGGATTCCCACACAAAGGATGCTGTATCATCATAAAATAAATAAAGAGGATCTAATTACTGACTTACACAGATGGCATAACCACTGACGTGAATTGTACAATGAAGGCTCAAGAGTAGTGTAAACTAAGATTACGTAAATCATATCAACACACTTGACTTCATAACTGAAACTGGAAAATATACACATCAAGGTAGTGGATACATCTACGGCAGAAGATGGGAAGAGTGAAGAACAGACATATAGCTGCATCTCCTACAAAGCATTAATGGTTATCCAGGCCATTGTCAGGAGCTGTCTGAAACAATATCCACTCCTTTTACTCTGTCCAACCCTCATCTCCACCCCACTCCAACTCCTGTACTATACTGACACACTGTTGTGCAGCTGTTAATGATCCCACTGAAAAAAATCTGTTATTCTTTTGTTACTGCTTTCATCACTTCTTACTCAGCTAAGAGCCGCTCTTTGCCTGCTCCCTGTGGCTGCACTCTCGGCTTTGCCAGCGCAACCACTTGCAAAGAGGGAACGCCTTCGCCCTGTTAAGAAAAAAGGGGCAAGAGAGATGGAAGTAAGAGAACTTCTAAACAGATGGGGGTAACTTCACCTTAAAGTCAGCCCCTGGGAATTACTTTTCAAACTCTGCCTTCAGAGGGTATATCCAGCCTGGTTTCTTACAAAAATGAAGCTTATATGAGTTTGCTGACATTATGTGTGTATTTATTTCCTTCTGCTTTTATGAACTTCAGAACACCCTGGCCAATTCTTACCAAACCATCGCAAATACAGAGGTATCAGAGATGCTAAGTACACAATGAACGTTTTCTAAAAATAGGCACCCGACTTGATCGTGAAGTCAAGACTACAAGAAAATGCTTTACTAGCTGCCAGAGAAGCAGTCAACAAGAATCCCTTTAGAAAAGTCTCAAACACAGGTAAAAAGCCAAACTACCACCTAACTACCAGAACTAACACCTTGTTAGACATTAAGATTAGCTAACCTCAAAATACAAATCCACAGAAGAAACAGAGCTGTTTAATTCAATTATTTACATTTACACAATTAAAATAGAATTTATATATTAAATAGTATTTATAATACTAAAAACAAGTAAGCATTTGGGAATAAATCAGCTAGCAGCTGCAAGTCCACTGACATCAACAGAAATACACTTAACACTCTATCAATGGTGCAAAACGGACACAAGAAATCGGAAAATCCAGCCTTTGTAGTATGGGAGGACACAAATAATAATGGTATGACAAGCAATGCCAGCAGAATGCATACAGCAGGAATGCCTTCCTGTGCCACAAAGGACTTCTCCACAGTATCTTCCTCAGAAATATCACCTGCATTTATTTACTTAAAAATTCTTTTCCTAACCTCCACAAACACACAAAACTTCTAAAGCAGAAGGCTACAAAGCAGTGCAATGAATTAATTGCGAAGTTAAAGTAAATGATTACTGTAATTAAACACAAGGAAGAGAGATCACCGAAACTGGTGAGGAAACATGTGTCTCCTTGTTTTCTTGGGGACAATTTTCATAGCAACATACATCCAGAAATTTAATCTTACCAATTAAATACAAGATAATATCATGAACTGAAGGTTTTGGGGAAGGAGCTGGAAGACAGATTTAGTTTTCTTTTAAGAGGTAATGCCATTTGATTCCCAAGCCTGAGTGTTCACCTTCTTAATTGTAAATACTTCCAGAGTGGAATTCCTACTACAGTGAAATTCTTCAGCTATTGGGAGAGTATAAAGATATGTTCAAATTAAAATTGAATAGGCTGTAGGCATATAATTTTTATCTTGAATTTCAATCGCAGGAACATTCCAAAGGGACCAACCACAATTTTTACACACATATTTTTGCAAACCAAAATTTTCTAGGATAATTGTTTGTATGCACAGATACCCCTTACTAGTTAAAAAAAGGAGTAAGTGGAACTGGAAGTTAGCTGACTACCACTTAGATTTAGCACAACAAAATAAAGCTCAAGGTTGGCTGTGTATGTGGTTTGTTCCTCAATGAAGGACTACTATGAAATAGAAGATTACCTGGAACATGAAGGGATACACAACTGTACTGAAGTCAAATATAATTAAATCCACACTATGAGCTCAGCAGCTAAAGAGCACACAAGTATATGGATCTATGTCTTCAATTATGCATGTGTGCTTTGAATACACATCTAAAAAGATCCACTGGGTATTGCAATAACCAGATGCTCAATATTTTATGACTCTAGCAGTTCATACATACCTAATGTTGTGAAGACTGTTTTTCATGCCTTTTTAAAAGGAAGTTTATTCAACTAAAAGTCCTCTCTGACTATGCTGGATACATAAAGAATGTGGAAAGCTGGATGATAAAATGCAGATAGTCATCAGCATATTTAAGCAGTTCAAACACAAAATGCAAAGCCTCTGGGTAGCTCAAAATTGGCACGAGGTTGTTATTCTCTGCATGAAAACGACTCAATAGAGCGAACAGACAGCATACATTTCAGTTATTTTAGGGCTTCATAAAGATAACACCCTCTAAAAAAATGAAAGACCAAATAAATTGTTCTTTGATTAATTTTAAGAGATATTCTGCACAGTCAAAGTTTATTTCTGAAAGAAGATTAATTTACTATAATTACAGTTAAAATGATAAATGACAACTATCATTTAACACAGGTTATTTCAGAATTACACATGAAACTGTCTTCTGTCTTTTTCCTGTTTAAACTCACTTGAGTGAATTTACACTAAGGAACACTATTTATTTGTGACATGGACATTACATCAACAGCACCTGATGGTCCTACTAGATCTTTTTCAATACAACTTTAATAATATCACCTGATTGAAACAATGTGGAAGAATGTTCGAAAGAAAATCTGACCAATTTTAAAAGATGCAAAAAGCTACACATTCAAAAAATCTTCTGCATTTGGTATAGATTTTTGGAATAAAGGAAGCAATGAATACTAGTTCACGAACAAAACAAAAAAAATCTAGTGGAAAAAATTAGGGGAAATCATAAAACTGCCAGATCTGGTTAACCCAATTTGAAAAAAAGGTACAATAAAAAATCCTGCAGAGGAGTTTCAGGGGATTTAATTGCTTCTTAACAAAACAGTCACATTTCAATCATCAGCTTTACTGTGAGATACTAACTCTCCAAAGTCTCTCAAGACACTATTATTACTAACACTTACAGTTCATGTATTATGAACACATAACAACGTAGCTGACAAATATACATATAACAAATGATACTTCTTGTTCCAGGGTGTGTTCTATTTCTGTATGAAAATAGCCAATAAAATAATGCATTGTTACTGTAACTAATTAAAGATGTAGGGAACACTACTGCCTCACATATCCCCATGAAAACACTCAATTCTATCTTTTTAGTCTCAAAGATAACCTTTTTATACCATAAGTACTATTTTTCAGTGCAAGCTTGGAGACTCTCTCATGTAATTTTTTGTCAAAAAGATATTCCAAATCCTGAGAGTTGAGGAATTACTTTTCATTTTTAAATATATGTACATATTTGTACACGTACAATAACATATTTGTACACAGAGGTAGGGATCCCAACTTCCAATAATTTATTGGTTTTGTAGAATTTTTCCTTTCCTCTCCGCTAGTATTAAGAAATATGCATTTCTTATTTCTTGAACACACTGTGACACTCCCTTCCCCCCTGCCTATTTCTAATATAAGACAGCTGAAGAACTTCCATCTCCTTCCCCACTGCTTCCAAGAGTTGCCTGGACAAATCACTGTACTGCATTGTCTGTTAAGCTGCAATTTGAACCAACCATCTCCAAACAACCCAAACGTTGAAAGGAACTGATAGTTACCCAGGTGCCTTCTTTTCTTTCACATCACAGAACAGGGGCTTCTTGCAAGGAGATACACTTTCTGCATCTTCCTGCTTAGTTGTTTCTGATACAGTTTTCCCAGATGATCGATTGTGAGCTGAAGATTTCATACCGATTTGACCAGGGCTGGGGCATTTTCTATCACTGTTTAAAACAAATTAACAAAATAGTTAAAACCGAGAGCAGCTGAGGAGTTGTTCAACTTTTCTTCTCTACGGGTAAAGAGTCAATAGTGTAACTGTTGAAATACAAGGGTTTCATTTGTTTGTTTTAAGAAATACACAGAAGTTTCTTACTTGCCACCAACGAAATTGTACACCTGGGATTTTCAGAAATCACAATACAGAACTCTCTTCCCCATGAAATCAAAGGTAAAACTTTTAGGCAATTCAACAGGAACAGAATTTGCCTAATGCTATTTTTGATAATAAGCTATCCACTTCAAGTATCTGTAACACAAGAAAACTTTGAAGTATCATTTTCCTCCTATCCCTTTTCTCCCTTCCACAATATACTGTTATGCAGTCAGGACCCTTTAAAAATGTCCAGCAGTCCAACATTTAGAATAATAAAAAAAGTAGCACCTGACACACTCCCTGCCACAGAGAACACCGCTCTCAAACTGTTACTGGCTTCACTGGGCCAGTACTCGGGCTACCTGTCAGAGGGTAATGAAGTCACTTCCGATTTCTACAATCCTACACTTCTAAGAACAATTGAACCAGTCAGCGCTCTTTGACAGCTGAATATTTTGGTTTTTAAAGCATGAAGCTGCAACTGTCTCCAAGAATGCAATTTAAAATACCATCGTTAAAAAATTGTGGTCATTACAGCGGGAACTGGCGATCTTGACTACGAACATTCACATTTTCACATTTACATTAATGTAGCCCTTGAAAAGAATGGAAAGTCTCCCTTTTCTTTTCCTTCTTAAATTATCTATGTATCCCCACAGCCCAAAATAAGCACCGGAGTTGGTGTCCACAATTTCTGATAGAAAATTATCATCTGAAAAGCACCATCTTGGTATCACATCCCTTTGCTTTTTCCCAGTGCTCCAGCTAGAAGCTTCAGCTACAGACTTTAGTATCGTTCTTGCAAAACTCACTCCCAACAATCTGATTCCCCACTCCCACAACAGCAACAGAATTCACAGTGGCTATTCTTCAAAGAGCAACATTGATTTACAGTCACGTCAATAAGGTCACTCCAGCAAACAAAAGAAACACAAATAAATCGTTTTCTTAAGTGAAATCAACTGGCAAACAATCCATTTTAAATTCCAGTTAACCACTTAGTAGTCTAGATAGTTACACTGAAAGTGAAACCGAACTCTTGTTAAATCATACATAGTAAAATCAGTATCAGTCTTTGACAGCTGGGTGACCTTTTCAATAAGCACTGATGAAACCACTTCTTCCCTGTAAATGAAAATGCAGATAAATAGGCAGGCCTTTCTGAAACCATTCAGCCGCCACACAACTACAAATTATGTTGTAGAGCACTGAAATAAAGTACTACTGTCAGTCACGGACATCGTTTCAATTGTAATTACTTGATTACAGGAGAGGTGGATCTTTCACTTGCTTCCACTTTTCTGTTTCTTGGGACAGGACCGGCTGCAGGCATCTCCCCACTCAAGCGGTCAGGTAAGAGGCTTTCTTTGTTCAAGTTCATCTCCGAATACGGGCAGCTGACTGCACTACAAGTTGAAGAAGAGAAATGCCTCCTTATTCTCAGACACTTTACTGACTCCACTCAGTTCAAATGAAACGACATCAGAGACCAGTTTTCTACAAGAAGATGCAATCAATTAATACAAAGATGATTAGAAAAAATGCAATAGTCATCATATTTTAAAATGTTAAACCCACTGATTAAAACCTCAACTTGAATGTTTTTCACATTTCTTTTTGACAGCGACTTATGTAACACAAATTACATTAATTTATATTACAGCGTACATTGTGGAAAATTGCTTGATGAATGTTTAGCCTACTCTCTCATACCTTTAATGGTGTTTTATACGTAATATACAGGGTGCCTTTGACTACACTGACCTCTCTCCAAACAAAGTCATATTCCCATGGTTATTTTTCCTGCAAAGGAGGGCGTTTCTATTACGCAATGTTCACACAGACGCTGCATTGCACAGGCCCAGTATGAGGAATGGCACACGTCCTCTTACTGCAGCGAATGCCCCATCTTTGCAAACGCCATTGTGTGCTATTCCATTAAAAGATTGATATTTTTACAGTCATTCAACACTCCCTATTTCACTACACTCCAACTAAAGAAAAAGAGAATTTGACACTGTGCTTTGATAATGACTTGTAAATATTACTTTAACAAATATGAAATTCATACCTCCCACAAGAGGCAGGAAAGGGAAGAACAGCAACACAAAACGCATTGGGCTGAGCCAGCATTTTGTCTTTAGAAGAATGCAATGCAGTGTTCAGCTGATTAGTCAGGCTATATACTTGCACTTCAAAGATAATATTCCAAATTCTGAAAGGCATATATATGCCACAAGAGTGAATAACAACATGCTCGGTTTTCAAATCTCTATTTAAGATGTAGGAGAGGCTGTACTAAACACAATGCTCTATTTCTGGTTCATGAGCCACGACACTATAATCTAAAATTCTGCTTTCTTGCTCACCCGTATTACAAGGACGTCTACCATGGTAAAATGCAAAACAAAAAAAAAAAGTGTCCTGGAGTTTTGTTTGTGTTTTTTTCAAGAATATAACTATCTGCCTTTCCATAAACTACTGCAGTCTTTATTTGTTTCACTGATTATTACATGCATGAATTCCAAACAGAACTGCCTAATACAAACAAGTCTACCTTGCCAGCCATATGCCCTGCTACCTCCAAATTACAAAAACTAAAAAGAAAACCAACAGATTTCATCGTCATGTTCGTTTTTACAAAACACAGAATAAAAAAAGGCCTTTTATTCATAATATGCTATACATTCTCTTTTTCCTTTACCAATGAAGCTTTGGATTCACAGTCTGTATGAATCAGCTCCTATCACGAGACTGGACCAATATTAGTAATCTAATTTTGGTCTTACCGACATAAACAAAAAGTTGGTGGAAATTTACACTTCTCTCAGCACTAGCATAAAAGGTGAAAATTCCTTAAGGCTATACAGACCAAGTCAGCCAGTCCTTATGGGGGTTATTGACACAGGAGTCCAACAGCATGTCTAACTTTGTCAGTTGGTTCATTTGAAAACAAGACAGTATCAACCTTTTTTTTTTTTTTTTAAATCCCTGTATAGCTGTAATGAGCTTGAATGATGGAAGAAAAACACACCAGCAGAATGTGATTTCTGCTCTTCTAATCAAGATGAGATCCCTATTTAAGGCCACTCCAAGCAGATGGTGTTCCACAACAGCCTATACCATGTTTTCAAGGACACACAGCCATCCATACCCAGAGGGTCTGCACAGGACAGTTACCTTTGCCTTTTTCTGAGAAACTGGGTGGTAATTCCAGCACCTCCTCTGAGACACCGGCACCAAAGTTTTTTGCCATGAGAACCTTCATACCAGAAGTTTATGTAGCAGAATAAGATATAGCCAGATGGGTGGCTGGACTCTAAAGCACTACACTTGAAATAGGGTATTCTTTTGTTAATTAAAATGTTTTAAAGACATGGAACAGAATATACAAAGAAAAATTTAACTTGGAGCATTTAACTTTTATTTTTAATTTCTCTTAAGCAGAATCTGGCATTCTATTTTAGATTTATTTATGTACCTCTACTTACATTTATTTTTTAATCTACTGGTTTCATCCGCTTTAGGACTAGCCTCTGCCAGATGTCTTAAAAGAACAAAAAAACATGAACTGAAAGACGGGGAAGAAAAGAGGAACGCTAGGAAAGAGGGGAAGTTGTTCTATATTCTCAGTTCTTTATATTGCTGCATCTATCACAATGATGTCTTTTTTCCCTTTCAAATGAACTACAAGATGAAAGATGCAGGCCTCTATTCAGAGAAAGGTTTAAAGGAGCCAGTGCTAGAGGGATTTAAGTTCTTGCTGTGGCAAAGTCATACCATTGTGATGAAATACAGTTATCAGAAATTCACGAATATATTGGTTAATCTCAGTTCTGCCGTTGCTATAAGGCAAAGCATGTAATCTTCTTTTGGCTTCCTATGCTCATAGGGGTGTTTTTAGACTTAATGTTTTTAAGTAGTTAGAGGCTTGTCTCCAAGAAAAACTAAACACACCAATGTGGTATTTAACTTCAGTTGTATATTATTAAACAAGCCTTACACTGCAATGAAATCTGACGATACAATTTCATCTCCAGCAGGTCTACTGTTTACCAACACCATTAATATGTTTTAACTAAAAAACAAGAAAAAGCCTCAACATTCAGTCCTTCATTAGAACTTGCCTGTTCATACACTGCCTTTTCCTTTGGTATTTTCTGGAAAAACAGAAGTTGAATGACAATTTCAGTCAACAATAGTTATAATATTAATGATGCTTTAGAACACCAGACTCAGATGAGGTTTTTCTTTGTAATTAACCATTCGAGTTGCTGTATAAATTTATAAAAACTCCTTGATAGTCCTTTGATGTTACTATTACGTGGGGCAACAAAAAGAACCCTCAAGGTTTCCAATGGTAGCTTTGTTTCAACAAAACACAGCACAAATGAACCTGTGTATGAGTTACATGGCTTCAGATCAATCAGTAAATCCTCCTGAATCTCACTGCCTTGGGGCTTCGGTTCAGTTTAACTTGTCTACTACAAAGAACAAAAAATTAATCTTGTTGTTCCTACACAGTAGAAAAATTTGATTTATACAGGACTGCAAGTTTTAGAGACAACTCATCTCAAGGGCTCAGAACTCCTCATGTTTAGGTTATTTAATATTAAATTAGGAATTTTAACTCTTCTGTCAACTTAAATGTGGATTTCTGCCCCAGCTTGCAGTTTGCCTTAGCACACTATTTTGAAAACAGCAGAAGTTCAGAAGCCAGTTTCCAAAATGATCAGATGTCCTTGACTTGGGGGTACCAAGGCCTGCCAGAGGCACAGGGAGCATGGCAAGAAGCGGACGCAGCAGCAGCAGGCACCCAATCTGAAACCTCTGCTACACATCTGACAGGGCCGTACACCCACCAGCGCTGCTTCACAGCTTTTAAACCAGTCCAACACGAAGATACTCAATTATCATCTGAGCTGCTTCAGTAGCCTCAACCCATGTTTCAGTAAACAAATTTTCACATTAACACCACTCGACCCCCCCCCGTACAGGAGAGTAATCAAGGATCAACATAGCACAGCAATTAGGCATCTGCTGTACGCTTTGCATCCTACTGAAGTGGCAGCATAGTGACTGGCAACACACGTGTCTGTAAAGCAGTTCTCTGGGGAATGGGAGCCGCTGTTTCCAGAGTCCTGCACAGGCAGAGTAAAAACTGAGCATGAAAATAAGCGTCTGTTTTTATCGAATCAGGAAAGTTCGATAAAGGAAAAACCCAGTGCACCAATTACTATTTCCTGTATACCATTCTGAAGATTGCCGGGATCACAGGCCTGGGATTTTCAAGTCAACAGAGGTTTTACATAATCAGCGCTTTCCAGAAGTGTTAAATGGAACAGAAGTGTCAAGGTAGCACATCCCATTTGTGGTTATTTTGCAACTGCTCTTCTATCACTCTCAAGATCTATCTCTCGATAGGGTCACACACACACTTTTTTCCTTCTAATGTTCAAGGGTAGTAGGATAAAACTGGGCTACTGATGGGTGGGCATGGACTTTCGTCTTCTCCAGACATCTGGAGATGCTCCTGTCTTCTAGTGGTATGCAAATTTTCTGAAGCACAGAGTCCAGCTGGATTACTCGGCTTCAGCACACCCAACATTAGCAGGAAACATAAGTCAGGATTCTTTCTTAACCTGAAGAAGTAGGGTGGTACTCTGTTTGGTAAAAGAAAGTTAATGTTGAAGTATTTTTAAATACAGATTATTAGTCTTTGTGACTGCCTGGAATATTTTGCAAACCTGTATGAAGCCACAGAGAAGTCTCCTTGTTTAGCTGTACTGGTTGGAAATGCTATCAACCCCAGCTCCTCATTGCCCTTCAGGTGTAGGCTACTGCCAAGCACTGCCAGGGCATGAGGTTGTACGACAGCTCCAGGAAAAATCACCAGGATTTGCTCAAACTATCTTCCTTGATGGGTTAAACAAATAGAGGACTAACTGATAGATTAGACTTTATCTAGAGCAGCCTACGTCCAGATGACCACATCTGCTGGTAGTGATATGTGATTAGTAAGCAATCTTCCTTGATGGGTTAAACAAACATATCGGACTAACTGATAGATTAGACTTTATCTAGAGCAGCCTATGTCCAGATGACTGCATCTGCTGGTAGTAATACGTGATTTGTAACAAATCTCCAGCAAAAAAGCCCTGACAGTATCTGGGGGATGTATTCTTTTTTCCTGCTGGACTTTTGTTAAGCAATGTCTTTACTTCAGTTGACTTTATGAAAAGATTTTTAACTAGTCTGGAAACAAGTGATGCAAACATTCTCTTTCACAATTTACAATGCATGTTTATCATCAAAGCATTCTTTTCTTAGGAGAAAGCTGCTTCAACAGTCTAAACCTGACTCAAGAGTAGCTTATAATGGATTTGGCTGGGGCCAAAGACATTACATAAAAGATAAAATGAAACTTGAAAACTGCATCAAAATCAGAAAAGAACTACTTCAGCAGACACTGAACCAATAGATGCGACCTCCTGTTGAGCTGACGTCCCCGTGTTTCTGCGCTGCACTTCTCTTACAACACAGTCTCCATCACAGCACATTCAGTTCACTTCCAACTTAGACATAACACATGTAAAGTTTCTTCTAAAAATCTTTATTCATGGGGAGTTGACCCAAAACACTAATGACCGGTTTACAACTGACCGCTTTCCATTATTGCTTGAACTTGAAAATTATTACATGCATTAAACAGAGAGCATGCAATTCAATGATAAATACACAGGTGATCTGCATAGTGCTGCCAACCTGCACATCAGTCTCAGTTTCAGCCACACAGCACAAAATCCTACATCAACTGGTGACAGATACCAAGTCCCTATTAACATCAAGTTTTTCAAAAAATAAATGCTTTAACTCCACCACATAATTAATCACCAAGGCTTTCATCTAGTTCCTAAGGAACAAGCTCTCAAAATTATTTCAGAATTACTTAGCATTTTAAATTATCTTTTATGCACACAGGCATTTATGCTGTAGACAGACATTGTACCTCATCATGAAAAAAAAGATAAGCATGGTTAAATACATTTCAAGGTTGCCAAGATAAAAGAGCTAAGGGACTGCTACCTGATGTGGATAATTATACCAATTTCAAAATGTCTTTGTTAATTCAGAAAAAAAGTGATGATACAATGTTAGAATTTTTGGGGTGACCTGGACCCTCAAGTCTGTAGACTCCAGGTAAATAACAAAACTCATTATTTTCCTCAGAAACGCTCATGAAAAAGACTTCAATACCAGCACAGAGGGCAAACCAATATAGTTAGTGAGTAAGATACTTAACGGTTTTAATTTATCTGCTGTGAAACAGCAAATACCTGTCTTGTGATCAATAAACTCTCTTTGGTTATATTTTTATTCCCTAAAACTATCAGTTAATGTGAAAATAATATGATTGCTAAGACTGTTGTAAAAATAAAACACAATAAATTGCCATGAGTTTATTTCTTTTCATAATATTCAGGATGAGTAAGTACAACTCTAAATATCATGGAAAATCTAGTTGCAAAAGCAAAGGCTACATGAACTAACTAGACATATAGCTCTTACTCACTCTTTCCCTGTGAAACATTAGAAGTTTCAGTGCCAACATTTATTTAAAGAGATCATAAATTAAAAACTTTTCTGACACATTCACTTACGGTTTCTTTTTCTTTTTTTTTTTTTTTTTTTTTTTTTAAGTTTCAGCCTTGGGCTAAGAATGGGTATGTTCACCTGACTCTAAATAATTGAGATAGCACATGCTAAGTAAGGAAGATAATATTCTGAATTGGAAGTTACTGCCTTACAGATGAGGTGCATTAATAAATCATACAAGACTCAGTGTACTGGAATATGAAATAAAATGGGTTTCAGCTAAGCAGCCAGGAAACTTTTTAGGCAAGTCTAGTTTACTTCACACTTGTAGTGGACTAAGAACATGAATGCGGTAGGTTACCATATGCTAACTGATGGATGGTAACCTCTTAAGTACTAACTTGACTGTTTAAGGAGTTGTCCTGCTGACTGAGTGCAACAAAGCTTCTCAATCAGGAAGGTGGAAAAACTGGAAAAAAAAAAAAAAAACAACCCAAAAAGAATAAGGACAGAAAAAGACAAAAGGAGAAGGGTGAGAATAATCTGAAAGACAGCAATACGTCATACTGTGTCATGACAACGCCACCACAGTTCATGCTGCAAGAGGTTTTGTCACTGGAGCACACGTCCCTTCCTGGAGGTAAAGCTCATACCACCATCGGGAGTTCTTCTGCCTCCTAACGACACAAACACAATGCCTCTGCTGTAGATAGCAAAGAACTTATTGCAGCACAAGATGCCTTTTACACACTAAATACGGAACAACACAGTGAGTTTTGCTGGCAGGTATTTTGGTTAGGGTCGAGTCAGGACTTCAGTCAGTGCTGATACGCCATCAAAGCCTTGTAGCATAATTGTAGCCCACAGGATATAACTCTCCCATCAACACCATGAAAAGATGGCAGAGCTAACTCTCGGGTCATGGTAGTTTAATAATATACTTAAAAAACATCAATAGACAAATAACCAAAGAGAAATCCTCTAACCATATGAGAGGAGAAAGCACGAAGTGAGGATTGTGTGACTGTGTAATGGAAAAATTCCAAGCAAACCTCTGGAAGGTCTAATTTGCAAAAAGGTATCAGGATGATATTTATGATACTTAACTCTGAACTTAACATGTTATATTAACTGCATATCCCTTACTGAAATATTCGGGATTCACCTCATACTGTAAATATTTTTAAAATAATAAAATTTTGACTTAGCAGATGTTTCCCATTTACTTTGTCATGCTCTCTCTGTCCCCCATTCCACTCTCCCATGCTACTGCTCTCCCTATGTCAAGTCTCCCGTAGGACAGCTTGGAATGTCCACATCTCTGTATTATATCTCAGAAGGTGTTCAACGAATGCATCTTTAGAAACACTACGTACAAACAGCAAGTTGTTCAGGTTGTCATTTGGGAATATGTCAATCCAAATTTTCTTTGTAGCATTTTTCCAAGCCAACAAGCAAATCCTTACCCCTACCAACCAAGCAACCAAACATCCATTCTTGTAACAAAATTACTGTCCTCATATTTCAAAAGGTTTAAAAGTTATTTCCCTACACATATCTGCGTGTAACATTTTGCAATCCAAACAGCAAGCCAAGGAATCCTCATAGGAACAAAATACAGAGTAGCTGAATCTATCAATTTTGACCAAAAATGATGTTCAACAAATCTTATCTCGGCACACCCTGGTGAAATGGAGTTACAGACTACTAATGTTTACTTCAGCATGCTCACCATGGCAACGGAAATCATTGCATATTTAGGTTTACAACTTTTTTTTTTTCCCCTCTTGAATCTGTTTTCTTGTGAGCAACAATTAAAAAAACCCATGTGCATATATCACTCAATTGAAAGAATAAAATTCCAGTTTCATAGCACATACCTATGATGGCCAATATGTCTTGCTCTTTTAATGTGCCCAACTCCTTTACATCCTGCTGTGGGACAGACCCCATGCTCTAAAGCTTCTACCAGTTCCAAGGGACCTGCATGTCAGGGGAAATTACATATGAGATTAAAAATAGTATCTAACATTTTACAAATTATATAAATATGCAGGAATACCAGAGTATCATAATAAAAATGAAGGAGAAATAAAAAACAAAACCTAATTTTAAAGTACTTCAAAATTGCATTCTGCAAAAGCATGATGGAGGTTCAAACAACCTAATCCACTAGAGAAATAGTATTTTTCTGTGTGAGTAAATCTCTACAAGAGAGCTAAATCTATACAAAGAATGCACATCTTGGAGGAACTGTATTACTTCAAATTTATCTCCTATTAACTACAGGCAGTTGGAACCTGGCTGTTTTGCAACAGCGCAAAGTAAGTTACCTGCCTGTTCCTGAAGACAGGGATCTGTTTGTAATGGGTATTGACCTTCTCCATTTTCAGCTCATTTTCCAGTGAACAAGATGTGAAAACAAAGGCTGAAAATGCTACCAAAAAGAACAGGCCATCAGGAGATTTTTGACATTTTTACCTATCTGAATTGATGTGTCTGTCTGATTTTCAGCAACCTGTAACAATAATGTCTGCAGAGACATGAAAGCATGTAGCTGTCAAAATTAGCTTTGACACTCAAGCAAACACAGTGAATAATCCATAGTTTCATAGCAAGTGAGACACAGACCCACTCCAGTATATGAGACTGAGAACACCTCCTGCACATCTGCAACCATGCACTGTCTCTCTGGTACTGGTTTTACTTGCAAAGTACATGAACTTGTATCTCCTCCTACAGATAACAATATTGACATAAAATGGTCTATTTAAATAAATTTTCCTAGAAGAAAGACAGATTCTTGCTTGCAGATGGATAAGGAAAGATGGAGAATTATTATGTACAGTTATGACTGCGCTGAAGTCCACAGGCTTCTACAGTCTTTAAAATGGTGTAATGGATGAGAGAACAGAAAATTTTATCTCTTCTACCTTTATGTAAAATTGATGCCTGCAACATAGCAAGTTGACTCAGAGGAAAAGTTAACTTAAAACAGGGACACTTCTGTAAAGAGAAGTCCTGCCTCTCTGATGCTCTGGTTTTGCAAAAACTAGCTCCCTACAAATGTTCTCTCTTCCCTTAAAAAATTCAAACTCTCTAAAAATGTAATTTAAAAGAGCTGCAACTGGCTGTCAATATTTATGCAAGAAGCTGCTGCTTGAGTCACTGTGAAAATATTAAAATCAACAACAATATACGGCTCAATTCTTTAACTGCTATCAAAATGGTCATAATGCATCACTATGACTTCACTACACCTTAAGAGAAAACACTGTGAATACATAAATATCGGGAGCATAAGACCATTATGATGACTGGTCTAGATTAATATTGCTAACATCACACAGCATTCACACAAAGCTTCTGATGTTAAAGACAGGGATCTTGATTGCATCATTAGAAGGACTGTCTTACTGACTGACAAAAAAACACTGTCTTGCAAACTATTTTGTTCCCTCCTTCTGAAACCCCTCCACAAAACACAAAATAAACTTTAACTTACTTGCAATTAAAATTTTTATAGTATGCTATACCATACTCTATGGTAATAACACAAAGTCATATTGTTGCAGGAATACATTATTCAGTAATAATCATATTTTAATAGTATTTGTGCACTTAATTACTCTTTTTCTATTTAATGGACAGTCGCTTTCCCTCCTGTTACATTGTCCATCTTCATTTTTATAGCTTAACTAGTATCAAAAAGCCACTTTCACCAGCCACATGCTAAAACAGATGAACAGTGCCTCCTATGCCACCACCTAGACGAGATCATGTCTTGTATCTGATGGGAGTCTGTATTTTGTTTCATTTCATGTCTCCACCAAAATGAACTTTTTTATTTTAAATCTTAACCTAGATGGGAGTATATTCTTTTTTTCAGTCTTAGGTAACAGAAATGTCACAACCTTGTTCAACTCTTTTACCATATATTGCAATTTTTATTTAAGTGGCCATAGGCTACTTTTTCCCACTGGACTGTTCCTTCTTTCAGCACACAGGATGCACATCTCGGTTTAAGAAGCAGATATGCAGCACCCTGTCTTCCCCTCATTATTCACTTTGCGCTTTGGCACTTATGGCACTCTATTCAGACTCTGCTTTGAAGGCAGAATGATTAACTTCCTAACAGGCAGTCATCACTGTACCACTGGAGTGCTCAGAAAACTGATGAATGTACTCTGATCACGCTCGTGATAGGAAGCGTTTCTTCTTGACATTTCAGAGACACTGAATTGAGGTACTGAGATTTTCAGGTAACACGTTCACACAATCTATGTGTGTCTTATCCCAGTTATTTCACATTTAGTTTTTTCAGAGTACTTGGCATTGCTCAGCTTTTCTCATTTTCCAAGCACAGCTCTTTCTGATCTCAGTTACAGCTGTGAACACTCAGCACTTTTGCAAAGCATACCTCAGAGTCACAACATAAAACAGCCCCAGAGAAGAGCACTCAATTAAAAATCATCTGTTCAAAGTCTGGCTAAAGTGATTTCACTACCATTATCCAGACACACAACAGTGTCGCCAGGGATATCTTTACCACAAAAGTCTCCTCTCCTGTCAAACTTCAGTCTCATATTTGACCAACCTCCCACTTCTTCTCAGTCTGGACTCCTTCGAGCTGAAAAGCACACTTACCTCCAAGAGGATGTGGACAGAAGATATTAAGAGTGATGCCCTATCCCTACTGAGTGCCACAGAAGTTTCACCACTGGCTTCAAGAGGGCCAGGATTTTATACAACAGATCTTTGGTTTTGGCTGTGGTTCTCATGTATACAGAGAAACAGTCTATTTCCATTATGGTAAGGGTTGATAAAGCTATCTACTAAAAAGTGATTAATTACTGACTGTTGATTTTGCACTAAATGTCACATTTACACTATTTTGCATATCCTAGTTGCTACTTTTCCTGGGATGGCACTGGCAGGGAAAAAGATCGCAGAGTACACATGCCTTTTAACATCATTACATTACAGCGTGATTTCTCTTACTAAGTGGGGGCTGAAGAGGGTGTCCGGTTTTTGTACACCAGCCTGCAGGATGGATATCAGGGCTATCTACATCAGTCCAATAATCATAAATACTATCCCAGCCATCAAAATGGACCTAAAATGAAAAAGGAGAAGAATACATTTTAGATCGAAAAATTCTCTATAAAATCAGTTTCCCTAAGTAATCTCTGAAAATGATATGTCCATTAGAGAAGTCACTTTGAGAGAACTACTGATGTTACACAGAAAATGCACATACATTCTGGACCAGGCATACTCTCACTGCAGTAAAGACAGAGGTATCATTTGGTTGTTTACTATGTCTTGCATCATCAGGCTCAAATCCCAGAAATAAAGCAGGACAAGTTTAGTTCTCACATTATCACTTAAATGAAGCATGAATTTCTGCCTTTTTTCTCTCTCAAAAAACCCCAAATCCAAACATTTTTTTCATATCCTGTTTGAACAGGATTTAAGAATAGCAGAGCAGTAAGCAAAGCAAAAAAATGGCATTTATCCATAAAAACCAAAAAAACCCTCAACATACAAGTAAAAATTTTACTGAAGTCAGACTATACAGGATAAGGAGTTGAAACTGAAGAGAAAATGAAGTCTGTGACTTCCCAGAAAGCCACTAGTATGGGCTATACATGCATTTTTTTCAGGCAAAAGACAAGTATCTTCAAATCTTACCTGACCTCTGTACTAGTAAATAGCTCAGATCTCTCCTGCAGGTGTGCGGATACACAGATACATACAAACAGAGCTCTTTCAACATGTGCTACAGAGTCAAATTGCCATGCTAGAAGTTACAAATCCTGTCATTTTAACAAATTTGACTGGAGAGGGTTTTTTGTTGTGTTTTGGGTTTTCTTTTTGCACAACCAACTTAAAGCTTACACAGAAAATGTGTAGGTGTGAAGATACTCTTTCTGATGACTCCCTACCACCAGTTAATTCACATTCAAAATGAAATGTCAGCTGCGTTTCCTGCTTGAATTACCAGGTATGCATAAAAAAATCTGTACAAACCGCAAACACAAATATCTTTATATCCATCTAACGGGGTATCTGGAATATGCTAGCTCTTTCTAACAGTTAAGGGCTTCAGAACGTAAACTGGTTTTGTACAATAAAAGAAAAATAATTCAATTATACAACTTCTGGAAAACTGCAATTTCTTAAAAATACGTTATCTGAGATTAATCCAATCTAAAGTCCGTAATTAATATAAAGTTCAGAATTGCAGAAGTCAATGACATGGCACAAGAGATAAGGGTTATCTTTTTGTATCTCACTTTTATCTCTCTCCTCTCCCTGAAAGTTTATAGAGACAGATTCAATTAACCCAGGCCATATATTTTACTGGCCCTAATACAAATACCACAGCAGCCCTTCGACACTTGATATGAAATAATCACATTTCTTGATAGAATAGACAACTGTCTGGTATCATCTATTCCCAAAGCAATTTTCCAACATATTCAACTCTGCTCTCTAATTACCTACGTCAGCAAATGTTACTAAGAGGATAGCAAAACAACCCCTTCCAAAGGAATTATACGCATATTAATCAGTGAACACGATGAGCAAAAGCTTAGCAGGAGACTGCAATGTGACTCATTTCTTCCTGTGCTTAATTCTACAAGATTTTGATTTTACAAAGTACTTATCAGTCACTTAAGCAGGATAGTACAGTATGACAGAGAAACTTACTTTTATTCTATAGTCATCAGTATCTACAATGGTTGCTACTCTGATAAATACTGGATTTCTCTTGTCAACCACTTCAAGTTTCATGTTTTTCTGAAAGCCATGAGAAGGTTTCTAGAACAGATGAACAACATTATGTGAAACAGAAGAAAACCTCAAAAATATCACACAATTGTTAAGTACGTAAAACACATAGCAAATGTTCTGCCTTCATTTTCTCAGATCTGCCCTCCCCCTCCAACAAATCCAAGCATAAACACATCATTCAAACCAGTGTTATTAAACTAGAGAAATAAAGTAATTACTTTGGGACTCCAGGTTCTCCTGGAATGAACTGGAGTCAAGCCATCCAAGCAAGTAAGTGAGGTTCTTGACTTTAAATCATTTGGGTTTTTTCCTAAATTCTCTAGAGAAGTTTTCCCAGAGATTTTGGCCAACTGTTTCAATGCAGTACTGAATGAAGTATTACATACCAGCAGTCTGAAACGTCTATGAAATTGTCTACAGGAAACATATTTGTGTTTTTTTAGTATGTGTTTTCACTTTATGAATAAAACTGTTTTTCAGTCTCCCACTGAAAACATAACTAATCCATGGTATAACCATAAATACTCACCCAGAACAAACAGGACCAAATACCTGTTTTGTAATACTATTCTGGCAAAAAAAGGTGCCTTTGTTAGGAGTATCAGATTTTATCTTATCCATCTAGAGCTATGAAGTCTAAAGCAAAAATTCTTTTTCATTTTAAAGGAACATATGTACATGACACGTTATGGTTTTTTATTCTAGATTTCTAGAAAAATAGCTATCTGTCCCTCTAAGACTTTCTACAACATTGGTGCTTTTTCCTCACCTGCAGGTTAAGAACTCTATTTTTCCTCATAATGCAATATAAAATACTGTGACTGTCTCAGGAAGACTTCACCCAAACTCCAACACACAGCATTTTATTCCCATTAAATCTGCTTTTTTATTGTTTATCACAATTAGCATGAATATGGTTACCATTATATTAGTACAGAAAGCAGGGAGGTGATTTTCTCTGGGTGTGAAACTAAAAGACAGAGCACAGCTGACCCCCCCTCCCCCAAGCTCTCCTTCCCCTCCATCCTCAGAGCCAGATGGCCTTGCCTAAGCTACCTTTTGGGACCTACACCATCCCCAGGCGCTCTCTGCTAGTATGGTTTCTGGAAGTGTGCTGAGCCAGGCCAGCTAGCGCTCTCCCCTTTTAATGCTGTCAACGCCTAGACACCTGTAGCATGTCCTGTTTGGTTTCTCCATGCAGATACAGCCAGAAGGACCTTGCTGCCTGGAGGACCCCATGGGCCACTGGTGGGGCATCCCCACTGCCGAGCCCTGCGGAGTGGCTGTTCCCTGAACCCCAGCAGAAGAAACTAAAACATGGATGCTCTGAGAGAAAAAGAAAACGTTTGCTTTTAGCTTGATGTAGTCAAGGTCACAGCCTTCCACTGTTTTGCCAAGGACTATACCTCTCAGATATAACCAAACACCTTCCTAATCCTTGCTCCAAGTATTATTGCTGAGAACATAAGATTGAGACACGTTCTCAAACCAGACGCATTTTGGGGTGATAAACTGCAGGTCAGGAATATTTCTGCTTTTGTTAATCCAGCTCTTAGCGAAGTGTTATTCAGAATTAGTGACCCTAATCTGAAAAGCTGAGGCAAACCAGCTTCAGCACGCTGGGAGACAAGGGGCTGGGAGCTACCGGGCAGCTGATGCTGGCCCCTAACAGCAATCCGTTCTGCATTACTGACCTGACCACCTTCCTGGCTGAGATCCTAAGCGCTCCAGAAAGATGGGTGTGACTGAAAGAAACTATCTAGTACTAAGCTCAGAGAAAAGGATGTTGCCCACAAACACCATCATCAAGCTAGGGAGCTGCCTGTGGATGCAGACAAAAAGCAGAAGAAGTCAAAGTCATCTACCAAAGGATATTAAACACAAACTCTCTGTTGGCTACTGCCAGAGACAATGGACTAGACAGGCAACCAGATGGACCTCCTACAATCATTGTTACATTCTCATTGTATTTATTCGGCAATTTAAAATGTATAGATAGAAATACATATATTCAAAATATGTTATGATAATTCAGTAACTATCTCATTATTTCTAATAACTAGGCAGTAATTTCCCATAGTAAATTACATTCATTAGTAATATTTTGTAGCATTTAATCCCATTTATAATGATTAAAATAATAAAGCAATAATAATTTATAATAATAATTATCTGATTTCTAACAGTGAACTGCAAACTTGCATAAAAATAAATCACCTATGATGCAACTAATTAATTGGATACATTTGGAAACATAGGAACACCATATATGCATTCTCTTCTTAAAATAATTAATCCAATGCAATTATAGCATGAAAAAAATATAGGCATTTTCTCACCACTTTAAAAGCCCTTGCAGGTGCAGGTAATGAACTGGTTTCTTCCAAATACTTCTCCCAAGAAAAATGCTTAGCATGTGGATAATCTGGCACAGAAGAAATATGAGCAAAATTAAACTTTGCAATGCAAAAAACCAAAATCAATGTCTAATTTACAGAATGCCCCACACTTTTATAATACTGTTCTGATTTATGCTTCAGATTTATAAAATAATTACAAGAAAGGCTATTCTAAATTGTCTCTGACACATTCACCATGTAGGCTAAAAAATCTAACAATCTTCTCATACACAATACTGAGTAGCTAGCAGAAAAAGTCACAATTGCTTTGCACAGAAGAATGTAAACAATGTGGACTGGAAAAATCTGTCCACATAATTCAAGAAATTCATTCAAGTATTATAAGCCTAATCCTGCATTTTATTAACAGTAATTTACTGGCAAACACAATCTAATCAGTGATAGTTTTGTACCACAGCAAAGCACACCTGAACCTGCTATTCTTCTGGTGAATTTTTGTTAACTAAATTTCTAAAAAAATAGCCTGGACATTTACTATAGGAATAATTTACAGACATGATCAAAGAAGATGTTGCCTTTCTGAGAAACTGTCATGTTTACCAACACCTTATGCAAGAAACACAACACCAGCTTTCCTCTTCAAGAAAAGGCAGTGCCTGTCCTTCACCTTTAATCTGCACTAGAAGTTTAATTTGAAGTTTAAACATCATGATTCATAATTTACAATGGAATGAAACCAATTCTGATTTGTCTTAAAAGGGATTTCACTGAATTATATAATTAACCTCCTGACAGACACATTGCTTACAACTTTTCAAGATTGCTGGCTATTGGAATTTCTGTCAAAAGTTGGTTTTAACCTCTTAAAATTTTCCATGTTCTCAGACCACAGATGGCAGTTTCTGCAGCAGGGCATTTAGATCATGCAGCTATACACAACAGTCCTGAAAAACAGTGGTTGTCTTGTATTTCATACTAATGAACACACTACTTTCAATATATTATGTTCTGCAAAAAATGTAGAACTCCCCAAATACCAATTCTTAATTACAGAAAGAAAAATTCAGGAGAGGTAACAATAAGCTTATTGTAAGTTTTAATGCTGCTAGCTGACTATAACCTCCTTAAATCTTTCAGATGTATAGTAAGACACAAACCTGGCGGGGTGATGAGAGTTCTTTTATGTTCTTTACACCATCCAACAGGATGAATATGTGGGCTAGCTGCCTCACACCTGGAGGAGGGGGAGAAAAAAGGGGATTGATAATGCAGTTCTTCAGACATCCTATCACACTTAGAAAACAAGACATACAAAAAAGACCTAACAAATTCCACATAATCTATGACATCTTCAACTTAAACTGCAAACATCTTCAAGGACCCACCAAGGCCAATAAACTGCAACCTGAGTAAGCTGAAGTAGCTAAAGACTTCATTCCCCGTTCCCCAGGGAGGGATCAAGAAACCAAGCTTAAGTAGCCAAGCAGTAGTCTAGACAGAATCACTGTCTCTCCCTCCTGCTGAAGGAATGCTGCCTTCCAAACACTTCTCAAATATTTAATGAGAAAAGAAGACAAGCAGAGAGCATCCATGCATGAAGACATGTACTTTACATACAGTAATCATTGAATAGAATATTGAAACACTCATTGTGATCCAGTTTCCATTTAATCCCTCTCCGAAGTCAATGTCTCAACTGTTAGGCTGGGGAGTAACATGTAATCTCTCCCTTTCCCCTCACACCAAGAGTTACCAATGGAAAATACCTGAACAGTGGGTCTGCTCTCCCTGGTTGTTAAGAATAATCATTACCTGTACCTATCCAGAAAGCATTAGCATGCTGGAAGTTCATATTAATTAAGTTCCCTTAATTAGCAGTACTAATTGATATTTTTAAAAAAAATACCACGTTGATAATCTAATACTTAAGAGGGTGCAATGAACTGTACATGACAGGAAAAGAAGTTGAAGGTAAATTAGCAGGCACCCCAGCATCTTAAGGCTCAGATCAAAACGCCAGGTCTGCAGATCTTAAACACAAACGTGTTTTGAGGATCACAAAAGGAAACACAGCACAGAAAAGACTGTAGACTGAACCCTGGGCTACTATCACATTGCAGTTTTGAACCTGTGCCGCATAAAAGAAAAACGAAGGAGCATATCATATTTGGAATACACAGAACAGCACTATTATTTTTAAAAAAATCTGAAAAGTAATTTTACATGATGTATAAAATTCAGTATGGATGTATTTCAATAACAGAAATGCAGGTCGGGTGTCTGAGAAGCATTGTCTGATGACAAGCACTCCTCTAGCCTTCTACCTAAAAAAAGTCTAGCACTAATGATGAAAAATATTGTCCAACCTACTACCATTATCTTGTGGCTTTATGTATGAAACAGCTCTGCTAGTATTTCTTTGTAATGATGCCAAGCAGATCAATTTCTAGCAGATAAAACCTACCTTTGATAGACTCTATAATGGCTCTGACAATGGTCAAGGATTCAACTCGCTTCAAGAATACCAACCTTTTGTCCTACTACAATATATAAAGCTATACTGTATGTATTTAGTATTTATAGTATCACACCAGGTACTCTCTAAATCACTGCAGTCACCATTAACAAAAGGAAGTAAAAGGACTTTTGTGATAATTTTGCACTGTTAAAACTCAGTGTCTGGCTGCTAGAAACGCTTTGCCCCAAACAAATCAAATAAAAGGCACATGTTTCCTGCTCCAGCTGTCCTTTTCCTTTCTCTTTACAGTAACTGCGAAGAGAAGCTAACAAGCAAGGTGGGCAGCACTTCTTTCTTCTAGCTCTCTCAATTTGGAGTTTCACATGGAAGAATTTTCACATAGATGAGGTATCCTTCTGTACTGGAAGGACATTTCCTCTTACTTCCTGCAATGTTTTGGAGTAAAGCCCACAAATTATTTTCAAAAGTCTCCTGAGTTAAATTTGGGAACAAGACCCATGCTTATGAGTCACTACGGTATTATCAGCATTATACTTAAAATAATGAGGTAGATGTGTAAAAACACTTTTGAGGATAAACCTTCTAAATGCATTTGTTCTGTTTTGCTTTTACAAGCATAGTTTGAACATACATTTTTAAAAAATTCTGAAGAGTAAATGCCACTGCACACACTTCTTGCTTTGAAGATTCAAGAAGAAGCAAGTGACCAAGGTACGCTGCAACAAAAGATGCATTCCTGGAAGATACTCTGACATTACAGCAATGGGAGCGAACATGTAACTCGCAGCAACAAGTGCTACACACCATAGCACTGCAAAATAGCACTACAAAACATCCACAACATTTTGATTCGCTTTGAAAGAAAAACCCAGTCATTATAGATGAGCCTCTAAGAAACTTCTGTAACCATGGTGGCCTCATGAAAAAAACCCATCCCTATTCCAGCAAAACCAGGTCATACAGTCCATCTTTACCTGCTGATTTCACTCAGCCTTTAAGAGTCTAACAGTCCATTTAACAATAAAAAGTAGAGATCAGTAAAAGTCACACACATTTTAAAGTAAAACTATTAGGCTTTAATGTGTCTTATTTCATGGACATATTATCTAGTTTGGAAGAACAACAATAGTCTATCAGACTAAGCCCAAGGCTTGTCAGCTAGAATGCTAAAGGCTACTCTGACTTTTCACAATGAATTTGCTGCATGCCACGGCTTTTTATCTCCTTTGTTCCAAACCAGAGGGCAGATTACCCGGCTCACGCGCTTCATAAAACACAATGATCCATGAATTGTGAGGATGCTTGCTAAGCCAAAAAACATTACCACCACTAGCAAGAGCTGCAGAATTTTGCACCTTCAAACCTACCTACCCCTGGACTGCAGCGGAGCACCACCACCTTCCACCAGGCAGCAGAGCAGTGACACAGGCACGCTCCACTAATAAAGCAAGATTATAGTATCCACACAATCCATGCCACTTGCAATCCATTCTTCCTGTCGTGTGAGAACATCCAGACAGAAGACACCTATTTTCCATACTGGACACTGAAGCTCATGCAGGAAGCTGCAGCGGAGCCAAAAGCAGCAGAGCATGCCAGCTGAACCCACAAGAACCACGCAGAGGGACAGAGCAAGCCGCAGCTCTGCTGCGTTACGGACAGCTTAACTACATCTTAGAAAAGATGTCAAGGCAGCGAAGAGCTACATGATGTAAAAGGCCAGGAAGAAGTTCTGCAGTAAGGAGAGCCAAGGGCAGCCAACAACACGAGCCCCTGGTGCGTGCACCAAGGAACACACCTGCAGTTCAACAATCCTTAACTCACGGCAGGAGAGCACATCCCAGTGGGAGACTCGGATATTGAAGGAGACTTACTATTTTTGTATTGGTCATTTTCAGCTGTCCTGTTAATTTGTCCCCAAAATCTGTTTCATATATACAGCTCTTTAAATTCAGACCAAGAGACATGGATGACAATGCGTGCTGTTAAAAAAAATCAACATTCAATTCTTTTAGAATAGTATTTTCCCACATGGGTCTCCACCTGAAGATCTGGACAGAGTTTTTATTTAGTAACCAGCATTTTCTTTAAAATAATCTGTATGTGCTATAATGATTTTCTCTTTTGAAATAATTCCTGGTTTTCTCTTTTGGGAGAACAGGCCTTTTGGTATTTTGGTTTTCACTTTATTAAATGTAGATACAATCTGTAATGAAAATGTTATCTACAAGAAACCACTCATACACACATATGTTATACCCATAAATAATAATATGCCCTGAAGAATGCTACTTTTACAACTTCTTGATAGTGAAATGTCAGTCATCTAACCGTGCACTGGAAAAAAAAAAAAAACAAACAAAGAAAGAAAAACATAGAAACCATCCTGCAGCCCCATCTAGTGCGTAAATGAGAATACTTCATCAATGACATGTGTAAAGCTGTTATTGTTTTGGGTCAGGTATGTGTCCAGAGGTGGTACAGCAAGCCACATTACCATACCTTCTATTTAAAGTCTGATAAGACAGCTGCATGATTTGCATGAAATATTAGAGCTTTAGGGTCAGATACTGATCCATTTAAATAGTTAAAAGCATGCACTGTGACTCATGATTCTTTAAGATTGTTTTACCTTCTTTTTGGCATAATATAACCCCTTCAAAAAGATTGTTTCTTTTACAGGAGTGAAGCAAAGTTAACTATCACAAAAATGAACAAAGCAGAGCACAGCTTTTAAGGACTTGGCTGTTAGCAAAGCAGCAGATGCTGGTGGAGAGTGGAACTAGCCCCTTATTGAGTGTCACACCAAAACCCAGTCTGTTCCAAAACTCATACACATCAGAAAATGGTTCAGAAAATCAAAAGCTGATTTGTCTTCACAAGGTGCTTTAGAATAGACTTTTTTATGCAAGATGGACAGGTGAGTGTAGCATGGGACACTGTATTTCCTCACACTCCTCGTAAGCTGATCCCAAAAGCCGACAGCAGCATCTTCTCTGCAGGGGAGGATCCGACCAAGGCATGGATGAGGGCGGCCAGAGCCCTCTGACCCAGCGAGTTTGGGCTGCAGCATGTCCAGCACTGCCTTCACTCCATCTCTCCTGCATGCAAGTGGCAACAAACTGGCAGCGCTCCACCTCCTACGCAAGCTCTGGCTGTGTTCGGGTTTGGTCACAAAAAAATTCGGAAGCTGAGGTGACATAAATCTGTGTGTAAGCAGAACAGTTGCAAGAGCATAGAGAACTGAAAGCCAGCAGGGCCCCATGTTTAATTCATAGTTCAGACATACCTAACGATTCCCAAATGCTATTTCCACATTCAGTCAACCTTAAGCAAATTTGGAAATTCCATTCAGAGGGAATGTCTTTGTCTCTCAGAGAAGCATTTGTTTCATCAAAAAATATGGGACAGATGGAAAGGACCTGATGGCTTGTGTAGTATAGGTCAAAATTCTCCTTCGTGAAGGCTTACATTTGTCAATTTTGTTCCTTTTTTTTTCCCTGTAAAAGCCACTCCCAAAGGACAATTTAATGGGATTTACAATACACTGAAAGTATCACCGCCATGCATTAAAGAACTATAGTAATGACTAAGTCTAGCCAGGGCATTAATTTTCCACCATTAACGTATTTTCTAACGTTCAGGAAAAAGTCAAGAAAAGTATCTTCAGGCTGAAAGCCTGAAGCCTAAAAAATCTTAGGTGATGGTAGATTTCTGTTGCATGAAGTCCAGTAAAATCAGTCACTTGTCTTTTAGTTATCCAAGAAGTGGAAAGAATTTCTATACTCAATGAAAAAGCTCAATCTACCCAAACTAACTTAATCACAAAAGCTATATAGGAGAAAAAAAGGTACTTGTTTGAAAATAATCAACTACCTGGCCTAAATACATAATTTCTCCTTCATTATAGTTCTGAGACTGAAACTTCTACACAGATACAGGGAAACTGTGAGGTTTTGCTCTGGGTAATACCAACAGAACTCTTCATTTTTATTTACAGACATCAGTTTGTCAATGTGAAATTTATGCACCTAAGGTATTTTAAGGACCCTACAAACCTGGTATCTAAAATTAAATATGTAAGTGGGATGCATTCAGGATGCATTTTCAGGCTCTCTCGTAGTTGGACATTCCACTGGTACTTTCATTTGCTGTTGTTTTCTCCCATTTTCTTTCCTTCCTCCTCGATTCAGTCCCATCTCAATCACAGCAGTGCAGAGAGGTAGGCCATGCCATTCAGCATTTAATTTCCATGCATGGCATTTCCAGCAGCACCTTCTTGCTCCTTCTAGAAAGGTGTTTTACAATTTCACCAAAAGAACAAATCTTCAGATTGGCTTCAGTACAAATACAGCTCCAGCTACTTCTCAAAAACCTGTATATTTTCCACCTCAATTTTCCCTCATCCTTTAAGAAGGTATTATTTCATGTATTCTGCACATGAAATTCAGAAAACCCACTTCAGAATACAGACTGCAAAAAAGTAATGCCTGGCTATGTACTTAAAAAATGCTTTTCCCTCTTCTGAGAAGACTGGTGGATAAAATTCCTGTTGACATAGGGATACTCACAAGACTGAAATTCTGTGTACGTCTGCTATACACAGTGCAATGTTTTGCAGAGAAACCTGTGCTACCTCTGAACAAACTACAGGTTATATTGCATTGTGATTGCCCTAAAAGCCTTGCCTAGCTGCTGTTTTCATTATTAATTAATGGCATAACTGTTATCAGTGAGCATTTAAATATCAGGAAATTCAGAATACCTTTTCCCAGTTCCCAGTTTCCTGCTGCTTTGCAGAGGAAATGTATGTTTTGTGTTACTTCTTCACGGAAATAATCACCAGTCTTTCTGGTCTTTGACTCATATGGCCTATTATCTCCACATGGGCCCAGATGAACCTCATGAGGTTCAACAAGGCCAAGTGCAAGGTCCTGCACATGGGTCAGGGCAACCTCCGCTATCAGCACAGGCTGGAGGGTGAAGGGATTGAGCGCAGCCCTGCCAAGAAGGACTTGGGGATACTGGTGGATGAAAAGCTGGACATGACCCAGCAATGTGTGCTCGCAGCCCAGAACGCCAACAGTATCCTGGGCTGCATCAAGAGAAGCGTGGCCAGCAGGTCGAGGGAGGTGATTCTGCCCCTCTACTTCCCTCTGGTGAGACCTCACCTGGAGTACTGCGTCCAGCTCTGGAGCCCTCAGCACAAGAAAGACATGGACCTGCTGGAGCGGGTCCAGAGGAGGGCCACTAAAATAATTCAAGGGCTGGAGCACCTCTCCTGTGAGGACAGGCTGAGAGAGTTGTGGCTGTTGAGCTGCTCAGCCTGGAGAAGAGAAGGCTGCAGGGAGACCTTATTGTGGCCTTTCAGTACTTAAATGGGGCTTATAAGCAAGATGAGGACAGGCATTTTAGCAGGGCATGTAGTGACAGGACAAGGGGTAATGGTTTTAAACTAAGGGAGGGTAGTTTAGACTGGATATAAGGAAGACATTTTTTACAATGAGGGTGGTGAAACACTGGAAGAGGTTGCCCAGCGAGGTGGTAGATAGCCCATCCCTGGAAACATTAAAGGTCAGGTTGGACGGGGCTCTGAGCAACCTGATCTTGTGCAAGATGTCCCTGCTCACTGCAGAGGAGTTGGACTGGATGACCTTTAAAGGCCCCTTCCAACTCAAACTATTCTATGATAATCAGTTCTAGACTTCACTGAAATGCCTGTTCACCACTGCTTCAGTAATTTAGTTCTCCTACAGCTTGTTTGTCGTGTAGCCTATACAACTATTATTTCAAGAGATGAGCTCACAAAGTTTTGAAGCTATCTAATAGTTTCACATCATTCTCAACTGACATAGTGCCTAAACAGTCATCAAATACAGATTAAGAAAACTTTCTTCATTTATTTTTACAGGCTCAGCTATACAATTAAGTTGCCACTGCAGAACCGAAGACGTAGGCTTACCTGTTCTTCAGTAACTTACTCTTCGCATAATGTAAGCTATGTAACTTTGATCTAAGTAACTTGCTAAAAGACAATGCAAGTCCAAATAAAAGCCTGCTCTGTGACAGTCAAAGCCTGAATTTCCTTCAGGACATTTATGGTCATAGTATGTTCTGCTCCACCCACTGGCTTTTCATATGGATACACAAAGCCACTCTGCAGAAAGGTCTTCTCTAACACAGGTCAGGATACCAGGATCCCAATTTTCAGAGGAATGTAGAACATAAAAGACTAAAACCAGGTTTTGCCACTATGCTCATGCCTTACAGAAGACGGCTAAGGTTTGGTGTGAACAACATAGTGCTACAAGAATCTTCTGAGAAAATCCAGCCTTTCTTCCAATTTGCAAATCTATGTAAACCTAATTACAAGTACAATTGGTCACATTATCATGGTGCATATTCTTCACTAAAGGTATCAAACTCAGCCATAGTATGTAATTGAAATGAGAAATGAATCCACAGCTCCAAATGTAGCAGCACATGTGAACACTCATTACCACAATCTCTGGAGAATTTATGTGCAACCTGACACATAAACTTTGATTCCTCCATTCTGCCACTGAGACACACTTTGGTGGCCACGATTACACATCTAGCGAAAGTTGGTTAATACTGCTTAAAGCTACCACATTTCTGATATGCCTCACTAGGATACAAAACAAAAACATCATACCAGTAGTCGTAACTCTCATCCCAGTTGTCAAAATGAACCAGAAAACGATTGTCCACCATGTCTGTTACCGTAGCAACACAAATGAAAGTCGGGTTCTTCTTGTCGACAGCTTCCAGCTTCATCCCCACTCGAAATCCCGATGGAATCACTGTCTACATAAAGACATTTAATTGAAGATAAATACTATCAATCCAGAAATCTCCCCTGTGTCAACAATCAATAGATTCATGTCATTTCGACGTTTCCCAATTAGCTGCCCCAACAGGGTGGCAGCAGCCTAATTAGTTGACACGAGAGATGCTCAAATGCAGAGACTCTGGTTTATGAAATAAAAAAGCCCTGAACATGCTACTAAAATTAAATGTGTTGGTTTTAACTCTGTCTTAGCTACTGCCTCTGAAAGATCGTGCTTGTTCCACAAAATTATGGTGTGAGACACGGCAGTAATAACAAGTATTAAAGTTCATTTAATATAACATTTCTGAATGTGCCAGATCAGATGGTTAAACAGCTAAGTAAAAGAGGTGACTGAAATGGAGATTGTTATTGCGTTTGTTGAAATTTAAGATTAAAATGTTTACAGTCTGCCATCACTGAAATGTGCTGAGTGTCTACTACACATGTGAGCATACTGGCAACTTTATACAACATCAGTAACAAGTGAGTACTTACTGCATTCTGGTTTTCAAACAGCGATTTAGGAGCAGCTTGAGCCTTGCATGCCTTTAGGTATGAAGGCCAGCAGAATTCTTCTTCCTTATATCCTAAACAAGGGCCATAAAGAAGGGTAAGAAATGATAGGCATGAGATACAAGGTGCATACAGGTGATTTGCTCATAGTTGATGAAATTATTTTTTCCATCTAATTCTGAATGATTTCTTAGAATTTCAAAACTGAAAATATTATGCACTATTAGCTATTTTTAGTTTATTATTAGTTTAATTTAGTTAAATTTAATTAATTTAATTTAGTTTAATTATTTAGTTTATTATTAGTTTAATTTTATATAAACTACACTGGTAAAAGTTACTTTAAAACTACTTATTAATTTCACCCCAATACGAACTCACTGAGTCTTTGAGGGAGCACTGCTTTGGATTACGAGAAACTGAAGCAGAACACAATGTAGAGGAGTTTACAGAGTCCAAAAGAAAGTTGATGAAGCTTTTCTATTTTTATTTGGGCATCTGGTATTACAAAGAGGAATCATGTTTTTTATTTAGGGCTGCCTGAGCTTCCTTATCAAAATGTCAAGCCTTCTTTATACTAACTGAGCAAAATACTCTGCTTTCTCAAGCTGCACAGTATTAGTTTCTCATAGTTGGTCAGGACTGACATTTGAACTGTTTCAGATCTTCATCCAGGAGGAAGAATATTCATATAAATAAAGCACTAGGCACGAACTCTGGGGTTTCCAGCTCTGTTTCAATTTTTACCTTCAAAACAGGCTGGGGACCGTTTCTTACAAAATCACCGCTCCATCCCTGATCTCCAACCTCATGGCCCTGGCTGTCAGGGGACATGAAAGTCCTCAAGAGGCAGAACATCTAGGGGGAGACTAGAAATCAAAATCCGTAATTCTACCATGTATCAAAAATCAGTCTCAGATTGACATCAATTTTATACCACAATGTCCCTCCCTTCGAACGAATCTCTCCAAGTAGCACAGTCTACAAGTCACCTCTCTGTCTTTGCCCAAGAAAACCACAGCTTACCACCTCTCTGCCTCGCAGGTACCAACTAAATTCCCTTTGGCAGTCAGACTGACACACACGCAACCAACAAGCTCAGGGCACATAACTAATATATTCATAATATATGAAACTGCATAAAATAATTCACAAGAAACCATTTGTACTTCTATTCTATAAAACCATGGTAAGAGTTGTAAGCAAATAGTCTTATTCTTTATTTGCCTGTTAAACAAGTTATAGGAACATCTATTTTAGTTCACACTTTACAGTCCAGTAAAACAAGACCAAACCCACTACCAACTTCAGTGAGTGATTGCCTTAACTACTGAAATGTGTCACCTCTCGGCTATTTGAAGTGTTACTCAAATACACCACAGAAAACAGCTCTATTTAACTTCCTGCGAATCTCATATCTTCTAAGGAACCACAAGTAAAGAATCCTTTAACTTCATCTTCTTCAGATCTGCCTTTCTCAGTTTTCATTTTAAATATCAGCTAACATAAATTAACGTCCAAGTCCCAGTTGCCACTTGTCTTGATACACTACAGCTGTAGTCCAGATGAAATAATTTATAAATGAATGTGGTGTCGAGGCTTTAATTTTCGCTTTGTAATTCTAGAGGATATTGAAACCTAGCTCAAAGTTCACAGCTGACAACACAAAATTCCCACCTACTGCATGTGTGACGGGATTAGGTGCTGGTACTAGGACAAAGTCCATGGAAAAACAATTGGTTTCAGCAGATTGTGAAACAGTTTCTGGACAGCGTGGGTCTTTCAGTCACCAAGTGAGAAAGTAAAAATCTCAAGCTCCTACCTCGTCTCCCAAATAAGGACCAAAGGTGAATTTGATTTAGTCACTGTAGATCTAGAACAGTATTCACTAACTATAAATATGGACTTTATTACTCTTCAGTCAATTTACTAAAACGTAATGTGAAGCTTACTGGAATTATATAATTCATTAAGTAGAACAGAATAGAATACAATACTATAGACTATTTCAGTTGGAAGCGACCTACAACAATCATCTAGTCCAACTGCCTGACCACTTCAGAGCTGACCAGAAGTTAAAGCATGTTGTTAAGGGCATTGTCAAAATGTCTCAAATTCTGACAGACTTGGGGCATCGACCACTTCTCTACGAAGCCTGTTCCAGCATTTGACCACCCTGTCTGTAAAGAAATGCTTCCTCATGTCAAGTCTAAACCTCCTCTGGTGCAGCTTTGCACCATTCCCATGTGTCCTTGCACTGGATACCAGGGAGAAGAGCTCATCACCACTCTCTCCACTTCCCTCCATAATGCATCCTCTTGACTCTGTACACTCATCATTTTGCAGCCTTTCCAAACTGCATTATCCTACCCTCACCGTGCATGTCCAAACACCACAATCATCTATTTCTTACTCTCATCTCTTCAGCACTTGCTCCCTCCATCCCCACACACTCCCGTCCTACCAAAAGGCAGCCCATTTAACCCTTTTCTCTTGTTACAGTTCAGTGCAGATGCCCTCCATCTGCCAAAATAAAGGAATCACATAATCTGAAACAGAATAATTAAGCAAGCAAATTACACAAATTTCAACACCTATATACCATTTACATGTTTTGTACAAATGCTTTCAGGCTTGTAATCTTACACTTTTTCTCCCTCCTCATCTCTTAACTTCTCCTTTGTGTCTATCTTAAGCTTACTCTTTGTGGCAAGAGCACAATCTTTATTAGTCTGTGCTAACACATGTACAATTATGGTGATCAAAATCTAGTAATGAAAATGTCCTAAGACCTTCCACTAAAGGATTCTCAGCTGCCTGTGAGACATCAGTTTAAGCATACATGTCACCAGCATGCTGCCATTGTACTTGCAATAAGCATTAATTTGGGGTATAGGGTTGTTGCCTAACTTCCTTTCCTAACGCCTTATGAATTGCTCTTACGGTTCATTTTATTTTCTTGTTTTCTCTGAACTTCCACTGAATAAAAAAGGTAGGATTTCAACCTCAAGATTTTAGCAAGACTTCAAGTAGAATTTAATTTGCCATGTTCAAATACTCTGACTAAATGAACAAAAAGTTTCTGCCATAAAAAATATAATTACAGCATTACACAGATAGTCTCAATCTCGGAGCTATGGAAAACACACACATTTCACACTAAACAATACCAACAATACCTTTAGGTGGATGAAGCTTGTGACCTGTTTTCTCACACCATCCAACAGGATGAATGTCTGAAGAATCAGCGTTCACCCAGAAATCGTAGCAATCTGGGTATCCATCAAAATGGAGTCGTATTCTGTAGCCACAAACCTAAAAGCAAGAATGTACAACACTATGTTTTAAGATGTTTGCCCTACACATAACAGCTTCCGTTCAGTATCATGTATATTAACAGCGTGTTTTCAGTCAGCCTTTTACTTCTGCTCAAGCCAACAATGAATTAATTCATTTGACAAACAGGAAAGAATGAAAAAGCAAAGCTATTCTCAGTCTGAGTGCCTCCTCTTCTGGTGAAAAGAATTAACTAAAAGCTGGATATTGCCATTAGTGTTCAAAAACTTGAAAACTGTTCAACCCGACATCAGAATAAAACAGAAACCCTACAGAAGACCATGAACACACCTGATGCCATCATGGAGCAAGCGCAGACAATGATGCTCTCCAGCTATCCCGATTAATCAATATGCAAAAGAGCACTCAGTAACAACTACATTCAACAGGCTCTCCAGAGAGATACCGGGAACTGTTATCAAAGATGAGAAGTCAGTGGAGGTATCCCCCAGAAAGTCATTATTCCATTTAGTAATAAGTTAACCACCGAGAGGAAGAGAAAAACAGGACATATAATCCCTCTCTCTGTACTAAAGCTCTCTACATCATCCTGAGTGCCAAACACCGTAACTTTCCTGCAGTCATCAGTGAAAATCTCCTGACATCAAGACCACCTTATTTTATATTTAATTTATACTCTGACATAACTTCCAGTTTGCCATCTCAGAACTCTGTGGAATTCAGGTCATCCTGCAGTAAAACACAACCCATCACTTCGTGCCAAGCACAAGGTACACAGGAAATATTCAGCCACTGACACACCATCCGCAAGGAAACGGAAGAGATATCCACAGAAATGGCATATGACTATGGGCCATGAAGAGATCCAGAAAAGGGAAAACAACAGCCTAGGCTATAAAAATATAAACTGCAAAACCACAGCTGCTTCGAATAACAGCGACACAGAGCAGAGTACCTACCTTACTACTGTTTCCCCATTTTAATTCACAAAACCAAACCAAAAAAGGATCCTTGGTAACACTACATAAAAGCTAGTGTAAGGTATGTTTGAAAGACATAAAAAACGTAACCAAGAAACACATTCTTGTTTATATTATTAAAAGCAAAGAAGCTAATAAAAAAATTATTTCATAAACTGCAGCAAAAAGACAAACTGAGTTTTTATGGTATGCTGCTTTGTAGAAGTTGCCAGTAGAGGCAATTTCTGAGGCCATCAGCCTGAAAAAATTGTAGAACAACTGCAACACAAAAAAGTGTTAGGTATCAGCAAACGCAGAAACTGTAAATGCTATCAAACCTCTATAAAACCACTATAAATCAGCTGTCACACATTTTTCATCGTTATTTTTTCTTTAAAATATAAACTGCGGGATAACAGAAAAAGCAGACAACTAGCGTAATACATTTTGTCTAGCTGCATACGTTAAAGGTATGGAAGCAGTCACTGCTGCATGATACTGGACATAGTCACGTGTTTGTCAGGTAGATTTAATATAGCATTATTAATTTAAAAGCTACCTTCCTACATACAGTTTCCGACAGCCTGTTACGGACAAGCGAGCACTTTCAGCTGCTGCTGTTCTAGTTCAGTCTCTCCTGTAATGCTGCACCATGGCTGCTCGCAGACTCTACTTACCTCGGCCACCGTGAGAACACAGTATATCGACTGGTGCTCGGGATCCACGCCCTCCAGTTTCATCCCTACTTTGAATCCGTTTTTGTTGTACGGGAAAGATTGATACTGCAATGGAAAAGAACCGTTTCAATACTTCTGAAAGTATACCAGAGAAAGACAGAGTATATCTTTATAAGGAAAAGAACAATGATTACTTCTTATTCATGTTTCTGAAAGAACTAATAAATTCCTTTAAAGTAAGTTTCGCATTTTTAAAAACATACTGTGGAAAAGAGAAATTGATGATTTCTTGAAAAACACATTGATATTAGAATGACTTAAAACTTGACAGTACTAAAGAAAATCATAAAGAATTAGCAAAAAAGTTACCCAAGGGAAAGAAGATCGCATTATTTGCCCTCAACTTTTTTTCACTAATTGCCAATAAAAAATTTTAACAATGTAATTATTTATTTTTCAGCTAAAGAAGGAAGGAAGCTAGCAGATACTAAGGTTAAATCGGAGGGGATATTAGTAAAAAAAAAAGTAATAAAACTGAAGAGGATTTTCCACAGGTTACCAAATTCACAGCTAGGTATTTTTTATGTCCCATATGGTTACAGACAAAACACAGCAGAAGCATCTTATACGCTCCCCCTTCCTTCTGCTCCTGTCTAAAAGCTACACACGCTCCCTAGCCACCTGCAGCACCTCTGCAGTCAATGGAAAGAGAAAGGCACCAAGGGAGGTACTCAGAGAGGTCTCACCTACTTGGAAGGAAGGGAATTCTCTCTTTGGTGCCTTCGGCTGCAACCAATATAACTGAATAATAAACCCCGGCGAAAAAAACCACAGTGCATGGCACAAGAGCAGGAATATGCAGCAAGTGGAAGGGAAATGGAAAACTATACTGGTTTAAATCAGCCTAAAGTGGCCAGCCAATAGATAGCTAACCACAGCTCTAAGTCCCTATCTAAAAATAGCTTAGATAATTTTGTAGACCTCAGTTAAGCAATCAGAATATCTGACTGCAGTATATGCATTTGAAAAGTTATTTCATCCTAACAACACCACACTTAACATTTTTATTATCATTGAAAGCAATGAAGTTACACTATGTATAATTCTAGATACTTCCTCATGAGGAATGGAAAAGCAGAGTATTCGGTTTTTTTTAAATCAATAAACTGAAATTTTAAAGTTCATCTTGGTGCACATGTTTGCAGTTAATGAGATCTATATCACAAACACCTTACAGATACAAAACGTCCATGGAAAACCGAAATGTCAGAAATACTGACACACTGAGGAACAGTGGCCAAAAATGTAAATGAGATTTTGCAAGAGCAAACACAAATAAAATTACAAAGCAAGGGAACAATTAAAAAGTCACAAATCTGTTTATTCTTTCATTATTGTAATGAACATTACTGTGCAAACAGTACAAAATTCTACAAAAAAATACACTAAAAATTAAGCAATTATCACACAGGTATTTTCTGAACTTTAAGACATGAATTATTCCCATTGTCAAATCTATCACTTCTAAGGCAACACAACCTTCAGTTTGGTTTCTGTTACAGTAAAATGTGTCAGGCAACTTTTAGAAGACTAATAACTTTAACACTATTTAGCAGATTTCAGTTTTGTACATTACTCTCAACATATCACTCAAGGTAAACCTATGACAAACTTAGTATTGACAAACATTATCTTCACAACAAACATTTAAAGATACTTTGTTAAGGGAAGATATAAGAACAATACAAGAGTAAAGGTAAAACAAGTCAGCAAATGAGCAGATGGCAGACTGAGGATTAGAAATGTTTCTGTATGGTGCAAGAACATGCACAAAACCCAAGAGATTACATGAGGGTAGCTGGAGATTTAAAAAAAAAAAATAAAATAAAGGGTCAATAATTTTATTTTACTGGAGCAATAACAGTTTGTCAGTCACAGCCTAGAAATGATTCTAAGATTTAAGTACCAGGAAGCGGCAAGGACTCTCCATTTGCCTGATCATGCCTAAGAGTATGAAAAAAGGTCATGAAAAGTACTGCTTCTGAACTGAAAAAATAAAGAGAAAAAAAGAGTAATTCTCACAATGCAAATGGAAATCAAGGATTCCAAATTGGTGGTGATGTTTGGGTTCATTTTTTAGCCTTATTGTTCCTGTGGCTTGCCTATCCATCTGTAAAATGGAGAAATATTACCTGGCCATTTCAGAGCATTATTAAGAATTGTCTCTCCACTACAGACTTCAAATACTGCACGCTAAATAAAACCCTAGAGTTACCCAGGGGCTAAAGACTTTAAAAGAAAATATTAAATATGATGCACTGAGTGAGAAAGGTACATTGTGGAGAAAAATAAAGGGAACAGGATGTCATCACATAACTCCAGACTTTACCACCACATGCAGTGCTCAGAAAGGCTGGTATAAGCCTGTGTGCCACAAGGGCATTTCATGGAACTTCAGACAGGCAGAGCAACATTTTGTAAATCTACCTTCCAGACAGAGACACTACTTACCAGATTTTTTTCTTGTTAATTTTTCAATCAGTATATAGCACAGGGGGATATAACTAAGGATGGTCAGGTAACTGTTGTTCTTGCAGCTACAAATCCATGGATTCTGTACATTGCAATCCTAGTTTTTTACTTTTGTACCTCAGTAATGTCTAAAAGCACCACTTAAAGGTCAGCATCACATGCACATGTAAGCTGAAAAGCTAATCCTTGCACAAAAAAATTTAATACTTGAAGTATAAAGCAAACAGAAAGAAATGGATGCAGTCTACAGTAAGAACAGAATTCTCAAAGAATAATACCGAGTATACACGGCAGAAGTACAGCAGCTGAGACATGTTGACATATTTTGCCAGGTTTTGCAAGAGAAGAGAACAGCACGGAGGCTTTGTGGATTTGCATGCAGAGCTCTCTTCCAAGCAAGAGAGACAGCACTAGAAAAAGCACTGAAATGACAAATGACAAACACTACCATAGCAGGCAAGGGACAAGGAAGACATGATGATGTGACATCCATTCGGATGACAGGCAAAATGGGAACAGGCCAAATTAGTGTCCGATGTAGTAATAAAATACAACGTCAGCAAGAGCTGCAAAAATACAGGTAATATAATCAAAGCAACAAGCCAAAAGATGACTTTTGTACCACCTTTCTAAACATATGGCATGAAAAAACAATGGTATGTATCAGACTTTTAGCTTCAGAGATTACAAGGCAAGGCTAGAGCTTGCAGATTTTGGAAAAGCATCTGCTTTCTGTAGTGTCAGTTGACAGCATTCAGCTACAACTACAGAATTCTCTGAAAAAGCAGAGAAAGGTAACTGATTTCACACATGCCAACTATCTTGATGATTGCTGGTGGACAGCATTATTTTAATCACGTAGGTTCTCCTCAGCGAAGTGTGAAATCTTCAAACTATTTCTTTAATTGATTTCCTAGAAATATCATGATCTTAGGTGGTTGACTGATTTAAACTTCAGAAGGTCATACCTCTTTAAACAGCTTAGTAGGTACTGCAATGGCCTTTTCTTCCTCCAGATAGGATGCCCAACACCATGCTTGCCTTCCTTTAGAGGGTACAGCTGTAAAGAAGCATGCAACAGCAGAAGAGTTCTGTAACTGTTAACTTCTCCAGAAGAAAAACCCAAAACCCAACACTTTGAAGTTTGTAATATATCTGTCTCAAACCTACATTTTATTAAATGCGTTCATGGTGTTTCTCAGAACTTATTTCAGGAAAAGAAGTAGCTCTGTAGGTTTAATAGCACTGGGAACATGAAAGTTCCTGGTTTGTACAGAAAGGTTTCCAGCAGTTCAAAGCTTGATTAGTAACAAGAAAAATATCTTTAAGGTGACAAGAACAACTTTGAAAGTTTTGCCCCCTGTCCCTTTTCCCTTATTGCTCATAAGAAGCATTAAGATACACAGTTTGCAAGTGTGTATAAAAGTCAGTAGAAATCACAAAGTAGCTCAATATTTTAAATCCTAATTTATGGGAATTTCTTTTACTGGAAAGCATTTTCAACTGGATAGCATTCGTGACAGTTTTTTAATCACAGTTGAAATATTTTATTCTTTAACAGTATTCAGAACGTTATAGTGCATATATAAGCTACTCCATCACTTTGTAGTTTGATGTTTCTGGATGGAGAGGCAATGATTTAACAGTAATTTCTCCAAGCCATCAAAACTGTCACCAGCACTTCTTTCCCCCATCAAGTCATTAGCATATGACAGAAACCTCCAGTTTCAGGTTTGCTCACACAGTACAAACACTTGCATAGGTTTGCACAGTAACTGTAATATTGGCTACAGTCCATCTTAATATTGGCTACAGTCACATCAGTAAGTAACAGTTTTTAGGCCTTGAAAATACGGCACTAACTGCACTACCAAAAGCTAGGAACTTCAAAAACAGATGGCCTGTGAGGCTGGCCATGTATGTACCCACTTTTATACACCTCCACTCTGCTCTGCTGACCTTCACATAAAATGCCTCCTCTGCACATGCAGCTTAGCATTTCAGACCATAAGCTCATCCTGCCAGGAGGATTCCTCACAGTCCATAGTATGATTCTGGCCTGATCCTGACTGTGGGCTACTTACAAGAGAAATTAGTCCCTTAAGTAATAGTCTGGCTAAGCAGTTTTATGATTAAAACATGAACCATAACAACAGCGATGTCAAACTCTCCTGAAGAACGCAGATAATCTAAGCAAAAGATAACAAATATCAGAACAACAGCAATGACTCAACACTATTAAAGCACATTGATTTTATTTGTGATTTACCCAGTTTTTATTTATTCCATTTAAGAGATGTGTTGCTCAGCACAATAATACACAGTTATGTGCTTCGTTTTGAATACAAATTGGTCTTTTACACCAAATCTCTTGTGCTGAACTGACATTCTCCCAAATAAAAAAAAACCAGAAGAAATCTGTACAGATCATTCTGTCAGTGGACAGCAGTGATTTCCACAGAGCATCAGCTTTGTGCTTGTATCTCACACACTTCTTATCACCTCAACTTTGTAAACAACCATAGAAATAATGTTTATACTTCAGGAGTAATTCTATCTCAGGAGGGGGATCTTCTATAACTTTTATGTGTTGCATCTTCAATCAGTATTTCATCTGCCTAGTGTGCAGCAGAGCTACTTGCAGCTCTCTGCTGACTAGTGGCCCGGCAACTTCTGATAACGGCTCCCAGTCTACCGTAAGAAACACTTTGGAGGCAAGATGTAGGTTTGTGCTTGGTGCACTGCTGAGGTATAATAGCTGCTGATTCTCCAGTTCTTCCTGAAAGTATCTATCACACAAACTGCCTGAAAAAACAACGCTCATTTAAAATACATTTTTTTATGTCGCTTAGTGCAGCGTATGTCTCTTTGGACTGATTATAGCAATTATTCCTGAACAGTTCCATAAACGTGTCTATTTCTAGCACATACTGTTGATACAAAATTGATCCCCAAGGAAACAAAAGTAAACATTCACTTCTGCTTAATACATGCCTTTCAACATCTGGGAACTCAATGGATCTGATTCCCTTTAACACCAGCACTCTTTAAAGGGATGAAAAAAAACCCTAAAATGTGCATCAATTACATTTACATTCACTATGTCATCCTCCATGCTGCCAGAGGTACATAAACTGGCTCTTTGTAAAAGGTAATCTATCTGCAAGTGACAGGGTTTTTTCCCAGTTTTCACTTGGCTTTCTTGGTTCTTCAATCCTCAAAACTTAACTGCTACAAATAACACTGGCACTCTCTTTTCACAGAATTGACAGAAAGGTATTCAATATGGAATATAAATTCAGTGAAACAATGCTGGCAATTCACAATAAGAGACTGATATTACCTAAAGAATTGATAATTGAGATTTTTGTTTCATAATCTAACTTACTTTGTTTCAAAATTGTTATTTCCCCTTTTCTTTTTCTCCTGGCTCTCTGTGAGACTCTCAAGATCCTTCCTTCAGGTTTGTCCTCCTAAATTAAAAAAAAGAGTACAGTAACCCCATTAGTTCAGAAGTCTAGTGCAGTAAAAATGCAGACACCCAAGGTTTAACCCTGACTTCATTTAAATGGCTACTGACACAGCTCTCTGCTATTTCCAACAAACCTCAGATATTGAATAAAAACAAAGCGAGCCATCAGCGACAAATCACAGCAAACACGGTGAAAATGACAGACAGAAGGACTCTCAACAGCCGGCGCTCAGCCAGCCAGACTTGTCTAAGCCTGGGACAGATCACGAAGCCTTCAGCAGTCCTGGCTGAGCCGGAGATAAATAGCCGTATCTTTGATATGCTCATGCTTCCAAAACAATTTAAACGAAAACCTCTCGCAGCTTTAATCTGCTTTTTTCAAAAGTGCAATTGCTTTACTAAATCTAAAATGGCACTGAACCTTTTTATTTATTTCATCGTTTGTGTATTAACAGTTTCGTTAGCACCTGAATAGATGAACAGAGTAAGTACTTATTTGGGAGGGCAGATGCCTGGAGGCAAAGGTGGTATCCCCTGACTTTTCCCTAAGATACTGCTATAGAGAGAGCTCTGAAATCCCTTCTGACAACTCCAGTGTCTTCAGCCTTTTCACAATCCAGCAGTTGCAGAGCTCTCCCCTTCTCCCTCAAAACTGCGCTCCTCTCAGCAGCGTCACAGCTATTGGGAAGAAAACAAGTATTACAGGAAAACAAACATTACGGGATATTACAGGAAAAGAAACATTATGGGAAGGTACTGTGGTAAGTTTATTCTAAAATGAAGAACAAATCCAAAAGAGAAAAAATAAAAGGTGCCCCAAAGCACATTAGACTGCAACACAAAACAAAACCAGATCTTTAGCTACGATATTCTAAGGCAAATTACACTAAGAAAATCAAAAGTACTCTCTTCTTAACTGTAATGTAGCTTTCTTTGTAAATAAATTATTGGTCTATAGTCATCTATCCACGTGCTGAGTGACAAAGTAACAGGTGTTGGGAAACATGTACTCCTATTTTTCTATGCTGAAGACATAGCAAATCTAGGTTAGTATAACTTTTTAAATTATTTTAGTTCTGTTCTTAAAAAAACAGACAAAAACCAGCTCTTATCAGTTCATTGTCAATAATTACAACTTACTGACACTGCAATATAATGCAAAACTCCCACTGAAATACTTCCAGGAAAAGGTTTATGATGCATACTAACAGTTTCATCGGGATTCTCTTTCTTCTCCCCATTATCTCTGGACTCTTCTTTGAGAGGTAACTTTGCTTTTCTTTTCCGAAAGCCTTTGGAATCATCTTCCCCACTGTATTCCACACTGGGCTGTTCCTCCTTTGGTTCTCTATCACAAGAGTAATACAATGACACAAAGCCAATATTATTTCACTTCCCATATTCATAAAACAAGTAAAAAGCGAGTAAATCTGAAGGTCAAGTGTTTGTGAGTCCCAGGGTATTATACCAAATATATTCTTAGAAATACTACTGAAAAATACATCTGTCAACAGAAGTAATCTGAATGACACACAATAGCAACTGCAAACAGAGAGCTGTCAGCTTACACTGAACAAGTTCTGCACATTTTAAACAGTGTGTCTTTTCCCATGCACTATCAAGCCTCATGGAGAAGCAAACTGTGAAATGTTTAGGACTGTAGGGCAGTTTACAGAAAGGAAAGCAAATGTAATTGTTAAGATTGACAAAGCCAATTGGAGAAAGCTGGTATGTGACTGTACAAATTGCTAAACAAGCAATCAGCACAGAAAACTTTGAAGCAATTAGCTAAAAATGAAGGAAAATGCTCAAAATCATAGATGCTAAAAACCACCATAATGCTGTAATATGCAATACAGAATGGACATACTAATACAAACTTTCTTTTATGATGAGATGAACTGCACTAGCTGATAGAAAAGGAACTGATAAACTACAGTATGTTTCTGTTTTCACTCACTGCCATCTATAACACAGCTCTTGCACTTAATTAACTTACCACACCAACCATCTCATTACTGATTATCTTAATTCCAGTGATTATGAAACAGGGTGAGAGTCTGACACTGATTCATGCATCCCATAGACTGTTTTACCGCCTGCATCTGACAGCAGAACACAGCACACTCCAAGCAAAAAAGACTGCCTTCGACACCAGTGTCAGGCAAAACCAAATGTTGTTAACGCATTTACACGAAAAACAGTGAACAAACATCACAAACCGATGGAGACTCACCAAAACATGGCTGCATAGTGTCTCCCTTTGCCCCACTGTTAACATTTTATCCCACCACTTTTATCCCATGTTGCATTTATGCCAAATTCTTTGTATCTATGCTTTACAATAGCACCTACTTGTTTCTCACTTGCTGGGCACATTTCTGGCTGCAAAATTTCCCTTCAGGAACAAATTCTTCTATGGTACCATAGCGGTAACAGTTTTCACAGAAAACAAGTCCATCCATTTTTGCAGTTTCCTTCAACCTTGCGGGGATCCCTGTCTTTTCTGAAAAGGCTGCACAATGAAAAAAGTAACTTCACTTAAGCAGAGGTGATACATTTCCAGCCATCCTCAGCAGTCATTGCCAAGTAAACAGCAACACGGAAGTCACAGCACTCTCATTAGAACGCAGAACTGGGAGTTCGTGTCTGTACGCAGTCCGTATTCCTGGCAAGTTAGCTGGGTTTTCATACTGCGACACGAGAGAGAGGAATCCACCGATTTCCCGCTCCTGTCATCAGTGGCACATCGACACTGCCTGATGTGGCTACTCGTGGCAGGAGTGACTTTTGTGACGGGCACCGTGCTGACTGCCCACAGAGCCATCACTGCACGGAGTCCAGCATCTCCTGCTGACACGCCTCATTTCTGAACTATATACAGGGTCATCTGGGAAAAAGGATTGGGGGGGAGTTATCTTTCGGTAGGTGAAGTGATTTCTGGGAGTAAATGACTGACTACATTCTACAGTCTCCCACAGCAGCAGCTGTTACTCAAGTTTGCCTCAGGTCTACCAGAAGTAAAAAATCACTAATTTGTAACACAGCAATTTTCAGATACTAAGTAACTCACTTATGCTAAGCTTCAATTTCCCCACAAGAGGTGGGTGCTGTTTCTTTCACTCATAAGCAAATATGAAGTACTGTCAAGTTCTCCACCTTCTAGAGCAGGATGTTGACTTTGCACCCCCCCAAAAGGCAAATTTCAAGTCACAAACTATTTCTTTTGCTGAGTACCGTACTGTCTTTGAATGTAGAGTCAAATGAACTCTTGTGAGCCGACTATCTCCACTAGAAGAATATATAATTTATGTGCTATATTCACACTCCAGCATCATTAGTGGTTCAAAACAATTATTTCCTCTCACAATGGAAAATTTTAGCAATATTTTTCTTTTGGGGGAGCATTAAATTAATCAAGGACAGTGTAAGGTAGTAGTAGGATGCTTACTTTAAGTCAATAGCAACATTATTTTTTATTTAGGTTTACCAGACCGTAGAGGATGAAGTTCTGTGCTTTACTGTAGATAACCGTGATCTCTCAGTCTAAGGAGGCATCCTGTTGTGCTACTACACTATCACACTGCTGCCACTCTCGTCACAGATTTGAATCTCGAATAACTATCATTGCCTTGGAGACAGGCCTACAGAATGGAGTAGCTTCAGATCTCACAGCTGAGGCCCAAAACTACTTTCCCACTGGTGTAAATGTTTCACCGGTTCACAAAAGTCATCTGACAATTAAGGCTTAACGGTAGGAGAGTGGCAAAGGAAAACTTTCATTGATTTTGCTTACCATGCTTATACTGATTATTAAACCAAAATATTGAAGTCTACTTTTCAAAGGACTTACAGAATGCATATCTTAAAAGACAACTGATAAAATGTATTATCAGCAAGGAAAAAAACCTAGGTAGCTGTAAGTAATCGCAAAACCAGTTGTGATACTCTCTTTCACACTACTCCATCATTGCTGGAGTCAGTGTATCAAGATTTTCACAATTTATGACCAGGTAAGTCAACCTTCCTTGAAAAAAAAGGTGTTTCCGTACCTCAGTATTTGAAATTCAGGAAACAGCTTATTTGGTAGACAGATACTCCAACTATTAAAACTTTATCATTCAAGAGAAACATAAATGGTTACTACACACTAATTTTAACACTGTAAATAAGCGTAGTCAGCAGGAGCAAGGCAACTGTGCAGACAAATGTTGACACTGGTGACAGCAGCTCAGCACCATGTGAAGGCAGTTTACAGTACTTCGGTCACAAATGAACTGTAGGCAGTTAGTAAAGTCTGTGGACAGTCTGGAAAACCAGCTCAACACAAATAACTTCTATAAAATTCTCAATAATTCAAAGTAAGAAATTGACTATTTTTCAAATTAAATAGAGGGAAAATACGGATTCTAAACTCAGAAACAATTGCTGTTATAAAATATTGTGGATGTAGTTGAACTTCAGACGATTAACAGTGGAATTATTTCCTTTTAACTTAAAATGCATTTATTTTCATACTTCTTCACGCAACAAGAAACAGGTAATATCATCAGAGCTACTCTGTGCATTAAAGCAAATAAGTATTTTTTTTTTATTTTGAGGATCAATCTTTACAAAAAACTGACATATTAAACAAAATACAGTCCACCATAGAAAATATTTACTGCCTCTTAACTGACCTTCTTGAGCAGTTGGAACCATCCAGGTTGTGGTGGCAGTTGCCTTTTTAACACTTTCCATCTCAGTTTCATCTGTAATCACTTCCAGGGCCCCAAATTCATTCACTCTAAACTGTAAGACAAAACAAATGGCATAAAGTAAAGAAAAATTTACTGATGTTTTCTTATGGCATCTCCTTCTATTCACCAAGATAGTTTTTACGTGGTGTACTCACCATATTATCTAGTTTCTATGTGTTTCTGCTTATCCCCAAGGAACTGGAAACAAGCCTTTCTTGTTTCTATCAAGCAAAATGCAAACTCATTTTGTTACCTAAAAATCTTAATTTGCCATAGGTATGGATATAGATGCCTCCACAGGCAGATCGATATCTAATTTACACACAAGAATCAAAAAATCAGTAACAGAAGTTCATGGGAAAATCCCCCAACTGTACGTTTTTCTTTGCCAGCAAAACAACACGCTCCAGTCACTGAGTATTTTTGTCGAGGAAACGGAAACTGAATGTCAAATACAAATGCTTCATAGAGTACAGAAATTTCAGCATCCTCCAACAATACAGTACTTCTCCGCTGTAAAGTGCACATAAACAAACATCTCAAGGCAGTTTATGAGCTGTTTAATTACACGCTGAACATGGTATTACTGTCAGCCAGAAGCAAGGCTCAACAATACCCCACATGCTGTGCTCACACAGGAGCACCGGGAGTTACATCCATCCTGCTGCCAGCAGAAAAGCATCTTCCAAATGCCATAACGATTACAGTGCTACCAGATGAAAATAAACTTCAGCTTCCCAGTCGCTTCTTGGTTTGCAGGCCCAGCTGGCTGCGCGGGTTGAACTGAAGGCAGCGTTTTGTCTGTGATAGTCCACTCGGAGCAGCGAAGGGGGTCACTCCCTGAGCTTTGCCACCGAGGAACAGGCCTCTAGCAGTGAGGTGCTCTTGCCAGTGGAGATCAACAGGAAAAAATAAGCCTGAAAGAGTCTTTCAAAACTCCCCAGCACCCACCTGCAAGAATATTCCTTGAGGGCAGTAGCATGAAGCCTATTTCTGATTCTCTGGTGAGGCAACTTTACCTTGGGAACATCAGATGGGAAACAAGTGCCTGGCAGTACGTTGATCTTCTCTGTGCCTCCGGAGGCTGCAGGATGAATCCCTCTCACCACTCTGGACATACTATGGTAGAGTACCGAAAATAAGCCATTCTGACTGAAAGCAAAGGTTAGCCCCATGACATACATCGCATCACAGTGTGCTTTCACTAACACACTCCTTCCAGCCTCAGCATTTGCAAAGATCGACCAGGTCCTAAGGAATGTGAGTAGCTCAGAAATAATAAGCTGAAGGGAGAGAAAGGAAGGAGGACCTCACACAGCTGATGAATTCCGGAGCCAAGATTTCTGCCTGCAATCAGCTATGCTCACAGCAGATACGCAAGTGTGGACAAACTGTCGATAAAACCACCTGGACTGAAAGACCAGGAGTTCAGCTTTGCAAGGCAACCAAATGCAGTAACATCACAGGCTTATACTCCAGTTTGTGGATAGACGTTCATGCTGTTTCACCCAAAGAGAAGCAGTGGAGTTACCACTCAGAAGAGGATCCATGTGTCTTATGGCTGACTTACACACCTAGCCTTGTTCCTATTTTGGTTAAGCTCATTTTTGCTATTGCTGCTTTGCTGCCTCTGCAACAGGTGGATGGATGCCAGAGGGAAAGCCTCCCTTGCTTCCAAGAGCTCCAATTCTGCAACAGCTGGCTCAGCAAGCGGGCTGCGAGCACAAACTAAAACACGGTGCTGCAGCCCACCAACTATCAGGTCACAGGGAGGTGACTACCCAACTGCTGGAAACACTCTCCTGCACCTTCACACAGTACCAGTGAGAACATCTGTACGCCAAAGATATTTCTGAACAGCGCAATCCATACCTGGGATATTTCTGCATGTTCTGATCAATGTTCAGCCCTGACACTACACACACGTTCCTCCTCCACCGGGGCCTCCTGCAGCACACAAGGACGTCACCCCAGCTAGGACCGTGACCCTGCAGCCCTTCCGGCTTCAGAGGGCTGACTGACAGGCATCAAATGATGAAAGACAGATGACTGCAGGGAAGGCTGCTCCCAGCTACCCTTTCATTGGAGGCTGTGCACGGCAGTGAGAGCCAAACCATTAAGGAAGCAGCTCTTCAGCAGCATGGCCACCACGCTAAGCTGGGCTCAGTGATAGAGAGCAACCACTCGCTACTGCTACGCCACAACGCTCCTGGGCCCGCTGCCTCGTCTGACCTGTGTATCTCCTGGTGTTGCCCGCAGCCTTGCCTTTATCAGTGTCAGAGGCCTCCAGCTCTGGCTCAGACACGTGAGCTTTCGCTCACTGCCTCCCCAGTTACAGCTTCAGCATTACTGTGCACACTGAGCAATCTGCAGCTGACTGGAAAAATGCCTCAGACCTGGAGAGTTGTACTTTGGTTTTAGCCGGGGAGGAAAAGCAATGAAAAACTTGTGACAGAGGTTAATTGCTTAAAAATGGGACAAATAGATGTACAGAGCAGCATGCTGCACAAAGCCATCACAGGATAAGAGCTGCCAGAGCATTGTGCCAACAAGTGTCTACTGTTGGAAGCATGACAAAAAGGATCTAGATTAATGGCAGTTTATGGCCCATGAAAAAATAAAACACTTTCAGCAGCCTCTTCTACTTAGAAAGTAGGTGACAAAAAAAAGAAAAGTAAAGGTTCTGTCAGAATATTTCCTCTATTTTTGGTGATACAAGCTGAAATATAGTAAGAGCAATCCTCCCATATACCTCCCTAGGTATCCTGACAGTCTGGAAGCTCACAACAGGTGATACAGAGGGAAGAAAGCAGGCCATTGAGCTAACTTCTGAGGACGGATCCATAGCTTTCTGGGAAGTAAAAATTTGTTTTTAAGTCACAAAACTCCTTAAGTAAATATATAAATTTGTACTGGATGTGAAGGGATTTTCCTTAAACCCATCTTCATTAAAGCAAACAGTAAAATTCCCATTGATGGAAATGAAGTCAGGCCATTACCAAGTACTTTTTAAATAATCTCACAAAGCAGTCTGATTTTTATCACTTCCATGTTTAGCAGAGAATAAATGAATAAATTATAGAGCTTGTTGGGTACGAATTTAATCCACTTGACTTTTGTCAAATGCCTGTTTGCAAACTTTAAGTAACCTCTTAAGAAGATAATTTTCTGTCCCACCCAATGGAGCGAATGGTCTTAAAAGATCAGAAGGCAAAGAAGAAGAGAAACCTCAAGAGTTTTCATGAACAAATCCACATTAAGATAAACAGAACTAAACATAACATTTGGATAGAAAATGTAACTTTCAAAATTTCTTGTACAGGTGAGCAACAAGGGCAAAAATACACATTTTCAAGTCACTGCATTTCTTTTAACACAAATATACCATAAATTGAGTTGACAGGACGAATCCAACTCTTAGTGGGCAAGTATACAACACAGAACTTTCTTAGCTGCCTTGTTTAGCAGTTTCCATGAGAATCAAATGGGAACTAAACCGCAGCTTCGAACTAAACATCATTAGAGACTCCTGCCATTCAGAGCTGAGATACATTTTCACATTCTTGGGAAATGATGCCCTGTTATACCAGGACTTCAGTTGATATGACTGTTAATTTAATTCCCAGGAACATTTTAATAGTCATTCAACAAACAAAGAACACTTTGAGGGAAATCAAGGTTTAAATAAATAACCATCAAACATTACAAATACTTTCTGAACAATTTCTGCCTGTCCATATGCTAAGCTCTTCTACAGGGATCAAAATTACTATCAATAAACATTTTCTGGAAAATTAAAACTACATTAAAAGTTACACACGACTGGAACAACTATCATAAGTCACTGAGACAAAGCCTTTGTTTATTGCAGGCAACAGTATCACACAAAGTATTTCATAAATGTTTCAGCTGCAAAGGAGCAGCTGCCAGATTTTCTGTCACCAGTGCCTCTACTGAAAGTCCATTCCTGAATTTCTTTCTCAAAAAATCTTCTTCTAACTTTTCATTTACACCTATTCATAGCCAGTTTATATCCATTTGTTCTTAACCCAGCATCATCCTATGGATTACACAGCTCTGGCACCCTAGTGCTTATTCTCTGGGTATACATTTGAAGCAAGGAACTATATACCCCCAGACTTCATTTTATTAGGCTAAGCACAAGTTCCTTCTGTTCTTCTTGTGAAAATGGTGCTCCCTCTTCCTGATTAGCTGGCCATTCTTTGCTCACCATGTGCTGGGCTCAACCGTGGAAAATCACTTTTCCTCAGTGAACGTGACTAAGCATAACACCGCAGGTGGACTTCTGCTGTCCCTCCTCCAGTAGCTTTGGGATCTTTCCATTCCTAATGAAAGTTCTTTATGTTATCATGCAGTCTGGAAGGCACTCTGTAGTTTAATGTAGAGGGAATTATATGTTAAAAGGGCTTTCAGTTCTCTTTCTCCACATCTCATAAAAACACTACATGTACTTGTCACTACGTGGGACAGAAACACATTTGCAAACAATGCAAAATGTTTACCATATTACAGATTAATTCCCAGAAATGCCAACCTATTGGGAAGAAATATATACCATTTAGTTTCAGATCAAGTCTCTGCTTTTGCTTGTGTCTAATTCAGAGCAACAAAGATCAGACTACCTCAATTTGCTGTTACTTGTGCCCCTTTAAGAGTATACAAGATCTTTTCAGTACCCACAGGGATCAAATCAGAATAAAGGCTACCATTGTTTTCTACAAGGTAAAAATATTAATTGGGAGAACAGGCAGGAATAAAAAGGAGGACAAATGATGAACAATTATGGTGCAAAGGACATAAAACAAGAAAAAAACCTACGCATCTTAATGCACAGCTTTAAAATAAATTAGAAAAAACAGCCAACACTACCATCTACTGGGCAAAATAAGGACAAAGAGTTCATTGCAGTAAAGACAACTGTTGCTGCATTCTGACAGTAACTTCAGGAATAAAACTCATCTTGAATCCACCACAGTGTGATTGTGGACTACCTCAGAAGAAACCTGCAAAATTTGTATTATCCAAAACAAAAGTAAGTTGAGTAACCGCTCTTCGTGCCTATGAAGTAACCAAACTTCAAGTAGCAGAGTTACACAGCAGTCTGTCAGGAGGACCGCCACCTGGCACTCCAGGGATACAAGACAAGGAACTACACACAGATCTCTGGTTAGCAGTTACCATCATTCTTGATTTTAAAACTCCTTTAAATCACAGTCATTTCAGTGGGACTGCTCAGATAAATCAGAGTCTTTCTGGCATCTTACAGCTCCTCTTCTCTTTAAAGCAAAGGAATTGCCTATAGACATTGTATTGTCCAACCACATCTGCTACATGCCAAACTATTTTTTACATATTGTTTAAGTTGAATAAGTTAGTAAATGCCAGAACTTGTCCATTCAATCATTCTCCTTTTCTCTGTGTGTGTGATACAGTCTTCACAGGCATGATCACATACTATTTTTTTCCACAGAACCCCTGCCCCAGGCAGGGGCTGGACAGCATTCAGAAAATGAGGCAGCTGTTGGGTATTTTTATACTCTTCCTTCAAGCAGTAAAGCCAGTCTTATTTACTCTACACGGCTGGAAAGCAGAATGACTGTTTATTTTCTTTTTAAAAAACCCACTGAAATAACAAAGAGCATGTATCTAAAAAAGCTTTAGGCACTCTAGCAATTACTGTTACAATGCAGTGCAAAGCAATTCCTGAAACAAAACCTCTGTTCACAACTACTTACAAAAGAAAATAAAAATATCTCTTCCTAGCTCTTCATCCTTCTGAGTACTCTGCTCCCAGCTTATTTCAAAGCGCTCAGTAAGCACATGACCCTTGATGCTTGCCTGGTCACAAAATTTTGACTCTTTCAGGGATGCAGAAGGTCAGGGGAATGTGTCCCTGCACCTGGCTATTTCCTTTCTTTAATGATGAGAAGGGATCCTGCCCGCATGCTCCTGCTCTCGCTAGTACAGCAACAGACAAACAACTGAAGTAGGATCCCAGGCTATTTTGGGCTCCCTAAATCAAAATCAGCAGAGATTAAATTCCACACCACGACCAAGGGGCAGGGCCAGATCCCCTCTCACTGGAATGATGCTGTCAGCAAGAAACTCATAGAACCAATCACAGAATCAAAGGTTGGAAAAGACCTCTAAGGTCATGAAGTCCAACCATGCGCCCAACACCACCATGCCTACTAAACCATATCCCAAAGTGCCACATCTACATGTTTTTTGAACACCTCCAGAGATGGTGACTCAACCACCTCCCTGGGCAGCCTGTTCCAATGTCTGACCACTGTTACAGTAAAGAAATTTTTCCTAATATCCAGTCTAAACCTCCTCTGACACAACTTGAGGCCACTGCTTCTCGTCCTATCGCTAGTCAAGCACTTCAGCAATCTTTGATTGATTTTAAGATTCTCCAGTAATGCTGCAATAGGCTGATCCTGAAGCAACGAAGAAGAGAGAACAATTTGCATCCAAACAGAAAGTTTTCTTCCTGTCTGGGCAGGCACAAGGCGGACAGGATTGCTATCAAATTACAACCTTCCAAAAAAAAAAAAAAAAAAAAAAAAAGGAACATTCTCTCATCATTTCTGAACTGAAAGCTTAGGTACCATCACAAAACATGCACCTTCAGCAAGAGAGACTGACATTTCCCTAGCAAACCACCGATACCTCAGACTTGTCTGCAGTAATGTTTATCTACTTTATTCTTAGACACTCCTCAGGCTCTTCCAATCCTCCCCCTCCGCTTCGAGTGCTCAAGAATTATCTTAGTACCAGAGGGCTTCTCAATGATTTCTCTCCACTGCAAACTCAGTCTGCCTTATTATCTCCATGTGAGTAGGAAATTGCAGCTAAACAGACTTTCTTAAGATGATACATAAATCAGCGACAGAGACAGAAGTCAAGGCCTGCCCAGACAACCCAGAAGCTGACCTACAAAGCAACCCTGGCTCCAAATTATTTTGGCCAGAATATTTCTAAAAACCAAACGCTAACATCTCATGGCGAACCCAAGCAAATGACAAATAAAAAAATGAATGGCTACCTGCCAAAGTTTTGGTTCCAGTGAGTTGTTCAGCACCGTACAGGAAGGCTGTGGTAGAACCAAGCGCAGCGCTAAGCTTTCCTGTGTGGGATTCACCTGCATTAATCACAAAACTACTCCTTTTCCTTCCGGAAATCCTCTGCCCAGTTATTTACAAGTCTAACAGCACCTACAGCAAATGACACAGTAGATTTTGTGGTAAAATAGTATGTGACTGCTTAAGTGAAGACTCTACCATGGCTACACATGAGGAAGCCCAATTAAAGATTCAAAGGCAAACCTAATTCCAGTATTTCTCATCTTTGGAGTTTTAGCAGTTTTAATAGGGAAATTTCCTTTTTGGTCTTCCTTTTTTTAAATAATGCAAAATCATTTTATGACAATGCAAAGTTTTAACCAGAAATCTACGGCGATGAGGCACAGCATGAGCTAATTAATTACATTAGATTGCAACAGAAGAAAGTTACTTCCATGGGGAAAAGACCAGGTCACTAGGTCCATCTGCTGGGGCTCTCATGTGGTCAGAGAAAGCCTATTCTGCCTTGCATTCTCCTCCCTGTGCTACCCCTTACCAGCTTCCTTGAAGGGATCTATTTTCTCCCTGGAACAATGCCTTCCCAGTGGAAGCAGGGATTTACTCGGTACCCGGTAGCTGATGTTTCCCGCGGACACTCCCAGGGATTCTCCCCCGAGAGAGAAAAGCCTCCCCGGATTCAAAGCGCAGCACATGCCACTGCGTGAGGACAGAAATAGCTTTGCACTAAAAAAACACTGTAGTTAGCTATTGCCTGAGATACCACCGGTATTTATGACTTATTATCATGTGAGAAAAAATATAAATTGTTTTCAAAATGTTAATTACCTCAAGCAAGCTTGAATGCCATTTTAGAACGGGCAGGTGGAAGGATGCACTTTACTGCCTTCAGCTGCTGCACCTACGCATCCAGAAACACAGCGCTCTGAATCGCCGCTACCTTCTTTACAGTGCAGCTGGAAATACCAAGCATCACTGACCGTTATTCCACCATTCATGTTCCACTACTACAGCTGGTTTCCTATGATATTAGCTGCTCAACTTTATTTACAGGTTAATTTCTTCATCGTAAATTTTTTTTTTTCCATTCAAGAACAATTTGCAAGCGGGAAATAATGACCAAAATTCTGTCCACGCAATATGTAACAGCTCACTTTCCAAACACAAGCACTAGAAAACTCATTACGAAGTACTTCATAAACTTCTGTCACTGCAGTAGGAAGTGACTGTAAATTATTACAGCTTTTCCAATTTAATGAGTACATTTAAATCTTGAAATGATGGTGTTATTGCCTGCACTCAGCACAGAGATTTTTAAAAAAAGAGAAAAAAAAAGATTATTTCACATTTACATTCACACCATGAAGAGTAACTGGTAAGCACTGATGTTTTTCAGATGCGCATACATTACTAGCCTGCCACACGAAGGCATTCTGTAATTTGTAAACTATTTTAAACTCTACTGGAATTCAAGTTTTCCATTTTATTTAAACATCTTGAAAGAACTCATATACAATGCTAAAATTTTTGTTCTGAGTCTTTGGTGCATCTTACTGTACAATTTTTAATTCTCCCCGTCCCCTACGTAACTTGAAATTCTAGCGTTTTCCACAACCACTCACTATTTATCTGTCACACAGCATGCTGAAAGAAGCATTCAAGAAGTATTAACTATTTTATGACTATTTTCATTACAGCGTTTTAACAAAATCTGTATGAGAATGTACTTCCACAGCCTTCTCCAGCTATGAGTGACAAGACTCTAACATAAACACCGCACAAAATCATCAGAGAACATTTTCAGCATTTTGCCGATGTGGAAACAGAGACTATGGCAGGGCTGAGAACAGAAGCTTGGTACCCGACTGGGCTGCCTTGTTCTGGTTAGGCTGGGAAGCGAGTGCCCCCTGGTGCAGCCTGTCTCAGGGAAGTCTGGTAGGCATGAAACCTGCCCACAGGACTTTGGAACAAAAAGAAATAATGCCAGCTCCTATCTCTGGCTTAGCTGTTCTGTATTGTAAGAACAGTTAAATTCAAGCAATGAAAAGAAAATACTGAGAAAAGTTATTTGTAAACATTTCAAGCATTTTACATTACTTACAATGGATCTTTTGCTTGTTTTTATTCATAGAGCAACTTATATTCACAAAAATGAAGTGGTTCTTAAAGAGAACCAGTTGCTCAGATACGCTTTCCTGATAATTTGAGGAGGCTGGTTATTAATATAGCACACAAGAAAAGAGATTTCTCAAAATGTGCGTACGTAAAAATAAGCATGAAACTTCATTATGCAAGCAGTAAAGACAAGCAAATGCCACATGATTTAAATGACTGAAAATACGGACTTCAAGTAGGTAACTCCCCAAAACTTCTATACTAAAAAGTAGTCTTTCAACATTTTGGTATATGTTTAACTTAAAACATGCTCATACAATAGAGTTTACCAAATCTGAGTGTTCAAAGACAATTTTCCCCAACTTTTTACGAAAAGACTAAATGTGACAATGTAAGCAATACATCATCTGCAATGAATAGTTCAGCTACTGCTTATCATTTATTATAAAAAAAACAGGCACTCTGCTTTATTACCAAGCTCTAAAAATAGAATCTTTGGATTTGTGCATATTGCTACTGTAGTGTTTTCACTGGGTTTTTCAATTTCATTTCAATGTATAGACATGGCAATGGTCTGCTATCTTTAGTGGAACAAGTCTATCAGAATTTTTGAAAGGCGCATGCTTACAAGAAGTAACTGCCATGCAAGGCCATTTTCGTTAGGCTTGGGACACAGTATTAAAATACTCTGTTATCAGGACAGTTCAGGTAAACCACCCACATTAACCCTATTCTGAGAATTCCATAAAGAGCATAACGTATCTTCGACAATCACATTTACAGTTTCAAGAGTTTAGTCACCCTTTTAACTATCAGTATTTAACAGCATCCCTGAAAAATGAGTTTTCACAAGTATCTCAAAAGCTTAAAAATCCTTACTATTCTAACAGCTCAAATTGCTTTGGTATCTATATAAGCACCTAGCCTTTCACTGAGCCTTGATGCTCCCTGCTTCAGTGAGCTCCTCAGGCTAATTCTGCATTGTTCGAAAATATTCTTCCTTCAGTCAGTGTTAGAATCGCTTCATTTCAATTTTATCCAGTAACACTTTGCTTCTGTAATTAAAAAAAAAAAAAAAAAAGACCAGAAGGAGCTACCTGGTCATTTCTGTATCTTTCATCATTTTGGGTACATTGCCATCGCACCTCTGACTATGTCTTCCCTAACGGCTGGACCAAAGAAAGAATCTCTGTCCAAAAAATCAAATACCTGTTTGTTTCCAAATAAAAATAAATAAATAAATAAACCCAGAAGAGCAACCTTGAAATGAAGCTCATGCTTTCCTGAACAGGCCATAGTTAAGAATATTCTTAAATGACTTCTTGAAGTCACTGTCAGCTACACCTCCCAGGCCCTTCCCTTGCTTTGTATGGAAGCTTTCTCATTCCTCTAGTCATTAATGAGCCAACCTTTGCTTTGGTTTTGTTTCTTTTGACATAGGGTAACCAGAACTGAACAAAGCATGTACTGGTGATTTATACGAGATTATTATATTTTCCTGCATTGTTCCCTTTTGTATTCCTCAAACATTTCAAAAGTATGCTTGCCTTTCACACAACGTTGCTTATTAAAATAGAAAAGAATTTTAAAAGCCTTGACTTTTTAAAATATACAGAACTGGTCGGGGATGTGGAGGCTGATGTGAGTCTTGACAGCAGTGACCATGAGATGGTAAAGCCTGAAATCCTGAAAGAAGCGAGCAAAACAAATGCTGAAATCGCAGCACTGGACTTCAGGAGGAGGAGATTTTGGCTTGTTCAGAGGTCTGCTTGGCAGCATCATACAGGAGACTGCTTTAACGGGTAAACAGGCCCAGGAAATCTGGATGTCTCTCCAGGGACTTCACACCAGGAGCACAACGTGTGCCAATACGCAAGAAGTTCAGCAAAAGTGGATGAAGGTCTACAGGAATGACCCAGGGACTCATGATTTAGTTCAAAATGGAAAAGGAAGCACGCAGAAGTGAAGTACAGCATAGAGTACTACTGCTGTAGCGTACAATGATGGAATTTGGAAACCCAAAGAAACTAGCAAAGGCAACAAGAAAGGTTTCTATATGCGTACAGGCAGAAAATGCAAATTACCAAATTGGAGGGAGTGCCTGATACACTGAAGGGCAGGGTTGCTATTCCCTCAACACACTGAAGAAATGGGCTAACAAGATCTCATTAAGGTCTACAAAAGCACATGCAGGGACCTGCACCTGGGACAGAACAGCTGTGTGCACCAGTACAGCCCAGGGGCCAACTACTTCAAAGCAGCCCTGCAGAAGATGACCTACGAGTTGAACACGGGTCAGCAACGGGCCCTGGCAGCAAAGGTGGTCACGAGCATCCAGGGCTGCTTTAGCAAGGGGGTAGCCAGCAGCTCCAGGGAACCGATTATTCCGTTTTATTTATTACTGATGAGACCATACGTGGACTGCTGTGTCCAGTACAAGAAACACACTGACGTACTGGAGCAAGTTCAGTGGATGACTACCAAAACAAGTAGGGGCTGTAGCAGATGACATTCCAGGAGAAGCTGAACAATCTTGTTTGCTCAGTCTTAAGAACGGACAGAGAGACTTTATTGCTGTCTTCCAGTAGTCAACGGGAGGATATAAAGTGGGTGGAGCCACGTTCTTCTCAGATGTGCACAGTAAGAGGACAAGGGGCAACAGGCACATGCTGCAAAAGGTGACATTCCAACAAAGTACCCATAACAGGCAAAAATCACTGAGGATGATCAAGTGCTGGAACAGGTTGCCCAGAGAGATTGTGGTGTCTCCAACCCCAGAGATAACCAAATCTGTACTGGACAAGGCACTGAGCGACCTGATCTAAGTTTGCCTCAGGTCTGGGATGCTCAGAGGTGGTGTCCTGAAGTCCTTTCAAAGAAAATTATTCTGTGAATTTATTCTACGGTTGTGTGATTTTAAAAAAAGACAAACAAGCACGAAACCACACTTGCAATATGTCTTTCCTGAACTTCAAACATTTTTCCACTCTTCACTTCAACAACAGAAATTGTATCAGGCACCAAGCAATATGAAGTTCTTTTAAAAAACACACATTTTCTTGTGAAATTCCTTTTAAAAAATAAACTGTGAGAAACTTCATCAATGTTAGTCTAAATGAAATGATACGAAAATATTGACTATAACCAACAGGAAATAGGTGCAAGAAAGTCTCTAATATCGAAACTGTATTTTAGTTAATGCAGCAAAGGACATCTTCTGACAACATAGTAAAAAGTATCAGATAAACAAAAACAAAATACATATTTTGAAAACAAAGTAAAATTGTTACAATTTACTTCAGTAAATACAACCAGTGTGAGAAATGTAATTAAAAGTACTATTCCATTATCATGCAAATTTCAAAACCACACCATGCGCAGCAGCACTCCTTTATTCGTTTTTCCTAGGCACCCACATGACAAAAGCACAGCAAAAACAGACTATTTTCAGAAATTAAAAGAACTAAGAATGAGAGTATGAGAGTCAATGACAGTGTAAAGATTCTTAGTGATATGGTAATATAATGCTCTAAGTGGACTGAATTTTCACACTTAACTTTTGAGATTTCTTTTGGATTTTGTGCACTTGATTACTTCTGTCCATATAATGAAGCAGTGCTAATTTATGCCTTCCTACGGGGATGCCGGCTGTCTGTGCCAGCACCAGAAACTGAATCAAGAAACTCCAGAGCTAAAACCTAACAGGCTACAGTCTCTTAACTCAGAGCTGCAGATTCGTGTTTTATTCATAAAACCAGATACCTACACACCAGCTTGTGAAATGCATTCTCTTGGCATTTAACATTTTTATTTTGCTTATAAAAAAATGTCATATCTTACCTTTAAGTCACTTCCTGGCAAAGTACCTATGCCATCCTTCCAGTCCATAGCACTAAATACATCAAACTCTTGACCATTTCCGCTGGAGGCAGATTCATTCATGATGCATGTACTAAAAAAAGAAATTGAAAAATAATAATATTTTATCAGAAAATGCTGTGAGTGGTTTAATGCTTATATCACCGGACATTTCTTCAACAACACTTCATAGATTAGTATCAAATGCTTCCTCAGCATGCTGGCAATGTGGACAACTGATGACATTGCTGACGATACGCAGTAATGAACAAAAACGAGAAATCTTTTGAAAACCTTAAAAAATAATACCTGTTTTATACACCAGGAGGCTATTAATGAGACTATATTGGACAGAAACAAAAAATTTCAAACTGCAAATAAACTGACATGGGGAAAACATACCTCAAGCACACCTAAGAAAAGCATTTGTTCTGGGGAAGGCAAGACATGAGTGCATGCCTATAACAAATACACTAAGCACTGATTAACAGAACTGTTTTTGCCTAACATTGGGTAACATGCTGATGTAAACGCTTCACCAAGTTCAAATTAAAATTTCAAAATGAGTTTGAAACTGTCTTTCATTTTCACTGTCTGACTCGGGACACCCAAATATTCCTTGTCTGTTTCCATACAGTTTCCCTAAATTTTGACTTGCATTCATAAAATTTATTTACATGTAGAGAAGCACATACACGCCAGAGGAAACTGCTGCTTTGCAAGACTTTATTTTACTGGATCCCTCTGTTTCATAACAGCGAAAGGAGAGGAGAGAATATTTATCCTCAGAAACAGTGAATCTGGACATCCTCTTCCGTGGCAAGAGTTTATCCCAAATAATTTGCACAAGCAACAGAAGTATATAACACCTGCCAGGGACCCCTGGCTTTGGCCCACCGCTTGTCACCTCCACAAAGACGGCATCAGCTGCGCTGAACTGCAAATGTTCCTAGCAGCCAGCTGTGACTACCACCACCAACTTCTTCCTCTCCACTTCTTACAAACCCAGCAATCTTTAAATGTGTGGCCTGGCATCTAACTTACTATTTGTTCAATGTGAAATCTGACTCTTTAATTTTCTTTCTGAAGAACTTCTACATTATGCCTAGCAGCTGAAACAAACTGCGGCAAAATCAGCTCCGTCTTCGGTTTGTGAACTATTAGTGAAAGCTCAACCCTTTTCAGATTTACACTTTCTGAACTTTTTAACAAACACTTCCTAAGCCTCATACTCCATCTGCAGACTGCAAACTTTTGCTGCAAGTATTAGTATTTGAAATTCAAACAGGCAGAGAGCTTCCTCTGTGCTTGACCTTGTTTTCTAAAATCTAATTCCTAACTTAGGTCCTATTCCCAAAATCTGCAAATCTCTATTAATACTCTCCGGGAATCTGGAATTTCCACAAAAATGACTGAGTGATATTTTTTCACTCACAGATAATAGAAAAGGATGCAAACCAAGCAGAAGTAAACTCAGGTCATCTAGAAGCGAGGAGAAAAATGCTTAGCTAGTTAACTCTGTTGCGTGAAAAATAATCAAATTTACGTTTTTTTCATCGGAAAAATTGTACCGATCACTGTCACATCACCACTACAGACAGCTACTACTCTGGTTTTGGGTCCACAATGTGGACGCCCTTGTATTTCTCCTTGGTTTCCTCCTCATTTCTAGCAGAATTCTGTAAAACCCTGAGGGACACTTTACTCTGTGAGTACTTTCCTTACACTACAGCCACTACACTGTACCAACAGAATAACAAGAGCTGGACCTCAGTCAGTAACCATCGCTTAGGGTCAGAGTTTCTGCATTCCCCTTCATTTCATACGACAGGTAAGGTTCACAGCAGGCTCTCTGAGAAAACTTCATGTATTTCACATCACAAGTTTAAAAGAACCACATGATGCCATGTGTGTTCTCCATCTCTAATTTCAGTAATCCTCTATCAGAAAGCATTGAAAACCACACCATCAATGCACAAAAGTTAATTTTAAAATATATCAGTAAATCTAAACAAATCCAGTGCAAACTGAGAAATTCCCCAAAACTATAGACCTTATTTTTTAGAATCACTCACAGGCAAAATCCAGCACCCTACCTTAGGGCAGCTCCTGCAATACAACTTGGACAATTTCTGTTTGATCCAAGAGCACAGTACATCGCAGAGACCAAGCCCACCACGCATCTAGCCCTCTACACCGCAGCAGACCAACTCCGGCAGGCTTCCACCAAACTGAACTGCAGCACGATGGCAGAGGCACAGGTCTGCTCTCAAGAACACAAGACCCAAGCTGCTAACGAGTAGCTCAAAAATTGGATCTCTCCAGAAACCAGTGAAATCTTAAGGACACAAAACATGCTGTTTTAAGCATATTGGTGTAACGAGCTCCCCGCAATTAGCCTGGCTAAGCAAACACAGAGCTATGCTCTGTATTTACTGCAGCTTCTAAGTAATCTTAAATTACCACCCTATTTAGAGGACACTTCACTCAACCCTCCTGTGGTTTATTTATTATAGAAAAGATGTTCCAATGGTTTCTGCAGAAGGCACGATGGAAGATGGGAAGAGACCTGGGAGGCTGTGGGGAAAGGCTTCTGAGCAGCGGCCGCTGTCCCACGGAGAGGCGCAGCAGACAGCCGCACCCTCAGATGCTGGTGTCTCCGACAGTGCCGCTCTCGTTATAGACACGCTTTGTTACAGAAACAGTTGAGAAAAAATTACATGGGGGGGGGGGGGAGGGAATCTTAGAGCCTAGCCTACTTAGGCAGGATCTAAACTGCAAAAGTAAAAAAAAAAAAAAAATTGGTAACCGAAATGTTCAGGGCATATTTCTCTCAAGAAAACATACAAATTTTAACTTAATTACATCTAACAAAGTTTCCTCCGGTAACGATCAGCAATAATGATATATTCTATTGTTTAATAAGGTATTCATTATTGTTTTCCTTCTAAAATTAACTCAACATCAAAAGCACAATCCGTACTTTCACATTCTGCAGCCTTCAAAAGTGTTCGTGGTGGGGATGAACAGGTCACAGGGCAAGGCAGATAGAAATGAATTTACCAAAAGGAATTACATTTAACAAAATATCTGTTCCCAGCTTTGCTGAGTATGAACAGATGAAAGATAGGCCTATATCCCTCTACTAACAATAATGAGAGAGATAGAGACCAATTACATTGTTACAGCAATGAGGTACTAAAAAAGGATGAAATCTTCACAATGTATACATCTAAATCACACAACAAAGAAAACTACAGAATGTCTTATCTACTAATTTTCATTTTCGTTTTTAAAGCTCTGATGCAGTTCTTTGTTTTGGTGTAACTCCTTCCATAATGATTTCATCTGCTATCATTGCTGTTGCTACACTTTCAGAGAAGTAGTAAAAACACTAGATGAATAAGGGGCAAGGTAACTACAGCACTGTCCCTACGCCTGTCACTGAATGCCATCTGATGTGAAGGCAAGGACATAACAGTAAGAACTCGGAACAGACACCTCCCAAAAGCATCTCCGAAATCTACTATTAGGGATGTAACTGTATCTCAGTCTTCACAGCCATAAGCTATAACGCTTATAGAGGAGTGTGCTGCACAGTAATATTTCAACATGAACTTTGTTTTAGACACATGTAATTAATTCATTAAAATAAGCAAGCATATAAAATAAGATTAGACACATCCTTTAGAAAAACCTTCATTTTTACCAACTGGTTCAATAATAAATGAGTACCTCAGAGGAGATACTTAATGAGAATAATAGCACTAAAAATGAGATAGTTTCATCTGGTAAAAGACTCCCTAAAGATGCAAAGCAAAGAAACAAGAGATTTAAACTTACAAGTAGTTTTTGAAATAATTATAGGGCTACATACTGAATACGACAAAAAGTAAAAAAAGGATTCTTTCTTTCAGTCAGTGCTTAAAATAAAAACTACCTGACACCCACCCAAATTTTGAAAATCTAGGATGCCACCTGTGAAACGTCCACATGATTTCTAACCAGTGGGGCCAACTCAGTACTGGGTCCCTGAGCAGCAGAGAGAGTAGATTTCAGCAGTACTGTCACCAGTCAGCACTGCCAGATCGGCATAACCTGTCCACCAAAGTGTGTCTTGTCTTTTCATGCATCCCTGTGTATTTTTTTACTTTCGAGGATTTCTGTAGCCACCGTGACAGGAGAGCCCAGCAGATTTGCCCCATGCTGGACCTCTCCCCAGCTGACAGCTCCCGCAAGCAGAGGCAAAACCGGGCACGTGGAGCCGGAGGAGGTCTCAGCAAGTGGCACCAGGGGTGAGGTCCAAGGGTGAGGGCAAGGGGTGAGGTCCAAGGGACAAACGGAGGTCCCAAGGGAGGAGACGTCCTCATGGAGCCGAGCTGTGGTCCCTCTTCCCTACAATGCTGGGTGATGCCACAGCTGACAGATGTTCGGAAACGAAGGCAACAGGTGAGGTTTTTGTCCTAATGCCGTAGATGGCCCTACGCAATAAATCAAGAAAACAAAGTGGATCAGAAGGGGACAACTCAGTGTACCAGAGCTGCAAATACACTAACTTCTAGACACCTGGGGACAAGTGGATACTCAGCTTCAGCTTTATTTAATGTGTAAGAATGTGAATACTATCAAGGCTGACTTGTTACACCGCCAAAGCCACACGAAGCAGAACCACCCCTCGCAACCTAAGCTCCCTCTATTTCAGACAGACTTTGTATTAAGCTAGCTTCGTAACGACAGCAAAAGCAAAGTCAGCTGACTGTAAACTCACCAGGGTGAGCCCTGCTTTTCTCCTCACAATCCTCTCTCTGAGCTGGGTGCACCCCATGCTCATCTCTTTCTCACTCTTCATCTTTTCGCACCCGATTCTTCACTTTAAGAAAAACAACCACAACAGGAACAGTGCAGGAAATCGTAACATGCTTTGAGGCTATCCACCACATTTTAATATGTGCTTTGTTTTGTACCTGTTTAATGGTTCAACTATTATAATGTTTCGTTAGAAGAAGTATCTGTAGATTGTGCATTTCTTTCAAAATCTCATTTTTTGTCGTTTAGGAACTACTTTACCAGTGCAGCCATGTTTCTGTCCTGTTTGTTGAAGAGCTGAGTCAATCTCACTGTTTTGCTTGTTGCTCATGGAGTTTATTACAAGTTATTTTAAAGATGAGATATACAGCTTATCTATGTATTCACAAGGGGACCACAGCTTAAAATTCTTTGCCATTCTCAACATTTGTGACAGAAAATGGACCAGATTTCCTATTGATGATGTCCCTTTAACGTTATTTCCTCTGTATTTTATCTGTTGCTACTCTTCTGCCTGCTAGACTCTCTGGGTGTATGTTTTCTCCTGCTTCCCAATATGTTGGCTTCAAACCTTTTTCCTCACAGAAAGCACCTGACCACAGATGCATTACAAAATGCTGTGAAGCCTGAGTCAGCACCAGCGCTAAAGGAGGTTCATGCTGTCCTCACCTGCGTCTGGTCTCTGTCAGCGAGGTGACACAGGTATTGCCGTACCATCGCTAGAAACTCGGTAACACAGTCACACGCAGCCTTCATCTACTACCTCATTTTCAAATATCCACAGAACGCTAAAATAACAATAGTTACTCAATACCAAAGCTATCCCATCATCTGATGAAACTTACCACCGACAACTTTCATCTTGTTTATAAAGAGCCTGTACCTCACACCAAAAAAGTATTTCCTCTGCAACGCTTTCATAACTCTTTTATTTCTCCTGCTGTCTGTGCAGTCCTGAGTGGAGGTTTAACCTACCCAAACAGTAAGACTTGAGTATAATAGCTCTGAAATCCTATGTCTTAATTTCTCTTAATTCCTTGAACCAGGCACAGAAAGTTACAGAAAACTTCTGCCTTTGTTTATTTGTGTCTCCTCCCCTCCCCTGTGCACACACCTCCTCGAGAACTGTGATGCACTGAACCTTCACACTGAATATCACCTGACCTATTTCAAACTGTTATTTCTTACCCACAGATAATTCAAACGACGTCTGAACACTCCTTTTGTCTGACTCATGCCCTCCTCTTCCTCTTCTGCTGGCTCTTAGCAGCTTCCATGCGCTCTGCTGTCCTTAAACAATTAATTCACCTTTTTCTAGCTCCTAAACACACTCAGCAGGTTACTGCATTTGTAGACTTTCCCTTCTCTCCAATTCACAAAGAGCTCGTATCTCCCATTGTGATGAGCGATCCCACTACTGCAGCGCTAATAAGCTATGACGATACACACACGGCCATCCCTTTCTTCAGTAAGCCCCATGCCAGGTAATCACCGGTTCCTCACACCCGTCACTCACAATCCATCACCCTACTTGCCAGCTGTATTAAGAAACCCAAAGAGTGAACAGAATAGCCCACAAAAGTCAACCACCTCTCTTCACAGAATCGGTAATACCGAACAAACTGAACAAGTCAAAGGAAAAGGACTCACCACATAATAATTTTCTTCAGTTACTAGAACTTTTAAATGCAACACTCTAGAAAAACTCATTAAAGCGAAGGTGAAACCTACACCACAGCAACAAACAAAACCAGAGCCCACTGCAATTGACCAACTGACAACAAAAACCATCCACGAAGACCACTGCTTCCGCCACCTTCGTTGCAGCACCAGCCCACGAGAAGACCAGCCGCACCACAGCCAAGGCCGCTGAAGTCACACCAGGAAAAATCGCGTCCTGGGCGCCGGCCGGACCCAAGCAGAGGGCTTTGCTGCCTTCAGCCGCCAGCGCCAGGGAGCTTCTCTCTGACAGATGTTCACCATATCAACATCTGGGAACGTGGTAACTTCCTTGGTAAAAAGCACCGGTTTCCCAAACAGCTTTTAAATTTGCAGCAGGAAAACCGGAGCGCGGACGGTTTCCTAAAAGGACACACGCCGAAGTTTTTGGTGTCTCGGGTGCTATTCGCGCTCGCCGCCCGGCTCTTAGCACCCGCGACCGAGCACCCACCCGCGAGCAGAACCAAACGGCGACGGCGGCCGAGCCAGCGCCGCTCAGCCGCACCGGGGAAGCTCAGCAGGAAAACCACCCCTAACACAACCGAAAACGCGGCCCCCGCTGCCGCGCACGGCGAGGCCCGCCCCGCACACCGCGCCCTGACGCCCGGGTCACCGCGGAGGCCGCGGCCCTCGCAGCCCCCCGGGGCCGCCGCGCCTGCGGGGCCTCCTTCCCGGCAGCGCGACGCGCCGGGGCTCTCACGCGTGGGACGAGTGACACGGCGGGGCGCGCCGCCGGCCGCTCCCCACGCAGCCCGCGGCCCGGGCCCCACCCGCGGCTGGGAGCCGGCGGGCCCGAGCAGCGGCCGCCCCGCAGCCGGCCCTCCCCGGCCCGGCCCGGGCGCGGCGGCCGGAACGCGGCGGCGAGGCCCGGCGGGCGCGGCGGCCGCTCCCCGGCGCCGGCAGCCCGCGGCCTACCGCCACCAGAGGTCCCTCCTTGGCCAGTTTTGCGGCGTGTTTTTGCTGCACTTGAAACTTTCCGGAGAAAACCCGGGCGGGCTCAGGTCCGCGTCTTCCCCAGGCTCGGGCAGAGCCGCCGAGACAAAAGCGCTCCCCGCCCCGACCGGCTCCTCGGGGCGAGCGCTCGGGCAAAGCGGTCCCCGAGTCGCTCCGTTTCCCTCCTGGATTTGCTGCTTTTTTTTCCTACCCCCGCCCCGGGCAATTAAATGGAGCGGGGGGAGGCTCCCCCCTGCCCCAGCGTGGGGGGCGGGGAGGAACCGGGTGTTAAGTGTTCCTGAGGAAGTTGCACAACGAGAGAGGGACTCCGCTTGTTTACCGGGTCCTTCGCCTTTTTTTTTTTTCCCCTCCCACCCCTCCCACCCCCCCGAGACCGGGTTCTGGGAAAAGGAGGCTGTCTCCGAGTGGAAAGAAAGAAAAAAAAATTTAAACGTTACCTTCTTCTCCTCCTCCCCTCCCCCCGCGCGGCGGAGGAGGGGGGGGGGCGAGCTCGCCCTTTTTTTTTTCCCCCCCCTAAGGGACTGCGGGGCTCCGCTCCCCGGGCGCTCGCAGCCGCTCTCCGGGCATCCCTCGGCGGAGAAGTCCGCCCTACCCTGGCCGCGGGAGGGGCCGCCGCCCCCCGGAGGGCTCCCCCCGCCCGGCCCCGCAGCCTCCGCCGCGCCGCCCCGCGCTCCAACTTTTTCTCTCACGCTCCCGTGTGCGCCCGCCCGCTCCGACGGGGAGGGGCGGGGGGGGAGCGGGCTCCGCTGCGGCCCCGAATCGGCGCCCCCAGCCCCCGGCGCTGCCGGCCCGGCGGCCTCTGCCCAGCCCCGGCCGGGGGCGGGCGGCCGCTCCGCGGGAGCGCCTTCCCGTCGTCCGCCGCTCCCACCCCCCCCCTCAAAAAAAAACCGCTCTCCCCCCCGCCGGAAAAAAAAACCACCGCCGCGCACACGTTAGCGAGAACAAGTGTGCCGATATCCTGTTGTTACATGCACCGGCTGCGGGGACGGCGAGGGGGAGACGGCCGTGTGCGCGGGGGCCGCTCTCCCCCCCCCCACCCCGGCCGCACTTCGGGCGGGAGCGCGCAACTTCACAGAGGAGCCGCGTCCCGTTCCCTGCCCCCCCCCCGCCCTCCGCGGCGCGCGCGCTCCCGGGGGTCTGCGCTCGCACACGCCGCCGCCCCCCGGGAGCCCCCCCGGGAGCCCCCCGGGCCGGGCCGGGCCGCCGGCGGTGACAACTCCGGCCCCGCCGCCGCACGCCGCCCGGTGCGGGCCGGGGCCGCTGCCCCGCCGCCGCCCCGCACGTCTGCCGCAGCCAGCGCCGCGCTCGCCCCGCACACGGGCAGGAACCGAGCACTCGGGCGAAAGACTTTATTTTTTTTTTCCTTCCGCCTCTCTTAAAAAAAAAAATTTTTGCTAGGAGGTGTTTTTTTTTTTCTCGGTACGTGTATGTGTGTGCAAACTTTCCCCAAAATGGCGGAAATTGGGAGATGATTATATTTTAAATATCTCTCGCACACGATCGCACAAAGTGCAGGAGCGACGGAAAACACAAACTCTCCGCTGCGCGCTGGAGAGGCCTCGGCAGACGGGGACCCACGGCACATTCAACCGGTACATCCCGGCGGCAGCCGCCTCCCGCCGCTGCCCACCGAAAAAACCCGCGGCTCTTCCGCACGCCTCCCCTCTGCGCCTTGCCCCCGCGCAGCCCGCACCGCTCCCCGTCCTTCAGCCCGTGTGAACAAAGAGCCGGGGCTGGGGGCTGGACTGGGGCGGGGGGGGGCTCGGGTGGCAGCGAGCCCCCTCCCTCCCCTCCGCTCCCCCCCGTCCCCGCCCGGCGCTCACACGCACACGCACGCCCGTGCACACGCACACCCGTGCACACGCACACACACCACACGCACACCCGCATCACATTGTTCCCAACGCAGCGCGGCGGTGCCCCGTAAGTGTCATTAAATGGAGCCAACTGACAAGCTCATTGGTGGGGCAAGTCTGCAAAATGTCTCTCCCCTTCCCTTCCCCCTCCCGTCGGAACCACCTCCCCCCCCCTAAAAAAAAAAAAAGCCCCCCCAACCGCATTTCCCCAGCCCCCTCCCCCGTACATACATCTATATGTGCACACACATACGTGCGTGCGTGCCTGTGTATGTACAGAAATACATCGCGCGCACGCAGACACACGTACTCCCTCCGTGTGTTTGGGAAGAGAAAAAGAAATACCAGGCACCTCTCTCTTTCTTTTGTTCCTCTTTCACACTCGTACACTTATGATTTAGTGAGGTCCCCGGCGCCCCGGCCGCTCCCCAGCCACTTGCGAGTCACTTGCCCACTTTCCCCGGCATCAACTTCCATCCTCCCCGCCCGAGGTGGTGGGGGAGAAGAGCCCCCCCCCCCCCCCCCCCCCCGAGACGTTTCGTAAGGGAGGGAGAGGAGGTGCGTCTCCCCCTTTATCTCCCGCGCTCTCTCTAACTTTCATCCTCACCTAGGGGGAAAATCAAAACCCGCCGCCAGCCTCTGCCATCGCAGCTCCCTGCGCGGCTGGCGGATCCGATCGGAACCCGCCGCTCCTTACCCCCCCAAATTCTCTCTCTCTCTTTCTCCGTCTCTCGAGGAGTCCTGACAAATATGGTCCAGGGCTGCGGGCACCAGTGAGCATGCGCCCGCGGAGCCGGGGCTGGGGAAAGGGGAAACGGCCGCCGCCGCCGCCGCCGCGCTTCCTCCGCGCCCGCGCTGCCGCTGCGCCCCGGCCCCCGGCCCCCGGCCCCCGGCCATCGCCCTCGCCAAAAACGCGGCCGCCGGCAGCGGCTCCGGCGGAGGTGCATCACACCCCACCCCACCCCCCCCGATGCACTGCCGACGCTGGAGGAATAATAAGGAGACTCGTGCAGCAGCCGCGCGCTATTTTGGGCGCTTTCCATAATAATGCCTTGCGCTTTTCGGGGGGGGGGCGGTCTGGCCCTCGGCGGTCCCGCCGGGTGCTGGTGAGGCTGGGTGGTGGGCGCCGGGGGGCCGGGGAGAGCCCCTCCGCGGCTCTGGGCCCCCGTCCCCCAGCCGGGGCAGCAACCCGGGCGTCGCGGGTCCCGCGGGCTGCGGGGCGGGTGGGGGGGGGGAGGCACCCTCCGGCTGGGGGCACCCGGGGCGGCGTCCGAGACCCTGCACCCCGGAAACCCGGGGTTCGCTCCTCGTGTCAGCGTGCCCTCGGACGGGCCTCGTCTCCTCTGAACCCCAGCCAGCGCGCCGGGTCCACGAGTAGTTCCGAATGTGCCCCACTGCCCGAGTGCTCCCCATCGTTGCCCTGTGCTCACAAACACTGCTTTAGGCCGTTATTTTCTGTTGCTTGTTGTTCAGAAAACGGTAAAAACCAAAGGGTCTCGATATTTTATGGCATTGGCCAGCGCGGACTTCCTTCGCCTCCAGGGAGGTCTGTCGGGCAGAAGAACACTGAGCGGAACAGACCTACACGAGGCCTAACCCGGCTGGGGGAAGAGGGAGGATGGAGGACTACAGTCAGTTGTATATATGATACTTTGAAAAATGTGTGTGTATATGTATATGTATTTGCAGGCAAAGTATAAAACAACACAGAACGTAATCTTAGTAATCAGAAATATTTTTTTCAGACCGTATCCTTCAGATGACTGTCCTTAAGGCAAAAATTGGCAGAGTGAATTTTGAATTTTTAATAGTTTGGCACGCTATTATCTGTCTCTTAAAATAACGCTCAAACCTCAATACATTTTTTGCTAATCCCAGTAATTATCAACATCCAAACTTTCCCTTGATTTTATATATACTTCCTTCTACAATTACAGTGAGAACTTTGGCCCAAATTGCTAGAAGAGAAATGCTAATAAATAATAATAAACATCCAGGAATAAATACCAGCATTAAATACCAACAGAAGTAAATACACGGCAAAAATGCTCGCCTACAATGTCACAACAACTAGTAAAGCGGCTTGCACAAGACCAAACACAGCCTTTCTGCTATTCTGGATATGCACTGTGTTGCAGTAGTGTCGCCATGGCGGGGACATTGCGCTGGACACGGGGTGGAGGTGGTCCGTCTCTGACAGGGCAACTTCTCAGTCTCAGCTTCCTTTCATTAAAGTATTTGCTTAAGAATGTGGATTAAAATATTTAAGAATCAAACCTGACAACTCTCCTTTCTTAAGCCGTGCCCATGCTCAAACAATTTAGGCGTGACTTTACTTAGACTTCACATTGCTATCTTGAGAGTTTCTGTTTATTTGAATTCATTTTTCTCGCAGCGGTGAAACGGGGCTCATGCCTAAGCGTTTGCAGGATCGGTGCCTAAGCGCAACACATAGTAGTTATTTTGTGATGAACATTTCTCACGCCCCTTCAGCTCAAATGGCATTGCATATAGGCTGCAGTTTTCATCAATGAACATATGTTCATGAGAAACTAATTACAGAAAACAGTATTAACCTAATTGTAATAATTAGCGATAACATACATTTAGAGTCTCCTAAAACACAAATGCAAAAAATAGTAAAGTATGAGAAAATTCCTACTTTCCACCACTGAACTCTTAGTTGAAGAAATTCATGGGTTAGAAACAAAGAATAAACTGTAGCTGAAGTCATTCAGCACTTTTCTGCAAATAATTTCCCAATGTTATTGAAATGGTTTTATGCAAATAGTTGCCAAATAACTAGATTATTCTATTGTAGCCTTAAATTAGCTGGGCTCTGCAGAGAACTTTTGAAGAAAGACACAATTCAGTGCTATTTTAAAACTCTTTCGGACACTCGACCTGTACTGATTATTTCTCCAGATGACACTGAGGTTTGGGGGGAGGGTGTGCCACACCCTGCTATGAAGATGCATTTCTAAGAATACAAATGATGAGTTATCTGCAGTTGTTTCATTTATGCTTGAAAGACTTTGCCCCTTTTCCTCTGAAAATCTTAAAGGGAAACACAGAACTTGTAAAACCCTGTTATGTTCTAACCCATCTAATCTCCTTGCAGAAGTGTAGCCCCTTACAGAAAATGATGGCACAGGTGGAAAAGCTCCTTGAAGGATATACAGTGGAAGTCGGAACTGAAAGCAAGTATCTGAACCAGAGCATAGCTGCTTTATTGGATCGGTAGTTTCCAATGGATAGCTCTTTGATTAAAGAACCTGAGAAATTAATAAAGGTACCTTCTGTTCTCCATCTCTTCTTCGATTCTTGCCCTCATCGTATTTTGGCAGCTCATGATGTATAATAAACCCATTATTCTATCAATAAAAAATTATTGAGTAAAAATAGATTGAACGTTATTCAAATATGCTCTTTCAACATTACTTCTGTTGCCATTTTATTTAACACTAGACTTCCGTCTGTATTCCGAAGACAGAGCAATTTGAACACTTGTTTTCTATATGTAAGTATGGCGTTTAATATGATTTTGGCAGTATGTTTGATGACAGATTTTGGAGTAGCTAAATTTGGTCTCTCTCTGAGTATTCTTGTAACTCATTGAATAGGTGTTTGCGCTGTAGCCAAATACTGATTATTTTTCTAAGAGCATGCGCGTGAACATCCATACACATGGCTTCCAAATCCCAAACCTTGAATACCATTTATGGTGGTGAGAGGAAACGAATGTACATTATCGATTCAGTTTGCATATTGGCTTTATACCATCATGTGATCTAATGGCTCCTCAGCAAATATCTAAAAATGAACTGAGAAAAAGAGAATCAGTCTTTACATTTAACCAACTTGCTTAGCACTTGTGGGATCCTGATTTCTGAAATGCAGGCTAAGATACCTTAAAGGAATCCGTATTTCTGAAAAATAGCCCTCACGTGACATTTTATCACCCTTCTTCTAGCAACCTGTGCAGCTCATTGTGTGACCTTTCTCACCAGTGACAGTCACCAGTCCACCACGGGATTCTTCCCCAAGCCAAATCAAGAGGACAAGAAAGAGGGCTTGAGGGCAATCACTGGCAAAAAAACAATGTAGTATGTGGTACGACATAAAACTCTAAGTCAGGAAAATAGAAGTGTAAAAGCTTTAAGAAACTGAGGATGAGAGGAGGTGGTGTATGTGTCCATCTAGCAAGAAAGACAGGCAAATTGCAGTCCATGGTGATTCCAATTCTCCTCAACAGTGCGCTCTCCCTCTCCAGGGAACTTGATGTCCCTGCAGATGTGAAGAAGTAACGGCTGACCCATTATCAATAGAACCTTCCATGTGGAAGTTAGAAGGGCAATCGGCTGCTTTTTGCTACAAATCCCAGAATAATTATCAAAGTTGATTCAGATGCCACGCTAAACTGGAGAACCTGTAATACTTCCCAGCTTTGAAAGCTGAGCATGTCCCCTGGCCACATCCCGATCCCATAACAGAGTGAGACTTGGGCATGCAACAGTCTTTTTTCCTGGGAAGGAAACTTGAGCATGAATACTTGAAAGAAACTGCAGTGTTTTCCAGCTGGGTTTCAGCCCAATATGCACCTAGATGCACCCTAGGTGTAACCCGGGAGAGCTTGTTTCTGCAGACTAGGAGTTTCGATACATTGTAAAGAACGTGTTTCAAAGATTTTGTCAGAGTTGCGAGATTGCGAGGATTTCCAGAAGCAGTCTTCACCCTGAAGACGTTCACAGGCAGATATGGAAGTTATGGGAATGTCAGTGCAGAAGTGAAACCAGAGCAATCTTGTCTATGAAAAGTCTGGGAAGTATTGGACCAGATTAATGAGATGTAAAAGCAGAAAAAGTAATTTGTAAGAGTGGGTCAAATGCAAATTAGGACCTCTAATGGGAATACTGATGAGGACTCTTGAGCCAGGAGAAGACTGAAGTTAGAAGCTTGGACATTCGAACTGGGCATTGGAGCACTGGGAGAAGCTTGAACCAGTTGAAAGAAGCAGGAGACAGCACCACCTCCAGGGGTAGGGAAGAGGGGTGCAAAGGTGCGGCAGAGATTCTGCCATATCGAATGGATGATAGGCCGAAAGAAAACGGTAAGTATAAAGGGTCCATGGGAGGGGAAAGGTGGGAAGTAGTGAAAGAGAGACTCAACACAGAGGAGGACAAGTGATGTGGAAAGGGACAAACAGAGTGTGAGGGGACAAGGAAGGAAAGGGGGAAGAAGGGAGGGAACCTGTGTCAGGCAAAGCTAGAACAGCAGGAGGTTTGAGTCTTTAAAAATGGACTTTACTGGAAACGAAGTTTGAAGGGATAGTAATAAGCAATGTCTTGCTTACAGATGGGAAGAGGGCAACCACCACAGGGCTCTTTTTGACATAGAACTCTGTTCCTTCATACTCTTTTCAAAGGTGTGTGGGCACACACTGCATATAAGGGCCACTATCATTTCCCTTAGCAAAAGGTGTTGGCTCCAACCACATGCAAGATTACAACAGCCTCGCAGCAGAGCATCACATTGGAAAGCCTGTTCAAACTGGGTACTCCAGACCTGTCATCCGAAAGCTAGTAGTCACTCCAAGAGCTAGGGCTGCATTTTTAAATGTGCACACGGAAAACAAGTTGATGAGGCAGCACAGGAACAAACATCAGTCTTGGGAACAGAAGCTGAATGAGAAAAGGTTGCAGCCTGCACTCCTTCTGTGGAAAACAATTCTGTTGAAATAGTCAACAAATGAAGGGGTTGTTTTAATAATTGCTGGTAGAATTTCTAGATCCACAGCTCTTGCTGAAAAATATCTGGAAGTGAATAAACAGCTCATCTTGTGGGTCTGATTGGACGGCAAGGACTGGCAGCGTGGGGAAAGGAGGAGGAAGTCCCGTCTGAGGTCCTTAAGACACCGTGGCAGGGTAAGAACTTGCTCTAACTTGCTCTCCCTGGAGAGCAAGAGAACAGTTTTTAGAGCAACACATGTCAGACTTAGTGACTCACAACCACATGTGGACATTCCTAGTAAAATATAAAATGGTCCAGCAGTAGATGAAGAGGAAAGAATCCCAAACATTGGTTCTACTAGACATAAGATCTGATGACTCAAAGAAGGCATGCAGAATATTCTGTCTGTAGTTTCAGTCCTTTTTCATCTAACAGTGTGTTCCAATGCCTTGTGTTGAAAAGGTATTGATGATGTAAGAGAAATCGCATCTAACAGGCAAGAAATGCTTGATGTATGTGAGATAATGCAGAGGTTTACACTGAGCAAACGGATTTCTCCTTGAAGTGGCTAATGCAAAAGCCTGACACCAATGGTTAAAAGCAATAGAAAGAGAACAGAAATGCAGCTAGGCTTTAGCAAACATTGAACACCGCTTTTTGGACATTGGTAAGAGGTTTTCTTTACCTGAGAAATCAGAATTAGGATTGCAGCAGACCAGGTATCCACTAGTCCTACCAAATGTGACTGCAATTAAAGCAATAGGCAAAGCATCTCCTGTTAGTTGTTAGGCCCAGCATCCCCTGCAGAACAAGAGGAAGTGCGTCCTGTATAACGTTTTTCCAGTGATATCATGTCTCATGGACGTGCAGCAATAGCATTCCCCACTTTGACAAGCAACAGAGAATATTAATGGGGCCTGTTTCTGAGCCAGACAATGAATGGATTATTCAGAACCAGAGAAATTCATATTCCATTGTTGCCAATCCTGAATCATCAGGCTTTGTGGAGGCAACTCTTGCTGTTCCTGGGCTGGAATAGTGGGCATTGTGGCTATATACCTGCTATCATGGGTTGATATATGTAAATGCAAATAGTGGCTTCACTAAGCAAAAGGGAATTTTCGTTCTGGACTTTCAAGCTATGTGCTAACCCCTCATGCTAGGAAATCAATCTACCAAAATCTCATTTATTATCTAGAAAATAACGACGAGTATGAACTAGTACTCTTAGGAAAAATAATTACGCACAATAGTAAGATGTAAGAGTACCTGCTTGCTACAGATTTCAAGGGTCGACAAACACGTTTTAATGGAGAACTCGGTCTCCTGGCTACCACAACGAAACAGGCGGGATATTCTTTTTGCTTTGAATACAGAACTGTATATGTTAGTATTCTGTGCAGGCTGATGCCTGTTCGTGGAAGAATCTGCTCATGTTGGTTTGCATTTACAGTTTCCCACAATATTATTTGATTTCAGCATCCAGTGATAACAGAACTGATGCGTGCTCTTGAGCCCTCAATAGGAACTAAACTACAGAAAATATACTTTTGCTGAAACTAGTTCATTTTCACATGTTCCAAGGCAAGCTTCACATCATACTTCACATCGAGTCCTCCTAGCTTCTTACCCCCCAGGGAATTCCTTGCAAACTGAAAATCCACTGTGGCTTAAATGTTAGAAAGACGATGATGTGGCATGGGAACGTGAACCATACAATCACTATAATCATTATAGTACTGCACTGGGAAGCATATCTACCCTATCTTACCTAACTTCCAAATAGTTAAATTGGAAAAAATAAGTTTAAACTGAAAGAGTTTTAGATTTGCAGTGCACAAATATTGCATTCAGGGATGTTGGTAAATTCCCAGGAAACGTTCAAAATTTTTGAGCATCCAAGAAAGCACAGAAGAACTTTGAGATGGATGGCTAAAAACTGACAATGGACATTTCTGGCTCTACAGAGACAATGTCTTCCCCTTCTCATCACTCATGATGGATGTAACTGGTAATTTCATAAATATTTGATTGTCCTGAAAGCACTGTGCATATTCTTCCCTTTACTCGCAGAAGTAATCATAGTGATAATGATGTGCAAGAGTACTGTTAGTGCACAGACCTCACCTAGGGGCTATTCTTAGCCGCTAACTTCTGGCATCTCTCTTAAGTGCTTAGTTTCAAGCTAAGGCTTCCTATAAAGTCAATGGAGTGAAGAATGTTCCTTAGAGTGTGATTCAAACATATACATTAAGAGTTTATTGCTTTTAATTAACTATACAGCCAATTCAGATACACACCTAACATTATAGACTATGTGAATATCTGAATTGCAATTCTCAGTCCAGAAACTTTTGGCAAAAACTCTCCTACATGATGATGATGATGATCTCTTTCCATTCATAATATTTCTGACTTCACCTGTCTTGGATGAGGTAGCTCTGAACATCCATCCAATGAAAGAGATATTACCTAAATATATCTGAATGAGAAAGAAGAGTCTAAAATTATAGCGGTATAATTATACATACACACAATATATTTATATATTTGTTTACATTAAAATACTTAATCTTTTTGCAAGTAACAGGGTTGCTTTTCTCTACGGACTGTAAGCCAAGTTTCAGCTGGGAACAAATAATTGAGTTACATAAGCACACATAAAAATAGACTGACCCACATCTATAACAACAGGATCACACTACAATAAAATAGTATTTGTTGTATAATTTCCTGAAGGCAGAAAGCACCTATATAAATTGTCTTATACAAAGAAAGCCATGTAATATTTGATCTCTATTACGCATCCATGGAGCTTGGCATTGTGATGGTTTACACACACGTGAGCCAAAATGTGAACAGTTTATCTTCCTGGTGCAATGCCATTCTGCAGGGAAGACGATATCCAGTTCTGTGTATCATGATCTGCATTTGTATCAGAAAATTGATGTAAGATGACATGGTCTGAGAAGAAGTAGCCGCATATGAAAAATATTAAGTAAAATTAAGGGGTTTTTATTTCTGGAGTAGGCCACAGTACTGTACAGTTTTGTTTACGCTACTGCAACTGATCAGAATAGGGCTCTAGTGAGTACAGTTCTGCACACATCAGGGAATCTGCAGCTGCAGATTTGCATAGGGTAAGAAACATTATACAAACTTATTGCACATGCTGCTTCTCCTGCTGTAATAGCGAATACGTCAAGCCATTCTTATAGAAACAGACACATGCATATGCGCATCGCAGAGAAGGTAGGTGCTCAGCTGGAATCCAGACCAAAGTGTATTTACAACTACTGTTGCCATCCCTCTCTTGCACAGCTTGCAAATTCACAAGCTGCCACAGTATATTCCAAATAATTTAAGCCGTAGTTCTCTTCAGAGCTAAAAAACAGAAGTACAACATGGTAATTGTATTTAATACTTCACAATACTCACAGACTAGTTTTACCAAGCAAAATCTGTTCTTAAACCAATAGAATACGTGCAATGAGCATACCTTTCTTTAACTATAGCTACCGTTGCTGGTACCAATTTATGAGTCCTTACAGCTTACTTAACTCAGAATTAATTTTCCTCACAGTAAGAACATGATGTACTCCAAAGTAATTAATATTTCCATGCCAATTTCTATTTTAAATTCTTAATTTTATCATCTGTAAACATTACTTTTTGTGTGTGTGTGTGTGTGTGGCAAGAATTCTTTCAAAACAGAGACTGTTTTTCTCCCTAGTATTCTAATGGGTGAAAACCAAATGTTGGTAGAAACTAAGTGTGGAAAATTTAAGCCTAAAATGTTTCTTTAAGTAACAAATGACTGAAAACAGGGTACCGGAATGAAACCCATTTCTAACCTCGTTGCATTTGCCTCCCTTTAGCTCTAATGCAGAGTTTATACTATATGGGAGGAGTGTTTCTGAAGCATAGATCTGGTTGCTTAACCAACAAGATGTAAACCTAACCCTTCAAGTAAAGTACAGAACGGGCAAAAACTACATTTTTTTACACTGGTTAGTGACTCTGCCTTAATAGAAATGTAAAAGTAGCTGACAGAGGCAAACTTAGGCTCCAGTTGCCACTTGAGCTTAGCTGAAAGATAGCTCCATTTCAGCACTCATTGACTCAAACAGATGTTGGGTGACCTTGTCAATAAGAGCAAAAACTAAAGCGTTCTCCATGATACAGAGCCCAGTTCTTTGAAAACTAATCAAGACTACAAGGTCATCTTGCACTGGTTATTGAAAAACCACCAAAATAATTTTTCTTGTTTCTATTCCAACGTGGATGAATTCAAAAAGAAATGTACAGCAGAAATTTGCAGTAGATCAAGAAGATCAAATCTGCACAATAAACGATGAATTCTTCAGCTAGCACATATGATCAGATAGTCCCTATAACCCAGGAAATCATGGCAATATTTCAGGTGCTTAGTGTGTCAGATAGCAAGGCTGATGTTTTGGAATAAGGGCAACACTACAGACAAGAGGGCACTGAGCCCTCAGACAGTACAACTGCCTTATTCTCTATGTATCTCTACGTACGTGAGATTGCAACAGCATGGCCACTATATATGTTCTTGAAATGAGGCAAAATAAAAAATTAGAAGACAAAATGTACTTCTAGACTTGCTCAGTGACTGGTCAGCCAGAAGCCCACAGAAATCAACAGGACACTAATTCCCAGTAGGAACAGGGCTCAAAAACTTCCAGATCATTTCGAAAATTTTGCACCTGTCTAAAAACAATCTAATATTTCTGGAGCCAGAACCTCATGGGTATAGTGGATCTTGCATTTATACACTGGAACTTCAGGATGTGAAAATACCTCTAAAATTATGAACATTAAGAAAAAACAAAAATTTCATTGTGTTTTACGTATGTTTGGCATCAGGAAAGACTGAGCTATGCGACCAAAGGTAAGCTATGTAAATTTAAGCAACTAAAGTGACAGTAGTAATCATATGAAACTGTTGAGTAAAGCCCTCTCTACGGACTGCAGTGAGCAGTACAGATTCATCTGTTCTCATATACATCTTTCCTATTGGACTCAATCGCTTTGTCAAGTTTGAACTTTCTAAAATGAAACATTTCAGAAACTGACCTGTAAGCAAAGTAAGAATTCTGTTGACAGATTCAGCTTACCAGAGTATATCATTCACTGCACTGATTCAAAATTTACCTGCAGTTAATCCCATACCTGGCAACTGGAAAACACAGGAAATTTCATTTTAAAGTATAGTTTTCAAATTGCAGGGGAGAGGAATTCAATTGATCAAACCTTAATCGGGGTCTCATATAGGTGTTTGCAAAGTTTTGGGTTTCTTTTTAAGGATGGCCATTTAACAGTAAAGGTATTGAGTTGCAGATAACATAACAGAAATTTAATTTCCTTGACCATATCTTTTCCCAGGTTCCAAATGTTCTGGGGCGTCATGTCAGCACCAACATTCCTTTGCTTTTAACCCCTAAAAGCACCCTCAGTGTGGTACAGTGTTATGCCAGCCCAGGGAACTGAATTTGCAGTGACTTTGCACAGCTGTGCAACACGTGAGAGCAGCTGTGGTTCACCCGGGTCTGGAATGCACAGCTGGGGACATTTCCTTGGCTCCAGCCACACCTCCCGTCCCTGCTCATCCACCCCAGTCACTCCAATCCCAATATAATTGAAGAGATCCTGTAGATAAATTTAAGACATCTGTCATCCACGTATAAAAGCCTCTGTGGCCCACAAATAGCTCATTGGGGATGGGGAAATAAGAAACTTGGTCAAAGATTTCCCTTTTTGACTTCTGAACCTAGTTTTTGACTGCAGTTTGTCTGCTAAGTAATAATTCCCAGCAAGCAGAGTCACAAAGATGGAAGAAGTTTTTGATAAACCAGTTGACAGAAATCACTCCTTCCTGACAAAACCGAACATCTCCCATGCCCCTCTGGCAATCCAAATTCATGCTACATTGACGGAGAGGGACCTGGGTGTCCTGGTGGATGACAGGTTAACCATGAGCCATCAGTGTGCCCTGACTGCCAAGAAAGCCAATGGGATCCTGGGGTGCATCAAAAAGAGTGTGGCTAGCAGGAGGAGGGAGGTTCTCCTTCCCCTCTACACTGCCCTGGTGAGGCCTCATCTGGAGTACTGTGCCCAGTTCTGGGCTCCCCAGTTCAAGAAAGATGAAGAGCTACTGGAGAGAGTCCAGTGGAGGGCTACGAGGATGGTGAGGGGACTGGAGCATCTCCCCTACGAGGAGAGGTTGAGGGAACTGGGCTTGTTCAGCCGGAAGAAGAGAAGGCTGCGAGGGGACCTTATAAATGCCTACAAATATCTGAAGGGTGGGTGTCAGGAGGATGGGGACAAGCTCTTTTCAGTGGTGCCCAGTGACAGGACAAGGAGCAATGGGCACAAACTGAAGCACAGGAAGTTCCGTCTGAACATGAGGAGGAACTTCTTCCCTCTGAGGGTGACGGAGCACTGGAACAGGCTGCCCAGGGAGGTTGTGGAGTCTCCTTCTCTGGAGATATTCAAGACCCGCCTGGACGGGGTCCTGTGCGGCCTGCTGTAGGTGACCCTGCTTTGGCAGGGGGGTTGGACTAGATGACCCACAGAGGTCCCTTCCAACCCCTACTATTCTGTGATTCTGTGATTCTGTGACTACGAGGATATGAATAACTTTGTTTTTCACCAGCAAGAAAAAAGAGTAAAGTCTTAATGTCCATAGATCCAAGGTATAGGAAGTCTTGGTGCTCTTGGACTCAACAGAGCCTGGGCAGTGAGCTCTTCCTGGTGAGGTTCCAGCCAGATCCCCACTGGTACCATATGAAAAGGCGGCAAAGGAGTCATGCAAGAACATTTTCAATAACATCCACTGGATGTGAGAGTCATTAGCTTCTTTGAAGATTTCAATGATATTGTTCGGGTACCTTGAGTTATAAAATAAAAGTCATACTGAGTCTTGCCAAGTGGCTTAGAAATTCACAGTTCTGATTTTCAAGGTGAGAAAACATTTCACTTTTTCCATATGATAATTTTTCATTCATATATATAGAAGCTGAACTGAAAAAAACCCTCAAGTTTGACCTGTCTGGAAATGAGTAACTACTAGGGAACCTGGAGCTATGGGAGTGAGGAGCAGTCTAAATTAAAACAGATAGCAGCACAACCTTGTAGTTATTATGCATATAAATATTACATATATAAGAACATATAACAGTTTTCCTGTGTACCATATCCACCGTAATTTTGCAGACTGTTGGAAAGGTGGGCCTCAGGCTTAAGTAATTTGGTGAGGATGGTAATATATATCTGGAAGAATGTTTTTTATGCATACATTTTTATTTGAATATTCTTCATCTTTATAAACACAAATCTTGAAGTTGCTTTGAGCTTTGGCACCTTGGAAGTTATTCCACTAGAGACAATTAATACACAATGTTTGTAACTGTACATATTATGATTGGATCTAATAACACTATTTGTAGTGAAGACATCCCAACATTTCTCACTTCAAGACACCTCTTTTAGTCACTTACAACTTTGTCAAATGGGTTTTGGACTGTAAAATTTCTTACCAGATGCTTTTCCTTAGCCTGATTATTTTCTTGGTTTTTCTCAATTTACAGATAAAATAATGTAAGCCTTTATGAGAGCAGAGCTAGACAAAAAGTGCGTTATGTTGCCCATGTTGAAAATGTTGTGGGTTTTTACATTGGAAGTTATACTCCATCCAGTTGTTGAAGTAAAAATATTAAATTTTACATGAATGTATGGGCCTTATGCTTGGGAAATATCCTTGCTGTTCTGAAAATCTATCCACATTCAAAAAATTCCATTTTGCAAGCTTTCAGAAAAGACTTGCTAGAGATTTAGCTGAAAACTCTGAAGAGTCTGTCTGCTGCGGATCTACTCAGGGCTGCACAGACATAATTCTTCCTGTGATTACAGCCAAGCACCACAAAATGTGTGCCTCTCGGGGACCTTCCTGTTGACAGTGTGTAGAGGAGAAAACTAATTTGAAAGCAGTGTAGATAAAAGTGGAATTTAGGAGTTAATGATATATAGACGGAGAAAGAAATGGAAGGAGTATGATGAGCAAGAGGGTGGGACCATGAATTACCACTTGTATATGGAGGAGACAGGAACTGGGAGCTTGTGTGGAAGACGAGGTTTAGAGGATGACAAACAACCAAGGTGACAAAGGAGAAGAACTGAGGTTAGCTGAGCACAGGGACCAGGACAAATATGTGAAGAGAATTAGATGAGGATTTCAGGGAATGGGGTTGAAAATAAACACTAGCTAAACCAGGGGCTAGATAGTACAAGAGGGCTAACTGGTAGTTTGGGAGCTGGTCGGTGGTTAAACTGGATTATTTGTATAGGTAAGAAGACAGGAATGTAAAAAGAAGACTGTGCATAAGAGTCAAACAAAACATTAAAGCAACATTTTAAAGGTGCAATGCAAGGTTGAATGCAAGCTTTTAACACAGGAAATGCCAACATTGATACTGCTTTTGCAACTTGAATTTGAACCCTTGGGCGCAAGCATGATGATAGACTATTATGGCATGATGATAGACTATTTCTTCTACAGAAACGCAGCCTTACTCAGGAAAGCCCATTATAAGAAATTTCCTCTGGGTTTCCACGAGCTTATAAATTGAAGATTACAAAACTCCTGCCTCATTGGCTCTGGCAGTCAGAAGGTGTGAAATGCACTAAGCAGTCAATTGCTAGGAGGAAAGCCACCTGAATGGAGATGTTGAAAATCAGGTTTCTTCTTCACCTCTGACAGCTCTCATATGATACTAAACAAGAAATTTTAATCTAACTTTTCCAGATGGCCACTAATTACACATTTTCAGAGAGGTCACCCGGAGATCTGAGGTCTAGTTTGAAGTAGTGTTCGCTAGTCATAGCTGAATTCTGCTGGAACAACACTTCAGACATAAGGACTTGAAAAGTCGGGTTCTTGGCACCTTAGACACTGAGTATTACAAAACAGTTTTGACTTTAAGTTCTCACTTTCCCAATCTATGGCAGTTAATGCTTCTCACCTCAAACTGTTCCTTGGGTCCAGATGTCCCTCCAAATAGAGAAACATAATTTAATTTGGTTCTTCCACAGTTGATTTCAAGTTGAATATCTCAATAAACAACTCATTTACGTAAAACTACATGGATTTGTTCGTTTCAGCTTCAACATTTAGTTCAATCCTACAGGGCTTTTGGCACTTTTTTTGTTAGTTTGTGATTCATCTCACACAAGGGGTCAACTAGGTTCTTGAATTAAATACACAAGGAGAAAAAAACCAATAGTTCTGGAATGAGAAAACCATTGTAGCTTGCATTCACTGAATAAAAACCGATGTGGTTAAGCTTTGTAACTAAAATAGAACCTCCACTTTTGGATAGAAACCAGAGAACAGTTTGGAGTTACGGTAAAATATCATGTAGATAAATTAATTTAAGTGGAACAATAGTCTGAAGTGTTGCATTCATATTTTTTTCAAACTCAGGAAGTCCAGACTGTGATTCCTTCATACCGAGGCAGAGTTTATTAAATGACAACTAATGTAGGAAAATACAGAGCAAAAAACCTGGGGTAGAAAAGGAAAATTTTTTGTAGTAGTGTGGGAGGATGAAGCTCAGAAGAGTGTTTTGTATCTTTTAGTGACTCAGGTTTTACATACTCAGATGAGTGCCTAATGGCAGAACAGCTGGCTGTGTAACTTCCCAGGCTGGCGGACTGAAAGCAAAGGGTTACACCAGGGAAAACATAAGCGTGCTTGGTATAGCTGAAATCAAACTCAGGACACTCCTAATCCTGGAGTGGTGTTTACAGCTTGTGATCTAGTAATTAGGAAAAAACCCCAAATTCACCAACATCAGAACTGGAGATACCACAGAAAAATGTAAATGTTTTTTTTTCTCAGAGTATTAAATGGTGAAAACTTAAACTGGAACCTGTCATTTGCTAAATATGTGCTGATTTTTTTCTCTTTTTTTTTTCTTTTTTATTTCTTACACCCCACCCTGCACCCCCCATTTTGGACATATGCACTGTGGCACCTTCCATTGACATGTCTAATATTGCCTCCCCTCTGCACCAAATATCCAAATAACTTCGTAGTTTTATAGTAGAGGAAATACTATTCTCCCACGTAACTGTAGACTGCCAGCAGATACACAGGAAGGCTCAGACCTCCTAAATTCCACAGACAAAATCTATGGGAGATACAAGCAAACTCCTGAGACCTTGTTCTGTTCCTTAACATAACTTTTAACACAACAGAGACAACACTTTCTTTTCTAAAAAGGTCACCCAAAAATAAGGAATTGTTTTTGCCATTTTATAATTGTATGAGGATGTATGCACACTTTCTTGAAAAAAAATTTCCTTTTTCGTAGGAAAAATCAACAATCCATTACAGAAAAATGACTTCAGCCTTCTAGACTGTCGAGAGTGTTACTGCATTTGGATTACAGATCTAAAATATTCTCTAAGCAATTTTTTTTTGAGAGAGACAATGTCTTGTGTTGAAAACAAGTTCATGAAATTACAACCTGAGACACTAAATACTTTTAAACATTCATTTAATTTTATTTAAAAGAGTCTCTTGAAACCATAAAAGAGTTGATTTAACGTATGTACTGTATTCCCTTATCTTCTACATGAAAGAAAAGCCTAGAAAGGGGGTAAATTTTCAAGAGTAATTCATTCTGCAAGGAAAAAGTCATAACCGTATATTCAGGTCAATGGCTCAGCATTTTGGCCCCAAAATCTGAAAACATTGTTTCCGGCATTGCAATAAGGTGACCTTGCAAGTGTCAGCAGGTATGACCTTTTGTTTTCACAGCCTATAGCCAGCAGCTGCCAATAGACCCTGTAGTCTTACCTCCTGTATAATACAAACTATTAGGTTTCAGCCAGATCTGTTACTGTATTAGTTTCAAAATTAAGCTATTAAGTTAGATGAATAAGGTTTCAATGCCCAGAAGAGTAAGAGATTCATTAGCCGCTGCCAGAAAACAGGACACATAAGGTGACACTCATGCCCAAGGTCACGGCAAGAGCTGATGGCCCAATAGGTGATCTCAGCTGACGACCACAGAGGAAGGAAAAGTCCTCTCAAGCACTTGGCAAATCTGCTGTGGAGGTTATTCCTTTCCACCTCCAAATCTGGTAATAAGTGCAAATCTGAATATATGAGGAGGACACGTTAAGCAGGACTCTAAAAGAAAAGATCTTCGGCACAGTCTTAAAGCACGAATTCATTCTGCGGGAAGTCCCACAGCCAGGGGTGGTTGGTCTCTGGTACTTCATAGGAATATCAGAAAAACTTGGGATGCTTGCTTACATGGTGCTAATTGTTCATGAGGCAGAAAAATGCCGTACTGATTCTTGCCGGTGAGTAACTAATGGCCCTATGCATGAGATCCAATTGTAATGATTGCTTTACTGTGCAGCTGTAATTTAACAAGCATGCTGGGGGCACTGCTTACAATATGCCTGAGGCCTGTGAAGAATGGAGATAAACATCACTTCACTAGACATAGACTTGGCAAAACCAGAGGGAACTGCACACCTATCCAGTCAGTCCAGTGGACCTACTACATTTTTTCTCAGGAAATGGATTAAAGCAAATCTGCTTAGAATGAATCGTGCTTGAGATTCTGACATGTCCCCTAAACCCTCTGCATATTTTTAAATACTGTCAGTTTGCCACACCAATAGAAATCAAATCAGCGTCAGAACCCCAATTTTATTTTTGATAGCATAGCACCAGTAAACTAGAGTGAAAAATAAATCCCAAGTCAGAATTTCCAGCCTCATTCCATGAGAAAATCACAGTAAAACTGCTGATCCTTTGTCTTTAAGAACTGTTAAATCTTAAGCAAGCTAATTCACAAAATAACGTGTGTGAAAACTCAGATTTCAAATAGAAACTAATCAAAGATGGATGCCAACATCAGTTAATGGCACCACAAAGACATAACATTTTTATATATATTTTTATACGTATACATCTGGTTATACAAGAAAGCAAAATACAGCAAGCAAGATCGTTTTTGTCTAACTCCTGCTTTTAAGAAGGGTCTTTTTTTGTGATTGGTGGTGTCAGATCAATGCACAATAGAAAAGTATGCTGTCAGACGTAAGGCCTACACCAATTGTTTTTAACGTAGGATCATAAAATAATTTCTTGCATTATGATAGCAACAGTAAAGTGGCACTCCTGTAAAAATGATAAAAACAAGATCTTGAGTAGGTTAATGTGTTTTTACAAGTGACCGCAAATAGCACTTGTGAATGGAAATGTACAGCATCTGCTTAGAAAAGCCATCCATTACTGCAGCATTATGAGGGAAAAGGAAAGGATAACAACATAAGAGGTCCTGACTCTAGCTGAGGCTCTGTGTGAACTGATGGATGCAAAACTCTCCAAATCGCAGATTTGTGGCACTTTGAGGATCGGGTGCTGTAAAATGTGAGCGTTTACATGGGTCCTGTACAGCCAGGCACATATAAAGGGGATTTTGATTTTCAGGTCCCTTTTGTCTCTGTCAGCATGTGCCGCTCACTGTCGCTTAAGTAGCGTGGAACATACCTGGTACCTAAAATTGAACGATGGGCCCGAACTCTTGCATTTTTGCTGTGTGATGTGAAGTTAAAAGGTTTAGTACAACAGACTTGATTTAGACAAGCAAACAGAAACAAATATGATATTTACTTACTGTAGGCGCTTTCAGTACCTAAGGTTAAAGAGCCATCTGTTTCTCTGGTATAATTCCAGTGGTTTCAACGGGCAGGATGAATTTGATGCAACACGTTCACCTGGTCACCTAGCACACAGCAGAGACGTTCCCTTTGTGTGGAAGCCTGCAGACAAGCCTTTTGCCACCTAGTGGCAACTATTTTGAACACAGACAGTAGTTGAAACCAGTAGATGTTATTTTAAATACCGGGGTGTATTAAACCGTCTGAGGTGGATGAAAACACACATTACCAGGTAAAAACTATTTTGAAGCCTCAGAGGGTAACTGCACATATACCCAGCGTTGTACATTCAGACAGGAAAGATTTCCTGACTGAAGCTATCTAACACGAAAACATTTCCAATTGTGCTAATATTTTTTGTACAGCATGGCTGGACATACGCCACCTGTAGCATTTTGCATGAAAAAAGATGGAACAAAATACTGACAACTTGACAGCTTTTAATTCATCCATCTCCTCCTCCTGCCAGTCTCTCTGGGATTAAAAGAAATTATATTACTTTAAATTTTTACATAGCCAAACTGTCGTCCTACCTGAGTAGTCCCAATGACTGGAACAGCAGCTGCTCATGTGGGAAAAGCAAAGGCATGGCCAAGTCAGAATGTTTGTATTAAGGTTATGAGTTACTAATAGAAAGACCGGTCACAGCTAGCGACCACATGCCGTACCTCCTAATCCAAAGTAGCTACCAGAAACTCCTCAGGAAATGCAAAAAAGATGGAATTTTTGGTGGTGGATGGCCTGGTAGCACTTATGCACTTACATAAGTGCATTTATTTTCGCTACTTTTAATGCTAATTTGGCTATTATTGAGAGTAACTGGACATTTATCTACTTCTGGTACTTAAATTATCTCTGTTACTAAACTATTCATTTCTTTACTACTATTACCATATGTGTCGTGACACATGAAATGTGTCTGACATCGGGAAATGTTGTTATCTTGTACAGATAAATGTGTCATTGCTTCAAACCCTGAATGGCAAAGACTTCTGCCCTTCCTTCTGTACAAGGAATTCCATAAATTTCATAAGAAGCTTAAAAAAACATTAAAACCAATGTCAGAATATAGTGTCCCTAGACCTGATTTTAAAACAGTAAAAAGATGAGTTCTGCATGTCTAAATTCTTCTGGGAGCCAATTCCACAAAGATGGAGATTAAATACTTGAGAGCCAACTGATGTCAGTCAGTCTAGAAGGCATGCCAAATAGCTAGCAGTAGCTAACCTCAGTAAATGACAGAAACCAAAGGGTGACAAAAGGTCAGAGATGAACACAGGCCCTCCAATTTTAGAGTATCCTGAATTCACAGGGGAATCCCCCAAACACAGAAAACTTGAGCAATGTGATGTGAAAAAACTGGATTTAGAGAAGATTTAGGTGGCTGAAATTCATATTAGGATGGTATTAGTTATTATCCCACAAAAAAAACATTTAATAATGAATGCTATTAAACTGAAATTGTACTAAAGAGCTGTTGAGATACATTTTGGAGATGTCATAAATACATATTTTTTTGTTTGTGTTCTGATGAATATCAGCTGGATCCAATGTCAGAGGAGCAGTAAAACTGAGTAAAAAGTCTTTAGATGGGAGAATCTATCAGATTTCTGAGCTTAATGATATGTCTGCTTACATTGTAGTAGTCAAAAATGTAAATATACATAGGTGTTTTACTGAGTTACTGAATGAATCTCTATTCAAGCTCCTATTCAGTGATCACAGACAAATGTTCAATTCATCAAAAATATACTCTAGCTCCAACTGCCAACCTAGTTGCGATGAAGCGACTTGCATTCTGTTCTGGGCCATGAATCATGGTCACAAGAGTTAATTACAATTCTAATGGCAGGGTCAATAAGGTCAAGTGAATGACTTTGTATGCAATTAGGGCAGAACGGAAGATAATGAAGTTCAACAGGTGCAACTGAGAGCAGAAGCTGTCTGTTGTATTAAAGTCTTTGACTTGAAGATTCAAAATTGCTTTTGGAGTGAAAATTTGGGAAAAATACCTTTTTACTTGTCAATGGAAAATTTTTTTCCCTAGAAATGACAGGTCTGAAAACAGACAATGTCCCAGCGCTGCCTTTACTCTCATTTACAAACCTGCTGAACTCAAGAATGTGAACAATGTGATTGTTTCAGCCACACATATTTTTATTTTCTAGGCAAATGCAGTGTATCTATGACTGCAGAAAAAGAAAGATAAATGAGAAAATTTTGTAGACGGAAATTCACCCTGGATGTGGTTTATTCTACATCAGATCAGTATTAGAATTTCTGTAGTTTCTCATATTAAGATGAGTTCAAACTAAAGATGGCAAATAAGAAAAATAATGAATTTGTGCACTTTTCAATCTAATAAGAAAATACATACTTTATCCTGACTTGTCTATACAGACATCTCTTGCTCACAATCTTGCTGGTTTTAAAACAAATCACTTTCCTCAGATACCGATAAACAGCAAAAGCGTACTCCGTGCACAGGACAAAACACATGCAGAATCATTTGCTGCATACTCCTAAGAACCCAGTGTAAAAGCACTGAGGCAGGTTTATTTAAACTCCCTCTTCGGAGAGCAAAGGGAAATGTGTGAACGTGTAAGTGTCCCAATAGTCCTTCCCCAGCAGTCCCCCAGCAGTTTATTAACACATTTATGATAGCTGTTGGCAGTGCAAATTTCTTTCTACCACCTTGCCAGCACTTGAATCAGCCCTTCAGTCAGAAGGTACACTTCTGCAAATGAAAAAGGGAGTTCAGTTTCCATACCCAATCAATCTCCTCAGAGCACCAGAAAGGGATGGCTAATTAGTGCCATGTATTACTGTGCTGGGGACACCTGCCCGCGACGAACAGGAATGAGACCATTAGGTCATTTCACAGAGACTCCACAGTTACATCTACCCCAGTAAATTAAAACAGCGGGTACAGAAATGGGATTACACATTAAATTAAATGGCGACGGAAGAGGTTCTTGCCCATGCCAGTGAGCACAACCGGGGTGGCTGGCGCAGGTCTGGGTCACACTACCTGGCAGCTTGTGGGCAGCCACCATGCCTGCTGGAGTGCACACCCGTCATGTCACGCCACGTGGCCCAGGAGCCTTCCCGGCACTTCTATGGTACTAGGATACACATAGTGTATTGTTACTTGTTAGGCTTTCACATAACGTACAAAATTTTATAGTTGAATCAATTATAAAATAGATAATCCTGTAAAATGTTGAAACATTCCAAACCCACCCATTATATCCTGTCTGCTAGATTTTGGCTTTTTCAAACAGTGGAAAACCAGGCTTGGTAGCTGTTAGGTTATGCGGTTAACAGCCTGTCTGCACACCCACAAAAGAGCACAGAGAGAAAATGGTGCAAGCGGATCCCAAATAATGGGCTGCTCCTTCTGAGGAGCAAACATCTTGTCCGGTCTCCCAGGACAGCTTCAGCCCCATTGCCCAGGTGTGAAACCCATCAAGACAAGGTTGTTGGTTGGTGTTGGCTGTGTTTTTGTGAGTACTCTCTGTGCCTGTCTGTGATCTGTGTGGTATATATGTGTATATATATATGCATACATTTGATGTATACGTAGGCTCTGTGTGTGTGTGCTTACTGGGAAGACATTTTCAGCCTTGCTACTGTTTGGACCTGGAGGCATGGAGCTGCAGCAGCCTTGCCTCTCTCAGACTGTTTGATCCAGCACGATAAATTTTCCTCTAACAGTAGGAGCAATTTTGCAGCCCTCAGTTTTTGTGGGTCTAATCCTGAAGACATTTTTCATTGCTTCACTGTGCTCATCAGAAATTCCCGCTAACACTAGTGGAGAAGCCACAATATCTTCAAAATGTAGGCTTGTGGTAATCAGCATATTAAGCTTCTCAGTAGAAGGCCAAATATTGATTTTTTTTTAAATATAGACAATTAAACTTTGTTCTTAGACATACAGTGGGGCCAGGATGGAAAGTTTACATTGCTGCAATTGTGTTATAGCTTCTCTCTGGATAAACAGAAGACTTCATTTTAAGTTCTATCAATCCTACACCATTCACAAACAATAAAATTAATTTCTAGTTTGAATAAATAAAGCCTACTAAATTGGTTCCTTTGCCAGTACTTGCAAGCTTTATATTGAACTGGTTCACAAAGCCAACAGTGTCAGTTAACAAAACAAAAGATGTTGTTTTCTATTTTTGCTATTAATTAAGCCAACTCCATAGATACAAGTAGCTCATTGGAGTTAATTATCTCTGAAAGAATCCAGTTCATTTGCAGTCTGCAAGTCAGAAAGAATTATACCAGTTTTTTTAGTTGAATCCTTTTAGTACTATGAACACTAGTTTTCATGAGCTTTTACACTGAAATTCAAGGAGACAACATTTCAGGAGCTGAAAGTCTCTAAAATTCACCTCTTCTTTAATCAACTATATTGAAAGCTCTTTTACATGATATTACCAGGAATGAAGGCATTGTTCAAAGCAATCCAACAAATTTTGGAACTAATAATAGACTGATACATTCAAAGCACATTCCTGCTTCCACTTAATTCTCAGATTTCCCATCCCTCAAAATTTATCCATCTGCAACCAAGGTTAAAGAAGGAAAGAACCTAATTTCTTTAATCCTTATGGAGGTAGAGCCTAGACCTCACACAATTCTAGCTACTTCCATATGGGAGCCAAACTGTCATATTAAGGCTGTACAATGCATATAAAATTAACACCACACTGTGTGGCCTGTCCTTCATAGGACATAATTAAACTATATTGGCTAAAATTGTAACACATTGTAAGTCAATAAATTTTAGTGCTTTTTTCTTTTAAAAATGCATTTTCATCAAGTTCTCTTCACTACATTGACAAAGTCTTCCAGTCACCGCAGTAAAAGAACAAAATAGTGGCCACTATTTATTTTCCAAGTGCTTCTATCCTCATAAACCATGTAAGTATAGTTCCTCCCTATCAGCAGATGGAGACAGAGTACACATGTTTTGATGTCATCATCCTTCAGTTAATTAAGAATTTCTCACCACACAACCCAGATAGCATAGATTTGGTTGAGCTTTCTGTTTTCTTACAGATTCCAGGATAATGAATCAACATACCTTGGGGGTTAAGTAATTTCCTCGATGTTAAGACTTTTTTTTGATTTTGGAATCACCTAAGAAATGTGATTCTGGGTCTAGCACCACTTCTTCAGGCACAGTGTGCTGCAGAGCAAACAATCAGCATAACAGCAACACAAATCACCTGTTAACTTCCATGAGGGAAATTCATATAGTGTTGCTCTATGTTATAGCTCTTCAATTTTTTGTTAATTACTATTGCAATGCTATTCAACAGCTTCACAAATTATGGGCTTAAATGGGAACATTCTAAAAAAACCCATAAGTAATAAGCTTAGGCAGCAAAACTTCACAGGGAGCTTTTATAAATATCTTCTCACAGCTCATTACTACAAATTTACTTTTTGGTTTTGTCCAGGTAGGTAATAGGAACTAGGTATTTCCTGGGTAGTATTTAGTGCTATTATCAGTTTCTTGAAAGAGATACTGCCCTATAGAAGTATCCTTAATTTGACTCTCAAAAGGTATCTTTAATTATTCTCCATTCTGCAACTGCACTTATGCTTTTGTCACTGTCTCTTAAATATCATCCATTACATATCACTACAAAGAAAGTGCAGAGGTACAGCTGAATGCCAAATAACAGTATTTATCAACTATTCACAAACACATGAGGGTAAGGTATCGATATCCTACCAAAGTAACTATTTCCTGGGTGTTTCCGTAAGGCAAACAGGCACATATTCCAGGGGTTCAAAAGTAATGGAGTACTATTTTCTCTCATAGCCTTAATAAAAATCTGTAGTGTAATGTTTCAGAAAACAGTCTGTATCAAAAAGCAGGGCTTGTTGAAACCCAAATAGATAATTTATTTTAACCTCTATTCAAATTTGTCTTCTGTCTCCCTCTGCTGAACAGGACTTGTCATATTTGCTATAGTTGACCCAGTAAAAAAGAATTTGAAGAAAATAACACAAAAAGTGGTTATTCCATTACCTTGGTATTTTGCTAACAGCAACACAAGATCTCTTCCATTGATATTCACTGTTGAGTGACTTAGTCAGTATTTTGGGTCACACAGATTCTGCAACTCCCAATTTTGATTTGTTCCTGTACTGGTTTACCACAATTCTGGTGCTCCCAATCTTGAAGCAAGGATGTAACAGAAATATTTTCCTTTCTCTTAGAACATTTAAAGTTCTCAGCTGTGCAATAGGAATGGGAGGAACCTCTTAGTCTCCCCAACAAATAACAAATCCATGCCTACATCTTCCACTACATTTCAGTCAAACTCGGTGACTTTCATTCTGTCTTTAATCTTTGTCTGGTTAAATTGACTCTTTGTGAAGAAGTCAGTCAGTGAACGTGTACTCTTGTTATGTTTAATAATGGTCTTAGATTAATGCAATCCATTAATCTTTCAATTATCTTGCTACTTAGAGTTACTGCAGACTTTTATGTGAATTAATTTTAGGTCATGGCTGTTTTCAGCTGATACTTTGGGGTAGACAGAATGCTCTTTGAATGAAACCTTTTGTTCCTTTTCAAATATTTTTTAATTACCAAAGCCAATATTTCTTCATTAATTTGCCTCTCTTGACTATTGCAACCGTTTAAGTAAATTAATTTTGTTCTTTTATTTTGCTTCAGACTATTCCTTTGACATCAATTCAGCTCTCAAAATAGAACTTAACTGATGTACAGATTTTTGTGCTAGCAATTTGCACAGGAAAGAATTTCACACAATACTACCAGTAATTTCCCTGACAGTATTCACAACCTGGAGCTATCGAATCCATGAGTGAAAGCTCTTGTTTGCTGAGTGCAGAGTGTATTTTAAAACAGACAATATTTATTTTGTATGTTTAAAAAGGCATAAAAAACCCTAATGAAACTTGCACATATTATGTTAGTGATAGCAAATATGAAAAAAGTTTGAGTGTGTTCAATTTCAGAAGTGATCCCTCATATGATCTCCTTTTTTCAAATAACACAACATACTGAATCATAATATGTCTGTAAAAAGCCAAATACAAATCCATTAAGGAACTGCTCAGTAGGAGCTGGATCTGCTCTAAAGTACACTAAACTTCATTCTGCTGAAGGAACAAAATTTTGTTCAGGAAAAGGAGAAGAGTCATAAAGTAAGTCTGGTGTTTCTTAACCTAATTATACCTAATGCAATGTGAATTATACTTGATGTAATAAAGTGATAGTCAGAAGAAAAATGTTAGTAAAGAGCATTGTGAAGAATGTACCACTCCACATCTTGTCAATAGAATTAATGTTAAAAATTGTAAAACTAATTAAAAGTAGGAAGGTATAATATCCCCAAGGAACTGTGATCAAATAAATGCCGAAAAAAGCAAATAGAAGTCAGAAAATAATATTAATAATGATATCTCTAAATAGCCAAGTTATATTCTAGATATGCTTTGGCTGACTCTAGGTACAAAAGTATGACATTAAATGAGCTGGTAGGATTTTCTCTTTGCTCTTCAGCGGCTTACAGTTCGCTCGCAGATGGTTTCTGTCTCAATTCAGTTTAATCCAATCAGCTTGCCTCACTCTGTCCTATGCTCACCTATAAGAATGTTTTTTTGGATGAAAAACAGCTGCTTCTTCCTGTTGATATTGGCATATGGAATATAAGAACAGCACTTCCTTTCCCACATCATGTGTCCATGGCTCTCAAGGTCAAAACTGCTGAAACCAAGGTAAAGGGAATTGAGTTTGTATAGTGTTGTATGTCACCAAATAGTATTTAGAGAATTAGACAGCTACTGCGGGGCTTGAAAATGCAGTTGCTTTTATTCTTATAGTAAGAGTGTTCTTCAATGTTCTCTTCCTGAAAACTGAAACAAAAAGGACACCTTATACTATAGTGTTGATGGAAAGTACTGCAAATTACATCTTATAAAAAGGATTTCAAAGTATGTGATGTAGCTCCATTTATAACATATAATTATTGGAAGCGTCTAATAAAATCCTACGTGTAATGACACCAGTGTGTTTCTAAAATTCCTTCTTTAAGTTGTTTTAACATATAATAAATGACCCTGTGGTTTTTAACTTGTCTTTTTCGCTTTGAATTATTTCAGGTGCTAGAAACTGAGAAAAATAGTTTGAAAATAAACAGTATTCTGAGATTTTAAAAATATATGTTTAAATTTCAGTGGAAAGTTCAAATAAAAAATGAAGAAGGATATTATAAAACTGGAAAATTTTCAAAGGATTTTCATTTTCATGTTATTCTTTTAAGAATATATTCTTAGTACCAAGCTGCATACAATTCCTTAGCTTACTCGGCTGAGCAAAGCATACTATACCTAATACATCACTACATCCCTAAGACAGGAACTAAGAGTATTCTGGATACAAAGAGAAAAATCCTGGGCCTTTGACGCCAATGAAAGTTTGTTGCTGACTTCAAGTGAGGCTAGGAATTCACTTACTGTCATTAGAGGTCAACAGGTCATCGGCTCACAGCCGTCCTTCGGCTCTGTGATTTTCACCTCAGTCCTCTCTCACCACTTTTATTACCATATGAATCTACATCTAGAGCAGATAAGGCTTCAAGGAGGCAGTTGCTAGAGGAGCGGCAGCAGATAAAGGAGAATTACAAGAAACTAGCATCTGCTCAGAGCAATGGAATGAAAATGATTCCCACCAAAAATGTGCAGAAGACTAAACTTCTAATGTGTAGACATTCTTTCAGTGGGGTAGAAGGTGGCACAGCTGCCAAACTTGCACATGACATTGTAGTCAATTAACGTTACAGTGACCATGGGGTACACGGTGGAAAAGAGCAGTTCGAATGGGTTATTTGGCCAATTTTCTTTAGAGTAAGACTAAAGACAACGGAAATGGAAAAGCTGTATTTAGCCCTCAGACCAACCTGGCTGAAGAGATTAATCAATCTCAGGTTTTTCTTGGCCTTGGTTGACATAGGGGAAGAAAAAAAGAGTAAGACTGACCTGGACATTTAGTTATTGACAAATACCTGTTTGTACATGTCCTATTGCATTAGAAACTAAAGCTCCTTGATGTCTCTCACTGTGGGAGACAGATGGACTATTCAATATTTAGCATTTTACAATATTCAGTAGTATAAAAATAAGTGGTTTGCTAAACTCACAATATCCACACTTCTGTCAGTGTCAGATGGTTCTGTAAATACGTTATCTACCACACAACCATTCAAATAAAAAAGGCCAGAAGTGAACATTAGAGATGTTTGAGTGAAGCTTCATCCAGAGCGGCATCTGATTTTGCTTTGAAGGATCTATTATTTCCAAAGATGGTTTGTTCCACTGGCTAATTGCCTTTACAGTTAAAAATGTCCTTCATGCATCTTTCAAATTTGTCTAGCTATAACTTGCAGCTGTTTACTTCTTGTGGCTTTTCTGATAGATTAAAGAGCCTTAAGTACCTGGTATTTTCTGCCTGGAAAGGTACTTATCCGTCATAATCGAATCAGCCCTCAGAGCTAAACAGATTGACCTCTTTAGGGCTGTAGTCCTAATAAAAAAACCCCCATTTCTAGCCATCAACTCCCTTTTGTGGCTCTTCTCGGCACCTTTTTAATTTCTTAACTTACTTTAAAAATTGCTAGTGCCAAATCGAATGCCACTTTGTCTTCCCAGTGCTGTGTTTAGAAGTAATACTTCTTCCTTATTTCTATTCGTATTCTCCCAGTCTAAAATCCAAAGCCTAAAGGGCTTGTTTTGTGTCACAATATTGCAAGAGAAGTTCATAAAAATGAGCTAGGATGAGGTAATGCTCATCTACAGCCCTCCTCAGAGTCACTGCCTTCTTGAATAAGGGCTCCTTTCAACAGCATATAACAAATTAAACCAAAATCGAAATTATACTTTAAAGCTGGCTTATGTTTTACATTTTTTAGTGCAATGTTACCTGCCAACTGAGTTTAATTCAAAAATAAGGACTTAAAAAAATATTCTGTATCATTAATTTTCTTTCTTTTTTCTTTATTCATTTTGAATCACTTGCCAAGAACATTATCCAACTTTACTCTCAAAACCCAAAGCAATGATAAGGGTATGCAATCACTAGTTTTGATAAAAATTGTTGAATACAAGCAAATAATTAAAATGAGCAAGTGTCTTTCAAACTTTGCAAAATGGAAATTATTTTTAAACTTCACAGTATCTTATATATTCAGGTTTTTTGTTTCATTCCTTTAGTCTTAGTTGTTATCCAAATAATTCTTCTTCCTATTTAGTCATGAACTATTATCTCCCCTACTTTGGTCCCTATAACCAAACTACACACACGTGATTCCTTTCACCTTTCTTCAGAATTGAGTCCTATTCCTCTATTAGTTGTTACCTATTTTTTCTAAAGTTCCTTCCCATTGCAAATATGGTGCCACCATTCAAAGAGATTCAAAGAATGTCTTCTTTTGCATGATACAATGCTTCACTATATGCAGTCTATATTCTCTGCTTGCCATTCTGATACTCTGAAAAATTGCATCCAGTCCTCTGTATTTTACTACTTCATCTATGCAGGGCCATTTTTCATGGATTTACTTCTGAATGAACACCTGCATTTTTAATATTTAATCATCTTAGTCTTTATTTTTCCATTTGAAATTCAATTTTGATCAACACGGACACGAAGTCCTGTAAAACATGAAACTTCCAAACTCACTTGCTGTCAGCTCTCTTCCATTATCCTAGGGGGAATCCAGCATGGGATCTTGTATGGCACACAAAAATGTGCAGCTTATGGCCCATATTGATATGTCCAAGTGTATTTACTTAATAATGGAATCACTAGTAATTATGTTCCGCTTGGGTCATTATTGCATAAAGGATCAGAGTTTGGATCTATGGAGGTCTTACCAGAGGATTCAGGTAAACACACATTGCTAGTTTCAAATATTTGATAGCCAAACTGGAGGAAGGGCAAGAAAGTTCTTAAGTCATTACATGTGTTGTACTTGGACTAAGAATTTATACAACAGTACACTCTTAAAACAAAAACTGGAACGCTTTAATAGCAAAAAGCAAAATGCAGCCACAGATCCTTCCACTGTAAAGCATCATGTAGCACAATATTAAAGATAGACAATATGAAACCAGTAGCAATTCTCTCTACAGTCACTGTCTTTCTCATGACTGCTTTCTATCTATATATTTTCAGAGGAAAGCAAAGTGCAGAAGATGAAGGATGGAGGTGATAGGCAGAGAGGAAAATGAAACAGTAAAGAAAGACTCAGGAGTTAGAAAAATGGCCATTGAAAGAGGAAAGATAGCAAGAAGTTACGAAAGAGGAAAGGAGAAGTATGACATGTTAAAGCACTAGCTAGAACGAGAAAATAGAGGATAATCTGGAGTCTATAGACAAGAAAAACTGATTTTACTGACCACTCCACCAACTGTAGTAAACATCTTCAGTTTCTTGTTCTTAAACAAGCACACAATATTGCCAAAGCAGGCGCTTAATTTTGAAGCATAGAGATGTCTCGTCCTGATGTCCCATATTTCCCTTTAAAAAAATCAAAGCCCAAATAAATATCTGGAATGTCATTATATCATCACACAAAAACAGAAATTAGTGTGTTTTGCATTAGGAAGACTACTATTATCACCAAAACTGATTAACTTTCAAAACATAATTTTACATTATACCTGTAGGAATGAATACCAGTCCTAGTGTCTGCATAATTCAGGAATCAAACTTAGAAGATCAGAGACATGTGATCAGAGATGTGTTCACTTGAAAGGATCTCCAGACACTTTATGGACTTCATCAGGTGAAAGCTCACAGGTTTTTGTCTGGCTGCATTGCTTCTGAAACTTCAGAAATGACAACACAGAAATGGAATGAAAGAAATAATGATACCAATGTATCAGAGGAAACATACATTCTTTGTATAATTCTGTATATAGCATTTCTCTTTTCTTAAGGACACTGTATTTTATCATAAAATAGTGTTTGCTTTAAGTAACTCGTATTTTTTCAATTTGGAGTTGGAATTCATTTAGAATTAATTCACAAACAATTGAACTTTGAGAAATAGTAAACAGATAAGCCTCATTACTCATTTAAGGTGTCTACACCCTTACCTTTGAAGTAAGCACTAGGGTGACATGTTTTCTAGAGGCTGGGAAACTTAACAGTTACTGCTTTACAATTTTCTACATTTTATTTGTATACAGTTTCAACATAATTACAAGGATGGCATTTCTTTTAAGTTAAAAACTAGGCTAAAATCTCCCGTGTAATAGCTGTCAAGAAATGTGCTTCTCATTCTCTGAATGCTTATAAATTCAATAAATATTTGGTATGCAATAATATATAATAAAAACAAAGAACCATGCATTATAACCATACCAGGAGCTGAAAGCTACCAAAGAGCCTTTAACAACTTTTGTGTAATTGGCAACAGCAAAAATTCTGCCTAAATATTTTGTTTTCTGATTTTTTTTCACATTATGATTGACAGAAATATGGAATTATTTTCTAACATTTCTGTACCTAATGTAAACGTGGCATTAGGTTTTACTGTCTTTTCCCCTTCTGCAGGTTGTTCTGGTGAACCTGTTGATATGCATGGTAGTTTTCTACACGGTGTACTATGTGGTCCTATCTGTGTGCTTCGCAGTATTCAAGTAAGATTTCCTTGTCTTGAGTCTAATGTGATGGCATACTGCAACTGGATATAATGGGTAGAGCTATGACCCTGTAGAGGAGGCATCCAGCCTGGAGGCATCCAGTCCCAGTTATCCTGTGAACACATTTTTCAAACTGTTGAATTGTCGACCTGAACCAGCCTGAGTTGTTGTACCTGAACCTCCATTCAAGTGCACAAATTAGCAAACAGAGACTCAAAACTAATATAAAATGTTGTTTCAAATCTACTTCCTTGCACTTGCACCATGTAAATATGTGAATGTAAGAGAAAAGATGACATTAAGAAAGGAAAAAAAAGATTTTATAATTGATAAAAAAGACAAATTATATTCCCTCAGGAAGTTGATAAGCATGTATAGTGATAGACCTATCTTAAACAAAAGTGCAGATCATGGACACTGTGTGCAAAGGCAAGACCACAACATGCAATGGAACATAGAGAGCTTCTAAAAGCCCAGAGTATTCCATTTGAAATAATATTTAAAACCACCAGTAATATGTCATATAATCACTAAGGCTTTATTGAATAGCTCTGGTTAAATTTATTCTTTCTGTTTCCACAGGATTAGAATGATGGATGGTTTGGCACCTTTTGACTTTAAGACAAATCCCTCGTGGATTAACCCATATTATTTAGGTAACTGAAGTTTGTTTCTCTCTCTTTTCCCAGCCAGGAAAATAGATCTGGTTGTAAACTTGTCTTCCTTACGGACAGTATTTTAAAGCTGTTGTAGTAATACTAATGATTGCTGTATTTGAACTACACTGCATTTAAATGCTTATTCATCATCCCTGCACTTCTCATTTCTGTATTGCTGCTGATCATTCAAGTTATTGTTCGGCTTTTCCTTGAGTTGTTCTTCTGATCTTGCATCATCTGAAGAAAATGTGCTGCTTTGGCAGGATGCTTCATTTTCATTGCAGAACAATTATCTATTCTCCCTAAGGTTCCTCCACAAAGTTGTTAAATTTAATTTTCATACTTCAGCAAGTTTCTTATTAACCACATTGAATCCAGATCTGAATAACAGGTCACATTCAACCGATGGAAATCTTACTTTGGTAATGGCTGAATACAGTGTGCATTAAAATTTCAGGGTTTGAGTGTAGCTCAATCCCTAAACATACTTTTATATATCCTAATACAAATTTCTGCATTTTTGTCTGAAGGTCTCAAAATACATTCCTTTTCCTAAACTGTCGTTCCTAAGAAATTACATGCATATATGAAATTTTACCAGATTTATCATCTATTTTACAAAGGAAAACCACACCATCTGTCAGTAAAGTAAGTAAAGATCAAAAGTAAATTGGTTAGTTCATCAGGTTAAAAAGAGTAATAAAAATGTATGGATATTTGTACAGTGTCAATACTGATTTCTGATGAAAAAAGAGCATTTCTGTTTCAGCAATGGAAAAGAAAATTAAATCATATTCCATTAGAATGGCTTTTCAGGGCCTTAATGTAATTACTGTATCTCAATATGGGTTTTTGTTCCCCAAAATTACCAGCTAGTTTGATGCAGTTTCTGTGCCAAAGATAGCAACTCTATCGTGCAATTGGTTAGTAGTCCACCCTCCTTTCTGTCCACCTCATGAAACAACATACAATAGCAAAACATAACAGGATCTGTTCAAAGTCTGTGGACGTAGAGACAGAACAAAGGTTTCTGAATGACGTTGCCAATGTGAATTAGTTTACTCAAGAGTCTCACTCATGCCTGTTAAAAACAGAATAATGTCTTTAAAAGATAACCTCAGAATAAAAATAGAAGTCAGCTCAGAACTGAGGTATCATTACTGGCCCAGTCTTGTAAAAAAGTTTACAGAGCGTCTGTCTACACCAAGCGTAAGTTCTAAATTATAAAATTATTGGCAAAATTTAAAGGGATACTATCATTATGAAATATAATAAACTAAAAAACCAAAAACATATTGTCAAACATTAAATTTTCTGAAGTGTTATTTCCTGTTTTCCTAACTACATGTTGCTTTACAGTTACGTTTTTCTTATTTTTTACATTTTTTTAAACTTCTGGGTGAAAGATCCATAATACAGTTGGAACTAATTGATCCTATAAAGATTAAGAATAAAATTGAAAGGCACAAAATGCTGCCAGATGTGTGCATTCAATACAGTGAAAAAATAATGATTTCTACTCTCAGCTACATTATTCTTAGGTATCATGTTACTGCAATAGTAAAAAAATAAATAATTCCATTAAAAATGTGACTTTTTTATGCCTGTGTACTTAAAAAAAAGAACAAAATGCATTTAGATGGAAAATTATATGAATTACAGATGCACAGTTATGGCCCGTTGTATGGTACCTCAGGACAGCTAGAAGAGACACGACGCATTTTCCATTCATCCCCCTGCTATCCCAGGTAGCCACCAAGCATAAAACCAAACTTTGCCCTCAACATGGTTCTTTTTGATCCCATTACCCGCAGCAGCAAGTAAGCACGCTGACAACTGTGCACCACTCCATTGCTGCGTTGAAGAACACATCACACCAGAGGCCGCGATGCGGCTCCTCACCCTTCCCAGCGCGGCGGCTCCGTGCCCTCCGGACTGCTCTCCTGCCCATGGGAGCATCACGGCTTGCCCACGCCATGATTTTCGCAGAGCTGTGCCCGTGCCGGGGGAGGTGGACAGCATGGGCTGGTGGCACAGCATGGCCCAGCACACTCCAGAGAAAGCGCCAGGGAACAGAAATGCACCACTTAGTCACCAAGAGGAGGCATTTTCTTGATCAGATAACTTTAATAGCTTCTTTGGGCAGCCTAGTTTAGTTTTGTCACTTTGCTGGTAATCCCCATTCACGGTTTAACACAGCACAGAGCTAGCTGCTGAATGTCAGGCTCGGTGACTGCATGGTAGCTGTGTCAGCCTTGCTATCAGCACTGAGAAAAGCCAGGCTCCTCCTGGTTGTACGTACCGTGAGATCCATACGCATGGATGGCCTCTGCTCACCTTGTAGGCTCTCTGCTCTATCTCCCTTTGCATGTCTTTTCTTTAAATTGTTCTGATGTCTATCTATACACACACACATAAGAGAGATACATGCACACACATATATATACACATACACTTTTGTTTTATACATATGTATTTGATGCAATAAACTGCACAGGGAGAAAGCTATGAAGTTTCTTACTAGACATAACATCTTAATGACACAGTTCTGGTTTGGAGGAGAAAAATTTGATCAATGTCAGTATCAATCAAATCTGTCTGGTGCCGAATGCAAAGAGTGTGGATGGTCCCTGAGTAAAATTTCCACACCATCTCTCCTCCAGGCTATATGAACTGGCCATAATCCTGTTAATCCTCATGTTTTTCCATAAAATATGTAACATTTTAAAGTCTATAGGCAAATCAGGACAACTCATGCAGATGTCTGTGTCAAAATTAGAAATGAACTTTATAATTAAAATATTGGCATAATATTTGATCTTGTAAAACATAATTTGCACAACTGTCTCAGCCATTTTAACTTCCTATCACTATTACTTTGAATATAAGAAAAAAGCCTTTTAAAACTGTGTTTGGCGTAAGTATCCTATTTTCATTTACAGTTCTTGTGATATCACTGGAAACAACTTTCTTCATTTGTGGTCTGCTGTTTGCCCTGGTTGTGGAAGAATGGGTTTGGGACTATGCCGTAACAGTCACCATTATTCATATCATCATAACTTCAGTCAGTAAGTAGGTTTACTGCTAAACACGTGCATAGCATCACAAATTGAAGGACCAGTAACTATGATTCATCTGCTGTATTACTGGACTAACTTTCTAATTTTTCCTTAAAGCTAAATGTATATCTATCTGTAATTTCCATCCTTTTGACTCATGCATTATTTTAAAACCTGCCATTTAAAACTCAACTCTGTTTCTGTTGCAGAATGTTAAAACACAATTTTCTTACAAAACTTTCAGAGTTTGAATTCGTAATCTGGCAGTTAATATCCAACAGACCCAGCCTAGATACAATCTCAGCATCTGGTACGTGTGTTTTGCTCTAAATCAAGAAATTAATAGTCGTTCATGTCCTGACAATTTACAATGTACTCATTAACACTTCAGCTCTAGTCCAGAGCAAAAATGAAGCTTGCTTCAGCAAAGCCAATTCAAAGTTCTAAATTTAGATCACTTGCACTAAATCTCATGGAGGAAAATAAAGCATTTTACTATAGAAACAATTTTTTTTTTTCCCCTGAAATTCTTCCCCTCAAAGGAAAGGAAAGGAAAAGAACTGGCTGCTTTAAGTGAGACTCATCATCATTTTTTACCAGTCCCTGGTAACCTGCTACCTTTTCTCATGCTGTTTAGAAGAATGCTGCTATGGCTGATTAGGAAATATATGTTAATCTCCTCACTGCCAGAGCCCATTTGGAGATTTTTTTTTCCTCCTATAGCAATAGGCTTAGTATTTTTATTCTAGAACTTAGGAACAGGAAAAGTATCACTGCCAAATTAGGAGTCCCTCTCTACTCTGTAATAATTCATCTTCCACCTTCCAATGCTGTGTCGATTTGTCTTTTAATGCTTTATACAGATGAAGATTCCCCAGTTCCTATGACAAGTTAAGTCAGAGACCAACAAAGACTTCATCTTAGAAAACTGAGCTGAATTTCTCATCCACTGAATTCCATTTCCTGGAAATTAAACTACTGTTACTCCTTATGAATAACTATTGTACTTAAATCAAGGAATTCACAAAAACTACAACAAAACCTGCTTTATATATAATGTATACAATAATGTATCTTCTATCATTATATTAGATGATGCGTTTTGATGTCCAAACAACCCCAGATTTGTTATTGTTTCCTTCAGCTGGCCAACAAAACCTCTGCTGGCTGACTCCGAGCTGCCAGCACACATAGTGTGCCTCCCAGCTCACTTTACCACCTCTACAGCCCTGTCAGCTTTTTTTAGGGGGGCAATGTTGGGTCATATAATGGCCCTGCAGTTGATCATACAGTGGGGATGTGGGTCAGCTTGTGTGAGGCCAGGGCAAGCGCCTGCTGACACAGGGGAGACCATGCTGTGCAACAGCGCTAAGCTGCGGCGTGCAGAGCCAGCCTGTCCTCCGTGTGCCGCATCACCCATTAAGCCGAACATGTCGGGCAGCTTCATGTATTTGGACTGCAGCAATACGTAGGCACTCTGCCAGGGGATCGGTGTCTCTCTTGTACTAAACCATGTACAGATAAGTAATAAAAAAGGCATTTCTTCTGCAGAGAGTCTAAGAGATCCATTTAGCACACACTTAACTAGGTTTAAGACTTGCCTTCCAGTGGGATCAACCAACAAGCTAAGCTTAACGGTATGGCCAAGTATCTGAATGATCAGGACCTAAATATGCGTTTGCATCTTCAATAAATGTAAAGTATATCATTTATGAAACATAACTAAGAAGACCTTTGATAACATAATACAATTTTTGCACGTCTCCATCCTTATTGTTTAAAAATATACACTTCTCCTTTTCTTCTCCTTGCAGTTATGTCTGAATTCCCCCTGATGTTACACTGGTGGCTGGCACTAGGTATAATTAAATTCTTTAAAGTTTAAATTGTTTGACTCTGATAAAATTAGTATTTACAATATTAATTGTTTCTATTAAATGTCTGTTGTCTCACTAATTTGAGAATTGTCAACATTTAAAGAAGAAATAAATGCTTTTCATTTATACTTCTTTTAATAACACAGGCAAGTAACACTGGGCTAACACTTGCCTTGCCTTAAAAAATCTCCTGTTTTAAGACCAGAATGTATTCAGCTTATGTTAATCTTGCTAACAAACAGCAGATACGCTCATGTTCTTGAAATAAACCATGATTAAGTCCTGACTAATCAAACTATCTCTCTTAATTCAGGTGTCAAAAAAACAACTAGTTGTCTTTGGTACGCTTTATAATCAATGGAAAGAAACAGGCACCTTCAGAGGCAATTTTTATAAACACTGTGCACAGGCACTTATGATAGATGAGAGAAATCCCAGTCAACACATTTCCTTAGAGTGAATGGCAAACCTACTTTTCTGAATATTTAATTTTCTGTAAATTTAAAAGCATAGCTTTATACTAGAATACAGTACCTTGAAAAATAGTTAAGGGAAAAGGACTGGCTTCTGTCCTTCTTTCTTATGTGATGGATAAAAAGGATCTACAGCTCCAGTAAATTCCTAAATTATGGGGACAAGCAAATAAATTCCCTGTCCTGCAACTGGTTTTGCATCAGCAGCTGCTGGAGCTGGTATCTTTGCAGGTAGTTAAAGCCTTGGGCAAAATGTTAAAGTAGACAGGTCATTTTTAAAAATTGAAGATAAAAAGAATGTCTGTTTAAAGTTTTATCATAACATTTATATTCCACTATAAAAAAAGAATATAAAACACTCGTATATTTTCTTTCAGGATCTGGAGTAATTTCAATGATTTGTGGAGGACAGATTTTGGCATACTGCTTGTTCAAAGACAACTTCATTTACCCGATTCTAGATGATTTTTGAAAAGGAAAATTAGAACTTGCATTTAAATTTTTATGAATTCCATGGTTTCATTAACATCATAATTAAAATGAAGCTAGCAACTGTCTAATTGTAACACTAATATTTAGCTTACCAGATGTCTTGCATCTTACATTTGTTTGCAATGTCAATGTCATCACTTTTAGCTGTTGTATGTAATCAGTTCTAGCTTTTGTATGTACAATTTCCATTAAGCAAATAATTAGATACACTGCTCCTTTTTTAAAAACACATAAACCATAAGGAGGGTAAGAGGAATGATGCAACACTCCTGCAAAATGCTACAAGGAAAAGAAAAAAACTTTTGAATTTAATGTTTTCAGGGTGCTTGTTATATATTGTATTTTATGAAATGCTGACTCTAATTTAGGCTGGAGTTTGACCTCTCACAAGCGCTGCAAAACTGTAAAGTCACCCTACCTGTCATAAATCACTGTAGGTTTAAAGCAGTCTTTATTGGCAAAACCCTGGCAGAGAAGGACCCGTGAACAGCACATAGCTCCGCATCTCTCCCCATCTTCAAGGTCTCACCTAGCAGCTGTCCAGAACAACAGCAGGCAGAGGTACAATTCCCAATGTTTGGTTGACTCCCTTGCTTCCAGGGATGCTGCAGACAAATGTTTTCTACAATAGCTTCAGGTTATTCTCTCTTTCACTAATGATCCATTTATGGTCTGGCTGCGCTGGAATGAGGAAAGGCAAATGCTACTGACAGCCACTTTTTTCTCTCTCTCCCCCTGCTGCATGTAGCCAATGCCGAATGCGAGTCTATGGTAGCGGTAATTAAAAAACAACAAACAAACCATAGTAGTGGCTTGAAGTAACACTTTATCTCTTTAACCATAATGAAGTTATAAAAGGAAAATTGTCAGAAGGCGACTTCACCTCAAGTACAATACTAATGATTGGATTTCGGCTGCAGTTTGCTTAGAAGAGCAAGACTAGATAGCTGTTTGCACAAGAGTGCCTAATGTTGCATTTACCTTACCCTAACTCAATAGACAATGCCTCTGAAGGATCTGTCCCCTGTTGAGTTAATCAAGCTTCTTAACATTTATTGCAAGTTCTACAATTTTCAATGAAGTTTCAATACTGAAAGTACATATACAGTGAGAAGCACATGTCAGAAGACTCCCAAATGAGTTCGTCTATCATGAATGGTAGATGTGTAAGTTATTTTAGAGACAAACCAGGTATGTAAATCTATAACACTGGAAAGACTTAGACTTTACAAGTTGTTCAGCATAATACACTGCGTACTGAGGTCAGCAGAGATAATTCTGGAGAGTGAATTAACTGCCTCACAGTGATCACTGGTCTGAACCATGGACAGTTTTTAGTTTGATGGATTGGTATCTCCATAATTATTAGTGTGCAGATAACTGACTGTTATTCTGCATTTGAAAAACGTTTGCACATTCCTTCCAAATTTGTTTCGGTTCAGAACTATGAAAATTGATGGGAAGGAAGTAGTGTCTAATGTAAATTCATACCTCTGTCCTCCTCACTCTCACACAGTTTGTGTGTGTAGGTAGTGTGCCATGTGGCAGAACATGAGTGGATTAGATATAAAGTTAATCCATGTGTGGAACAAGTTTCTATTTTTAACCCGGCAGGATTTTCCTCTACGTGTGTCAGCCCAGCTTCAGCTTGTAGTAGCTCTGTTGCCCGGTCTTGACATTTTTAACTTTTTTTTTTTTATTTAAAATCTGCAAGAGACACCTTCAGATTAATATGAAGAGTGCTTTAGTCCCAGGATTTCTCCAAAGCATGTACAACTAGGTCAGTGCTAGAAAAACAGTCACAGCAAGAACTCTATGAAGGATTAAAAGCCTTAGCCCAGCTATTAAAGAGTCATTAGGTTTTTGCATTACTTTCAGATATGGAATGATGAGACAATTTCAGCGCTATTTCTTTAATCTCTTCTGTTAATTAGATGTTGAGCACCCATGATACATATTACAAATCATGTTTAAAGTGTAGACAAAGTTCATATTACACAAATAAATTATAATCATGTAAGCAATAGGAGCTGTACATGTGTGGGCATTACCTGGTTAGAAGCCTTCAGAGGTTATACCTAATAATGTGTAATTTCTATTTGATACACCCAAACAGTACTTTTGAATATGAGAAACCTAGCTATTCCTGGAAAAATAAAAAAGTCATCCACCTGAGCAATTTCCTTGTGACTAATGGATACCTCTCAAGACAGCTGGGGAAGAAGAGCTGCTGGAGGACAAGCAGGGCATTGTGTACATTTCATAACAGACCTGCCAAAGACTGCAAGGAAAGACCGCCACAGCAAGCAGAAGGAAAACAGGGAAAACAGGAACCAGGACATGCGTTTGGAAGAAGGCACAATGAAAGAGAAAAACGAGAAAACAAAACAGACAAGATCAGCGAAAGAAGAAAAAATCTGTAGAGTGAACTTACAGCACTGGAGTCTTACAACCTGAGATTTGTATGCCATTTATATGCCGCAATCTATTTTTCTGCTCATGTATATGTGATTCCAGTAAAAGGTGGTCCCCACATCCGTAGTTCTGACTGTAATCGGTGATGTTACGGCTGCGGCTCCTGCCCCAGGATTTTCAGAATTCTTTGCTCTCTGACTCATCCAGGCACAGGAATACTGTTTAATTTAGTTGATGTGGGCTTGGCGTTAAGTTATTGAACTCCTTGTAATATAGTTTAGCACTCATGAGTTTGCACAGGTATCAGTAGAGGTGTAAACATTACGCGCATTTTGACATGAAAATATTACAAGTAGATGGAGACTTTATCCACTTCCAGGCAGAGTTTGCAGGGAAGAAGTTTAGAAGCTGCAAACATTACGTACAGAAATCAATGAAATGGTAGACAAATGACATACCTTAATAATACCACACTTCGAGTCATTTTAAGATTTTTTTCCAGAGGCAAGAAGCTCCTTTTCATCCTATCCTACCACCTACTGAGAGAGACTATAGCTCTCCTCAATTCCTCCCTCTCTCTAAAAGGCTCTGTATTCATTCTTGCTCCAAATGGTGAAGTGTCTTACTTGTAACAAAAAATGTGAGTGAAATGCTTTTCTTTGGAGACTCTAAGCACATATTCCTAGTCTAATAGCATTGCCTTCAATGTAATGTCAAAGTGCAAACCAATTCAAAAAGTTGTTCTGGAACCAACAAACTAACTCAAATGTGTAATAACAGCCAAACAACAAACTATGAAGTAGTTTGATACACAGACAACGCAACAATTTGTAGTTGGCATTTTCATAAAGATATAGATTTAAATACTTACAATTTCCTAGTGAAGTAAAGAGCTAGTTATTCAAACTAAGCCTGTCATTTTTCCACCTCTGTAAATTGCTTGATCAACATTTCCAGCTCTTTTGTATCCGAACTTACAAAAGCAAGCAAAACAAAATCCTACAGCACTCATTATTTCTGTATTCCTAAAAATACCAACCACTGGTGCACCAATAAATATAGAAAACAAACTGTGAATAATACTACATCACCAGCAATGGGTAGATGAGTCACCTGACTGCAGTCTCAATATTCATGCAGAGGATTCCTACGGCCCATAGTCTCTTGACTAGAAATACCCACCGTGACCGAGTGAGGTTTGTTAAACAGAGAAGAGATGTGAAAGCCTTACACATTCTTCATTCCATCATCTGGTACGTATGTTGTCACACCGTAACGTTAGATCCTGGTTAATCTCCACAGGTATTTAAAGCTTTATTTAAATATTTTGTATCTTCCAAATGTGACTTACTGAGAATATTTATTTCTTGGCTTAAGATCCTCTGTAATAATCCATCTGCTCAGTAATGGCTAATACTCTAATCTCTCCTTTTTGTGAGCTAATCACAGCCCCAGACAGCATGCACTCTCTCATTAGATGTCAGAGAGGATAAAGGTCTTAGGAATGGTTATAAAATTTGATGATGTAATTAAAACCTTTTATTATTGGCTTTAAACCTTTTAGTGCAAGGCTCTGATTTTAAGACGCAGACCCATGTCCCAACCTCTCCTTTGCTCAGGGAGAATTATATGGATGCCTTTAGAGTGGTGAATCCCTCTTCAGACACATCAGGAAAATTATGCCTGTGTTGCAAGGCAAGCATGGTCTGGGAAGGGCTTAGATCGTACTCCACCCATTCTCCAGTTCAGGGGACAAAAAGAATACCTTGCAGTGGTATCCCACTTCATACACCCAGGTTTCCTCTGGAAATAAGGGTAAAAGAAGGGAAAGATATGTGCTTGGATGTCATCCTGACATGCAGTTGTAGCACAGCATTGGCTTGGCCTGGGGATCTGGGAAGCAACACTACAATAGCAACTACGGACAACCAAAATCTGAGGAAAGGCCTTGGCTCAAACCTTTTAAGGTTGCCTACCCCTAAAAACAGTCCTAATTGAATACAAGGATGGTGGTTGACACTGGAACCTGTAAGAAATACACAGAAGTACTTTCAGTCTACTGCTGTCAGTGTCCTAAATGAAAAAAAAATCACATCCTGGCCATTACTGTTCTGTATTTTCTAATGAAAATAAATTCTAATATGAGATTATTTGCTGTTGACTTGCAAACTGATTTGTAAAGAATGGGTCCACTCCTGCTTCCAACAGCAAAGATCCCATTATCTCTACTGGAGCAATACTCTATTGAAGGACCACTTACCTGTACCCAGACCCTGTCTCGGAGAGATCTTGTCAACAGATCTTCAGCGGCAAAATAAGAAGTGTTTAAATAAAACCTGGGTGATGGAAAAATGCTCAAATACTTCCAGAATTACCAATTTCCTACCAGTCTTCAGACACCTTTACACTGAAATTACATCTATGTCAGCAGCTTTCAAAATATACTGAAAAAGTATTTCAGTTCACTTCATAAACCTTGATGAGGGTCCACACAAAGTTGTACCTTTAAAGAGGACAAAAAAGATCAGTATCTTTGATATCTTTTATGGTATTAACTGTAAAAGATTGTAGATGTTAGTCAAATTACATGGGCAAATTCAGTAGTAAAACATACGACCACAAATTTGAATTTACGCTTTTAAATGAAGCTGAATTCTAAGGCAGTTTTAACACTACTTCACTAGGAAATTATAGTGAATCCTACAAAATTGGGGAACATTCGTTAGTACAATCCCAGCAGATAGAAGGACAGGCAGCAAGTGGCAAAGGCGGAGGGAAGAGTGTGTTTCAAGAACACAGCTGCTACAGCACCCAGGAAGAATGAAAGAGAACTTGTAGGATGCGAACCATCTCACCCAGCTGGGAGCAATCTTCTTCTCTAATGGGGGATGTGCTGGTAACTAGGTCCTGCCAAAATTTTTCAGTAAATCGTTTATACATAAAAAGTCATTTTAAGACAGCCAAAACCATCTGTGAACACAGTTAACTGAGTTTTGCTTGAAAAAGAAAAAGGTGAAGGGTGTCAATGCCTGTTCATTTCATTCCCATTAGATCTCATTTATTCACGTTAGGCTCACAAGGGTACCGACAAGATGAGAACAAGAGGGCTTCAATGACAGCGGATACATCTAAAGCAGTAAGCTCTCTAGATCGAATTAATCAGTCAATTATTTGGTGTGCCATATTTTCCAGCAGCTTTTTAAGCATGCAACCTTTGCTTTAGAAATACATTTTATTTCCTGAAAATTTGTCATTGAAACACTTGACGAAAAATGCAAGTTGTAATTGAAAAGCAACTACTGTTTTCCATTGTCAGGAAATGAAACAACATCGGGTCTTCAGGTTTCGAGCGAACAAAACCAGTTTTGATTAAAACCAAAGTTGCATTCAACTGAAAATTTCTCAAAAATATCTTCTAGACCAGAAGGTATTTTTATTGAAAAATATATTTTTTCCCAAATGATAATGCTTCATACCTTATTTGTTGTATGTATTTTTAGAAAGTGTTATGTACCACTAGATAACATTTGCAGACTGTTCCAGTTGCCGAGGTAACTGTTATTTTAATGATCAGCGGAGAGGATCATTATGTAAAACATTATGTTAATTTCAAACACAGAAAATTGATGTCTTGCTGTTACCTTGAAGCTGTACCTTTTATTTTTTCCCCTCAAAGTGCCTTTTTCCATGAAAATTAATGGTATGGCTAAGTGCTCGAGTATCCTTTTCAAACTGATTCTGGTTGGCTTTGGAGGCAAATAAGGCAAAAATGACACCTGACAAACAACTAACGATAGACAAATAAATTTCAAACCACCATAGTTTCTACAGAAATAGTATAGGAAAAATTGTTCCACATATTCTTAACTGATACACATGGGCAGTTGGTGGGAATTTTAGGAATGAATGTAATTTCATTTTAATATTTGAAATATATTCTTGCTTTGCTAAGGAGAGCAAATTATAATCCACATGTGAGCATTGTTTATGATTAAGTATGCGTATTGCCTATAATACAGACCAACTGATGACGACATTAAAAAACTGACATTTACCTTTTGCTACTTTTACTAGATTATACGAGCAGTACAAATGCTGTATGTTTATGATTTTATTGCAATCATAACTGCTCTTTCTGAGCCTGCAGTGAGAATCTTGCTGATGTTAGTAGTTCATGTTGTCTTTCCGTTCTTAAACCTGCTTTCTCCATAAAAAAAAAAATCTGTACATTTCAAAATCATCAGAACTAAGTCTCACACAAATTCTAGGGCTCATAGTGACAACCGCTGCTATAGAGCACCAGCCTCACAAATTCAGATTGTCTCAAGCTACCAAATGCAACTCAGTTTTGTCAACAGAATCTTCTTTGCCTTTTCTCTGGAGTTCTGCCTACAGATTGTGTTAAATTACGAACGTGTAATTCTCTAGGAGGAACTGAATGCTTTCATGTATTAGAACATGATACGTTCAAGACATCTGATAGCTCCTATGTTCTGCTGACACTTCATTGTAACCACCTGATCTACGTCAGAGTCCGTGAACTCTTCTGACAATACTCAGCGTACATTTTGATGGAGACTATATGAACTCAGCCTCTTCACTCCATGGAGCCTATTCGCGTCCTTTCCCCAGGATTTCCTCTTCAGGCAAAGCTCTGACTTCGAAAGGCGGTAGCTCTTTCTCAAGTTCTGCACTGGTCATCTTCTATTTCATTCTCACTACCCTGACTTTTCTGGCATGCTGAGGTTTGTATATTTGTACACACCCCAACGAGGACTGCAAGTTGAAAATGTGAGAATGTAAAAAAATAGAATTGTGTTAAATATGTTAGATACTGTAAAAAGAACATATGATGATACAGTGGAGAATAAGCCATGAATTAACTCAGCAATTAATTTCCCCTTTCCAACATCTAATGTCTCACTTGTCCACTCTGTGCAACCAAATACCCTACTCTGAAAAGCTTTGCTTTCATTCTTTGTATGGTGAAAATACTGGGCTAAATTTTCAGTCCTTGGAATGATTTAAAACTTTCTGATCGTTAGCCCTCTGCTAGAAAATGCTGATTACACAAAATCTAAAACTTTCAATGAAAAGTACTCTTTTTGTTGAAATTTGTTGATGGAATATAATCAAAACACATTATCCTGTTGACTACTCAATTTAGCCAGAATATGACATTTAAAAAAAGAGTCAAACAATGGAATAAAGTGAAGCAATACTGAAACAAATCTCCTAAAGTGTATGTTTTATTGCAAAGATTTTGATAGATTCATTTAGAAATTGTAAAACAGACATTTCAGAATTTTTATTTCACGGACAGTTTAAATTCTTGCAGACAAAAAAAGAAAAAAATTCATGTCAGATCAATTTTTAGACTAGTAAGATGATTCATATGTTTTGGAGAACAATCACTTTGAATTATACCAGTGTTGTTAGACCACAGCTACATTAGATTTCAAAAATCTTTTTTCAAACAAATTTGTTATATGAATAAATACAAGCGTGGAATCAGCAAGTTAAGGAATGCTAGTAAGAAATAACGTATTTTAAGAACAAATATGAAAAAGAGGACCACTACATACAAAAAGCAGCCAGCCATGTTAAACCTGCTAGAGGTGAAACACTCCACACATGCAGCAGGGCTGTAAACTGCACAGGGAGCAGCACAAAGAGCGTGAGCACAAGTTAGCAAGTCAAGGGCACGTGTTTTGGAGCTCTAATTGACACGAGCTGAGATACAGAGAGTAAAATAGTGACTTTGATGAAAACAACAAGCTTGAGGATATGGGATATAAAGTCATATGTAGAATGGTCGCAAAAATACTCAAAATAGCAGTATTCACCACTACAAAAAAGAAAAATCTATTTTAACTATCTACATAATCTCCTGTGTATTTGCAGATTCTGTGTATTCTGTCTGATTCTTCACCAAAAACTAAACACACGTTTCTCACAAGTCCGATACTGTCAAGAACATGCAGACAGAATGGATTAGAGACCACAGCAAACCTCAAACTGAGTTAAAATTCTTAATGTCAATGCAGATTCCAAATGAATTCTTCCTAGAAACACTGAAGTACAATTTAGGACAGCCAACTTGTTTCAGAAGGGTACAGCAACTTAATAGCAACTTGCAGCTACAACCTTCTAATGTACATCAAGTATTTCAGTTGCATCTTTGTGGCACTACTTACTTCCAGGCTATCCACAGTCCCCAAACACTTCCTGGTGAAGCAGAAACATTTCATGTGCTGTGACTTCTCTTTGTTTCCAGTTTCAGTAATTTGAGTGTTATCAACACAGTGAAATGCTTCATTAGAGTAAGTCATTATTATAAATCGAGCGTTCTGAGTCAGAACACACAGAACACATTTTTGTTTGCAACCTTCCCTCGTACAAGTTAATGTGTGCATTACGATTGTCTTCGAATCACGCTTAGCGCGTACCGCTTTCTCGAGAGTCTTGCCAGGCTCAGCGCCCCGGGTGGATGCAAAAGAAGGGGAGAATACGGCTGAAGGGATAGCCTCAATTTGGAGTGCACTAGAAATGAAGCTATTAATATTCATAGATTTGATACCGTTCTGATCACCTGCTCTGTCATCATCCAGACTGATCTCCAGAGTAACAGAGACCACTGAAATTCCTCCACAAACCCAACCAATCCGATGTAGGGATTATATACGGTTTATCTGAGGAAGTCATCCATTGTAGAGCTAAAATGTCAAGAGGTCCAAGACCCAGCGGTGCTTCATATCAATCGTTTCAGTGTTTCAGTACCCTATGGTAACACAAGAGTGTTTTACTGCTCTCAGCCTGGATCTGTCCAGCTTCTGCTTCAGTCCTTTGGTTCTTCGTATATCTTTGGTAGATTAAAGGGCGCTCTGCTATGACAAACCCTCCTGGTTCTTCTTATGTCTTTTGGTTCTTTGGTTCTTCTTATGTCTTTGGTAGATTAAAGTGCTCCCTACTATGACAAACCCCCCTGCGTAGGGGCTTACACGCCTTGATCAAACCACTTCTTCCCCTCTCCTCTGCTGAGCAGAACGGGATGAAGACGCTTGTCCGGCACGGCCAGGCCTCTTGCCCAGGCCGGCAGCTCTTCCCCTCTTCCCCTGGCTGAATGCCTCCCCACCGAGCAGCCTTCGGCGGAGCGGGCAGGCACCGCGCCGCTCCCCGCCCAGGGATGCCACTGTTCCCCGCTCCGGCGGGACGCCGCCACCCTCACACCTCCCGGGCCCCGCTGCCCCACGGGCAGGCCGCCCCGAGGCACCCGCGCCAAAGCCCGGCCGCTCACGGAGGCCGCAGGGCCGGGCCCCAGCCCTCCTCCCCCGCGGGTGTCGGTGCCCGCCGCCCCGCCGCGTCACGGCGGCCCCACCGCAGCCCGGAGCGGAGCGGAGGGAAACGAGCGCCCGGGCGGCACCGGGCGGAGTGGTGCCCGGCGACCCGCGGCGGGAGTCCCCGCGGTCTCCCCCTGAGGCAGATGCGGCGGGGACGCGGACGAGCCGCCCCCGACCCGGCAGCGACTCAGCGGCCGCCCCGCCGCCCGGCTCCGCGCTAGGGGCGCCAGGCGCTGCCGCCCCTCAGCAGCGGGCGGCACGGGGCGGGGGGGGGGGGGGGGGGCGAGGTCGGGCGGCCCCGCGGGAGGGCGCCGGCCCCGCCCTCTGCCCGGGCGGGCTTGTCCGCGGCGGGGCCGGGTGGCGGCGGTGCCGGGCGGCGGCGGTGCCTGCGGGCGGGCAGGTGAGCGGGCGGGAGGCGAAGCCGCTGCCGCCCCGGGGGGGACTGGGGACGGTGAGGCAGCCGGGAAAGAGCCGCCGAGGGAGGAGCCCCCGGGGACCGTCGCCCTCCCGCCCCCGAGGCGGCGGCGGGGAAGGTGACCCGGGAAGATGGTGACTGTGGTGACGAAGCTGGTGCACTACCTGCACCTGAGGTAAGGGCGGGCGAGCGCGGCCGCCGCCCTGCTCCTCCCGCCGGGCGCCGCACCCGGGCGGGCCGCCTCCCCGCTCCCGTCCCGCCGCCCGCCCACGCCCGGGCCGCGCCCGGGAGCGGTCGGGACGGACACTCGGGCGGCCGCGGAAAGGGCGGGAGCGGTGCGCGGTGCTGAGCGGCGGCTTGCGGCGGGGCGGGGCCGCAGGGCCCTGCGGGGGGAGCGGCGGTGGCCGTTTCGTGGCAGCAGGACCCGTGTGGCGTGGGGATAACCGCGGGGATTCGCCGCCTTGCATGTTTCTGCTTTTTTTTGACGCGACCTCCGGCAGGATGCGTTGCTAGGCCGGTTTTTCCCCGGTGTCGTCTGTTCTCCCTAGAATTTTTTAGGTGAATGCGGATACTTCTGCGTGGCGTGGAGAACAAGAAAAAAAAAAAAGTTCAGTCCTGGTGGTGTTCCACTAGTATTTCGTTGAATCACGATTTTTCTGCCGTGTACGAATGCTTAATCTGCATCGAAAGACCCAACCGAAAACATAAAGAAAATGTGTCAGTTGGGAGCATACTCTAGGCCAGAAATTGAATTTGTGAAAGCAGTGGTATTTCTGTGTAGTGTTTTCACGTAAGGTGCGCCAACTCTGGGAACTGATTCCGGTAGCTAATTTTTTCCAGGTTAGCCATAGGAACAAGTAGAAAAAAGGGCAATCAGTTTTCACTGGTGTGATTTAAGACTTGATTCCTAGGATATCTGCAGTTTGTAGATTTTTTTTTATAACAACTATTGAAATAATAATACTTTGGCATGAATTATATGAGAGGAGCATGTAATGTCACCATTTTTTAACCTGTTTTTTTCCAATAGGGTGTTTTAATCGCTAAACCTGTTTAACCTATTCTTCAAGACTAACCAAAATCACAGCTCTAATTTAGTAAATTCATGCCATGTTATGCTGCCATTCCTTTGCTGGGCAAATAGAGAAGCAAGTCAAGATGGAAAAATCCCTGCCAATTCCTTACACCTGCCTCTCTTTTCTTGCACTCCTCTGAACAGTGGTTATTTGTTTAGCAGGATATTACTTCTGGTTTTGAACCAGAGCTTCATGGCTCTGTTTGCTTTATAAGCATCAGACAAGAAAAAAAGTGTCTCAGCCTCCAAGTCTTTATAATATAAAAGGAATTGGGAGACAGAAAGTAAGGCAGACAGATGGGGGAATGCAGCAAAGCGATAAAATTTCATTCCTGAACCAGCAGCAGCCTGATCACTGTCAAGTGTTTTGTAGGTATCATGAGAAAGGTTGCAAAGAGCCTAACAAGTTTACAAAACTTAAAGGAAGCTCTTCTCGTGCTGGATGACCATGAAGGTATTGAGAAAGTGTGATGAGCATATTTGAAAATTTAATAATTGCGTGGCCAGTGGACTGGCTGAAGGTAGAATTCAATTATGTTAGTACTGAGTGAAAGAAGTCAATAAAAGTAGGGAAGATGTTAAAAAGCCCAGCAATTTTCTTTTATAGGAGAAGTAGAGCTGTTGGAGATGTGGCTGCAAAGGGACTCAGTAAATGCAACAGGCGAAGACACTGAATGTTATTGTTCTGAATGAACATGAGTTGGGATAAGTTTCTATTTGTGAAAACTAAAGAAGAGGATAGAAAACTTCACTGAGTATTGCTGGAGTGGTAAATAGTGGCAGTATCTGACAGGACATAAATGAGCAAGAGGTGTCCCCTGGAACCAGTGCGTACCAGCGAGACAGAGCGTATTGGCAAGCAGAACAGATCAGGGGAGGAAGGGTACTCAGTCATCTTTAGTGAGTCTGCAGGCTGAAAGTGCAGCTTGTTTTTAGCAAAATCATGTAATATTTTTGTCTATCTGCATCACAAAATCGTGACAGATAAGTGGTGTATGTTTCAATCCATGCCAGTCAGGCATGAGCAGCTACTATTAGGCTGTACAGCATGCTTATTCTGTGCCTCCATTAACAAGTGACCAGCAATATTACAATGAACCCAGAAAACAGTGAAGTAGAAAAGAGTGCATAAATATGAAACTGTATGACATATTCTTGAGATATTATAATTTATGAGCTCTGAGCAAACAATTTTAGTAGGTTTTTGGCTAGCTGTGCAATTATGTTTTTCCTGTAAGCGAGGATGGAAATCCTTAAAAACCAGTTAACGGCAAGGAGACCGAAAAATAAGCTGTTCAACTGAATTAGGAATAGTTAGGCAGCTGACATGCTGGGAAAAATGTGTATCATCAGTATTGTCCCTTTTTCTCCCCTGAGTGCAGCATACACAGAAGTGCTAAGGGTCAGCTGTTGTCTTCGTATTCCGTGTAAATTCTTAACTAGTGAATGGTCCATGAATTGGATTTTAAGGTTCTGCCACAGTTAAGTGAATAAATATTGTGCTAATATGTCATAAGAAAAAGATGTTTGAATGTGGAAGACTGTACTTAAGAAGTTTATAAGAATACGCTTTGTGGCAAGAATAGACTGTGCCAATGAAATAGTACACTAGGCAGTCCAAACAATTACTATAACCAGATCCTTAGAGAATAGTAATTATGCCCTTAATTCAGTACTTAATGAGAAACCAGTAATTAATTCAAATCATTGTAGGACTTGCACAGTTAGCAGAACTGTGGACATCATAGGAGTCTGTCTTACGTTTGAATTTGACACCTTGCAAAACATAGGATACTGAAGCTACAGGAATAATATTGCAGCCTTGGGCACTATACAACTGTTCTAAAAAATGCCCTTTCTAAAAGTCAGAAGTAAATACATTGAAATAGAGTGCTCATACTTGCCAGAAGAAATCGTGTAGCTGTACTTGGTCTCTTACACTTACCTCGACTAATTATCCCTTATAAAGGATGATTCTGTACCCATTTAAGTCAACAGGAAAGGTCCCATTCAGCCTGGTCATAAACTTCTCATTAGAGTCAGTCAGACTAAAGCAGCTCAATGAATGGGAATGGATCAGCCGAGAAAATAATTGTAAAAATACTAAATTACTTTCTCAGCAAGGTGAGATGTTTTCATATAAATATACTTTATGTAATTATCCCTACGTAAATAAAGATTGTGCATCAAGTGTAAGCACAGCAGTATTCGGAAAACGAGATGAGCAGTGATTCTTGAGAACAACAGACAAAGGAGATGGCGGCAGACAGAGCAGCTCCCGAGGACACCACCAGGCAACACAAGCAAACTGAAGACAAAGACGCAGACTTATGAATGTAAGACATTCATGAGGGGAGTGAACATTCAATGCTACCAAGGAGACTTCTACAGTAAATTGTATTGCAGAAATTCAAAATGGAGAATGCATGTGGTAGTTCTTCATTTTAGGAAATGAAGATGATGAAGTTACACAGGTGGAAGAGAGCAGTCCAGACTGGGAAGTACTTTTTTGGATGTTCGGTATTGGTTATGAATTCATTATCTGTTTTTATAACCTGCCTCTGAAAGTGGTCACAGGAAACACAACAAGATTGTTAACCGAAGGAGCAACTAATAAGAGTTTTTTTGAGTGGTCATGAGATCCCTGCTTTCCTATGTGAGATTTCTGTATCTTTAAAAAGTTGGCCAGCAGATAAAATACTTCTGCTAATACTGTCAGTCACATCTTCCTTCATCCCTCTGATTCCAATATCTTTATGCTCACCAAGAGGTCTCACTTAGGTCTTGCAGGACTTTGGTATGAGCATGGACTTAAGGATCTGCTGCTTAAAAATCCATGATCTCGGTCTGCATGTTTCAAGATAGAATCCCGATGGACTGAGTCCTGCCCCAGAAGTGTTTCTAGGTGGCCTAACGCTTTTTTCTCAAAGGAGCCTGGGACCAAGAAGTTTGGACAGGATGCTGTACCGCTACTCCAATACCTCGAGATGTGCCTGTTTATGGTTAGCTTGAGGAAGGAGCAGAGAGGAGAGAGAGGATGAGGAACGAGAGGAAGGAGCATGTCTCTTCCCTCCTGCTTAGAGATCCAGCAGAGTTTGAAGCTGCTGATGCTGCTGTTACAAAGGTACACAGTCTGGAGCTCCTGGTTCAGCATCCCTGGCTACTGTACTTGCACAATCTGTTTCCCTGTGAAACTTCTTTCTCACAGGTTTCATGTCCCTCTTAGAGCACCCCAGGGAACTGTCACAATTCCTGAGTCCAGTGGGGTGTGCTTGCCTCCATTCTTCTGGGGCATTGGTACCATCCTGGCCATCTCTGATCACAAGTAAAGCTTACAGGGTTCTGCCGTGTGCTGCAGGTGAATTTATACAGCACAGGTATCATTTTATGGCTACCTGGGCTCTTGCACTAGCATACAAATAGTCTGCATGGACCACTGCTTGGCCTTTGAGTCTTCAAAAAAAAAACAAAAGGTGTAAAACCTGTACATAATCTGTTTCGTTTGTGAAATTATAAATGAGCACAATTAATGTTTTGGGACACATAGACCTGAAGTTCCGTTGTTTGACTTCTAAAGTTCTTGAGCTCATTTTCTTTTACAAGCTTAATATATCTTTAACAGAAGGGGTTTTTTTGTATTTAATGTAGCTACTCTCTGTTGCTTCTTCCACCCTAGTGTAGAAACACGGCACAGGAGGATGGCAGGTTGGAAAGAACTTCATAGCTCACTGAATGCCACCTTGCGGCTTGTAAAAAAGCTACGATCTCTAACCCATTTCATAAACACACTGAACTTTTTTAAAGATTAGGTTGTTTGTCCTTCTTGATCGGTGTTCTGCAGCCTTACTCCTCCTGATATTTAGAAGTGGGTTTCTAATTTTCAACCTACAGCTGCCAGTGGAAAATTTCTACATGTTTCTTTTGTATCAACATTGTCCATTAACTTAAATAGATCTTCTCACTCAAGATATCTATGAGTACTCACAGACAGCAATTTTATTGTTGGTTCTTAGTTGCTCATGCTGAGTAGCTTCTGGTCTTTCCCATGTGATTGTCCATATTTGAATACATCTTTCTTTCTTACGAGTGATCAGAAGTAACACTATAATCTTCACTGTAACTTTAAGTAATATCTGATTGATGTCTGTGATCATATTAATACTCTGCTATCTAGCCTGATATATTGTAGGACTCAATATGCCTTTTTTATTGCTGTACTACACTGTGTCTCATGGTTGTCTTACGACCAATTAATATCTGTCATTTCAAACTGATGAGTCCCCTGGCTTATAGTGTGAAACCTAGTTATTGAGTCTATTAAATACGAGCACTTGTGTCTCATTTTTATTTTTCCAGTCCTTTTATTCATCCATTTTTCCTGCATAATATCCTGGGCTTTCTCTAAATTGATATCCCTAATTTCACGCTACCAGTAAATTTCACATTTTTCTTTCTATGCCAAAGTTATGAGTGAAAATATTAAGTAAGATCATTAGTAAGAGGGAACCTTGAAAAATTTTAATATGAAGACTCCCTTTCCCCCAACTAATCAATTTGCTCTTCGGTGTAATGTACTGCTGTCTCTTTTCAGCAAAGTCTTTCTCTGATTTACAAACTTGCACTGTTCCCAACCTCCTGTTTGTGTAACTGTGCATGTAGTTATGTTACTTATGTGGTACAGTATCAAATGCAATACTGAAGGCCATATAGGTTAAATCTGCTGCAGCCCCCCATCTTTAATACAAGTTATTTTATTACCAAATTCTGTATTTACCTTGTTAAATTCATGTTGTATTTTATCCTAGGCTTCCATTTACCTGTGTCTCAAAGTATCCTTTGCTCTGAAGTTATTAAAAAGACTTGCACACTGTTGAGCTCAAGGTAACAGGTGTAAAGTTGTCAGTTTTTCTGTTTTTCTCTTTCTGAATTATAGTTGTAATGGTGACATTCTCTGGTGGCATCAGTTGAATGGACAGATTTTTTTAAATTACTTATTATCGAATTCATAGGTGAGTTGTTTCCATATCTGGGGCAGGAGATTATCTATTCTACCTGGATTAATTTTGCCAAACCTTAGAAACTTTACTTCTATCTTGAGTGTGATTTAGTGTTGTATGCATATTTTCAGTAGTTGTCTGGCTTTTGCTGTCATTCCCCTTAGAGAAGATTGAATCAGAAAGTTTTGGGGTGGCCATGCCAACATTACCTTTGATCTCAACTTCATTCTTACTGTTTAGCCACTTCACTGTCGTTTCATTTCTCTTTTTCTCTGTAATGTCAAAGAACAGTATGCATTTTTTTAAATTTATATTGCTAGGTGTCAGGTCCTGTCAACTGTCAGGACTCAGCTTGACCTTTGGCAATTCTCATTTCATCCCTACCATTTTGGATCTGCATGACAGAGCTTTCTTACTCGCCACCCTGCCTTTCTTGTAGGCTTTTTGCTCATACCTAATCCATTTGTTTTTTCAACCAGAGATGCTGTACACTTGTCGGTTGTCTTTATGAAGCTGCCAGCTCGCTCTCTTTAGAGGATACGGTACGTACAAGAAGCCCATGATGAGGCTGTAGAACAGAGAACTCCAGGTCTTAGACCTAGGGATCATCTATGTGTAAGCCTGAACTCGTACTTTGTTTAAAAGTGCCATGGGATCAAAAAAAAAGGCATGCACTCTGCATAATGCTGTTAGTAAATTCATACTATTTAAAGTAGTTAATTCAGCTCATTATGACTGAAAAGGATTACTGAAAGATTATCTATCAGCTCTGCAAAGATGTCACCCTCTTCCATCAGCTCATTTGGCTCCAAAAGATGATCTTTGTTCATTGCTGCTTTGAAACAGCTTAAACCACTTTCTGACCAATCTGTGATAAATGACAAAACAATTCTTGAAGTGAATTAATAGTTCCCATACAGCAGTTTTCACTCAGATTTGACTAGCTCTTTGACTAAAGAAGGTCATCACTGATGTTTTGTTAGCATTTTATTTGTCACCATGCAGAATGGTGACAAATCCTCCCAGAAAGGGAGAAAAGCAGGCAGGAAACAAGAGATGGGACACTCACCGTTTCAGCTTTTCACCAGGCTTGCCAGGTGTGATAGAAAGGAATAGAGACGCTCTTACTGTTTTGAGGTGGAGGGTGACCTTCCCACCAAGGAGGAGGCTGGCTGTCTGGCAGATATTTCTCAGACTGCATCCTCTCTTTCTGCGCAGCAAGCCAGACACAGTCCTGGCTGGGGGTTGGTGTGGTGGCTTTTCCAGCATTGGAAGGGAGATAGCTGCAATAGCTGTGTAGTCATTTCCCCTGTTCTGTTAGGAAATACAACAATAATAACTCTGTGGCATACATGTACACCTTCGTTCCCTCATTCTTCCTGCTCAGATGCTTATTTCCTCCTGACATACCCTCTCAGCCAGAGTCTGTCATTAGCAAAACTGACTGCAGTGAGTAACTGAAAAGCCTAATATTACTTTTTCTTTTTTTTTCTGCAACAGTGGTCAATAGAACCATTGAATACTTGTTTCCTATCATGTAATGAGTATAAATTTTTATCAGCCTCATTCCTCCTTTGTACTTTCAAAATCAGTTTCATAATCTCTGTCTGAAAAAAAGAAGCCTGTGCGGCCGTGGTCTTCCTCTTGGAGGGAAGGGTTGCATCGCTTTAATAATTTTTCTCTCTGCAGCATGAAGACAGAAATAAAGAACAGTGTTGCATAAAGTAAGCTCTGAGAGATCAGAGATTTAAAGCAGGAGCTTGATATCCAGTGAAAATTATTAGAAAATCCACTCAAGAAAATAATACAGGCAAACACATTTTACTTACTGGAAGCCAGCAATCCACAACAGCTCTTAGCCACTGTGTCCCACTGAGCTGTGGGAATTCGAATAGTTATCAGACGGAGTAATTAGAGACTGAGTCATTCTGTGGAATTACTAATACATAAGTCCAGCAATATTATATCAAGACGTTGGTGACTTTGTAAAAAAAAAGGGTATATGATTGCAGTGGTAAAAAATATTCATCCCAGTGAGAATAGTAACAAGTAGTGAGAGAAAAGAAATGCATGCTAATTAAAAATGTCCACCCTGGCCTAAACAGAGAATACAAGAAAAAACAAGTAGTAAGAATGACCTTTGGAGGCAAGCTCAATAGAAAGATGTTCAGCAAATATGAAACAGTCATAGGCATTCAATAAATTCAGCAGTTTTAAGAACAGAAGCTCTCATACTTCATGTCCTCCTCAAAATAAGCTTAAAGTCCAGGGAATATTATTTATGGAGTTAAAAATTCTGTTTGTTTCTTCTTTACAGTTAGTCAAGCTTGGAGAAAGATGGCTTTTCTTCTTGTTTGATTCTGGTTTTTTTAATACTGTTTCCAAAGTTGGAATGTCTGTAGGTGGTGGAGTGGTGGATCTCCTCACACTTTGGGCAGGGTCGTGCACTGACATCGTGGACTTCACTATAATTTCTGAGGGAAAACCAAAGGGCTTAGGGATTTACACAAAGTAGTGAGTCCCAGACCTACTTACCCACATCTTTTTTCCTTCCTTCCCTTTCTGCAAAAATTGAAATTTCCTCTAGCAGAAATGAGAGGACAGTCCCTCCCTCTTTTCACAAGTGCAAACCAAACCCTATAGTCCATTCTATAATGCTATCTAATTTTTAAATTTTTTAAATTTTTTCTCCAAAACCCCTGTTTCTGTAGATGGTTTATATGCAAATGAATCTGGGTGTCAGAACCTGCAAGTCAACATTAAAGAAGCCAGGGACATACCCTTAGCATTGTCTGTGTGTAATTTGCATCGCAGCTGTATAGAGCAACTCAGTGAAGGGGATGGACACAGAAACGCTGGCTCCAAAAATTGTGATAATAACCTGGTGGATGGCACTGCACCAGATACTGAACTTGTAAAAGCAGGAGTCCAAAAAACTTTCAATAAAAGTTTCATTTTAGCATGTAAGCAAGGAGCATCTAAATAAAAATACTGTTCTTTTATCTCCTGAGTTGAATCATCAGATAGATTTTACTTTGATGCTAAGAAATGGTAGAGTCGTATTCAACTTTAAACAAATATTAATTACTAATAATACAGGATAGCTGAATGAACATAGCAAAAGAAGCATTTGTGGAAAAATGTCACCTTCTGTGAAGGAACTGAAATTACTAGAACAATGTTTTTTTGGCAGAAGAATTATGAATGCCACGAATCAACATTCAGCTCTGTGCGTGAGAGTCAAATATGAAGTTAAAAAAAAAGTCTGTGCTCACTGTTAAATCAAGCAGAAAGCAATATCTTCATTAAATGGTACAACTGACAGAGGAACTGCAGAATCAGATCTCTGATTGCTGTCAAATATTTTGCCAGATAAAATTGGTAGGAGGAGTGGTATTATAGTCCTTGGTTATCAAAAAAAACACCATTTACTAATGAATTTGTAGGAAGTTCTTGATATTCTTATTGTTTGAAATAAAACTATGAAGCTCCTATGTACAATTTATTATGATGGACCTGACATGAAAAAGACCTCAGATATCTATGGAAAGTTGTGCTAAGTGGATTCATTAGATCCAGTTAAAATTTGTAATAAAAGGCAGTCTTCGCATGCAGGAAAGTGAAGTAGTGTTTCAGTTCATGCTTTACAAAAGTGTCACGTTGAACTACTTAAGCCCCTGGGATGATCACTCACCAGCAAGGGAATTGCTTCAGCTGATAATTGGGATCCTTGATGGAAGTTTATGCTCATTCAAGTGAAGACAAGAAAAGGTGACACAACAGTGACACAAGAGTGTAGTACTATACCACTTCAGTAATACTTCTATAATACTTTTGTTTGGACACAGAAGTGAACAAAGATTGGAGATACAAGCAGTATTTGGTAGAAAGATGGCTAGACCACCTCCAAATCAGAATTAAAAACCAAGTTAAAGCTGTTACAGCAGTACATAGTATGTCCTCTTTGTCTTGGACCTGGTGGATCAATTTTTATTCTGAATGCTGTTATGTGATACACATCTAACAGCAGTTAAGGAATAATAGAAATCCAGCAGTCTTTAGTGTTCCTGATTGCTGTGAATAAGAAATTAACTGTCCAAAGAGAAAGTAGTGTGCGTTATTTTGTACCTCATGAGCCTTACCCTTTCCTGTGTGCAGAAAGGACTCTGTTCAAGCCACTCACTCACAAAAGGGACATTGACTCCTCTGTGTGGAGGCAACTGTTGGAGCCCGGATTGCTCAGGAGTGCAGATGAATGTGCATGTGCAGAAAGACAATTACAGTTGTGATAACATCTGACAAGTAGGAATGTCCTTTAGAACCAGTTTCTGTCTGTCTCAAGTGATTAAATCGAGTCTTTGGCACAGAGGTGAGCTGTGGGACCTTCGCCCCTGCACGTTACTGGCATGGGATCACTACAGCGAAGGGTGGGTGCGAGAGGAGAGCTGGTCTTCCACGTAGATTTCCTGTAGGATATTTTAATTTCGTTAAAACAATTTTGGTCCTCTATGTTCTTCTAGAGAAGCATATGGTCCCACATTTGGTGGCCAGCATTAGCAGCAGATTAACATCTTAGATAAATGCTACATTTTGCTATCATGACAGTAAACGCAATTATACCTGGGCGTAATGAGACAAAAGATTCCATAGCCAGAGAAAAGCACATGTGCTCCACAAATTAGGTACCCAGTATTGATTTGTAATTATATATATGAGATAGAATGTTTTATATCTCCAATAATCGTTAAAGACTGCCATCTGCCTCTAGACAAACTTCAGAAGGAAATTTAATTTGGATACAAACCTGCTCTGGATAGTAAAATTTGAGGATTGGGCTGTGTGATAATCCTTCGAACAGCCTGCACCAGCAAATTTGTCCTTAGCTTTTGTTCCTCACAGTGCCACAGAGGCATCCAGTGTAGTCAATAAAAACTGAGTGAAATGAAATTGAAAATGTTTAAAAATAACTGCTCTCCTAATAGTAATAATAGCAGTAAAACTCACCAAAATATAGATGACGATAATAAAAGTATATTAAAATCTGTCTTTGTTAAATGGAATAGTGATATGAGGTAAGTAGACATTTTTAAGATTAATTTAAACATGAGAATTATGAACACATGCACATGTACATATACTTGCTACAGGTGGGATCAACAAAGACCTTCAGTGTCGTGGGATAAGACAGACAGGAAACGAGGGCAGAACAGAAGTGTTTGAGTAAATGTCAGTTTGAAGAGTCTTCTCAGTCTTTCAGGACTGCATTTCTGCTCCTAAGCAAGAGCAGTTTGCGTGCAATGAACTCCTCGTCATAGCACTGACTCCCCCTGCACACTGTGTCCTTAGCAATTTGCTTTGAACTCTCTCACTCAGCAGAGTATAAGGTCCAGTTCAATTTGATAAAGAGGAAATCGCGATGACCTGTACATAATAGATGTAAGTGCAGTACGAGGTGTTCTGTTTTCTTTCAAGATGTCTTTAGAGCTAATGTAGAGATCATGTTTTAACATTTTAATGTTTTGGGCTTCAAGTTGGTATCCATTTAATGGTTTGAATCAGATTTATAAATCCTTCATGACATTTTTGCTAAAAGAAACATCACTTCATCTGTTACACTGCTAACAGCAGCATATAGTTTTCTTCAGTAAGTCGGAAGTTCAGGCCAGTGTCACAGGTTAGCTAGTCATTTGTGATGAAAGAAAAGCCTGTATTAATGTTTATGCACTAGGATGAAGATGGCTTGAATGTTGTAATCCTTCCTGTTCGACTGTTTGCATCCAAAGAACCAACTGACATTGTTCTGCACCAACACTTTCTTTTTAGTTCTGTAGTTAGGTGCATGCTCTGTGTCAGAAAATGGGTGGGCATTGCATGTCATGTCACCTTGTAACTGCCACTCTTGGCAGAAGGCCAAGCATTGAGTTCGCAGAGTCTTCTGAAGCTGCTGGAGCTGGAGGATCCTGCCTTGGACCTGGACATCAGGCTGACATCTCTCTATTTCCTGCCAGCTGCTGCTTTCAGGACACAAAATGACATTTGCCTCAAGTATTCTCTGCACTTCAAATTACTGGGGTACTTAGGTGAAGCCTGGAGTTCCGAAACTCTCATAGAATCTGATTTGGACACTGTTGGATCATGGTCCCATCATAGGCGCTGGTTTGACTGACAGCTACCGGTATATTCATATAGTAAAGGCTTGCTAAATGACAAAGTATTCCTTGAAATCAGAAGATCAAACATTTGTGTTTTTTCAAAAAAATCTCCTTTTGAGTCGGTGATGCACAGAAAAGTGAATCTTGTTGGTTGTGAAGTGGAAGAATGTAGCCTGAAGATCCTGTCCCTCTTTATGGATGTTTTCTGAGTTTAGCTTGGGAACACAATGAAATGCAGACGTGGATAGAGGGGAGAAAAAAAAGGGTCGCACTGAAAGTCAGGCAAATAATTCTATACCTTTTAACAGTAGAAACTCAGAACTGAAGGATCCCATGAAATACTTTATTATAATTTCAGGTGAAGTCCTTTGAACTGGAAGTAGGGACGTCTGTATTCACTAGAACAATGAAGGCTGTAGAAGGCACCTGGTTTGCACGCACTGTTATCCGGCACCGTGTGTGTGCGTGCTGTAGATCATCCTAAGGATGCCGCTCTCTCCAGTACACAGGAAAGGGGGGAAGGATTACGTGAGTGTCAGTTTGGAAACTGTTATGGTCTGATCCAGACAATTATTATAAACAATCATAATTATTGACAGCAGAAATACCCAAAGCCAGCTCTTAACTTCCAGCAGCAGAAGTCCCAACTTCTGTTGGGGAAAATGGGCTCACGGTCAAGGTCTCACAAAATCCACCTACACCAGCCCAGCAACTGGGGAGGGAGGTGAAAACACAACTGCTGTCTCTTTCACAAAACACAGAATATTCCTGATAGCTGGACAGAAAGGACAGATGGTCCTGTTCTGCTGTCTACTCTTGCTAGCAGATATGCACTATGAGAAACAGAATTCCTTGCTTTGTGTTTGAGGATGATGGTTTCACAGGCTGGAACACACCATGGACTGGCTGCCCAGAGACTGACCTTCTCATTTGCTTCTAAAATTGTGCGCTGGAGTTTGGGCAACCACCCATTTTCAATTCAGAGGATCTTTGGACATATTCCGTATTAGCTAAGAGTCATACTGAGATTTTTAGCTCAGCAAATCACTGGATTCTGCAGTGCTCCTTCATATTAGCTGCTTCCAATAATGAGACTTTGCCTGCACAAATGAATAGCTGGGGCAAAACAAAAATATTGCAAACCCTAATAGGTAGAATTAAATATTGCAGGTATTTTTATGACACTGTAGAATGTACAAATAGTGATCAAATGTTTAGGGATGAAACGGAAGGAAACAAACTACGGAATACTGTGCTTATATTGAAGGCCTGCTGTGTAAACTGCATTTAATACCATCTTTAAACAGATAATTTCTTGTGAGTACTCTGAAGGGGGTTTCTTTTCTTTGCACCATCTACCTTGGTTTAGTCTGAAGTAAATGCAGTTTATTTTAAATGCCTTCTTAGGTTTCAGCCCTACTGCCTCAAACAGAACACCAAAACCAAACGATCAGCAGGACAGTGTATGGGCATCATTATGAGCTCTGGAGATGCATGTGAATGTGATTTTTTGAAGTACATGGGAGCTGATAATATATACTGACATTTTATAGTGAGAACAGATCTTTTTAGAAAATATTTAGAAGTATTCTTGATATTTGTACTTTTTGCTATCGCAGAATTACAGTTGTAATTCTTTAACTCAAAATATCACTCAGAAATTTGGAGTGATGCAGAGGATGTCTTTCTGTTTGTCCACTGACATTTTTGATATTTACATTTCTAATCAGGGCATAAACACAACAGTTTCGCCTGACTAAAATGCATCATTAAAATTTAAATACATGTTTATTTTGCTAATACCTAATTCACTGAATTAAGATAACACTGAATATCCACTCTGAGCTAAAAACTTGGCTTGCGATTTAGAAAGGGGCCTGTGTTCTGCAGATAAGTACACTGTCAATGTTATTCTCTGTTTAAAATGTTTCAGCTACAGGGGTTAGAACTAAAGAATTGCTTCATTTCTGGGAATCAGGAGCAGGCCAACATGCGCATCACAAGATCCAGGTTTAGGACAGAGTTTCTGAGGGTTATTTGTGACCACAGCATGTTAAATGTGATCCAGATTTCCTCAAATGGTGATGCTTTTAAATCTAATCAGAAAATTGTATCCTCAGAAAGTTCAATAAATTAAATCATAAAATTAACAGGATGTGTTACTTTTAAAAAAAATTATTTTAAAAAATAATGCAATATAATAAAAGTTTCTTGCTACTGTCCTATGTACTGAATCATAATTTGTATTTTTTGTCATTCATACACATTTACTCTACTTCCATTGTTGCAAGGAACCAGAATTATTTTAAATTATGGCCTGTTTGAATGTAAAAGTAGCTCTACCGGACTGGACCAAAAGTCCATCTATCTGGTATCCTATCCGAGTTTAAAATACACCCATACAAGAGTTTTAAAGCGGGGCCAACATTCCCAGTGCTTTCTCCAGCTTGCAGCCATCTGCTGCCAGGCAATTTCTGAGCCAGATGTTCTTTCTATGTATTTAGTAATAGTCCATGGATATTGTTTTCTGCGAACATGCCTGGTCTTGCCCAGAACCTGTGTAAGTTTTTAGCTTCCCCAGCATCCTGTGGCAACCAATTCCGCTGTGTAATGACACATTACGTGAAATGCCACCACTTTCTGTTTGTTTTGAATAATTTTTTTCATTGTAGTTACAGCGAATTCCCCTTAGTTCTGGTACTGGAAGAGACAGTGAATGATCCATTGGTATAACGTTTTTTCCCCTTCAAGGTTCGTATCTTACTAGTTTAGGTCCTAGTCTTCACCTGCAGACCACCTTCTCTGCCCTCTTTGCGTTTTTTTGTGGTTTTTTTTTAATTGATCCTATAATTATAGTAGCCAGAAGTAAAATCACTAGGATTACTTGTATGAGCAACGTATACCAAACCAAGCCCTGAATTTGAATTGGTATTTAATATGAATCTGAATATTTAAATCTTTATTATTTAAATCTGAATATTGTTTAAACATAAACACAGCTTCCATTGTATTTTGTTTGGATATTGGGGGCAGTCAGCCACATAACAGAAAACCTGATCCGACTGTGCAATTTAGGCTGATGCTTATTTTATGACTAACACACATTGTTTACTTTAGTAAGAGTATGTTACGCCGAAAGAGTTTGGCATGTACTTTTATGGCTTAAAAAGACTTTCTGACATGCACCAAGTATGATACAGAAAATACCATTGGTAGATTTTTGAGTATATTTCCTGTATTCTTTTGTATTTTGCTGTATGCCTATAATTTAATAATGGTACATTATCGTCTATTCCAACACTTCTGTACTTTCCCTAAATGTGACTAATACAAAATACAATACACATACTGGGTCCTTATGCTTTGAAATTTGGGTCCTTGCAAAGCAACTATGATGAAGCTTTATTTTAAAATATTAGCCTTGCTTTTCATTAAAGTACTTATCTGCAGTCAGAAGAATGAGAAATTAGGTTGACTAAAATAGTTAAAATATTCTGAACTGAATAGTTAAAAGTAGGGAATTTTACTGACTAAAGCAGTATACTTGAAGCCCTTGGAGTCTGGCATTCGTGGTGGTGGGATATGACAATGTCCCAAAGTTGCTACCATTTCACAGGTTGTTGACAGCTAAAAAATGATGTACTTGCTTCATGGGGAAAAACAACATTCCAGTTTTGCCCATGTAACAAGTGCTTCAGGCAGCACTCAAGACATTTAAAACTATTATGGCTATATATTGTAATATCTATTTCTGCATAACATTACAGCACACATTATACATTGTGCTGATTCCTCGTGAAAATATCTTCCTGTGATTACTGTAATGCAGTGCACTTTGCATAGATAATACTGTAAAACCTGATGCTTCCACAAATAAGATAACTCTCAGACTGGGGCTAGGAAAAAGAAAAATCTTCAGCTTGAAATCGACTCTTATGAGCATCTGCTCTTATTGTAACAATAGTATTTTCTAGAAATTTTGTCTTAATTTTTAGTGGTGCCCCAAAGCAACTGAAGGGAAGAAATGAACAAGCTAAGAAAAGAAAAAATAATGGTTTTGGCAGGCATGCAGCTTTTTCCCCTTAACTGTTTATTCATGGCCATGAGCCCCAGAAACAGCATCCAGACACGTGGTCTCTGTGCTGCTGCTTTGATAAAACTATAATAGATATCTGTAGGTTCAGTGTCTGAAGATTAATTTTCCTGGTTTTTGTGAGTGATTTGTGGGCTTCTGCGCTCTTGAAAACCAGTTTATGTCAGTGAGAAACATGATATTTTAATAAACAACAGCTGTACTAGTAAAAGCCCTACTGCAGCTGCAACAGAACAGCACTTTATACTGCTACAGCCATGTAAGTACCTGAACAGGTATTAAATGTTACAAGTGCTCAAGTATTGATAAAATTTATCTGCACTAGGGTCTTTTTTTCCTTTACCCATTCTGAAAGACTCCAACTGGTAAAATTGACGTGTAGAAGGCCCTAGTGAGAAAGCCCCCTTTCTGTAATTCTTCCAATTCTTTTGGGAAATGCTCCAGGTATGAAGTGCGGTTGACAAATGCCCAGCCTGAAGTGTACATGCCTTCCTGAGCGTGACAGGGAGAGGGAGCTGACGCCTGGCAATCCCGTTGTTTCAGTGGAAGCACTAGGGGGGAAGAATAGTATGTACATCTTTGCAGAGCTTCACATTTCTGTTCCCTTCTCCTGCCTATTTTTTTTTTCCCGCAAAAGAAAGGGTGATCTAAATTTTTTACCCTATTGCTATTTCATAAAAGACCTGTGTAGCACAAAGAAGGATGTTGAAGTAGATCAAACAGTGATCAAAGCAAAAAATGTGAACAGAAAGCAAAGTGAGAAAATACTTGGTTGTCCTGTAACTATCCACAATGGAAAAAAACACAAAAAAACCCACAAAGAAAAAGCAATTTAAATAGGAAAAATGTTTTATGAACCTAAAACCCAGAAAGCAAAGAATTCACTCAGGAATTTATTTATTTATTTATTCATCAGAAGAGAATTTACAATCCCACACAGGCTGGTGGACTGGCCAGCAGCAAAGCAAGGGGACTGAAGTCCTGGTGGGAGCCACCCTGGTGCCCGTCTCCCCTGCATCCCCTCAGAGGTGAGCGTAAAGGAGCTCAAGTGTTGCAGCTCCTGTTGAGCTGATGGGATGGGATCTCAGAGCTGAAATCTCAGTCCCGGGAAAATCGGCAGAGGCTTCATCTCTGACTCCGACAGGGTCAACGTTTTGCTTCACATGGTTTGCCTGTAGAAAAGCTGCTGTGTTCCACTGTCCTGTCATCTATAACCCCATTTTCCAAAGCTTTTTCAGCCTTTGATGAGGTAAGGCTATCTTCTTCACAAGCACCGAAGATCCCAGCAGTGGAAATCTGATAATTTCTTGTTCTACAATGTGAGCATTTGCCATATCATTTATCAATTTGCTTTTTATCCATTTATCATTGTTTATCATCTCTGTCTCCATAAGAATAGAACCTAACACTAGGTATGGTAATGTAAATTAGGCAGTTAAAAAATTTGGAGACAAGTGCTGATCATTATATGTCTGTATACATGAGCAATGAGGGAGAAAAAAACATTTGGGTAATATTTGAGGCTTGCTTGTTTGTTTGTGGCCTGTGTGCTTCTGATTTGTCCTTCACCTTGTAGCTGGTCCTCTTAAATCCGGATTATATATGACAGCACAGAGAGAAGCAAAACACAACAATATAATTTTCATATGACTGCTACTTGACTACCCCTAACCAGCTAAGCTAGCAGAAATGTAATTTTATGATATTTGTTAATATCAGTGTTGTAATTCTAGGAAAATTGTAGACTCTCCTGGAGGTACTTGTGTGTAGTTGGAGCTTTTGTACATCAGCCAGCAGGTGATGAATGCTCCTACACACGATTATCCCCACGTGTACTTCTGTAACATGTTCCAAAACAAAGTTAAATTAAATAGGTGCTAAATTCCCTCAAGAGCAGCAGAGCTCCTGGTTTCGAAGTATCTTCTTTGTAGTATTTTTTACCAAGTTTCATTGTCATGCAGAGTCACATACAAGTTGAGTCTCTTTTCAGTGAGAATTTGTGAAATATTTTAAATTACTGAAAGCGCTTACTTCTTATATTTCAGTTTTAAAGATGGTAGAAAATGAGTTTGGAAAAAGAGGTAAAGCCAAAAGTTTATGCAGCCTGCTTACTACAAAGGGATTGTTAAAATGCATAATTACTGATAAAGATACTCTGGCTGGAAATGACATTTATGACCATATTAATTTCTCCCAGTGAAGCTATGATTGCATTTCATAGATTGACATTTCAAGACACTTGGTGATAGATGCCCTCATAATATTTATATGGTATGTATATGTTTACATTTACTTACATTTACTTTGCTTTTGCCATATGCATGCTTATTTAAAAGATACTTCAGCTTCTCTCTTTTTTTTTTTTCCTGGACATATGGTGAACAGTATTGTACCATGCATGAGTTATTAAATAGTAGGATACTATATTAAATCAAAGTAATCCAGTCGCTATAACATAAATACTGGTTTTTTTCTGAATATCTTCCAAGTGAACTGCAAACGTTCTATTTTTTTTTCTGCAGAACTACACAGATGATATCCTGATGTAGGCAAACTTTCAAGTTTAGCCTTCTGTAACACCAACAATGGCTTCCAAAATACACAGCAGTGGTAGTATATTCTTGATGTGTATTTCTGCAGCTCTCTCTGAACTTTGCTCTACAAACCTGTCTATCAGAATTTCTCTACCGTCGGAGATGAGCAAATTAGCTGCAAGGAGTGATTTATTAAGTTTAGTCATCTGTGACTGTCACAAATGTACCCTTAGAGGACTGAGCCTTAGAGGCTACAAATTTCATGCTTTCTTTAAAATTATTTGTGACGTGTGTGTGTGTGTGTCGCTATGCCTCAGTCTAGAAATACTTATGAACTTTATTGCTAGGTACATCATACTGTAGTACAGCTATAATAGTGCTTTGAGTTTTTACTATTCTTGCTGTATGTATTTTTTCAGCTCTGTCACTGACTGCTTTCAATCACAAGCAAATAAAACCTCAACTATTTATCTTGTATAAATTTTTGCACAAGTATTCATGTTAATTTTCTTTGTAGTTGTTATTTATGAGAGTTATATGAGAGTTACTTTTGAATAGCTATGAAGAGCAAATAAAAAGCATTAGAAGTACTATCAGAAAAAAAAAAAGTTTTTTTTCCTACGGGTTACTTTTATGAATTTCTTTGTTCAAAATTTGGCCAGTCCTTGTTACAATAATGCTGTTGGAAAATAGCTTCCATTCCCAAATATCATACATTTACATTCAAATTGAATTCAAAATTACAAGTGCTAAGCATTGATGTCAAAGCTAAGTTATGCAAGAGATGTAGAAAAAAAATTGGTTCTGTTAATTGGTGATTTTTTACAGAATGCAAGCATAACAGAAACAAGCCTGGTAAGCTGCTGAAAAAGGCAAGACAAGCAAGAATGTGAGGACTTCTACTCCTCCTTTCTGATTTGTCTCTGATACTTACAGATACAGTTATAAGAGATATTGTCCCATTAATATGATATTTCTCAAACTGTAGTCAGGATTTCACGTGTGGCTGAAGTATGGTGCTCTTTTGGATTTTAGTTAAATTTCTCAAAAATGCAGTTCTGAGTTGATATGAACCACTTTTTAAATACATGTTGAATTCAGAAGATTGTTTCAACTCAGAATAGCAAAAATAATACTGACAGCTTGAAATACTTATCATCAGGGCTGGAGTACCTCTCCTATGAGGACAGGCTGAGACAGTTGGGGCTGTTCAGCCTGGAGAAGAGAAGGCTCCGGGGTGACCTTATAGCAGCCTTCCAGTGCCTGAAGGGGGCCTACAGGAAGGATGGAGAGGGACATTTCACAAGGGTCTGTAGTGATAGGACAAGAGGGAATGGCTGTAAACTAAAAGAGGGCAGATTTAGATTAGATATTAGGAAGAAATTCTTCACCATGAGGGTGGTGAGGCACTGGAACAGGTTGCCCAGAGAAGCTGTGGCTGCCCCCTCCCTGACAGTGCTCGAGGCCAGGCTGGATGGAGCTCTGAGCAACCTGGTCTAGTGGAAGATGTCCCTGCTCATGGCAGGGGATTTGGAACCAGATGATCTTTAAGGTCCCTTCCAACCCTTACCATACTATGATTCTATGATTCTAGGATATTAAGGGTGGCTGAATTTGATTGCATTGTGTAAAATGTGAGAGAAGCAAACTTTTTTTTTTAGATTTGTTTGGGATGAAAAAGAATGATGAAAAATGAATTTTTGTGTCAACAAGAAAGAACTAAGAACATGTTGCTTTGTGTTAACCTGAAGTTTTACTGGGTAATCTTCAGTTTCAAAGCCTGTACAGAGAAGTGGTTTTCTTTCTCACAGACCATGACGCATGCAGTTGTTCCTTTCTTTGTTCAGGAGCATTTCCTCTCAGCTCGTAGTGATATTTCTGGATAGCTCTGGCTTGCTCAGTTTAGGATTATTTCACAATTTTCATGAGCTTTTCTGACTGACTAAACTCAGAAGGAACTCTTGTCCTTCATGGCTGCTGTATGTTTTACTTCACCAGATGTTTCTGTTCTGCAAATTCAGCTGTGATCAAATCTGCAGGCAACAGCAAGATTAGAAGGGTAATGAAGAGAAGACCGCCCAGTCAATGTGCAGGCTGACTCAGTGAACGTGTGTGAGAGAGCGTGGTTTCGACTTCCTAGCCCGATGTAGACTGAAAAAACTATTCCAGCCCCTACTCAAGCCTCATCTAAAGCGGGGAGGGGGGAATAGCTGACACAGACCATGAACCTGAGTGACGGATACAGCCTGCCTTTTAAAGTAGCAAATCATGTGTTTATTTTCAAGTGTGTTCTCCACACTTGCGAGCACCATCTCCACCTCACTTGGATGGAGTGAAACTTCAGCTGGTCAGTTCATCCATTCATTACACCCCAAATGCTGAATATAGGGGTCTGCTTCCTGCCTTAATGGAGAAGAGAGGTGGAGTTGTGAGTTACAGGAATCTTCTCCACTCCTGCCTCTCCGGTGGGCTTGGTGTTGGTTGCGATGTCCCAGAGAAGAGACAAACCCAGGATTTCTGGCATTCATGTGACAGCACCCTCACAACAACAAAGTGAATGCCCCCTACCACTCTGTACATAACCCTCACAAGAAATTTCAGAACGAGCTCCTACGTGTGCTTTGATGTGCAGACTGGTCAGCAAATCTGCTCAAAGTGTGCCATACACGCGTATGTTCAAGTCAGTCGTGGAAGGACCGTAAGTACTGATATGAGGAGCAGCTGTGAGAAAAGCTACTGTTTTCCACAACAGTGTGTTTGTGATACAGTCAGGAGAGTACTTGGGATGTTGTACAAGGTCCCAGTTGCTCTACGGAGTTCAGGGCCCTCATGCTCAGGAAAGATCAATTCAAATCGGAACAGACACAGAAAGAGGCAACAAGGGTGGTCAGGAGGATGGAAGATCTCTCCCTGAAAGGAATCAAAAAGCACATAGTATCTTTAACCCAGAAAAATTCTTTTTGAAGGGTTATGCAGCTGCCTTGTGTAAAGATAAAACAGGATTAAATAGGAAAATGAGATACCATGCTCCAGAGTTTTCCTTTTACATTTTGTTTTCATACTGTAGTAGAGTGTATCTACCTTCACAGTGAATGCATTCAGTGTGCACCACATCTGACACCTTGGGAGAATTAAGCAGGACCAAGACCATTATTTTCTGAAAATACACTGTCTTCATAATTAGTGCCAGATACGAAGTCATGCTTTATAAAAAAAAAATTGTATCAGAACTAGCACAAGAGAAAGGGGGCATTCAGAGTCACCAGTGAAAATCCCTTAGTCCCCAACATTCATGCTGACTTTGCACTTTTCAGAAAGCGGCATGAAACATCAGTTGTCGTTTTAAGTTTTCCCCAAAAGTCCTACACCTCTTGTGGAGATACGGCAAAGTGCACGAGATCTGTCATCTGTTCTCTGTGCTTGTGGATACAGAAATCCATGCCATTTTATCCCTATTAAATCATACACCAAAAGAAAGTAAACATGGTGATGTAATGGGAAGTCATGTGCTTCATTTTTTGGTACCCTTCAATGTAATGGAACATAGGGTGAATAATCCTCATAAATAGCTAGATATTATTAGCCCCACTATATGGATAGGGAAAGGGAAGTAAGAATTGATACAGGGGTTTGTCCAAGGTCACACTACAAATAAAAGTGGATAAATTACCACTGCTGAAGCTGTTATACCTCTGGGTAGAATTCAGCAGCTGTCTGACCATGAGCAAGACATGAAGCAGAAGAGCTGAGAACGTCAGCCACTCAGCCCCCTCCCCCCCCCCCCCCCCCCCGCTGTGATTTATGTAAGGTAAGCAGATGGGCTACGATGGGCGAGATCGGAATTTCTCCAGGGGGTGCATTCGAGAAAAATCAAGCTGGATAAGCTAGAATAAATTAGTGTATTCATTAGTCTTCGTGTGGATAACCTCAAAACCAGGATGGGTAGTTAACTGTCTCACCTTTTGCAGCTGTCGAAAGACGGATTACCGAAGCAGCCACCAGAGCGCACCAGATACTTTTTAGAGCAACTTGCCAGAAAGCAGACTAACATAAGAAGTGTCCCTCCCTTTTCTTCTTGTCTTCTTGTTTGCTATGGGAAGCAAACCAGCTGTTTCAGCTATGTATGTGGAGGGCAGTGAGGGAGAAGGTGAAAACATTCAGAGAGCTGGGAGGGTGTCAGTTCTCTCGCCTGTGGCCACGTCCTTGCGGTTGCTTCCGTGCCAGCTGCATCTTGCTTGCTAAATTACTCCACGTATCGAGCTGCCTCCTGATAGTACTGGGCATTTTTTCCCATTAAAAATCCTATGAAAATTTGAATATAGGATACAAATTAGCTTGCAGGATCAGACCATAAGAAATGTTCATACTGTGCTGGCTAGCAAACATTACCAGCTTTCTGTGTACACGTGTGTGACTTCATCCTCATCTTCAATATTCAGGGATGTGTAAACTGACCTGAAACACCTCCTACATACCAGTACTGCACTTTTCAGGGTACTGACTACTCCACATTGCATATGCTATATGGTACACGTTGTAACTAAACGTTGTGTCTTCCATATTTTGAAGGGCAACATAAAAGCATTAAAGGTGGAGCTTGTCTGACAGGTGTGGACATCTGCATGTCACCTACTCATGTAGTCAGCCTTTCTAGTCAGTGGAAATAAATAGACAATTCTAGAGCTTATGTCCTAAAGTGGAGGTCTAACATAGGGCAGAAGATTTTGCCCTCTAAAAGTGCATTTCTTACACAGTCTTCCAGTGAAGCTTAAAATCACTTGCATGGGTATAGACATCAAGAGTTAAATAACAGAAATCATACCCTGAGTATGTAACCTGTAATATTCTTTTTTATGTTATTCCTAGCATTGGTTATTAATGGCTGCAGAACGCTGTTCACGTATGTGGTTCTTTATGTAGTGGAGTGCAGCAATACATGAAGTGTGAAGCTTAATAATGATGAGATTTCATCTTACAACATACAAACAACTTTCCATTTCATGTCTTTTCTGGCTGCTAGTTGGAACCCTGGAAACACAAGTCGGACAATGGAAGTGCTGGCATTTTATTTGAATGTGAATTGAGTGAGTGATGAGACATTTTCTGCTCAGTTTAAAACCCACCTGAACAAATTTTACGGTAGATAGTGCTAGGGAAAGGATGAAACTCTCCTGCATTAAAAACATGCTTTGAAAGTCCTGAAGTACAGTTGTACTTTCACTGCAGCACTGCAACGGTTGTCTAAGCGCTCCGACATTGGTTCCAGCAGGAATAAATCCATCTACTGACATGGAAGTCAGCCTGTGATTTTGAGTTTGTAAGCTCACCTTTTACTGTTTCCTCAAGCCAGTGCTTCTCAGTGGATTGCCGTTTTACCTGCTGAGAACTGACGCATCATCAGGAACATGGAATGCGAAAAACCACCCATCACCTAGATAAAATATATAATCGTATATTTACACAAAATCTGAAAATCAGTGTGATTTACTTTTTTATTTGGAAAAACTTTAAAAAGGAAAGAAATTTGCAGTGAAGAGTCAAAAGCATATGTTGAACACGTGCGTATTCAAGCCCCGTAAAACAGCGATGAAGGATGGTACTGCTGAGAAGTTCTCTTTTTAGCAATTGCTTTGTAAAGAGAGTGCTAAGCACGAGAACCCTGCGTGATCTGCTTGGCTCTGGTGACTGATTATATTAAGTGTAAAGGCACTGCATGACATCTTAATCTAAATATTTAAACTCTTTGAAGGAGTCTGGGGTTCTGCAACATGATGGACTGATTTGTAATCTCCTTTCTCAGTGATACCTCCTTTTATCACACAAAGCTATACGCCTCAAATGGTGCATTCTTATCTAGTTGATTACAAACAATGTTACTTTCCAAATCAGCGTTCCTGGATCTTGTTAGGAACAGGAATATTAACTGCAAACTTGGCAATTACTGACTACAAGTTCATTTAGGAAGAAGATACACCGGTGAAAGAGACTGGTGATATTCATGTCAGTTTACAGCAGTAATGCCTCTGTAGGTCAAAATTGTCTAGCAGGCTCCACTGTAAATTGGGAATAATTTCATCAAAGAAAACTATGCTGGTGTTATATTGTCAAAACAGCACAGAGTTTGATCCTATCAAGTTGTCAAACATAGTGAAGAAAAAAGTGTGCCTTGAGTTAAATTGACTTCCACGTTTGAAGTGCGTCATATTAAAGACAGATTTAAGAAGGGAATCAGTACCTCTGGTGGTTTTATCAGTAATTTAATCTCTATTCTCATTTATTAATAGAATGCATTTCTTCCTAGCGCCTTTTCCCACTCTCTGTGTGAGACGCTTACAAAAGCTTTCTTACTCTCCAGTTGACTGGTACGAACTCATTCTGGGTTTTGCCACTCTTAATCTCCCCCCCAAACGAGGGAGGTTCTCCCCCTTCTCCATTTGCAGTAACATGTTCTTTGAGCAGTCCCTGGTGACGCCGCATTGGCTACACCTTGTTTCTGCATTCTTCTTTTTACAGCGGCAGTGCAGTGTGTTACGGTGTGCCTGAATTATGATGTGTTTTAAGATGCTTATCAAAGAAAAAACAGTTTATATTTTTGTTCTCATAACACCTAATATGTATTTAGTTTGGGCAAAGGGCTTTGGAAAGCACCCATTAAACACAGAATGCTTTATAAGCTTTTACTTTTCTTTCTGTTCTCTTTTTAGCCGTTCTTTAGAAGTTGTTTTATAACTAAGTGGGGTACTTGTCATGCAGCCAATTAGCTGAAGTTTTAGAAATGGCCAGGTCCTAAGGACCCTGGCATTTGCATTTTTAGTTTTCCTGGTTTAGTTTAAAAGGAAAAGGTTGGGTCCTTCAGAAAATAATGTTGCATTCTGCATCGGCTGTTCGACAATTGACACGCGCATTTAAAGAAAGAGCTGAAGGTACCGGTAGATAGGTGTAGTGACATATATGAATAGCATGGTGTCTCATTTCATGCTGATGGACTTCTAAGCTGACCAGTGAAAACAGCTGAGTCGTCTTCATGTCTCTATGTGAGAAATTAGGCCCCGATTTTTGCCTTTTGGACACAGCCTGAGATGTAGAGTGCTGTACCTTTGCAGCGGGAGCACAGGGAAATCTTTTCTCGGTCCCAAGTTTTGCAGCGGTTTCATGTCCTTGTTTTCGGGTGTGTGCGTGGGAACAGGCACAATGCCGATGATTTGTCCCAGTGTATTGCTCGTGGTGCATGCTGCTAGTTAAGCTGTTGTAGCCATGCTGCTAAGCCGTTGCTGAAGCAGAACTGTAGCTCTGCCTTCTCTTTTACCCAGTCCCTTTGGAAGCTGACAGCATCTGGGGAGGTGGGGCAGCACCAACCTCTTTTATACGCTCTGTAATTCTGCCCTGATACAGCTGGTTAAAAAATTTAAAAATCCACATAGTTCAAAATAGGCCTGCTCTTTATTCTAATTTATATGCAAAGCTTATCTGTTGGTACTACTATTTTTTAGTAAATTATATATTTTTAAAAAAATTGAAATATAAAAGTTTTGATTAAAAT